>NC_064642.1:259232516-259874588 GCF_023864345.2 Schistocerca serialis cubense
TGAGAGAGGCAATTTTGACCTCCTGTGAATTCATTCCAATGTCAATCATAACAAATGTAGATCGATAAGTTCCGCGTCGTTGCAGACGCAATATTGCTACTGATGAAGGACATGTTGAAAACCTTCAACAATAAAACCTATACAGTAATGTCATGACGATCAAAAAATGTTCAAATGTGTATGAATTCCTAAGGGACCAAACTGCTGAGGTCATCGGTCCCTAGACTTACATACTACTTAACTAACTAATGCTAAGAACAACGCACACACCCATGCTCGAGGGAGGGGCCGCGCAATCCGTAACATGGCGCCTCTAACCCCGCGGCCACTCCGCGCAGCTCGTGACGATATATGCACGTAGGTTGGAACTTAAATAGTGGAAACACTGCTGTGGAGACACTATGCAATGGCATCTACTATTTGCCTTATAGCACACGTTGTTGACATACCTACCTTCGTCATCATCATCAGTTTTCTGCTATATTAGCAGGTCCTTTGCTTCTCCATTTTCTGCAATCCATTGCTTCCTTCCTACCTTACCTCCGAGCAAATATACTCGCCCGTCCCACGTCACCGGCGTGCGCACAATCGAGGGAAACACAGTCACTTGGGAGCGAGCGGTCTAAAGTAACGAAACAGGAACAACGGAGTTGGATCAAGATTGAATGTGCCAGAGGTCGTACAGCACGACAGTGTCATCAAGGTCTTCAATAGGCGTGCGGGGAATCGGTATTACCGTACAGAACAGTGCCACATTGGGTAACAGCCTTCAACGAAGGTCGGCAAACTGTGGCAGACATGCATCGGGCAGGTCGTCCTAGCGTCTCTGAAGAAGAAGTGTATGCTGCTGCCGCGTTAGTGGATAGTGATCGAATCCATACGATTCGTGAGCTCGCCCACGAAACCGGATTAGTGCAAATGACTGTGCCTGGCATCCTGAAGGAACACCTGGGCATGCGAAAAATTGCATCACGATGGGTTCCACATGACTTGACGGAAATGCAAAAATGGATGCGTTACGACGCTGCTCAGACGCACTTGGAGCGCTATGAGCGCGAAGGAGAGGCTTTCTTACGCCGTATCGTAACACTGGATGAGACGTGGGCCACATCGTACGAGCCAAAACTGAAACGTCAATCCAACGAATGGCGTCATTATGGGTTGCCGCGAAAGTCGAAAGTGCGTCAGAGCCCCAGTATGGTGAAAGTTATGGTGATTCTCGTGTACGACTGTGATGGTGTTAACCTTAGCGCATTACGTTCCTCCACGGCAGACCGTAAATGCACAGTATTACTGTTCGGCTTTGGAGCATCACCTGCGACCAGCTTTGCGAAAGAAGCGGCGACACTTTCTTCAGAACCCACCCATCATTTTGCAGGACAATGAGCGGGCGCATACAGCGCAAGCTGTGGCTGCTCTGTTCTGTCGATGGGACTGGGAAGTACTGTACCATCCACCATCCTCCCAGGACTTAAGTCCTTGTGGGTTTGATTTGATTCCGAAGATGAAGGAACCACCTCGTAGATTTTTCATTTTAGGTCGATTGTGCTGCCACCTACTGTCAGGTACTCCATATCAACGACCTCAGTAGCCATTAGACATCGTGAGAGGGCAGAATGGCGTGCTCCGCGGAACTCAAGGACTTCGAACGTGATCAGGTGATTGGGTGCCACTTGCGTCATTCGTCTGTAAATGAGATTTCCACACTCCTAAACATCCCTAGATCCACTGTTTCCGATGAGACAGTGAAGTGTAGACGTGAAGGGATACGTACAGCACAAAAGCGTACAGGCCGACATCGTCTGTTGACTGTCAGAGACCGCCGACATTTGAAGAGGGTAGTAATGTGTAATAGGCAGACTTCTATCCAGACCACCATACAGGAATTCCAAACTGCAAGTACTATGACATTAGGCGGGAGGTGAGAAAACTTGGGTTTCATGGTCAAGCGGCTGCTCATAAGCCCCACATCACGCCGGTAAGTGCCAAACGAAGCCTCGCTTGGTGTAAGGGGCGTAAACATTGGACGATTGAACAGTGGAAAAACGTTGTGTGGAGTGACGAATCACGGTACACAATTTGGCGGTCCGATGGCAGGGTGTACCCACACCCATGCCCAGTGAACGTCATCCCCCAGCGAGTGTAGTGCCAAAAGTAAAATTCGGAGACGGTGGTATTATGGTGTGGTCGTGTTTTCCATGCGTGTCTCTATCACAGCACAGGCCTACATTGATGTTTTAAGCACCTTCTTGCTTCCCACTGTTGAAGAGCAATTCGGGGATGGCGATTGCATGTTTCAACCCGAACGAGCACCTGTTCATAACGCACGGCCTGTGGCGGTGTGGTTACACGACAATAACATCTCTGTAATGGACTGGCCTGCGCAAAATCCTGACCTGAATCCTATAGAGCACCTTTGGGATGTTTTGGAACGCCGACTTTGTGCCAGGCCTCAACGACCGACATCGATACCTCTCGTCAGTGCAGCACTCCGTAAAGAATGCACTGCCATTCCCCAAGAAACCTTCCAGCACCTAATTGAACGGATGCCTGCGAGAGTGGAAGCTGTCATCAAGGCTAAGGGTGGGCCAACACAATACTGAATTCCAGCATTACCGATGGAGGGCGCCACGAACTTGTAAGTCATTTTCAGCCAGGTGTCCGGGTACTTTTGGTCACATAGTGTGTGTGTGTTTGTGTGTGTGTGTGTTTGTGTGTGTGTGTGTGTGTGTGTGTGTGTGTGTGTGCAAGAGAGAGAGAGATAGAGAGAGATAAACGGAGGAGGAGGGGGTTTAGGATATAATCAGCGGATGCGCCTCCTTCACACACACAATGAGGGCCCGTTAGTAGTGTATCTGGAGCACTAGTCCACTCTCCAGAACGCAGCTTCTCCGCGCCAGGCGCATCAGAGGTTAACAGCGGCTACGGTAGCAGCACAACAGCATCACGCACCGCTGGAGGCTGCATGCCGGCGTGCCTGCCCCACTGACACACATGGCGCACACCGGACATTTATCGGCACCGGGCCCAGCCGTGCGTCCCTCACGTCAACTATAAATATATTCTGCTAAAAACCTTACCTTATGTAGCTGAGGGTAATATCATTTTTCCCCCTTCCTATAGTTCCATTTGCGGATGGTGCGACAGTCGGCAATCTTCTGCGTGGCTCTAATTCTTCGATTTCCTAGGTTCTTTCTCGGAACGTATGTGACCGGAAATAGTACGTTGCCACACTCTCCCTGACAAGCAACAGCAATCTTAACCATGACGCACAACGCCCGTCTTGTAGCGTATGTTTGATGAACATTCCGTGACGCTCTCACGGTTGCTAAACGAAACCATGACGTAACGTTAGCGACAGCCCCGGACGGTGCACAAGTCCCGCCCAATCACCCCCCTCCACACCAATCCATATCCTAAGCTCCGCCCATGGTCTGCAGCATGTTCCAACATCAAAGTTGTTCGTATCACAGATATGCCAGTCATAAGAAGGGACAAAATCAGTAGTTAGTACGAAATACAGTTTTTCCAGCACCATTGTGAAAAGAATTAGAAATATGTTCATTGAGTATGCGAGTTGAAAAATCATCAATAAGAATGAGTAATAAAACTGGTATCCACACTGTCTTTTTTATTTCATGAGCTTTCATCTGCACTATATCAAAACATCTGATATTTAACTGCAGTGAGCGCAAATTTCCGTCACCTCGTGTAGTGTAAGAAATTATGTTGGGAAATATTAACTGGTAGTATCGCCAAGGCTGCTGTCCATTATCTCGATTGTCTAAAGTCAATGTTGTGCATAAACAAGGCAAAGTCGATGTCTTGGTTTGTTTCTGATTACCTCATTAAGACTAAAGAATGTAAGAGTGGGATAACGTAGAAATGCGTAATGCAAGCAGTCAGATATTTATACAGTGACATTCTTCATTAATATTTACCTGTGTAATGGGTGAATTTTTACTTGTGAACTCTATTACTGCTTGCTTATAGCAGACACGAGATTACTTTGAGTTCTTCTGCAGTGTTTGAGAGCTTTAGAGCTGCCTATTGTTAAACATATGTACATAATTTCGTCAGTGTCATTCCAACACATCTTATCGTACTTTAATGTCTGTTAGATATCAGTTTTGACAGCAGTTGGCCACAACAGTCAAGATTAGGCACCTTGTGTATGATAACTTTATTGAGAGTGCATCTCTATGTTTCGTTTTGACAGTATTACACAAACTGCTAAGAAGTACT
Source organism: Schistocerca serialis cubense (assembly GCF_023864345.2). Taxonomy (NCBI): domain Eukaryota; kingdom Metazoa; phylum Arthropoda; class Insecta; order Orthoptera; family Acrididae; genus Schistocerca; species Schistocerca serialis. Next base: position 259,236,762 of record NC_064642.1, read on the forward strand.
AACAGCGCAACACTGCTAGTATGAACAACCGCGGTAAAACAAAAAAAACGGCGAACAAAAACATGACAGCGACGAGGAGTACCAAACATCATATTGATGCGCTCTTGGTTGGTGTGGCAGGGGTAGGTGTGGAGGGGGTAAATGGGCGGGGCTTGTGCAAATGTCCGGGCCTGTCGCTAACGTTTCCTAAACCACGACGTCGCGTGACGAAACAACTCGATCGTCGTTCGATCCTCTCTCTCTCTCTCTCTCTCTCTCTCTCTCTCTCTCTGCTGTTAATATCACCTGGTAAGATCCCTAAGTGTTGACGAATAACACTCAAGAAAAGTCAACATTGTTTTGTAAGCCACTTCTTTCGTGGATGAAAAACATTTCCTGAGTGTTCTTCCAATGAATCCTAGCCAGCTTCCCTTACAAATTCTTCCATATGTCTCTCCACTTTATTCAGTTATAGCGATCATTAAAGCTGCGTGCGTTTCCTTGAATCACTCTAGGCGAATATTTGGATTCCTTCACAAATCTGTGGGCGATTGCCTCCTGCATCAATGTTTGCCGGAGTTCCCCGAGCACCCAGTGGATCAATAAATTATATACTTTCACAGCAAATCGTTACGACATGCGACGTGCGATCTTCACCTCAGTTGCGCATCGTCACGCAATATTTGTCCTGAACAGTACAGTGCAATCTTAAACGACGGGTGCCATAAGTTGTGCTCTTGCGATTCACTGGAGCATTAAACACTACAGAAGTAGCAGAAATGTTAGCCGTAGCAGGCCCATATTCAGGGCATATTATAGTATTACACTAGGTGGTGTGGCGTAATATCAGAAATATTTAAACTTATGTGTACCGCATATTTTTAGTTGTTGTTATTTTCATTATGATGGGACAATGTAATGGTATCTCACAAATTTTGTTATGCAAGAAACGTAAAAAAGTCACACCCAAAATGTTTACATGCGTAACTGTAATATTAATAACGTCTTTGGTTAAGAAAACAATGAACTGTGGAAGGTAAAGGGGGAATGCGGGTTTGTTTCCATGGCGTGTGTGGCGTCATTCCACCTTTAGATATTGAATGAAACAGTTTATACAGTTTATTTGAGATTCCGCAAGCGTGCGTCGCACGTTGCCGATCGGTACGTATGAATTCGTCGATCTTACCCGTCGGCTTTGACCCGTGACGTAAGCGTGTTGTGGTGTGTGACGTCATTACGGCGCGGAGTTTGATTTGCGATTGTGGCGTGTTTGTAGATGTCTTGTTTTTGTTTGTCGTGCTAGGTGGGTGGGTGGTTTATTTTGTTGTATAGTGTTTGTGTGTTGTATTTTGGAGTTGTGGGGGAGGGGGTTGACGTTTGGGTGGGTTGGGTTTTTATTTTAGTTCAGTATTTTTTCGTTGGTGTGTGTGTGTGTGTTTTTGTATGTGTGTGTGTGTGTGTGTGTGTGTGTGTGCGTGCGTGCGTGCGTGTGTGCATTTGTGTGCGATTGTGGTGGTCAATCTAGTTTGTGGAGCTGGAACTTTTTTGAGGTAAGTTCCGTTTTTTTTTTTTTTGGTTATTTATGTATGTTTTGTGTATTGGGTATAGGTTGGAAACATCCGATCTCACGCGTCGGCTTTGACCCGTGACGTAAGGGACCTACACATTGATCTGTAGCGTAGCCCTGAATACGAGGTTAGGTTGGGAGTTTTTTTTTGGAATGCGGCCGCGGCAGCGGCCGCCTATGATTCGAAAATATTGATTTGACACTAATGAAGCCTGTGGGGGGATGGGGGGGCACTGCAGACTCCCCCCACCGCATAACGACACATGATGATCAAATTTTGAAAAAAAATGAAAAATTTTTTCCGTACCTGCTAAACTGCATAAGTGCCGATGTATGTAGGTGTAAGGGAAGCTTTCGTTTCTTAGTTTTCTATTGGGGGATGTGATCGGTAGGTTCTGTTGAGCTACATAGGTTAAGGGAAGTGTCCGATTATGGATAGGAATGTGTTTTTTGGTATTTGGTCAGTTTTGTGATGTTGATTTATTTCGTTGTTTTGCGTGGTTTTGAATGGCGGTCGGTGGCTACATTTCTGTATATTTAGTTTCTCCGCACCCAAAAACCCCTAATTTCCCACGCTTGTCCCGTTACAGTCATTAGGCTTTTTGTGAAACTTGTGTATTTCAGTGTTTACAATACGTATGCGATGTTTTTATATCCGCCATATTGGAATTGTTTATAGTCGTTTCCGCGGTATTTGTGACGTCATGGGTCAAAGCCGACGGGTAAGATCGGACGCTTCTGTATTTCCTTTTAACGTCTTGAAACCGTTGAAACGAGTCTGGAATTTAAAAAAAAAATCGTGTCGAAATTGCGACCTGGCGGTTCAACATATTGAAAACCCAGATTGTTAACAATCGCCAACCAAAGACAAGCGAATACGCAGAGAAAATGTAAATGTGGAGATATATCTTACTCCTCACAACATATCTCAGAAACGTGTGCCTTGCGGAATAGATACGTAACGGGAATACTTACATTTTAACCATTCCGAACATGATTGCAATTCCGAAAATTAAATTTTAGAAGAGCAATACGTTTCAGATTTTTTGACAATCCAGTTAATTCATTTTAAAGAGTCGTTCCCGTAATAATTTAAGACATCATTATGTCACAGTTACGCCTGTAAATATTGCATTACTTATAAACAGCAATTAAATCTCATTCTGTTATCTCATGTGATGTAGGATAGCCATGTGACAGGAAGATTCGTTGGGATCAATACATGAAGCCCACTCCTTCCGAAAATGAAACCGGTCTCCATTTCGATCGATATTAATTTGTCCTGAATAACAGTTTTGAGACAGCGGGCCGCGGTGGTCTAGCGGTTCTAGGCGCGCAGTCCGGAACCGCGCGACTGCTACGGTCGCAGGTTCGAATCCTGCCTCGGGCATGGATGTGTGTGATGTCCTTAGGTTGGTTAGGTTTAAGTAGTTCTAAGTTCTAGGGGACTGATGACCACAGATGTTAAGTCCCATAGTGCTCAGAGCCAGTTTTGAGACAAATATCACACCAATTCCAACAAGAGAGACAACACTAAGAAGGCAGACTCCTGTTGTATAAGGGAAACACGTCTTAACTTTAAGCTACATAATTACTGCCATGAGAGAACGGCGAGTAAGTCACCAGAATATTCCAACAAATTTAAAATCCACGTACATACTGATGTGGTGCCTGAGTACCGGAGCTTAAAAGTTAGTGCCGTATGGCATGAATGGGTGGTAGGCCACGACAGGCAGGTTCAACCACCTAATTGGAAAGTTTTTTTGCATCCGTCGCCCACAGTTGCCCTTCATTCTCGAAGTATGTGCTGTTTGCGAAAGTGTACTGTTAAGAATATATATATATATATATGTGTGTGTGTGTGCGTGCGTGCGTGCGTGTGTGTGTGTGTGTGTGTGTGTGTGTGTGTGTGTGTGTGTGTGTGTGTGTGTGTGTGTTGTGTTTGTGTGTGTTTGAGCGTGCGTGCGTGTGTGGTGCAGTGTCGTGTTTATATTGCAGATGATGAGAGAAGGGAGAGGGTGAAACCGCAAAGCCAGCACATTGCTTGCTCCTCTCGAAAAGCACCAAGGAATCGGCCGAGATGAACGTAACGTCCCCATGCGACAGACGAATCACCATCAACATTGTCACATGTCTTCACTTCATGAAAAGCTGCTGGTAGATTTGGGACTTAACCCAGGGTATTGGCGCAAAGACTGTCTGCCAAATATTGGCAGTGAAAATTTCTTCCACCACAAGGAGTCGAACCGGCTTACCTCCGTGTCGAGGGCCACAGCACAAGCGTGCATCAGTGACCCCAGCTACAGAGACGCGTGCTTAATTACTGATCTAGCATGGATACATAAATCGCAGCTGTTTAATATAACTATGGAACCATCCTCTTCAATTTAACGTCATTCCTATTCATTTTACATTGTTACATTTTGTCTGTGGAAACACAATAATGCGTAACAATGTAGTGCAACATCGTTAAGAGTGAGAGCTGTACCTCGAACACATTTCAGATTTCACATCTAGGCAGCCCTGTAATAGTAGTTCCATATATTTTCTTATTACATTTTTAAATGAGAAAAAATGGCTCTAAGCACTATGGGACTTAACATCTGAGGTCATCAGTCCCCTAGACTTAGAACTACTTAAACCTAACTAACCTAAGGACAACACACACATCCAAGCCCGAGGCAGGATTCGAACCTGCGACCGTAGCAGCAGCGCTGTTCCGGACTGAAGCTCCTAGAACCGCTCGACCACAGCGGCCGGCTTTAAATGAGAGCGTTGATTTTTTGTGTGATGAAGTTTTTTTCTGAAATTAGAAACATTATACCCGAAAAGAAAAGTTTTTACAAATACTCTATTGAATTTTAAGAGAGTTGCAATCGAAGAAATCTTATCATTACTGTAGTTAATAGTCTGTTTCATTGTAACTCTGCATTGAAATGAATATATGGAATAATTGGCAGGGAGAATCCATCTGAGGTTCGGCTGCCTACTGCAAGAAATTGTATTTGACTTCACTTCAGCAACTTGCGCATCGATCATGATGAGGAAACAACACCAGCTCCTGGGCCAATAAAATCTACGACCAGATGGGGAATCGAGCTCAGGATCCCCGCACGACAATCAACCACACTGGTCACTCAGCTACAGAGGGGGACATTGCTACTCTACGACACATTGATAAACAGTAAGTGAAATCTAGTTATCCAGAAGTATCATTAAAAGCCAGCTATAAGTTAAAGTACATTTGGAATAGAAACTATGAAAACTAACGCAAATTTCTATTTTTGAAGACAGGTAAAATTAATAAGACATTAAAGAAACTCAGTTAATTTGCAAACGTCACATGTTCCATGATAGGTTACCTCTTTCCGTTTCAAAGTGCAATATGGTGCACGAACGACGAAGAATGTCTTAACCGTCTACACGTTATACAACTAGCTATAAAAATATAATGAATTCTTCTTGCTATAGAATTCTGTAATTAAAAAATTAACTGCATGTTCCAGATAGCTTTATTCACTGTAAAGCACTTAAATGTGTAGAACTCAAAATATTTACCAATGTTGCACAAAACACAACATTAAGTCCACAGTCGTTTTTGTTACCCAGAGCGATAGCAGCTCCCCAAGCCGCCAGCAAGCGACGCTTCTGAATACGATATCGGATAAGTGCGAATACTGACGTTTATATTGATTTGTAACATAATTTTACAATAGGGAGTGCATGTAGTCACTTAGCAATCGATAATAACTAAATAAGGTACCACATTTGTCATTATAAACGGTAGGCCTACACTATATTACAGTTCATTTACGATTGTCTTGCAACATACAGAGATTTACTGAATAATGTCGTGTTCCTTTGATAACAAAAAATTGATCGACCTAACCTTTTGCAGAAAGACATCGTATGTCTACCCAACAAAGCAGAGGTTTGTTCGCTACACTTGCAGCCATATCAGTAGGAAACCTATATGGAGTGTAATATCTACATTACTTAAAGTGACAAATAACCCGCTAGAACTGCAGCTTAAGGGAAGACCACACAGACATGATAAAAAATCGTCAAAAGCAATAAAACGGTTTGCCAACACAAAACAAATCAATTCCGCAATTGTTGCTAAATCTGTGCCATAAACGGCAAGAAGCTTCAACATATTCACTTTTGAAGCGAAAGTATTTACATTTACAAAATTATTCGTATATTTGAAAGTCGACTGAAGTGTAAGAATAGGGGAATCACTAGACTGCATTAAATTTTTTTAATTTCAAGGAAAGTGCCCATAATAATAACAAAATATAACAAGACAATTTTTTTTTCAAGCATGATATATATGTTTATATTCTCTTCCTTTCAGCGGAATTAGCCGTAAACATACACATATTCGAAAGTTTTTCTTCATGAGTAAGTTGTAGCTCATGTCATTGAAATCGTGTGAGTCGGCTGTTTTTACTTGCATTTCATGGTAGTTCGTATCATTTGGTAATGTACTAAAGCGTGGAACGCAAAAATATATCAACTATTTCGTTAATTAAGTAGAAAATAATTAAAAACATTATCCTTACGACGCATGTGAAACGAGACTAACTGCTTTCTCTCTGCTTGGAGCGCTAGTGTCGCTCTGGCTGTCAAACAGTAACAACTTTCGCAGCAGAGAATGTATTTATTGGACTGTACTCAAGTCTCACAACTTCGACAGTAGAAAATACCGGAGCTGCTTATTGTGGTCTCTATCGCGCATTCCCTTGTGGAAACACTGCTTTGCGAAGGACGCTGCTGGCGATCGACTTTGCTCCGGTGCAAGAGACTTTGAGATTAGTCGGACTTCACTGTGTTGTGATGCTATACTGTGAATGTTCGTTTCTTCAATAAAATAGTTCAATAGAGTGTTAGAACCATGTGTTTACTTAGTGTAACCATTTCATATAACCTATGTAACTACACCTTAATGTAATTTTAAAATTGGTCATTAGGCTGAAACACCACTTACAAGGGAACCTCCCCATCGCACCCCCCTCAGATTTAGTTACAAGTTGGCACAGTGGATAGGCCTTGAAAAACTGAACACAGATCGATCGAGAAAACAGGAAGAAGTTGTGTGGAACTATGAAAAAATTAGCAAAATATACAAACTGAGTAGTCCATGCGTAACATAGGCAACATCAAGGACCGTGTGAGCTCAAGAGCGCCGTGGTCTCGTAGTTAGTGTGAGCAGCTGCGGCACGAGAGGTCCTTGGTTCAAGTCTTTCCTCGAATGAAAAGTTTAATTTTTTATTTTCAGTTTATGTGACAAACACTTATGTTTTCATCACTTTTTTGGGAGTGATTATAATACCCACAAGAAAACCTAAATCGGGCAAGGTAGAAGAATCTTTTTACCCATTCGCCAAGTGTGCAAGTTAGGTGGGTCGACAACGTATTGCTGTCATGTGACGCACATGCTGTCACCAGTGTCGTATAGAATATATCAGACTTGTTTTCCTGTGGAGGAATTGGTTGACCTATGACCTTGCGATCAAACGTTTTCGGTTCCCATTGTAGAGGCACGTCCTTTCGTCTTCTAATAGCACGGTTTTGCGGTGCGGTCGCAAAACACGGACACTAAACGTATTACAGTGAACAGAGACGTCAATGAAGGAACGGACAGATCATAACTTTGCGAAAATAAAGAAAGTAAATTTTTCATTCGATGGAAGACTTGAACCAAGGACCTCTCGGGCCGCATCTGCTCAAACTAACTACGAGACCACGGCGCTCTTGAGCCCACACGATCCTTGATGTTGCCTATGTTGCGCATGGACTACTCAGTTTGTATATTTTGCTAATTTTTTCATAGTTCCACACAACTTCTTCCTGTTTTCTCGATTGATCTGTGTTCAGTTTTTCAAGGCCTATCCACTGTGCCTACTTATAACTAAATCTGAGGGGGGTGCGATGGGGAGGTTCCATTATTAGAAAACATCACATGTTCCTAAATACACTGTCCTCAAGACACAACACCTCCCCCTACTAATACAATGCGCAGAATAAGTTTCTGAAAACCGCTGCCCTCTAACAATGTATACATTCACACGTATCATACCCCCTACTAAATCGATGATTTAACTAATGAACGTCTCTAGTAGCAGTTACGTATCGTATGCAGGTGGCATGTGTCCTGTAATGACTGTCATGTAACTGTAATTTCGTTTCTGCTAATGTACCAGGCCTTAGTTCAGAACAATAAAAAATCAACAACTGTTCCTTCTTTCAACACCGACGATATTGCGACGAGATCCATAATTAACGTATGCACGGTACATGCATTATGTGCTGTAGCTTGTGTTCTGAAGAAAATGAGTGTGATAATTATTCAGTTCATGAAAGCAAAGATTGCCATTGTTCGGAAGTCATTGAAGGAAGACGTTTAATGGCATAACGTGAGACGTGGTGTTGTCTGGCGCGAACGATTAATCCTACATATTAGGCGTTCAGCGCGACGGCACGACGAGAAACTGTCGAACAAGCGGAGATGAATAGGGTAATTCATTCTTAACGGGACAGCGCCGTAAATTTATTTTACGACAGAGCTATTAAAAAGCCATTCATCGATAACAACGAAAAGTCACCTTCAAGACAATCAACGCGCTTATTGATCGATTTCAGACGGATTTGGTTGGAACACAACAAGTAAACGACGCACGGCACACTCGATACCAAGAGAAAGAATCCTCGACTTGTTACATAGATGGAGTGAAACAATTTTTATTGTTTTTGTGTATGTTGCACAGCAAATTGAATCAGGTATCATATTGACCTGATGGTAATAGGTTAAGCTTATTCATAAGGCTTGTAAAAGCGGTGGTATTCCTTCTATCTCGTTTAAATGGACAAACTGTAATAGTCAACACTCTCCTTTTCAACAGTTAGTGATTGGGTGAATTCAAACATGTCTTACTTCCTAAAGATGTTTGACGAGATCCCAGGCGAAATCGTCACGCAAGTGCACATATGGCGGTTAAACAGTGTGGGTTGACAAATCCCATACCTATATATCAGAAGGGAGAGCATTTACCACAACTATAAACCATGAGAAAGGTTGGCGTCGATGAATGCCCATTTAGTGAAAGCTGACACAAACCAAACAAGAAAACGATTTTTTCAGCGATGTTTCGACAACTTAAAAACAGGAGTCCAGCTAATTTTGAGCGCCGATTTATTGCACTGAATGAGAAGAAGGATCATCACTTTTCCCCACAAATGAAAAAGCAATCAAAACAATAGATGGAATTCGGTGCAGGCCGCGGTGGTCTAGCGGTTCTAGGCGCTCAGTCCGGAACCGCGGGACTGCTACGGTCGCAGGTTCGAATCCTGCCTCGGGCATGGATGTGTGTGATGTCCTTAGGTTAGTTAGGTTTAAGTAGTTCTAAGTTCTAGGGGACTGATGACCACAGATGTTAAGTCCCATAGTGCTCAGAACCATTTGAACCATTTTTTGGAATTCGGTGGCTCTGAAAAAAGTCTATTTCAGTTTCCGGAAGTGCCTTGACAATTGTTTCCTGAGAGGTACAAGGGATTCTTCGTACTGGCTGATTATCATGCAAAGCGTAAATCAATGACTGGTGAATACTACGCCAGTCGTCTTATTAAAGGGATGGAAACGTATGTGATTATTACCCTTAATTCCAAAAATAATAAGGGAAACAACATAGAATGGCGCCAGCGATTCTGTGCACGGCTAACACAGCATACAAAATGCATAGCGTCAACAGCGAAAGAAAAAAGCGTGTGAGCTCGACGCAGACAAGAGAAAAAACACCGCAATATCGAAAACAATGATAAGCTGTAGATACTGTAGTAGATTTAAAGCTACCAGCATAAACAACTAATACTCGTAGCTTCATGTGAGAAAGAAAATAAACAAATAAAACTACTGAAGATAGAACGAAAAATGCTGAAACATGTCTGGATGAAAAATAACCATATAACTGTGTCTTGCATTAGGCGAAATTTTCTTGCAGTTTTTCTTAGCAAGCATGGAGTAAGAAGAACAGCAGCATCTACAGGAAGATTAAAGAACACATTTTTCCTCACTTAGCAAACGCATGCATCGCCTGCAGACGACACAGTGACCATTGTAATTAATGTACACATAAATCGCCATAGGTGGTGCATTACTTGATTAATCTGTCTGACAGGAAAGTTCAGTGCCACAAGCCATGGTGGATAACACTGCAATTTGGAACACGTCATCGGCGAGTGTATATGATTATTGAGTTACAATTATGTGAGGCAGACAGGGCGGTCACCAGACTGCATTAGTGTTGCTCGTGTTTAGTGTCATTACCAGGCCTGGTAGGGTACATAATGCGCGTAAACAGCATCAGATGTTGAATGATCACCATGGACACCGAGATGCGGCGTACTCGTGTGAGACAACGTTAACAGCATCTGACGGAGTTGGTTCTAATTTGGCCGGCTCGTCGAATCGCGCAATATCCAGTTTTGTGGCGTATTTGGATGTGAGAGTGGACCGACTTGAGCGCACGTACACTCACCGTCTAGGTTCTGGTCGAGCACGAGTGACCACCAAAAGGGAGGATCACCGTATTGTGCACCAAACACATTGGAACCCTTCATATCTGTCCCTGGTAAGCGAGACTCTCTGCAACATTGTGTCACACTTCACCATTGGTCGCTGACTAGCAGTTCCCGGACTAGAGAATTACAGTCTCACGCGTAGGCTGCTGCCGTTAACACCACAGCACAAACGACTCCTTTGGAGTGGTGCCACTGGGTGTTGTGTGCTGTCCTTAGGTTAGTTAGGTTTAAGTAGTTCTAAGTTCTAGGGGACTGATGACCATAGATGTTAAGTCCCATAGTGCTCAGAGCCATTTTTGGAGTGGTGCCGTGACTGGAAACTATGGATTGTTGATGAATGTCAGCGCATTGTGTTCAGCAACGACTCCCGTTTCTGCGCAGCCCCAGATGACTAACGTCGGTTGGTATGGCGGCGATCGGAGAAGAGGTCAGTTCTTCCAATGTTTTGGCGAAACCACAGCCTATATTACTCCCGGCATCATACTTTGGGGAGCTACCTGTTATGACTTCAAGTGGCAGGAAACTGACGGTACAACGGCATGTCACAGAAATCATGCGTCCTCGTATCTTACATCTTATGCGACTATATCGTAGTGCCATATTTCAACAGAATAATGCTCGTCCACACACGGCTTGTTTTTCTATGAGGGGTGTGCGTGATGTGATACTCCCGTGGCCAGCGAGATTCCCAGATCTGTTCCCGACAGAAACTGTGGGACGAACTTGGACGCCAACTCCCTCCTATTACCAGTATCCAGGTTATCAAGAACCAGTTACAATAACTGTGGACCATTTCGCCTCAGCAGAGGCTACAACGGTTTTTGTGACACCCTTCCCAACCGAACCAGTGCATCCATCAAGGCTGGGCGGTGGGTGTAACGTCATTCTCATAAGTGGGCTCACACTGCCTAGTTCTTTCTAATTTCACTAGATTTTGTAATCACTGGAATAACATCACAACCCGTGAAAATTCATATCGTTTCCTCATCCCCTTCTGGGTGCTTCACTTTTTTTTCTTTACAAGAACTGTATTTGACTAGTTTCGCTATTCAGAATAAAGTTGTGTGGGCGATAGTCTGAAGATACTCACGTTTGATGACCGAATTATTCAAATAAATCAAGTCATAAGCAACCTGTGACATTTTATATGTACATTACTCTTTTCACACCAGAATGTGACTGGCCACTAAACTGATTTGTCAACAGAAAAATAAACAAGTACTTTACGAATTGCTGGTGCAACCGTCCTGTTCACAAGATTTAACACTCTTTGACTTTCGGCATCTAAAGCAGTATCTGCCTGTAAAAGTGTGATGAGTACAATGGAAAAGTGAACGACAGCTGTACAGTTTCCAGTATCACATTTCAGGGATGCAATTTACACACAGGAAAAAGGATAGGAAAGTGCTTTCACCTAACGAGGAACTAAGCTGATGAAGTGCAGTTTCGGCTAAAATAAAGTGTTTCATGGTTGCGCAACTTCCAATCTTGCTGTTGCGTAGAACTAATTAGTTATCAGAGAAGCGATATGGAATGGTAATGAGCTCTTGAGAATTTCATAAAGTCGAAGTTTAAATTGTAATAGATGCACGTTGTCAGTGTGTTACTATAATGAATTACCTCAGAAGCTAGAAATTAAGAAAAGGTAAGAAAATTTGCCGGCCGGTGTGGCCGTGCGGTTCTAGGCGCTTCAGTCTGGTACCGCGTGACCGCTACGGTCGCAAGTTCGAATCCTGCCTCGGGCATGGATATTTGTGATGTCCTTAAGTTAGTTAGGTTTAAGTAGTTCTAAGTTCTAGGGGGCTGATGACCACAGATGTTAAGTCCCATAGTGCTCAGAGCCATTTGAACCATTTTTTAAGAAAATTTGAAAATTTCTGGTGTTTTGGGACCAAACTGCTGAGGTCATCGGCCCCTAAGGTTACGCGCTACTTAATCTAACTGAAACTAACTTACGCTAAGGACAACAAACACACCCATGCCTGAGGGAGGACTCGAATCTCCGAGAGGGGGAGTCGCGCGGACCGTGACAAGGCACCCAAGACCGCGCGGCTGCCCAGCGCGCCCAAAAGGTAAGAAAGTTGAGCAATGACGAAGTCGCTCCTTATCCTCAGAAATTATGTTCGGCACCAAAGACTTGCATATGATCATGAAGACGCACGATGTTAATCAAGTTTTCCCCCTTGCAGAAGTTTATGACCATGGAACCATAATGCCAACACCAGTGGGCATATTCTATAAAACATCGTGTGTCACCATTTACTTTTAATACTGTTCAAGCAATGTTTGGCATTATGACCCCCCTTACTGTTTCGTTCCAATTAGTTTTGCAAAAAACCTGTTGTCGAGCTTCATCTAACCCGCCAGCCCAAAAAGTTTCGAAAATTCACTAATAAAAAATAGAGCAAAGTTATTATGGTTGTTTGAATGCTTCAGATGTTCTACATCATCTCCCCGCTACTTATGTAGAACTCACAGAACGTTCATAAAAAATGTTAAACAATCAGAGAAGTCTTTCTTTGGGATGTTGGTCACGTCACGCCTCCCACTGCCTTAAATGTCGGTTATGTGATAAAAGCGCTAACCTTTCGAGTGAATTTCCGCACTTTGTAATTTTGTGGTAGGTTCGTATTTATTACAGCAAGTCTCCTGCCCGATGATGATTCTTTCCACAAGTGAATTGTCCGCATTTTGCATTTCAACCATGTCGCGACAGGTGTCCACGTATTTTTGCTTTTGTGCAGGAACCAAGGAACGAAGAAGGAAGGAAATTAGGGTTTAAGGTACATTAGACATCGACGTGATTAGAAGACGGAGCACTCGATTGGAATGTTTCGAGGAAGGGGAAGAAAATTAGTCGTGCCCAATCAAAGGAATGATCCCAGCATTTATAACTGCGTAGGCTTCCACGGCCGCATTTGCTTGGAGCGATGTACGGGAATCATAGAAAACCTATATCTCGATGGCTTAAAAAGGATTTGAATGAGAGTCAATGGGCTAACCACTGCGCCACTCGCTCGGTGGGGGTCAACGGATGCGGGACCGACTTTTTACACATTTTTCACTTCTTCAGAACAATCTGGACAATGTCTCGAAGACTTTATTTAGAGATGTTGCTCCACTGCGATTTGGTTGCTCGTCCAATACTTAACAACCGATTGGCCGAATACTCATGCGTTGCTACCAGTTGTTAGTTCATGCTGGCACCGTAACTGTGCTGACGTCACATTTTATATATATATATATATATATATATATATATATATATATATATATATGTGTGTGTGTGTGTGTGTGTGTGTGTGTGTGTGTGTGTGTGTGTGTGTGTTTGTGTGTGTGTGAGAGAGAGAGAGAGAGAGAGAGAGAGAAAGTACTACCTTGCATTAATGCTGGACTTCTGGGATGTCTGGGCATAGAGATTTATTCAAGCTTTATTCAGACGTAAGCAGGGGGAGGGCTCGTAGCCCGCGGCCCTACTAAAAGTGTTGGTTTTCATTGGATCCAGTTATTGGGGGACCCTCAATGACTGCACGAGGGACCAGCACTCGGTGCCACCGTTGTGGAGCGATAGAGCCAGTATATTCCAGTTGTTGGGTAATGGGCCTGAGTTCGTGGCGCCTATGGAGGAACTTGCAGATGTTGTGATGTGATCAGAAATGCGTGGGATGTTCAGTTCATCGCGAAGGTCGGCAATCCGGATCCGTCTCGAAGCTCCTAGAATGAGGCAGAGGCATCTATTTTGAATGAATTGCAGTGGCCGAAGATTGGAGGGACTGGTAGTTCCCCACATGAAGCAGCCATAAAGAAGTGGAGGAAAAACTATTGCTTGATAAAGTCGAGGCTTCGTTCGAACGCTCATCTAGACACTGCTCAAGAAGGGGCACAATTGGTGAAGAGGTATATTTTTCTGGCGGGATTCTGCATTCTAGGAGAAGTAGCACAAGTGTTCTGTAAGCAATCTTGTGTTTAGTTTGTATTTTTGCGACATCCTACCAATGGAACAAAATTTGCAGGCCTGTTTCATGTACGACTAAGCCTATGCGATCATTCTAAAAATGGTTCAAATGGCTCTGAGCACTATGGGACATAACTGCTGTGGTCATCAGTCCTCTAGTACTTAGAACTACTTAAACCTAACCAACCTAAGGACACCATACACATCCATGCCCGAGGAAGGATTCGAACCTACGACCGTAGCGGTCGCGCGGTTCCAGACTGTAGTGATTAGAACCGCTCGGCCACCTCGGCCGGCTGCGATAATTCTATTTCACATCCTGACATATTGTGAAACCACGGGATTTGTACGAGTTGGCTGGTTCCATTTGTGACTCATTGAAACTGTAGTCTTAGAATTGCACGGTATTGTGTTTTGCTGAACCTTTAAAGGAAGTACCAATCTTTTCACTATTTTTAAAACTCACAGAGATCTGATTATACACAGGGGTATTAGCGCAAATTCTTCGAGATTGTACTTCATGTTAGATACCTGCTTCATATGGGAAAGGTCTGAAGTTTCTACTGACATTGTCTGGCAAGTCATTAATATACAACAGCAAGGATCCCAACACACCCCGAGCGGTCTAAGGCGCTGCAGTCATGGACTGTGCGGCTGGTCCCAGCGGAGGTTCGAGTCCCCCCTCGGGCATGGGTGTGTTTGTTTGTCATTAGGATAATTTAGGTTAAGTGGTGTGTAATCTTAGGGACTGATGACCTTAGCAGATAAGTCCCTTAAGATTTCACACACATTTGAACATTTTTTTCCCCAACACACCTTCCTGTGGCACGCATCAAGTTCCTTTCACATCTGTCGATGGCTCCACATCCAAGATACCATTATGTGCCATCCCTGTCGAGAGATAGTCAATCCAGCCAAAATTTTTGTTTGATATCCCATGCGAACCTACTTTCGCTGATAAGCTGTCGTTTGTATTCTTCAGTTCCAAAGAAAACAATCTACAACAATGTTTTCATTAATTAAGCGGTGAACAGTAACACTGCATTAAAACTTAAATTCCCATCTTCATTTCACATCAGATAACTGGTACCTGCCATTGTGATGTTTTCAACTTCATCGACTATAATCTGTTGCTAGAAAGACTTTTTATTTTGTATGTTTATATATAATTAAGGTGAGACTGACCAGTGATCCCATCGGGGATGAACACCATCCCATCGGGGATGAACACCACCTCGAACACTTACGGGAATCGGCGAAACGCCGCAAGTAATGAGGATAAGGTCCTGGGACAAGGTCAGTAGCGTCTGACGGGAGGCGTGATAGGTTAGTCGGCGCAACTGTGACAACGACTGTGTCCGGATGGCATAGTAGTCAGAGCATCGGCCTAGTGAGCAGAAGAGACGGGTTCGCATCCCAGTCTGCCACAAATTTTCAGCTTACCACACTGATGTAAATCAACGCCCACTAGCAGCTAAATCTCATTAATTTTTTCCTCATTCTTATTCTGTGTCTTTTTATAATGAACATTTGGAACTTTATCAATAATAGTCAAGTCACATGATCTTTAATTAAAAGTTTAGCAAACAATGTATTTTGTATGAATAACTATTAATTTTGTTTCAACGTCTCCTTGCCACAGTATTGTTATGAATAGCGATATACTATGTACAACGCTGCATTTAATCATTTCATATATGCATACGTTTGGCTGTTAGTGGGACAGTTTTGAAATATTCAATTGCGGAATAGAATTTTTATTTTGTGATGCACTGTTTGTATTTAGTGGAGAATAACTAGGCTCACTGTGGTTACAGTATCGTAATCGAGTTACGAAATACACTGACAGAAAAAAACATCGCAACACCAAGAAGGAGTTGTGCGATATAAATTAAAGTTGGTAGGGGTATTGCTACATATGAAAGATGACGTCTGTTCAAATTTCGCGCAGTGGCGTGGTGCTAATAGCGCCACTGTGAGGTTGCAAATCGGATTTGCTTTAAATACACGCAGTAACGGTCGTGAGCGTAAGGTACCTTTGAGACTGGACGTGGCGAGTTGATGTTAATTAATAATGTGTTTAAGGCGACAAAGACGCTATTACCAACACCTTAACTGAGTTTGAACGAGGTCGTGTAATAGGGCCACGAGAAGCGAAATGTAGCTTCTGTGACAGTGCAGAAAGACTTGGCAGTAATGTCGCCACTGCACATGACTGCTGGCAACGGTGGTCACGAGAATGTATTGTCGCAAGAAGACCGGGCTACAAACGGCCACGTAGCACTACCGAGAAGGACGACTACCGTGTTCGACAAGGGGCTCTGGCGCAACGTACATCTGCAGCACTGATTTGGACAGTACTTGCCACCGTAGTGACACAACGACCTCCTAGCCAGATGCCCTGTAGCGTGCATTCCACTGTCCCCAAACCACCACCATTTGCAACTTCAATGGTGTCAAGCGAGATCTCATTCAAGGGCAGCATGGAGGTCTATTGTATTTCTGATGACAGCCGCTTCTGTCTCGCTGACAGTGTTAGCCGTGTGTTGGTTCCAAGGAGACCAGTTGAGGACCTGCAGTCAACCTGTCTGCATGCTAGACACCTAGCGTTCTGGTCTAGGGTCCGATTTCGTATGACAGCAGGAGCATCCTCCTGGTTATCCCACGCACCCTGACTGCAGGACTGTACGTCAGTCTGATGAATCGACCTGTATTTTCCAACAGGATAACGCTCGCCCACAGACAGCTGTTTTAATCAAATATGCTCTACAAAGCGTCGACATATTGCCTTGGTGTGCTCGATTACCAGATCTGTCTGCAGTCGAGCTCATATGGGACATCATCGGACGACTACTCCATCGTCATCCACGACCAGCATTAAACGTCTCTATATTGACCGACCAAGTGCTACAGGCATGAAACTGCATCCCACAAACTAACACCCAACACCTGTACAACACTACACATGGTTTCATTCAACATTCTGGCGGTTACACTAGTTATTAACGTACCAGCATTTCACATCTGCAATGGATTTTCTCCCGCTTGCGTTAACCTGTGATCTTGTAATGAGATTCACTTAAATATGTTACCTAGACAAATGTATTCTCGAAATTTCATTTCTCTTTATTAACTATTTTTTGGTATCGCGATTTTTCCCATCAGTGTAATAACGTAATATCCTGACAACACCTGCAACTAATAGACGTGGCTGATTATTTATGTATCTTGAATAGAAATACTTCGCCATAATGAATAAATGAAAAATGTACCTGACAGATATCTGGATATAGTCACACGTGTACTGCTGTCAGAACCGCAGCTGCCAAACTTAGACGATGCCAAATGACTTAATGTATGTTGGCATCAGTTCCGTAAAAGCTTGGAAACTTACCATTCATGACCCTGACTCGGCCGCCGCATGCCGGACTGGAATGTAGAAAACCGGCAAAGGAGAACGTGTTCCAACGATGCAAATCATGTCACCTGTAGAACACTCGAATACCCGATCTTTTTACCGAACAGCCGTAGCTCACTTCTCCCAAGGAAGGTACTCCTCAAAAGAATGTAAATTCAGACGAAGCCAGTTAGAATAGGACACGCAACGTTCCTGAACAGTCGAGGAGTGGGTGGTAATGTCATTTTACGTTGCTTCTCTGCAGCATAACTTTCAATTTGCGACCTATAAGGGGTAATTTTAAAGTTTTTTATTCTTGCTGCGTGCTTAACGAAAAAAGTAATTGATTAACGGTGAAGCTGATCACTGTTGCTCCCACCAAAGTTCGAGTCATGAGCAGTCACGTGCGTAGCCACGAATAAGAAAGTAAATACACAAAGAATAACAGTGTTCATAGGGCTTCCCAATGCGTGGCTGGATTTCAGTATATTCGTCACTGTCCAGGGTCCAGCCAATGCATCCATTGCATTTAACCCTAAATTAAAGCAGTCAGAAGTTTATGAAAACTGCAGGCGGGAATCTGAAGTGAAATATGTTCACTTTTCATTTTTCACAGATTGAATTTTTTTACAGAAAAAAGAAACGAAATATCCCTTCACAATATTCACAGCAGTTTATTATTCAAAATGGGTCAAATGGCTCTGAGCACTATTGGACTTAACATCTGAGGTCATCAGTCCCCTAGAACTTAGAACTACTTAAACCTAACTAACCTAAGCACATCATACACATCCATGCCCGAGGCAGGATTCGAACCTTCGACCGTAGCGGTCGCGCGGTTCCAGACTGAAGTGCCTAGAACCGCTCGGCCACACGGCCGGCAGTTTAATATTAAAATAATATTTGTCAGTGCGAGGACATAAGTAGGTCGACCAACATCACGTGTTCGCTTGACCTTTAGAAAATCAATGAAAATTATTCAAAGCTTCAGCACACTTCTAAGCTGAAGTTCTGCAATCGCTGACACATAATATTTTTAATTGCAGATCACCATCAGAGTTAATCGCAGAATAGTTTATAGATATTTAGACAAAAGTAAACTATCGCAAAATTTTTCAGAGTACAGTATTTCAAACTCGTTACGATCGACACTCGCAAAATATCTACTAGCCCCAACCAATAACGGCTTGAGGAATTTGGCGACATACTGATCACATGTGTCACGGTCGTAGATCGCAACTCGTACTGCCTTGTAGGCAGCAGTCAGCCAGACAGAAAAGGCATTAGGTCTAATCCTTGAGAGATGTTTACGTTTTTATTGATCAACAAATACACAGTGTTTCAAAAGGTGAGCTACAACTTCAATATGTTATGACATTCAAACTGTTGGGTAGGTGCATAAGTTTGTAGCGCTTTTCCATGAATTTAATAAACACAACAGATACACGTAACAGAGATTTTAGTCATCGGTAACACACTCTCCTTGACTATTTACAACAGTCTGCCAACTCAGGGGTAACTGTACGAATCCTGGACTGTAGAAATCACGTGATTTTGAGGCAAAGGACTAATCGAGTCATTTTCGGAGCGCATTTTCATTCAGAAAGAAAGTTCCTTGAAGGTTATTCGACAGAGAGCGGAAAAATCTGAGAGCACAAGACCAGGTGAATAAGATGGGTGCGGAATTCCTTCCCGTCCCAACTCCTGTATAGCGTTTCTTGTCAGTCTAGGAGAAAGGGGGCGGGGTATGTCGTCAAGTAGCATCACTTCAGGCTGTCTTCCTAGTCGTTGTTCTTGAATTGCATGGGCAAAGCCGACCCTTGTAGCCGAGCGGTTCTAGGCGCTTCAGTCCGGAACCGCGCTGCTGCTACAGTCGCAGGTTCGAATCCTACCTCGGGCATGGATGTGTGTGATGTCCTTAGGTTAGTTAGATTTAGGTAGTTCTAAGTCTAGGAGACTGGTGATCTAAGATGTTAAGTCCCATAGTGCTTACAGCCATTTGAACCATTTTTTGAGCTTGGGCAAAACGTCTCAGTTTGTGTCAATTAACGTCACCAGTGACGACTACACTTCGGAGAAGCAATTCGAAATACACCACACTGTCACTGTTCCATCGGGTGCATAACATTATCCATTGTGGAAGCGCGCAGGTCTTTGTACGGGGAGTTGCTGCTTTTTTTGGGCACAACCATTCCTTTCTTTTTATTATATTAGCGTAAAGACACCATTTCTCGTCACCACTGGGTGGGAATGGTTGGTGTTCTTCGCGAGCCAGCTGATGACGAACAAGCGGAGATGCACTTTTGGTCACCCTCTGATTTTTGTGATCTTGGCTTAGAGCATGCGATACCCATACACCCGATTTTGGGACCTTCTCCATTGCAAGCAAATGTCGCACGATGGTGGAATAATCACAGCCACAGTTTTTTCCAGTTCTCGAGTGCACTGACGTGGATCACTGTGGATTAATGAGTCTAAACGATCTTCATCATGCCCCGAAGGTCTTCCTGAACGCGGATGGTCACTAACGTCAAAAAGAGCCTCCTTAAAATGAGGGGACATTATTCTTGCTGTGCTCTGTCCAATGGCATAGCCCCCTACACAGCGCAAATATTTCTGGCTGCCTCCGCTACTGTCACCGCTCTACTGAACCCAGACAGAAGAGTAGGTCGGATATGTTCTGATTTCTCCACTTGGCACTATCTTCTAGCATCCACAAAATGACAGTACGTAAACTCATCTAGCAACAGTGAATTACAAATAAAAAATGACAATCGATAAATAATCCCATAGCAACAGGAATACCAACATGCTAAACAAAAGGTCTGCGAACTCATGCACCATACAAATAATTAAGATATTCACACCATGTGTGGCTTGTGCGATAAACTCACAAAGTTTTATTTGTGTGTGTTCCAGGTTGTCGTGTGTAAAGCATATGACAGCGGGTCAAAAGAAGGCTCAGTGTGTGTGGAACGCTTTATTCAGACCAGGTTCAAAGGAACTTCCAAACACGGTACAAGAAGCGGCCACCTTCGCAGACGTCGATACGCCGGCGATAAGTGCATTTTATGCAGACAGGAAGTGTTGGCGTGAAGCATCATACTGGACGGCCTGGAATAAGTGAGACCGACGCAGAACGGATACGGTTGGCTTTTCAGCATTCACCAATTAATCTGTTCAGAGGACGTCACAGGAGCAGGAAATCCCCAAAACGATCGTGCACTGGGCCCTTCGTAAACGTTTACAGATGTATCCATACCGATTGCAACTGTTGCAGGCATTGGAACCATGCGACAAGGCACAACGGTTTCATTTCGCTGTGGACGTTCATCACCGTTTAGGAAGATGGAAATTCTCTAAACAGTCCAGCATTTTCTGACGAAGCAACCTTCCACAGGTGAGGGAAGATAAACAAACGCATTGATCGCATGTGTGTGTGTGTGTGGTGGGGGGGACAACTAATTCCCATACTGTAACGGAAGATGTACCTGACAGCTTGATATTGAATATTAGGTGATGCTCGATGGCTGATCGCAGAAAAAACAGTTAATTCCAGTAACCACCTAGTTATATTGAAGCTGTTCGCATTACTGCAACTGACTGACCGCCAAGACAAAGTCGTTTTCCAACAAGATGGCGCACCTCCACATTGTGCTGAGACCGTGCGAGATATTTAGACAAGGTGTTTCCAGATAGCTGGATTGACAGATGTGGTCCAATTCCCTGGCCTCCCAGGTCGCCTGACATTACACCTATGGACTTCTTTCTATGTGGATATGTCAAGATCAGACTCTACCAAATGCTTGTCAACCACATCAGTGATTTAGAGAACCGATGTGCTTGAATACAACTGGATGTTGTGAGTCCCGCTAAAGGCACACATGCTGATTTTGATCGAATGGAATAATATAAGCCAAACGTACTGTGAATATCTTAATTAGTTTGGATGCCGTAACACGGTGAAGTTGTACCGTACCTTTTGAGACACTCTGTGTATTGGATGTGACCGCACGTTGCTTTTTACGTCAACACGCGCGGTCAGCTCGAAGATCTCGCATTGTCAAGACGACAATGCCCAACGAATGCCCGTCTCCCAAAGAACTTGGCACCCCGATCGATATGGTAACCCTCCATAGTACCTGCACTCAAGTCTTTACAGACGTCTCCTGTGCATGCTCAGCTTTCGCCTCAAGTGTGCTACTGTGGCACGATACCCTCAGGCCTTTTGTCTGCGAGAGAGTAAAACGGCGATGGCGAAGAAAAAGTGTGGCCAGCGATGCAGCAACGATCTGGAGCCGGCTCTGGCCACGAGCCGCTGTCTGCGGTCGCCATCGTCTCACGTACCACCTGGAGGGACACCTTTCCAGGCTGATGGAGCGTTTTTCCAGGCAGCGTCCGTAACCAAACCAGTCACGCAAAGAATATTCTGTGCGGCCCGTCGCTCGGATAGTTCTTGTCGTTCATAAAGCAGATGTTTGATTTTCAAAAGACATTTGTGTGGTGTACCTCAATCTCTTAATATTGTAACGTTTAGGATTACTGTACTTATACGAAATCGGGAATTACAGTTACATGTAGTGCAAGATGTGTTTATGTACAGATGCACAGGACAGTTGTTTAATGCAAACCATGCTTGTGGCAGAGCCATAATCCAGACTAGGTTATAAAGGACTTTCTTTTACATATTCCTACTAGTTACCTGCCTTGCATTGGACGACGACCTGACAATCCTGTAAAGAAGCAAGACACAGTTGTGGAACAGATAAACATGCTGAGGCAACAAGGAGAAATGTCTGGCCTCAAAATTTCGTTCGAGAAAACAACGTACATAACCAACATCCGGACAGCGCCTCATGACTTAACGATGGAGTGCCATGAAATGGAAAAGTGAACACTTCCAAATACCATGATGAAATAGGACAGATGAAAACTAGTGAAAAAGAAGCCAACGACAGCCGCTGCTTTCCATAAGATGCACGTCCTATACAAAACAAAGGTAATCTCAAGAAAAGCTAAACTCAGGCACTTCAACACAGTGACCAAAACTGAATTTATACGAACAAGTGAATACCATGGAATGACGGGAAAGGATGGACTGAGAAGCCGAGACGTTCGAGCGCAAGATCCTTCGGAAAGTAATGGGTCCTAAGATGATAGATTGAAGTACAGAGAGGACAGTGAACACTTAACAAAGTCAATACTGAAACAAGTTCTACGGATACGGACGTCTGTTCAGCACAGATTCGAGGAAGTACGGATATTGGACCCAATCGGGAAGAAACTCACGTGATCAAAGTACAGATCGCTGATCAACAGCTTTAAGAGCTTCCACGATGAAAAAATGCAGAACAACGGCTAGACAGAGGAGAGAAGGCAGACGGCCAGAGAAAGAATGCAACGTTTTGAACTGCAAAACAGGCATCAAAAAATGCCTTATAGTTACTAAACAAGGAAAAAAACTTTACACTGCATCTGCTGTACAACATTTTGAATGCACTACATTCTATTAACTCTGTTACCTTACACAACCAGACACTTTTATACATCACAATAGGTAAGTTGGATGGGGAGGCATCCATCAATATTTTTATACTGCGCTCTCCTTTTTTGTTGGTGTCAGACTGGAGGACGCCTTTACGCATATACACCCATGCTTCCATCCCCATCTGGATGTCAGCTTTAGATCCGACTCTGATACCAGATCGGTGTGATCGGTCCGTATGTATCTCGAAGGTCCACTCTCCTCCTATTCATAATTTTTACTCATTAACGTTCCTGAGCTCTGAGCTCCATCTGGGTGAAGTCTGAGGTTTTTCTGCTAGGCTATTTAGTATTTTAAAACGCTCGGCTTCATCTATTACGAGAGCTAGAACCAGTGTTCACTGTCGTTGTCGCACCTTCAACGTAGTTTGTGCAAGGACGGGACCCAAATTTCAAACGAGCGGACGTGTCAATCAGCTTCGCACGGTGGTCGACAAGGACACATCAGTCACCAAATTAGTCCGGCTGACGTCTAGTGCGAGGAAAGGCGTTTGTCGACTGTCAGTTATATGCGGCATATGCGGAAGTTTCAATTTCCGGATCGTGAGGACAAGTGAGAACTTCCATTTATAGTATACTTTCATATTAACTTGACTAGGAGGTCTTCAACAAGCAAATGGAATAATATATTGTCTCAGGATAAGGATATAAGACAAGACAATATGAGATATTGGAGCATGAATAATCGCTAACGGTACGACGATTTTGGAATTGGTCGTGAAGGTTATGGTCCGGTACAACAAGGTGCTAACTTCGTGCGTGGCATAGCGGATCACAAATTGTGTCTAGAGATGGCGGACGGGACTCCTTTGCCTGCAATACTGTGTATGGAACCAGTTTTTCTGTGCACTGATCCATCAATATGACTCTCAGTTCCTTCACCCTTCCCTTCAGACAATTTGTGAATGCAGCACCTTCGTTAGTCTTTACCTCTGACTAGTCTTATGCAAGAAATATATGCTAATGGCTAATAATACGTACAGAATCCTCATGAATCATCTGTTCAAGCTTTCCAAGCTATAGTTATGTGAATCTGTCAGGAAAGAATAGCCGGCCGCTGTAGCCGAGCGGTTCTAGGCGCTTCAGTCCGGAACCGCGCTGCTGCTACGGTCGCAGTTTCGAATCCTGCTTCGGGCATGGGTGTGTGTGATGTCCTTAGGTTTGTTAGGTTTAAGTAGTTCTAAGTCTAGGGGACTGATGATCTCAGATGTTAAGTCCCATAGTGCTTAGAGCCATTTGAACCAGGAACGAATCGGAGCAGGTGACAGTAGATTAACTGATCATTACTTTCTCATTTATTACCCCTTTCTTTTAAAATATGATCGAAGATGCTATCGTTGACTCCTGTTGGTATACAACTTACTGGACTCCTTTCATAATAGAAGACAGGCCCTACTTAGGAAACTGTTAACGATATTAGTTAAATGAAAAACACTCATTCTGTGTCACACATTTTTCATTTAGATAACATATTTCTACCTTATGCACAGATAGTCTTCCCATTAAAAATATGGGTAGAAACTACCTCTTTCCTTTGCCTTAGTTCTGGATCGAAAGATGACCTGGGCATTAGGTAGAAACATAAAAATTATGAGTGAGCCAAAACGCGATTTCTTTCCTACGAATTTGGATCACTGACTGTTAATGGGGCAGAGCGTTTGCACTCCCTGGCGACCAGATGCCGAAACAGAGGTAGTTAATTGGCACCTAGGTTTTACAAACTGCTGCTTAAGTTAAGGAACTGCAGAAACGCATTCAAATTGACGGTGGCATATTCCAGTACATTCAAACTGATGATGGCATTTTCCAGTACGTTTCGTAAAAAGAAAAGCAGTAATAAAAAGCAACTAATGATCTTTTAATCTTGCTATCCTCTCCATCGTCCGCTTTCTTAACTGTATCAAGCAGTTTTATCTCAGAGAATGTTTAGTACAAATGATTGGTTTATATTACGTTGGCCATTCAGAATGGACCTCCCGATCACGTTTTCTACTGTATTTTTTCCCCCTGAAATGTCCTCACGAGGCCGATAAGAAAATCTCTTCTCTGGGGAATAATATATCACTAAAATTTATTTTTGTTTTGTATACATGGAGTATACATGGAGTAATGACGTTCGCATCATCAAGGGCAGCGGAAAATTGCATTTTTACGGCTTTTTAAATTAATCAAGTTATACTTTTTACAGTTTCTCAACTCAATCACGTTGTGTGTGTTTCACACTACTGGATAAACTGGTACATATATGTTTGGAATTTCCTGGCAGATTTAGACTGTGTGCCGGACCTGGACTTAAATCCGGTATCTTTGCCTTTCGCGGGAAAGTGTTCTACCAACTCAGCTCAGCTGGTATGGCACTTACGCGCGAAAGGCCCCGTGGGTGTCCCGAGTTTAAGTCCCCATCCGGAACACAGTTTTAAATTGACGTGGAATTTCATATCAGCGCACACTCCGTTCCACAGTGAAAAATTCGTTGTGTAGTATCTTTCCGTCATAAGAATGTGTGTGTGCTTATCATCACCAGATTTTCTTTCTAAACAGTTCAAGACTCATAAGAAAACTGCTACTTACATTTTAATAGTTAAGAAATAGTATGCTTAATTCAAATGTGCCATTCCTTTCTTGAGCTAAAGACTAAAGGTACATGAGACTAAAGGTTACAGTACATTACATATGAGAAAATAAGTATGAGAAAGCTTTGATCAAGAGGCATGAGTATTTTCCGAAGAGATTCAAAAAGAAAATGTAGTATAGAATTTTTCTCTGTTGGGGCCCTTTTTTAAATATAATTCAAACGCTTTTAAGCGTCTGCTTGTTAAATGTGAGTGAGACATGAGACTATTTCCACCAGAAATCATACATCAGTCAAAGCAGTATAAAAAAAGTTGATTTCATTTTACAGAGACGTTATGACGACTGTTTTCTGAAACAAAATATAGATTCTACTTACTGATTACCTTGCAAAGCGTAAAGCATTAACTGGTGAATATTACATAAGTCCACTAGATTATCTGCGAGATGCAGTCTGAATTGGAAAATAAAAAGATATATTTCATCAGGACAGTATAACAGCGCATAGAGGTGCTCTCAAAGAATGGAATATCTGAGGGATCTTAAACGTGAGTCTTTGGAACATACACGTTATTCACCCAGGACAGCACCATCTGACTTCCAGGTATTCGCACATCTAAAGCAGTCTGAAACTGGAAATCTGAATCCAGTGAAATTACAGAAACTGTAAACGAATATTTTACAGAACTTTGATAATTGTGCTTTGCACTTTAGAGATGTAACCTACTCACTGAGAAAACGTTAGACAAACTGTGCTGGTCTAAAAGAAGATGGCGTATACAGGTTGTTACAAAAAGGTACGGCCACCTTTCAGGAAACATTCCTCACACACAAAGAAAGAAAATATGTTATGTGGACATGTGTCCGGAAACGCTTACTTTCCATGTTAGAGCTCATTTTATTACTTCTCTTCAAATCACATTAATCATGGAATGGAAACACACAGCAACAGAACGTACCAGCGTGACTTCAAACACTTTGTTACAGGAAATGTTCAAAATGTCCTCCGTTAGCGAGGATACATGCATCCACCCTCCGTCGCATGGAATCCCTGATGCGCTGATGCAGCCCTGGAGAATGGCGTATTGTATCACAGCCGTCCACAATACGAGCACGAAGAGTCTACATTTGGTACCGGAGTTGCGTAGACAAGAGCTTTCAAATGCCCCCATAAATGAAAGTCAAGAGGGTTGAGGTCAGGAGAGCATGGAGACCATGGAATTGGTCCGCCTCTACCAATCCATCGGTCACCGAATCTGTTGTTGAGAAGCGTACGAACACTTCGACTGAAATGTGCAGGAGCTCCATCGTGCAGGAACCACATGTTGTGTCCTACTTGTAAAGGCACATGTTCTAGCAGCACAGGTAGAGTATCCCGTATGAAATCACGATAACGTGCTCCATTGAGCGTAGGTGGGAGAACATGGGGCCAATCTAGACATCACCAACAATGCCTGCCCAAACGTTCACAGAAAATCTGTGCTGATGGCGTGATTGCACAATTGCGTGCGGGTTCTCGTCAGCCCACACATGTTGATTGTGAAAATTTACAATTTGATCACGTTGGAATGAAGCCTCAACAGTAAAGAGAACATTTGCACTGAAATGAGGATTGACACATTGTTGGATGAACCATTCGCAGAAGTGTACCCGTGGAGGCCAATCAGCTGCTGATAGTGCCTGCACACGCTGTACATGCTACGGAAACAACTGGTTCTCCCGTAGCACTCTCCATACAGTGACATGGTCAACGTAACCTTGTACGGCAGCAACTTCTCTGACGCTGACAGCCGTACGGTTCTAGGCGCTGCAGTCTGGAACCGCCAGACCGCTACGGTCACAGGTTCGAATCCTGCCTCGGGCATGGATGTTTGTGATGTCCTTAGGTTAGTTAGGTTTAACTAGTTCTAATTTCTAGGGGACTAATGACCTCAGCAGTTGAGTCCCATAGTGCTCAGAGCCATTTGAACCATTTGACGCTGACATTAGGGTTATCATCAACTGCACGAAGAATTGCCTCGTCCATTGCAGGTGTCCTCGTCGTTCTAGGTCTTCCCCAGTCGCGAGTCATAGGCTGGAATGTTCCGTGCTCCCTAAGACGCCGATCAATTGCTTCGAACGTCTTCCTCTCGGGACACCTTCGTTCTGGATATCTGTCTCGATACAAACGTACCGCGCCACGGCTATTGCCCCGTGCTAATCCATACATCAAATGGGCATCTGCCAACTCCGCATTTGTAAACATTGCACTGACTGCAAAACCACGTTCGTGATGAACACTAACCTGTTGATGCTACGTACTGATGTGCTTGATGCTAGTACTGTAGAGCAATGAGTCGTATGTCAACACAAGCACCGAAGTCAACATTACCTTCCTTCAATTGGGCCAACTGGCGGTGAATCGAGGAAGTACAGTACATACTGACGAAACTAAAACGAGCTCTAACATAGAAATTAAGCGTTTCCGGACACATGTCCACATAACATCTTTTCTTTATTTGTGGGTGAGGAATGTTTCCTGAAAGTTTGGCCGTACCTTTTTGTAACACCCTGTATATGCAGTGTTGCCATAAACGAAGTCTCATTTTCAGTCTAAGAAATTTTCTCATTGACACTGTACAGTGTTTTCTGTTTGGAATGGACCATTCTTTCACCTCTTAGCGTACGCCGCTCTCCACGTATACGCAACGTCCTTGAGTGCTGGCCTGTTGTAAATCTCTTAGGTGTTCTACAGCTGCAGCGCTTGGTTCCGAGTTCCCTGTACGCTAGCGTTATTCAACTTGCGACCCGTCTGGTGCCGTGCTTGGCGGGGTCGTTGTCTGCCTATCCAGACTGCTCGTTATTCACTTAGGCCGCCCCCCGCGCTGTCAACCAGGCACTCCTCTTAGCCACGTGGTCGGACGGACTACACATCTCCCCACACCGGCGCCTTTCTCACGACAAGACAGCACGGATCAGCTATCTTCGTGACTCAGACACCTGTTATGGTTTAGAAAGTCTAAAACTGGTAGCTATAAAAGCTCGAGAGATTTAACTCGAAGACCATAAATTGGACGTCTTACTGCCGCCTGCCAAATTTTAAAACTTTCTAGGTCCAGTCTGGCACTGTGGCCAACAGAATGAAGCGGTACTCCAAAAGAAACACTACGAGTAAGAAACAGGAAAAATATTTGCATTCGCATGATGCATACATAAAACGCAGAAGATGTAGCAATCTTTTAATGATAAAAGAACTCACTCCCATCTTAGATGCATTTTCACCTATAACAGATGCTTCATTTCAGTAGTTCCCGTCGTCTATACCTCCACTAAGTGAAAACTGCTTCAGGTCTATTCACAGGACTTTCAAAGGACCATCCTTGTTACCTGAAGTTTCTGACACTTAGAAAAAAATGTTTAAATAACGGCGCGCGGATTAACTATTCTGACGATGTGTGTAGAGTTCTCTGGGTTTCACCCGAATGGCATTTCGGTGCGTATCACTCTCTCGTATTCCGGCATAGTGACGAGACACCATGCGTGTCAGATATGTATGTCTGATGTATTATAAATGCTGCATCAGCATTTGGCCGGAAGATAATGATAGTAATATCGCTTGCAACATTGTACATTTATCAAGACATCATCTAGAAGAAACCCAAATTGATATTAGTTCATTTTTATGGGAATGGCAATGAGATTACGTTCAGAGATTACATTTTGTTCTTAAAAGAAAATCAAGTATTTTTTACGTACATGCTGACAACTAACTTGTTTGTGGGATACTCGAAGTGATACATCTACATGAAATTAAAAACAAATGGTTCAAATGGCTCTGAGCACTATGGGACTTAACTTCTAAGGTCATCAGTCCTCTAGAACTTAGAACTACTTAAATCTAACTAACTTAAGGACATCACACACATCCATGTCCGAGGCAGGATTCGAACAGGTGACCGTAGTGATCGCGCGTTCCACACTGTAGCGCCTAGAACCACTCAGCCAGCCCGGCTGGCAAATTCAATACAAAAAGTATGTCGCGCTGCTGATTGAAGCTGAATAGTCGGCAATGAGAAGTGGCTATTTTGGTCAGCAAGGTGACGCATGACAAAATTCCAGCATCGACTTCTTTGTAGCATGAAGATGCATTCCAGTACAAAACGAAACCACCTGCAACAACTGCCATACCTGTTAAAGGCAGACGCTACGCTGACGTTGTATGTACTCACCCTAATCACTCACAGTATGAGGACAAGAGGTTTAGCCGGAGTTTCATGGTGACAGTAGCCCGGCTACGATTTAACTAAGAAAACTACCGCCATCCACTTAACCGATATTGTTGGAAGCCTACCCTAGAAAAATTTAAGATCTTGACGAATGTATATTTTGTCACAAGGACCTAATGTGCGCGTGAGTAGGGCCTAACGTCGGGTAGACCGGTTGCCTGGTGGAAGTCTTTTGAGTTGACTCCACCTTGGTGATTTGCGTGTCGATGAGGATGAAACGATGGTGAACATAGCACAACCGCCAGTCCCCGAGAAGAGAAATTCTCCGACCCGGGCAGAAATCGAAGCCGGGCCTCTCGCTTGCCATTC
Organism: Schistocerca serialis cubense; assembly: GCF_023864345.2. Taxonomy (NCBI): domain Eukaryota; kingdom Metazoa; phylum Arthropoda; class Insecta; order Orthoptera; family Acrididae; genus Schistocerca; species Schistocerca serialis. The sequence continues at coordinate 259,266,929 of NC_064642.1, forward strand.
TGCCGCTCTGATCACTCAGCCATGGAGAGGATACAGTGGGGCTACTATTGGAAGTTGTTTGACTGGCTTGGAGCATCCCACGAGTGTCAAGATCTTGCTTGCAGCGAAGGACATTGTTGTGTACAGATATTATACGAGGTTTTCTTTTTATGGAGAGAGACGTATAGACGTATTTGTAACGGAGTCTTGCGTATTATGTATTTCTCTTAGAGCTATGTGGGCATGCTGAAAAGTAGTACTTCCGAATTATTTATGTGAAAATTCTTACAGCTTTTTAAATAAACCAAACGCTAATAGCATTCTACATCTTTATTCTTCACGTCTACATATTTACAGCCCTCTGGCCCTAGATGGCTCCGAACTGTAGTGTGTAACATGGCGACGTGTAACGTAACTACACACCTGGAAATTGAAATAAGAACACCGTGAATTCATTGTCCCAGGAAGGGGAAACTTTATTGACACATTCCTGGGGTCAGATACATCACATGATCACACTGACAGAACCACAGGCATATAGACACAGGCAACAGAGCATGCACAATGTCGGCACTAGTACAGTGTATATCCACCTTTCGCAGCAATGCAGGCTGCTATTCTCCCATGGAGACGATCGTAGAGATGCTGGATGTAGTCCTGTGGAACGGCTTGCCATGCCATTTCCACCTGGCGCCTCAGTTGGACCAGCGTTCGTGCTGGACGTGCAGACCGCGTGAGACGACGCTTCATCCAGCCCCAAACATGCTCAATGGGGGACAGATCCGGAGATCTTGCTGGCCAGGGTAGTTGACTTACACCTTCTAGAGCACGTTGGGTGGCACGGGATACATGCGGACGTGCATTGTCCTGTTGGAACAGCAAGTTCCCTTGCCGGTCTAGGAATGGTAGAACGATGGGTTCGATGACGGTTTGGATGTACGGTGCACTATTCAGTGTCCCCTCGACGATCACCAGTGGTGTACGGCCAGTGTAGGAGATCGCTCCCCACACCATGATGCCGGGTGTTGGCCCTGTGTGCCTCGGTCGTATGCAGTCCTGATTGTGGCGCTCACCTGCACGGCGCCAAACACGCATACGACCATCATTGGCACCAAGGCAGAAGCGACTCTCATCGCTGAAGACGACACGTCTCCATTCGTCCCTCCATTCACGCCTGTCGCGACACCACTGGAGGCGGGCTGCACGATGTTGGGGCGTGAGCGGAAGACGGCCTAACGGTGTGCAGGACCGTAGCCCAGCTTCATGGAGACGGTTGCGAATGGTCCTCGCCGATACCCCAAGAGCAACAGTGTCCCTAATTTGCTGGGTCTGCGTAGGCACTGCGTAGGATCCTACGGTCTTGGCGTGCATCCGTGCGTCGCTGCGGTCCGATCCCAGGTCGACGGGCACGTGCACCTTCCGCCGACCACTGGCGACAACATCGATGTACTGTGGAGACCTCACGCCCCACGTGTTGAGCAATTCGGCGGTACGTCCACCCGGCCTCCCGCATGCCCACTATACGCCCTCGCTCAAAGTCCGTCAACTGCACATACGGTTCACGTCCACGCTGTCGCGGCATGCTACCAGTGTTAAAGACTGCGATGGAGCTCCGTATGCCACGGCAAACTGGCTGACACTGACGGCGGCGGTGCACAAATGCTGCGCAGCTAGCGCCATTCGACGGCCAACACCGCGGTTCCTGGTGTGTCCGCTGTGCCGTGCGTGTGGTCATTGCTTGTACAGCCCTCTCGCAGTGTCCGGAGCAAGTATGGTTGGTCTGACACACCGGTGTCAATGTGTTCTTTTTTCCATTTCCAGGAGTGTATGTCAGGGCGTGAGAAATAACGGACTGTAATCGAGTTTCGAATCCGAAGGATTCGTCCATACATGGAGCACCCTCTCCTTCAGCATGTCAATGCCAGAGTAAATACAAGTGCTGCGACATCTGCAATAATCCGACACCTTGAATTCACTGTCATCGGCCACCCTCCATACAGTCCCGGCTTGATCCCATCCGATTTTTACCAAAACTTAAAGAACACCTTCGAATACTTTGATAGTGATGAAGCGGTGCAGGCAAAGTGACGTTGTGGCTCCGTCAACAACGTCAAACATTCTACAGTGAGTATATCAACAAACTGGTCTCTCGTTTCGTGAAGTTTGGTCGTAGACAGGGTAACTGTGTTAAGGCATAAATATGTAAGCATAAAGAATAAATATAGACTGTTAATAATCATTGTTGCACTAAAAAAGCTTTAAGAGTTTTCGCATACTTGTTTTCTTAACATTATGATGAAGAGAATATAATTTCATAATACACTTGTTTTCTAAATGAGACCGCCTTTTCCAGCTGCCACTTAATTTATTTATCCCAGTCGCGTTTCGCCTTTTTCTTGTTCTAAGGCATCATCAGTGGGATCTATAACGATACAGTTTTTTTTCATTATTTACACTAATAGATAAAATATTAGAATAACGTTCCCAAAGAGGATTAATAAAATAATACCATCCAATATAATAAGAATAATACCACCCAACATCTTTACACTCACTTATCCATGAATGCCTCCACAGAATATTGAAACGAAAAGTCAAATCAGCTGTCACTAAACCTTTCAACCATTCGCTAACACCTAGTACATTCGTATTCAACACTCTTATGCTCTCTCTCTCTCTCGTACACACACACGGTATAAACATCTAGAAGTTAGTGCGACGAAATAGTTATATCGAGTGGATAATAGTACACCACAAAAAAGAAGGGGAAACATGGTGAACAGTGTGAAGAAGGCCAGAACGCAAAGTTGTACTTATATGTCAGTACTAAAGTGGTAGTGCGGCCACCAGACCAGATGAGAGGAAACGCAGATAAGAAAATCGTAAGTAATTACTTTTTTACATAAGAATCGCGACGTGAACTGTTGAATAATGTAAAAATACCAAAACTGTATCGTTCTAGATCCCATTGATGATGCCTTAGAGCAAGAAAAAGGCGAAATGCGTCTGGGATAAATAAATTAAGTGGCAGCAGGAAAAGGCGGTTTTATTTACAAAACAAGTATTTCAATGCTTGCTGCGGAGGATAGCTACGCAAACAAGCCTGTTAATTTCATAATATCTATTTTATCTGTGTTTTTGTTAGGTGGCTGAATGGATTGTGTGCGAATACCTAATCGAAATAAACACTAACAGAAGTGGCACAACAGAAAGTTTAAAGTACAGCGCAAAAATTTTGTGGATGACTTCGATCTCTCTCTCCCAACTTCGTGACCGTTTCCCTGGCGTACAGTCGAGCGAGAGATGTGATCAGTGTTGATTACCTGTTCAGTGTGAGCCAAAATGGACTTCACAACTTTGGAATGATGTTTTATAACAAACAGTCTCAAGTTTGACATAAAAGTGTCAAGTATCATATTGGTTCGATGCGACTACCATCTGTGATTCGGCAAATATCCCACAGTTAATCAATTTCTTCTCACACTCGTTGCAGGAAATCTAGCGTAATTTGTGCAAAGGCAGCGTAGATTCAGTTTTTCACGTCGGCTAAATTGTTTGGTGGGGGAGGAACATACTATCGGTCTTTAATGAAAACCCTAAGAACGAAATCCAGTGGTGTAAAGCGTGGGTCGTGCGATTGGCCCTTCACGGCCATTTCACCAATCTGGGAAGCGATTATCGAGGAATCCTCGAATTTGTGACAAGAGTAAATTGTAGGCCTGCTTGAGGTTCTGTAGCGTATTCGGTGCGAAATTTACCCCTAAGAGTTGTCACGGAATTCATTTCATGAAACCCAAACGCACAGCGAGCACGCTCCGCACCAGTGGAAGTAGCCTTTTAACTATGCACTACGGTGGTGCTCATCGTGTCGGAATGCGGGAAATGATGCACTACGTGAATCAAACTTAAGGTTGTTTGCTACAAAAGGATACATCTACCGATTCTGTAAGTTTTCTCAATAAATTTCTGTGCCATTCCAAAGTTGTAACATCCTTTCTGACTAACCCTGTATACTTAACATTTGTACCGTCAGCCAGATGCCATTCCAGTTCGGCCAACAAATGGTCTAAAATAAGGAAGGACGAAGAGTACACTAACTTATTGTATGAAGTGAAATCAGTCTATGTGAATTTTCAGTATTTTAGATAATTTATATCTCACAGAATTAGCAGACAATATTTCACGACAGCAATGCGATCCTGCTTTGTTCAAAACATCACTCCACCAAAGACGTGCCTCTCACAGTTACAGGAGGGGAAAAAAAAACTAGCTATTGTGTGTTTCTGATCGACTAGTACCTATGAATAACAATTGTCTAATATGTACCGCAGTTGTGTTTCGGGAAGCGACCACGCAGAAGACCCTTGTGGATGTCTTGCAGATGCAGACAGAGTATGCTGAATTCTGCTTGCGGCCCCTTACGGCTAGTTAACGGGACAGATGTTAACAGCCGTCCAGAGGTCGGGAAGAGTGGTGTTGGCGTAAAGGTCAGAGGGTAATTAAGGACGCGATGTAGCGGGTAGTAGAGAAGTGGACGAGCGGCTGGCGCAACCTCACTCTGCGGCTGGTGGAGACAGCGGGTCGACAGCCGACCTTGCGGCGTGGGAGTGCTGTTCACACCTCACACGGCGCCGCCGCCCCACCTCTGCACACGGCGTTGACCTCGACCTCTGCTGGCGCTCGTGGCTTAAGCTATCCTTGCGGCTCGTGTCATACGCTTTCTCTGTCTCTCTTCGACGTAAGTCTCCACAAACTTGTTTCGGGTAATGTTCCCGTCGAGGTGGAAGATGGCTTCCGCATGGGGAAAAGTTAGTTTCATTCGAAGCTTACTGGACAGTGACATCAAAATGACGTGTGTGTGTGTGTGTGTGTGTGTGTGTGTGTGTGTGTGTGTGTGTGTGTGTATGTGTATTGAACCGGGGACCTAGAAACGACGGAGAGGCTTCGTCCCTCCGTAGTGGTCCACAACCCCACAATAGGCCACAGCAGTCCATCCACCCCACCGCCGCTCCACACACGGAGCCCAGGGTTATTGTGCGGTTCAGCCCCCAACCCCAATGGACCCCCCCCCCCCCCCCCCCTCTCCCGGGAAGACGAGTGTATCTCAGATGTGTGAGTGGTGGTAGAGTAATTATGGTGTACACGTACGTGGAGACAATGTTTGCGCTGCAATCGTCGACATAGTGTAACTGAGGCGGAATAAGGGGAACCAGTCCGCATTCGCCGAGGGAGCTGGAAAACCGCCTTGAAAACCATCCACAGGCTGGCCGACACACCAGAGCTCAACACAAATCCGCCTGGCGGTTTCGTGCCGGGGACCGGCACGTCTTCCCACTCGAAGCAGCGCGTTAGACCGCGTGGCTAGCCGAGCGGGAAAAATGACAAGTACTTTTGCAGCAAATTTTTCCGCTCCTCCTGTGTTTCGTGGTTGCATCGAGTTTTACGGAAGTAACATGTATGAAGGGGAGGAGCAAAGACTGTTGCGAGAGGAGAGGGGGGGTACTTTGGAAGCTGACTCGGCAGAGACGACGTTTCCCCTCTGACGATAAAGACACTGTGATCGCATTGATACAACGATAGCACTCAGGGAACATTGTTGTACGGGAGAAGCAAGTGCCATTTGACATATCGGCAGTAAAAGCCTTCATGAGTTTCTAAGATGAAAGACAACTGTCGGAAGTTGTATCACTTCACGTGTTTCATTTGCGTTCATAAAGTCTTTTATTGTGGTATTTGAATTAATTATGCTAGCAGCTGATTCATTCGTGGTACAACGGGGGCCATAATATGACGTTGGTTTTTTGTGAGAGATATCAAGCTCAACTTTGTTTCTTTAAATGGGATGCTATAGTTTGGTACTCATTTTCTAATAGCGGCTGTCGAGACGAATCCAATGATGTGTAACAGTAAGGTCCTTGAATGTCAACGAAGGTCAAAAAGGTAGAATGAACGTCCATTTACAGAAGGTGTTCGGAATGCTGACCATTGGTATCAATGCAGTGCTGCAATCTTGTTATCATGGATTGAGTGGTATTCCGTATCACTTCGGCACTTATCGAAGCAAATGCTCTGACAACTCTCTCTCGTATATCGTGCAAATAGTAAATAATCGCCGAATACGGCGTATCCATCTAAGTGCCATTGATATGCAAACACCATTCGACGGTCTCGCAATACAACACTAATAGGAACGGTAAGACTAGTATCGTCGAACCAAGCGAATGTGAATGATGTATTCCTTCGAAGAACAAGTGATTATCCTTGTCCTTTACGGAGAATGCCAACGAAATTCAGTGAGAGCTAGAGACTTATATGCTCAAAGATATCCTCAACGTTCTCACCCTACACGTCGTACATTTAAATATGTGTATGATAAACTGAGAACAATTGGATCTTTAACGCGTACGTAACATATCCGGCAAAGGAAAGTTAGAAACGAGGAAATGGAAATTGATACTCTTGCCACTGTGGTTCGAGATCCTTGTGTTATTTCGCGTCAAATCGCAAGGGAATCTGGCATGAGCCAGAGTAGTGTTGGTAGCGCTCTTCATCGCCGTAAATATCATCCTTACCATATTATTCTGCATCAAGAATTAACTGGTTCGGATTGTATGCGTCGCATTGAATTCTGCCGATGAGCTCAACTTCAGGTTCAGAGGGATGACACATTTATTAGTTTGATTTTATTTACTGATGAGATTACATTCATGAACCATGCAAATGTTAATTTGCATAACATGCATTATTGGGCAACTGAAAATCCATGTTGGCTGCGGCAAGTTGCACACCAAAAACGGTGGTCAGTGAATGTATGGTGTGGGATTCTGGAGGACAGAATTATAGGCCCTTATTTCATCGAAGGAAATCTTAATGGTAGATAGTACACCACATTCCTGCAAGAAACATTAGGTCTGTTACTGGAAGAAATACCTTTAGGAACAAGGAACAGAATATGGTATCAACACGATGGGTTTCCTGCACATTTTTCGCTGATGATTAGAAATGACTTGCAGAAACAATTCCCAAATCGTTGGATTGGATGCGGAGGAGATGCGTCGTGGCCGGCTCGTTCGCCAGACTTAACGCCTTTGGATTTTCTCTTGTGGGTATTCGTAAAAGACATTGTTCCAACTACACCCGAAGGTATGGGAGAGAGAATTGTCAAAGCATGTGCTTCAATAAGTGCCGATGTGATACGGAACATCACTCAATCCATGATAAGAAGAATTGCAGCACTGCATTGATACCAATGCTCAGCACTTCAAACACCTTCCGCAAATGGACGTTCATGTCACTTTTTTGAACTTCGTTTACCTTCAAAGACCTTACTGATACATTTCATTGGATTCGTCTCGATAGCCGCTATCATAAAATAAGTACCAAACTATAGCATCCCATTTAAAAAAAAAAAAAACAAAGCTGACGTTCTTGTCTCTGAAGCGACCCCACCTAGCAACAAAAACCAACGTCATATTATGACCCCCGTTGTCTCATGCACCTTCTGTGCCACAAACTTTTCAGGACCTATCGTATTTTCGGAGTTATTCTTGGCGGAAATAGTTAGTGACTGACTCTGTATAAAAGTTTTCCAGTTACTTTTGTAGAATATTTTTTGCCCTCCATATGGGAGTAAAGAGATGCAGTGTTACTACACGTATCCTAGAAACAAAGCGTATAGTATCCAGAACCGCGTGTAATTGCTTTGGCAGAAAAAAAAACAAGACAATTTGTTCAAAGTATACATTTCCATCTGGTTAAGAACAAAAGTGTCACACAACTCTTGTGCTTTATACACACTAGTTAAATGAAAGAGTTGTCACTTTTTCGGAACCCTATAACTGTCTCCATTGCAAAGCTCGAAATTTGGCTCAAAGGTGACTACAAACTGTAATGGTACAACAGCGTGGGGCTCTGCGACTTCACCCTCGGGATCGGCGGCGTTTCAAACAGCATGGTGTCGAAACATGCCAAAAAAGGTTACAGCTCAGAAGTTCACATGAGGTGTAAGGTGAGTTACCGATGTCACATTGGCACTAAATTTCACCACAATTCTGTCCAGCGCTATCGTGGATGTGTCACGCAATTCGAAGGTCGTCCCTTCTCCTCTTATCCACATTTCACCCCTTCCTTTGACGCCTCCTAACGGAAGTCGGAAACGTGACATCCAGCGTTGGAATCACACAGTTTTCTTATGGGTGACCGACGAAAACACTTCAGGCACACCGCAACTCAGAATCGACACGAAGACCCCTCGGGACGTATCATAAAGGGTGACAATGAAATAACACCTTGCCCTTGAGGCGCTGATTCTCATACATTTCACGGTCGAGGACGACAGTTCGCAGTGCGACGAGCAGCAGGACAACGCTCAACACTGCTGATGCACGCAGACGTTCCAAACGTCGTGGGGCTGCAACCCCATTCAACCTGTTGTTACCCTTTTGCTGTGTAGTGCGATCGCAATTTTTTTGCTCTAGTATACAGGGTGGAACCACAAGGGACCGTTCAAAATCATTCGAACGTGATCCGGATGCTTTTTCAGCCTTTCTGTTCATGCTCTCCTGTGGCGTGATCTGAGAAAGAAGCAACATTGACATGTGCGTGAATAAAACAACGTCGATTCGCCAGATTACGAACGGTTACAAGTGCTTCGCTTAGCCTTGACCTGCGTCAGTCAAGCTTGTTTCACTTTTATGAGCTACGTTGGGAGTATTAATGATTTTGATAACTCATTCAATTTGTATATCCCTAACACTGCTGGGTTATGTCAGCTAGGTTAAATACTGTACACCCTTTTAATTGCTTAACATTTTTATACATAATCGCAAGCCTGAAAGTTCTCCGAACATGCATATAAATATCTCCATCACAGAAAGTAGGACCTGTCACATACTGAAGTGAATGTAGACTACTGAAATGAACTTATTTTGTATACAGATGATACATGAAAGGGTGTCAAACAGCCGCTTTCCTCTTCACGCTTCCACTAAGCTTTGAGTTGCTTAAGGCGAAAATTGCAGGAATCCGGCAGCAAGTACACCATTTCGTTTTTGGCTGAAATGTATTTCATGTCGTCTATTTTGAAAACAAACACAGTCTCGCACGAATTAAAACACTCCGTCATACGCTGTGCAGTGGTCTCCAGAGAAATTTGTGGACATAACGTAAAAAATTAATTTAATCAAATGCTGCTCTCGACATTTCTGCATCTTCGACCTCCTACAACACCACTTTCGTGACGTTAGACTGTCAGCGTGGTACGAATGGAAGCTACTGCGACTAAGAATGGGTTCGATTACATTTATAATGGTTCAAATGGCTCTGAGCACTATGGGACTTAACTTCTAAGGTCATCAGTCCCCTAGAACTTAGAACTACTTAAATCTAATTAACCTAAGGACATCACAGACATCCATGCCCGAGGCAGGATTCGAACCTGCGGCCGTAGCGGTCGCGCGGTTCCAAACTGTAGCGCCTAGAACCGCACGGCCACTCCGGCCGGCCGCCGACGAGTGCTAACGGGTTACGTTGTTCACAGCGGATAGCTTAGATATACATTCGTTTTCGTATTTGTAGCTCTCTCGACATTCTACAAAAGAAAATATCTCTCACTTCGAATAATGTAATGTCCACACCAAGAATCATAAAAGTACGCACTTTTATGTCAACAGTACTATTTAGGAGTGAGAAGGTTGCCATGGAGATACTGAAAAAGAGTCTTTCTTTCTGATTGCTGTCAGGCGAACAGCAAGCACCGGTATAGAATCGTTCAGTATTGTCTTTCAGCGGTGATTACATGATATGATGTTCTCCGGTTGTACAAGTGCTTTACTTTCTGTGTAGTGTAAGCTAATAAAACACCAATATATGAAAAAAAATTATGTATGAAGTCACAGTCAAAGATAACGATGAAATATTAATTAAATTTATTAAACTTTGATTTTTTGCATAAAATTAAATAGGCCTGTAATTGCAACACACTGAGCATCACGCAGATAGTCGATAATTGCGTGTCGTTCGCTCGGTCGCCTACGCCGGAAAGAGTGAAGTCAGAGGCAAAAAATCTGCGCATCAAGTTAAAATATTAGAAGATCGAAAGTAAAGCAGCGTTAAGTTAACCTGTATATACCTAAGTTTTTTCTGGAGGAAAGAAAATTTTTCTTTATGTGGTAGTGCTCTTAGGTGATTTTTTAATGATTTTAGATGCAAGATTTATACAAAAGTATATAACCATTTTCAAAACATACTTTGTACGCTTGGATTCATTTTATGGACTAAAATAACTAATTACGAAGTATTTTCTATTTTAAGAAACAGAAAATTGATCATTCAATAAGTACCATGCAAAATAACAATAACAATATTCAATTATACAGTGGAATACAGCGAACCAACCACATCCGTGTATTTGGGTGGTCACGAGCTGCTGCACACTGCTACATTGACTTGTTCACATTTTCATAGCGATGCCCAACAGTCGGCAGCATTTGCGCATGATTAAAAGGCTGAACGTGCACAAATGTATATGTCAGGCTTCCACTGGGGAAAAATACCCCGGTGGGAGCCAAGACACAGTAAAAAATAATGTACACAACTGTAGGCAGAGGGTCTGAAAGGGTTAAATTGTATCTCTCGCCTTTGAACTTCAAAGATACCTTTCTGAGTGAAAAATAAATTTATATTTCGTAAAAATAATAGCGAGTTGGGTAACAACGTCACATCTATTATAATGGGAGGCGAGCGTAAGTTTGTAAGATACCTTCCTTGTAGGTGGTGAAAGAATGGCTGAGTTACCAACCAGAAAAACGTTACTGGCTGCAAGTAGAGTTGAATTCACTTTAACAGAAAGCAGAGAGCAGCGTTTCATGGAACATCTGATTAACGAAGGACAACAGCACGCTATACTTCCTTCTCACGTGAACCTGATTCATTCTTCACGAGTCAATAGTGAGCATACGTCACCCCGGTTGACACAAAAGACCACAACTGAGGCCCGTGCTCGTAACGAGCTGTCTTCGAAAGAAATACCCTGTGTTAATTGGACGAATTCTCGGAAACCTGTGAGTGCATAGTGACGTGTTCAAGGTCTGAGTTAACCTCTTAGGACGCTTTTCGCAGCTATCGCTTGAGGCAGAAAACTTCGTTGTGAAAATAACAGTCGGAAGTCTGCGTTGCAGGAAGTGATTTTCTCTCATTTAAGTTTCCAGCTTTCATTCTTCGTCGCTCTAGCAGCCCCCTATTTATAGCTTTGGCAGAGTCTGCAAACATTACGATAACCGAAGTATAGATGGTTCGCCTTCGTAGTCAAGATCGTCAATTCGCGCTTGTGCAGTGGTGATAGTCTAGGAGAAACCACGTTTGATTCTTGGTGTCACTAGAAACTTTTATAACCATTTTTTATGAAGAGATGGTGTAAAGCTCCTTATCACCAGATTGTACTCCAGTGCTCTGGGATACAAGTCAAACCTCTCGACTGGGAGTCAAGTAGAGGAGGCTCGTGACACTAGGTAAGGTGATACGTCCGCTAAATGTGAACGTAGAGATCGGCCGCCTCCTTGTTATTGTGCTAGAAGAGAAGAATATTTGCCGGCATCGGGTCGGATTCAGACTATCAGAAAAAAAACACAACACTACACACGCATTTATCAGTTTTCCGCACAAACCAGAATTCACAGCATTTGGGAGAAAGGAAAAGGCAAATTGCCTTCACTGGAAGGTATCTCGGGACAGAAATGTTGGATTCTTGCTTTCACCTCTACGGTTATTACGAAATTAACTTCATAGGCTTTCGCGGCCAGAGCCGCTTCTTGTTTTGACACCGCATCTTGTTGTAAAATGATGTGTCATATTACAGATACAATGTGCGGGAACATAATAACTTTAACAGACTGGTATACCACCTACAGCGTAAAAATATTGCTTCATATTTCTGAAAATGAAAAGAGAACTTGGCAAATAATGCTTTCTAATGCACTACAATAAACAGTCTTGATGAGTCTAGTTAAGTCTCACATATATTAATTAGATCACGTTGCTTACATACCATGCAGTTTACACTCATGACCACCAGACAGAATAGAATAAATAGCTCCTAGCACTGCCGAGGTCTTCGACATCTAGAGTGGTACGTCACGTACGCTGCCACAGAGGACACATTCGCTTGCCTACAACAAGCCAAAGCATATCTAACATGTTGGTTGCCCACTTATTAACAGTTGGTGTTGGCAAGAAGGCTGTTGCTTATAGGTGTGACTCTTTCCGTGATTTACCTATACTATTTGAGTATTTTCTGGAGAAATTTCATACTACTCGTTATGGATCGCAGAGCTTAGTCCTTCAGGGATTACGTTGAGGAAACTGTCACCACAGCTGTGCCTCGAAATTCGGCGATAGGTACTCGATTATGAACGAACGAAGGAAAGGAAGTTTAGGGCTCAACGTGCAGTCGAGGACGAGATAGACAGAGGCCGGCCACAAGCTCGGACAGCGGAAGGCAGCGAAGGAAATTTGTCTTGCACCTTCCAAGTAACCATCCCTGCATTCGCCTAACCGATTTAGGGAAATCACGGAAAACTTAAATCTGGATGACAGAACAGGGGTTTGAACCGCCGACCTCTCGCAAATGAATCCAATGTACTACTGCACCACCTCCCTGGGATCTTGATTATGTTCTAGTCGGGTGAGTCATGAGTAAAGATTTGGTGAACAGTCGTCATAAAACTGGATTCCTTATTCGGGACCCAAAGACGTACCTTGTCACCTAAAATTTTCTCAGCACGTTTGGCTTATGTGCATCACTTAAGAATAGTAATTGGCCAACGCTACAGCATGAAAATGCTACCCTCCATATTCGACGGAAGGAAATAGGTAAGCTAACAAAATAAGCTTGTTTGATGTAGATTCTGCTTAATCCAAACTTGTTCTTGGAAATAACTACTTGTGAATCTCACACCAGATTGTAATAAGAGAAACAGAATGTCTAACGTCACGTTGCGGCAATCCAACACACGGCGATCTCGAACGGTGCCTGTCGCTGTGGCCTTTTAAACAATCCACGATGATATCTTCGCTCTGGCACTCTCTGGAAATATCGACCTCACTGACAGTGTTGATGCAACTATTACAAGCACCAGTGCTCCAATAATCTGTGCCATTATAGGTCAGAGAGAACTCTCAATTAACTTACGTAGCGTCTAGCTACCTACCCGCATGAGTATACACGGTTCGACAGCTAATTCAGGCCACCCGAAATATATTCAGAACGAGTAAATATATCCAAATTTTGTGCAGGTTATAGCAGAAGTGCCGAATTTTCTGACGTTCGCATATCATTTTTATCGGTTATAGATGCCGAACTACGACTCTGACTTCGGAACTATATACTAACCGGCCGAAGTGGCCGTGCGGTTAAAGGCGCTGCAGTCTGGAACCGCAAGACCGCTACGGTCGCAGGTTCGAATCCTGCCTCGGGCATGGATGTTTGTGATGTCCTTAGGTTAGTTAGGTTTAACTAGTTCTAAGTTCTAGGGGACTAATGACCTCAGCAGTTGAGTCCCATAGTGCTCAGAGCCATTTGAACCATTTTTTGAACTATATACTTTTTTCTGCGGCACTGGAAACAGCTTTCTAAGTGAACATCAGCGCTATAACGTGGGGAACTTCACAAATTCATTGTATCCATTGTAAACGATGTAATGCAATTGTGATTTGAGTTGGCGGTTTATGTGGTTATAATGTGCAACCAGTCGCTCTTATCGTTCCATTAACTGTAGGTGTTAACTGGAGGTGTTAAAGGAATGTTATATCTCGGTCTGAGTTTAGCTACACTCATCTTGCCGTATAACACAGGAAAGTGGGGTCACAAGTTCAGAAGAAATTCGACATGCAGTATTGTCTGTCTGTAATCTCTTTAAAGCATGTGTCAGTGTCCGCTGTCACCATTTTGAGTAAATGATATGACAGTATAATAATGCTATAATTACTAAAGGCACGAACTGCACCGGAGTTACGTGCTTGCTTTTATTTGCCGCAATTGGACAACCGCCTACGGAACTACTACTCATGGTGGTGAGACAATGGTATGCGGCACTTTTGCCTCGTTGCTGCCTGGTCAGTTTTCACGCACATTTTATTTCGTTAAAGTCCTTCTTAAAGGTTCTTTTCAAAGACACAGAGGAAAGTATATAGTTACATCCAATAAACAAGTTAGCTTCATAAATCGTTAATTAGGTACAAATGTTAAAAATAACTTTTCTACTTGGAAAATTTGTCTCATTGTCTGCTACAACTTAGTGAAGGCTGTACCTCAATGTATTTACTCGTTCTTTACTCGACCTTTCTTAGCTGGCTGACCCTGTATAATGCTCTGCCCACTCTTCTACAGACTATTGTTCAATGCAATAACGTACAACTGCCGCAGTTCCTGAATTAACAGTGTCATCATACCACCAAGGGACTGTTTTACTGACTATAGAGGTTTCCATTATGTTGACAGGAATCTGCAAACGTGATGCGCTGGCTAACGCCCGCCCCAGGGCCTTGTGGGCAACGTACACTCACATGGTCGCGCGAAGAAGACGCTATCAGACGCCGTACAGCTGTTTTTCGCGGCGCTCCAGCACCTCAGGTAACGCGCAGTGCAGATTAGCCATGGTGCGCCCTGTTTCGCGAGGGAAACAGATCGGAACGCCTTGGCGTGAGGCAGACTTGCGCCCAGAAACAAAGAAACCCCCAGCTCTGCCTCTTTGCTTTGTTGCTCACGAGGTACATCTAGTGGAGAGCTATTGTGATGTGTGTAAGATGAAGGTGTGAAAGTTGGGGGCAGAGGAATGGGGGAGTTTAATGTCTTGCTGACAAATGGGCCTTCACAGATGGAGCATTCGCTCAGCTGGGTGTGGAAGATAAAAGTAGTCTTGCGGACGGAATGATCCCGGGATTCAGCCGAAGTGACTTAATGAAACCTGGAAAATCCAGACATGTTAGACGCATGCAGACGATAATTTGAGCGTGAGTCGATTATCCAAACCACAGTACCACTACGCACAGTGGTATGGCTTCACGTAACACTTATACTGGTCTAAAGTCCAGACATGATCAATTAAAGTGCAAATCCTGTATCATTTCTGTGACACTCTCTACCATATTTCGTGATAATACAAAACGTACTGCCTTTATTTGGACTTTTTCAATGTACTCCGTCAGTCCTATCTGGTAAGGATCCCACACCGCGCAGCAGTATTCTAAAAGAGGACGGACAAGCCTAGCGTAGGCAGTCTCCTTAGCAGATCTGTTACATTTTCTAAGTGTCCTGCCAATAAAACGCAGTCTTTGGTTAGCCTTCACCACAACATTTTCTATGTTTTCCTTCCAATTTAAGTTGTTCGTAATTGTAATACCAAGGTATTTAGTTGAATTTACGGCTTTTAGATTAGACTGATTTATCGTGTAACCGAAGTTTAACGAGTTCCTTTTAGCACTTATGTGGATGAACTCACATTTTTCGTTATTTAGGGTCAACTGCCACTTTTCGCACCATTCCGATATTTCTTCTAGATCGTTTTGCAGTTTGTTTTGATCTTCTGATGACTTTATTAGTCGATAAAGGACAGCGTCATCTGCAAACAACCGAAGACGGTTGCTCAGATTGTCTCCCAAATCGTTAAATAGATAAGGAACACACAGCGCCTATAACACTACCTTGGAAACGCCAGAAATCACTTCTGTTTTACTCAATGACTTTCCGCCTATTACTACGAACTGTGGCCTCTCTGACAGGAAATCACGAATCCAGTCACATAACTGAGACGCTATTCCAAAAGTACGCAATTTCACGATAAGCCGCTTGTTTGGTACAGTGTCGAAAGCCTTCGGGAAATCCAGAAATACGGAATCAATTTGAAATCTCTTGTTAATAGTACTCAACACTTCGTGCAAGTAAATAGCTAGTTGTGTTTCACAAGAACGATGTTTTCTAAATCCGTGTTGACTGTGTGTCAATAGACCGTTTTCTTTGGGGTAATTCATAATGTTCGAACACAATATATGTTCCAAAATCCTACTGCATATCGACGTTAACTATATGAGCCAGTAATTTAGTGGATTACTCCTACTACCTTTCTTGAATATTGGTGTAACCTGTGCAACTTTCCAGTCTTTGGGTACGGATCTTTCGTCGAGCGAACGGTTGTATATTATTGTTAAGTATGGAGCAAATGTATCATCATGCTCCGAAATGAAGCTAATTGGTATACAGTCTGGACCAGAAGACATGCTTTTATGAAGTGATTTAAGTTGCTTCACTACTCCGAGGATATTTATTTCTACGTTACTCGTGTTGGCAGCTGTTCTCGATTCGAATTCTGGAATATTTACTTCGCCTTCTTCGAGGACCGGTTGTCAGTCTTGTCTGGCTAGCTCGGTCAGTAAGAGCTTTGCCCTTGAAAGGCGTTATGGGTTCACGTTCCAACCTGGTATACAGTTCTATCCTGCTCCGAAGTTTCGCTGCGCGACACATTTTCACCGTCACGAGACGTTTGCGGTCTTTGGCTCTGAGCCCTGGCGCTCCCTCTGTGGCAAAATCGAGGAGGCAGGCCGGAGCGACTGGCAGTGCGTCTGGTGTGCTGGTGTGGGCCTCCGATCTGGAAGGATGGCTGGAGGAGTTGCAGTCTGACTGCTGAAACAGCCTAGTGAGTAACAGCTCCGAGTGCATTTTTACCGTATAGGGAGAGGGGTGGCGTAGTGATGATACTGTTTGCGATGTTTCCTGCAGCGCGTCGTTTGCTCTCACGGAATTGTGCGTGACGTGCTGCGCTGAGGGTGTAGAAAACCCAGAGTCTCACTGAAAACATTCGTACATTTATTTGAGAATAATTGAATTCCCAGAAGGGAATATGTTGTAGACAGCTGCACTCCACTCAATCACAAGTGGAATGCCAGCGGTACGTTCTGGTTGTTCTATAGTTATGGCTTCTTAATTGTAAATTGAGTTTCTGGTGTGTCCCATCTTCACAGCTCTCGGACTTGTATGTGGCTTAGAACGGAGCTCTCAAACGGCGCCACTCCGGGTTGGTTATAAGTTATGCTTTGGGCTTAGTTGTGCATTGGAATTGGTTGTCACTGTGGGTCCCATTTTTAAGGTATTGTTTCTTGGCAAGAGTTAAACCTGGTCTTTTTTTGTGTTAAACTTACTGAGAAGTTTGGGTTACAGGTGTGGGCAAGAAGTGTTAGTATAACTCTTATAAGTCTTTATTTTAAGGAAGTGTTTTGAAAACTTGCTGTTGTTATTTAAATATATATTATATGTCCGCCTCATTAACTGAGTGGTCTGCGCATCTGACTGCTATACAGCGGGTCCAGAATCGATTCCCAGCGGGACCGGAGATTTTCTCCGCACAAGGACTGGGTTGTTGTGCTGTCATCATAATTATATCTTCATCTATAAGCAAGTCGCCCAATATGGCGTCAACTGAAAAGACTTGCAACGCCCCTGCCGAACTTCCCCAGGTGTGGACTCCCAGTTATCAGTACCATACGATCATTCCTTTTTTTAACGTTATATGTGGCTGTCTGACGGTTTTAAAAGTTATGTAGTGCTGTGGAATGTGTTACGGAAGTATTATGTTGAAACGTCCCCTTAGAACAATTATACAAGACTGTGCTTTAACTTGACACACAATATTTTTAGCGCAACGCAATCTGACTTTCAGAAATCCCTACAAAAGAATGGCCCTGACTAACATTAACCTATGCATTTCACAAATCGCTTACCTCACAAAAATCTTGGTTACTCGAACTACTGCAATATAGCGAGCGCCACTACTGCCAGCTAAATAAAAGATTCAAACTACGGAAGGCACTAACTACTGATAGGGATAGTTAGCAAATGAAAGATATTAATAGAGAACAAACAATGTATTTACCTTAATAGTCATAATATATATAGCAGTTCATGACAAATTACAAAACTCCACCATCTCTCTCCCCACATCCACCACTGCTGGCGGCTCACCTCCAACTGCGCAAAGCTACGCGCTGTTCACATCCAGCTGCCGCTGCCTAACACTACAATGGCAGACAACAATGCAAACTAGCCACAGACTGCACACAGCACAGCCAGTGATTCTCACACAGACCGCTACGTAACGTTGCCAATAAGAAAACATAAACAGCCTACTTACAATGTATCTTAAATATATGATTAGAAGAAATTTAATTGACCCATGCCCGAGACCATTATGATCTTCTGTCTTGGCCAAATTCTTATGTCATCTGTTTTGCAAATGAGCACAGTGTCCATGTATATATAGTTTGAGTGAGTGGTCAAATTTAGGACCACAGGTAAATGGCAACCTGTATGATGGGCAGGAGTGTTCATACCAAGGAGTGAAGGCAGTTACTCATTGTATTTAGTACCTCGCGGAATTAGCCGAGCGGTCTAGGGCGCTGCAGTCATGGACTGTGTGGCTGGTTCCGGCGGAGGTTCGAGTCCTTCCTCGGGCATTAATGTGCGTGTTTGTCCTTAGGATAATTTAGGTTAAGTAGTGTGTAAGCTTAGGGACTGATGACCTTAGCAGTTAAGTGCCATAAGATTTCACACACATTACCATTTTTTTTTTATTTAGTGTAACTCATCGTGTCAGTCTACATATTTTTATATGAGTATTTGTTGTGACATGAAGTTATTTAACGTTTATTCTGAGAATTTGTAATATTTAGCTAATAAATGTCAAGTAGTCATTCTGGTCTTTATTTATTCGGTTATTACTCTCACTACCAACCAGTATAAAACTTTTTTAGAAAAACATTTCTAGCTGTTGCCCGTCTGCATTTTATACTTTCTTTACTTCGGCGACCGACAGCCATTTTTCTTCTAGGCCCACTACTTTCAGCAGACACTTATTTAAAGAGCTAGAAATCTTCACTGTATCCTCACAATATAAATATTCACTTATGAACATTGTTATTAACAATCCGAACGAATTCAAAAGTAATAGCAGTGTACATGGCTACAACGCTAGGAGAAAGGATGATCTTCACTACTCAAGGCTAAATCTAACTTTGGCTCAGAAGGGGGTAAATTATGCTGCCACAAAAGTCTTTGGTCACTTACCTAGTAGCATCAAAAGCCTAACAGATAGCCATATAGCATTTAAAAGGAAATTAAAAGAATTTCTTAATGGCAACTCCTTCTACTCATCAGATGAATTTTTGGATATAGTAAGTGGGTAATTTCCCAACCCCCACAAAAAAAAAAAAAAAAAAATATTGAGTGTCATGTAATATTTTGTCTAATGTAATATCTTGTATAGACACCTTTTATTAATGACACGTTCCACATCATTACAAAGTGTCGTATTCATGATCTATGGAACACGTACTAATCTAATCTAATCTCTAATTTAATCAGTGTATCTTTTCTTATCTAATTTCCACGACATTATCCCATTTGATTTGATCGAACTCCTCGACCCGTGTCAAAAGTAAAACATAGGCACACAGCTGAGAAATGCAGGCGGTACTGACTTGGCGTAGGCCTTCTCGAGCAGGCCGGGCCAGAACTGGTCGGAGTGCTGCGCCTGCAGGAAGGCGAGGCGGCCGTGCACGGTGGGCAGGCGGTCGTCGACGAGCACCTCCAGCCACTCGCCGCACCACCACAGCCGGAAGCGGAACACGCCCGCGTACTGCTCGAACGTCTGGTCGGCCGGCACCACGCGGTAGAACAGGCCCTTGCTCAGGTACAGCACGCCCAGGCACGACACCAGCCACCGGTCCCCTGCAACACAGCGCGGCCCACACCATCAGCGTGTCGTCACCACTAGTAAGGGCGATAATACCGAAAGAGACCAGCAGTACAAAGGTCTTTTGTAGGAACCACCAGATTGAAGGATGACAGTTCCTCCAAATGGCGGCTGCTAGTGACTACATACTGCCCAAGGCAGTCATGGTAGTCGCCAATGGTTTTCCTGACCAAGCGTGCAGTGACGGTTTCTCCATTCTTTCTATTGTTTCAGAGCAATATGCATACATCTTAGCAGTCAGGACACTCTAGGGAGAACAAAACGCACATGAAAGGGTCAGCTTACCAAGCAACCAAACCACTGTCGTCTCGGCACTTTATGTGATTAGAAGAAAATACACTGGTTGACAATTAGTAAGAAATAGAGATCTTGTTGGACAGGAATAACCACAGACGGTAATGGACAACATGAAACACAGTAAATACGAAACAGAGGTGAAGTGGCATATTTAAAACGGAAAATTATACAGATTTCACCACATGGGAAATCAGGATGAGACATAAATAACGTTCATGTTTGACACAGGTCAGAATCCCAACATACTGTTGGACAGGAATAATCACAGGCGATAGTGGACAACATGAAACGCAGTAAATATGAAATAGAGGTGGAGTGGCATATTTAAAACGGAAAATTATACATATTTCACCACATCGGAAAGCAGGATGAGACATAAATAACGTTCATGTTTGACACAGGTCAGAATCCCAACATAAGGCTCGATATCGGATAAGAAATACGCCCTCCTCGGGCACTAGAGCACATTTTACAGCTGTTATTCATGCTGGCTACCAAAGTGCACAGGAGTCCTTGGGGGATGTTGTCGCACTCGTCTCTCAAGCCGATTTGTAGTTCTTCCACGATTCGGGGAGCGGGTGTTTATTGAGGAGAACATCTACCAAGAGCATCCCAGGCATTCTCTATAGGATTTAGGTCTGGAGAGTACGCAGGCCATTCCATACGTTCAATATCTTCAATTTCCTGTGTCGGCGGGCACTGTCGTCCATAGGAAAAAGATCGGGATCTGCCACACCCCCAAACAGACGGACACGATCCAGGATAATCTCCTTGTAGTACTGCTGAGATGTAGCTATACCTCACGCAAACATACGAGGTGCGACAATAAAGTAATGAGACTGATTTTCTTTGCAAGACGTGGCAACCCTGCAGGCTTGCGTAGGCACAATATCTTTGACCTTGGTCTATAAGCTGCTTCTAGTCCAAGCGGCACATCGATGCAACTGTTTGTTCAGTCGTGAGTTGTGCTTTAGTAAGTTGTGTTTGCGTCTCTCCTCACGGAAATGGAACCGTATAATATTACGCAATGGTATGCCATTTCTTTTTCTGTTAAATTGGGTGAAAACGCGACGACAACTTACGGTAAGCTTCAGAAGGCTTTTGGAGAGGAGGTTATGTCAAGAGCGAAGTTTTTCGTTGGCATAAAATGTTTAGTGAAGGCAGAACGAATGTTGAAGATGAAGACTGCAGTGGACGACCATCAACCTCACGGACGGATGTCAACTTGGCCAGAGTGCGTGAACTCGTACGATCTGATCGAATATTATCCGTGAAAACGATTGCAGAAGAACTGAACGTCAATCGAGAAACGGTTCGTCTAATATTAACTGAAGATCTTGGTATGAGAAAGATTTGTGCAAAAATGGTCCCCTAAAATCTCACACCACAACAACAAGAAACACGGAAAAATGTGGCAGCCGATCTGTTAGAGCAAACGGAAATCAATTCAGAATTGTTGATTATCACTGGTGATGAAAGTTGTCCTGAGACAAAACGCCAAAGTTCGCAATGGTGCTCATAGGGATCACCCAGACCAAAAAAGTGAAATGCATGCTTGTGTGCTTCTTTGATTCTAAGGGAATTGTTCATAAGGAGTGGGTGCCTCCTGGACAAACAGTTAACCAATATTACTGCAAAGAAATTTTAGAAAGACTTCGTAAAAGAGTTCTTTGTGTCCGTGTCTACATTGCTGATAATTGGATTCTGCATCACGATAATGCGCCATCCCATACTGCTCTGTCAGTACAGCAATTTTTAACCTCAAAATAAATTTTAGTACTACCACAGCCACCTTATTCACCAGATATCGCTCCGTGCGATTTTTTTCTATTTCCAAGAGTCTAAACGGTGGTCAAGAGACAACATTTTCAACATTCTCAACACAAGATGTCCAAAAAGCTGTGACGAGGGTCTTGGAGGATATTGCAGAAGATGAGTTCCAGAAATGTTACTATCACTGGCAGAAGCGCTGGAAAAAGTGTGTGCAATCAGAAGGGAACTACTTTGAAGGAGACAGCACTAAACTTGACTAAAACGTTAAGCAACATTTTTTTCACATCAGTCTCATATATTTATTGTCGCTCCTCGTATGCAGTGGTGTCTGGCCATTGTGCATGATGCATGCCTACACCATAATGCCTAGGCGAGGTGATAAAATTAAAACTCGTGACTACTCTTCGTTCATCAGGAATGCATGAACATAGATATATTTCTTCATTAATGTAGCAATATGACATCGATTTGTAATTCCACTTGAAGTCTAATACCGGCGCGTTTAACTTTTACCTTACTTTCAGTTAAACTCAAGTTATTAGAATTTCGGGTTACGATACTGACAATTTCAGGTACAGGGTAGCAGACAGTTGCATGAAAGCGAGGAAGAGGGAATAGGATGTAACCCCTCGCTGATGCCGTAATCATTAGAGACGGAACACAGGATTCTGATTGAACTAGGACAAGGAAGGGAACCAGCAGTGCCATGTTTCAAAGGAACCATTCTGGCATTCGTCTTAATTTTTCTAACCATGAGCCGCATTATGTTCAGCTATGCAACGGACGTTAGCTAAGTATACAAAGATCGCCTATCGCCCTGTGATTGTTTGTTTACGGCACCGCACCTACGAAAAACTCTTACAGACAAAAAATTTTGCTATTTCTTGGGGACGGGCTGTTTTAACATTTCACAAAGGGATACGTTGGTCTCCGCTTGGTTGTTCAACAAACGTTCATTTTGTAAGAACGCATCCCAAGGTGCATTTCTCAGAAATCCTTCGAACCACGACATACTTCCTAATGTTTCGCATGCGGGTTCTCCCATCCACAGAGGGGCGTGGTTTAATAATCATTCATTAGGTTTTATGATAACTAATTTGACTTTCACGGTCTCTTCTGCAGTGACTAACAGCAAAAATACAACTGGATAAGGGGCAAAGACATGTTCCGTGTGGAATGTGTTTGAAGGCTCTCGCTGCGCTGCCTGACGGTAATTTAAGGAAACCACGACGGGAATATCGCCGTCGCTCTGCCGAATACTTGTGTCTTTGACATACTGCTCAGAGAAATTCGACGGCTAAAATTTTCAGATAGTGCCCTCAAGGGGTCTGGAAGCTACTTGAACAAAAGGCAGTAACGAGATGTCTGTAGGAATGAAAGTCGTTCTGGAAGCAAGTTCTCTTAGGAATGACGTTGGGATCAGGCGTGGGCACACTTTTGTTCTAATCATACGCGGATAGTATCTCGTCGGTACTGACCGCTAAATATCATTTCCATCCCGACGACCTCCACCTAAAAATCGAAGCACCATATCTAAAGACATCAACACTGCCATCGTGCAGATGAATGATTATCTATCTTCAGTGGTAAGACAGGCGCAAAACCTAGGACTTAACTGCATGCGAAGAAATTTCAAGTAATTTTAATATTACATCAGAAATTAATTCTGAATTCCGCGAATGATTGCCACCTGTTCTTCTCTACGGCATTGCCATACCATGTCAGAAAACGGTGAAGAACTTGGGTGTAACTTGAGATGAGCACCTCAGTTGAGCCGAAAATACCGTCATCACGCGCAGGAAGACTTCTGCTTGGCTCTGTGCCCTGCAGAAGTTTCGCAACAGTTTTCAACAGAATGTGAAATATGAAGTTGTGCGATGACTCGTTCTGCCTAATCTCCACTAATACGATGTAATCCAGCAACGAACGAGTAACGAAAACTCTCGAGTCTAGACGATTAGGTCTAACCACTAATGCTTCTGTGGGTTGCATCTGCAATATCCGTCAGCACATCACATACCCGGTTAGGTTGTTTGTGGCCAGATAGGATAATCTGTAATATGAAGTACACTACCATACATTTCATCTCATCGTAACTGAAATACGTCTCACTTATCTAGTATCTTAGCTGTTCCCATCCAGGAAAAAAAAAAAAAAAAAAAAAAAAAAAAAAAAAAAAAAAAAAAAAAAACATTCGCAGACTCCGTGTCTGGTGGTGCTGTCAGCCTCTGCTGCACTCTGCACACGATTCCGTGCCCCGTTGCTTTTAAGAAGAGGCTGAAGCGCTCCTTCCTGTCAATGCCGTGACGATAGTAAATCAAAGTCTTTCGGCTTTTGTTTCTTAATCAATTACGCCAATTACTTTTTGGCTATCATCATTACTCGTGTTTCATCGCGTTCCTCTTATGGTCCATCTTCCACCACCTCTCTCATGCCTACTGCCGCTATATCTCATAATTTACATCTTCCCGCCTGTTATTTATCTTTATTTTTATGTGTCTCATGAACGAACATAAACTGTGATTTTCTGCACCGTTTATGTCCTAATAATTTCCGAATGTTGGATTCTATATTAGTTGCAGCTTATAATATGGATTTCATAATGAATGTAATGCAAAGAAAAACATAGAATGGCTGGCTAGATGTAAGAAAGGGCTTGATGGTCAAAACCTTGTCAGGTTAAATACACTCCTGGAAATGGAAAAAAGAACACATTGACACCGGTGTGTCAGACCCACCATACTTGCTCCGGACACTGCGAGAGGGCTGTACAAGCAATGATCACACGCACGGCACAGCGGACACACCAGGAACCGCGGTGTTGGCCGTCGAATGGCGCTACCTGCGCAGCATTTGTGCACCGCCGCCGTCAGTGTCAGCCAGTTTGCCGTGGCATACGGAGCTCCATCGCAGTCTTTAACACTGGTAGCATGCCGCGACAGCGTGAACGTGAACCGTATGTGCAGTTGACGGACTTTGAGCGACGGCGTATAGTGGGCATGCGGGAGGCCGGGTGGACGTACCGCCGAATTGCTCAACACGTGGGGCGTGAGGTCTCCACAGTACATCGATGTTGTCGCCAGTGGTCGACGGAAGGTGCACGTGCCCGTCGACCTGGGACCGGACCGCAGCGACGCACGGATGCACGCCAAGACCGTAGGATCCTACGCAGTGCCGTAGGGGACCGCACCGCCACTTCCCAGCAAATTAGGGACACTGTTGCTCCTGGGGTATCGGCGAGGACCATTCGCAACCGTCTCCATGAAGCTGGGCTACGGTCCCGCACACCGTTAGGCCGTCTTCCGCTCACGCCCCAACATCGTGCAGCCCGCCTCCAGTGGTGTCGCGACAGGCGTGAATGGAGGGACGAATGGAGACGTGTCGTCTTCAGCGATGAGAGTCGCTTCTGCCTTGGTGCCAATGATGGTCGTATGCGTGTTTGGCGCCGTGCAGGTGAGCGCCACAATCAGGACTGCATACGACCGAGGCACACAGGGCCAACACCCGGCATCGTGGTGTGGGGAGCGATCTCCTACACTGGCCGTACACCACTGGTGATCGTCGAGGGGACACTGAATAGTGCACGGTACATCCAAACCGTCATCGAACCCATCGTTCTACCATTCCTAGACCGGCAAGGGAACTTGCTGTTCCAACAGGACAATGCACGTCCGCATGTATCCCGTGCCACCCAACGTGCTCTAGAAGGTGTAAGTCAACTACCCTGGCCAGCAAGATCTCCGGATCTGTCCCCCATTGAGCATGTTTGGGACTGGATGAAGCGTCGTCTCACGCGGTCTGCACGTCCAGCACGAACGCTGGTCCAACTGAGGCGCCAGGTGGAAATGGCATGGCAAGCCGTTCCACAGGACTACATCCAGCATCTCTACGATCGTCTCCATGGGAGAATAGCAGCCTGCATTGCTGCGAAAGGTGGATATACACTGTACTAGTGCCGACATTGTGCATGCTCTGTTGCCTGTGTCTATATGCCTGTGGTTCTGTCAGTGTGATCATGTGATGTATCTGACCCCAGGAATGTGTCAATAAAGTTTCCCCTTCCTGGGACAATGAATTCACGGTGTTCTTATTTCAATTTCCAGGAGTGTACATTAATAAAAATAAATATACAAATAAATAATTAAAAAACCAGCATCATTTATCGATTTCAGAAAAGCATTTGATTCGATAGACAGAGAAACAATAGATAAAATCATTAGAGAATTTGATGGTAAAGCAACATAAGCAAACATAATTCACGAAACTCTAACAAAGACGATAACTGAAGTTAAATTTACGGGAGAACTATACAAGCTATTTGGAAAAAAAATTGGTGTCAGACAAGGGGATGGTTTATCACTTTTACTGTTTAACTGCGTTCTAGAAAAGGTGATAAGGCCCTGGAATTTGAAGCTAAAAGTCACAAAATTGAACCAATAATTCTAGGAAGGAAAACAATTGGATTTACGGTCAACTGCCTGGGTTTAGCAGATGATTTTGCAGTACTTCCAGAAAATCTGACAGATGTAACTATTCAAATAAATCTTCCGGAAGAAATAACAAATAGAACTAGTATCAAAATTTCAGCCGAAAAAGAAATTTCACGACAAACATAAAAAGTGCACCAGAATTCATAAAAACACAAACAGGTAGAATAGAGTGAGTAAATAAATGTCTTGGAGAAGTTATACAACAAAAGGACTAGAAAAATTTGCAGTAGTCGTAAGAGTTAACAAAATGGAGACAGCGTATGGCTTGACAAAGAATATTTACAACAAGAATGTATATCTAGAAAAACAAAATTAAAACATTATACCACAGTGGTACGACAAGAATGTTCATATGGATGTGAATGCCTAACAATAAACTATAAATTGAATGACGGATAGTTATAAATATAATGGGTGCAATATAAACTACAGATGGCTGGAAAATGGGAAGTAACGAGGAGATCTACAAAAACATAGAGAATATATGAGAAGTAGTGGCTAGAAACATCAATAAAGAAAGAAGAGGAATTGAAGTTGTTACGTGATCCTAGTTAGCCAATACCAAAATAAAAAAAAGAATGTCTAATCTATGTGTCACTTCGCTCGCTCTCTCTTGAAGGGTAAAAATACGAGAACCTTGGAAAGTTCCAACAAAATTCTGTTATTTAATGTAAATTGAATTGTGGCCCACGCTGATGTAAC
Organism: Schistocerca serialis cubense; assembly: GCF_023864345.2. NCBI lineage: Eukaryota > Metazoa > Arthropoda > Insecta > Orthoptera > Acrididae > Schistocerca > Schistocerca serialis. The sequence goes on from NC_064642.1 coordinate 259,293,966, forward strand.
ATATGAGACGCATTCGTCTTTGAGGTATTCCTGTCCATAAAGACAGTGGTGTATTGTTGTGAGTGGAAAATTGTTTTAACTACCGACAAGACCGCACTCGTAGCCAAAATCTCGCAAGAAACTATGAAAGACTCACCAAGACATGTAGTCTACAGCAGGGGTACACGGACTTGCTAGTACCGCGGGTCGCAAAGCCCTCACTGCGACTATGTAATGGCCGCGATAGCAAAAATCTACACAATTAGTTCACATCATTTGTTTCACGAACATTTAATTTATTTAACGAATGTAATTAAAACAATTTAACCTGAAAAGAATAAAGTTCTTAAAGGGCCCGCTCTCTCTTTCCAGTGAGGAAATGAATGACGATCAGAAAAAAAACTGCTAGGACGAACGGTGAGGGGCCGACCACCATGAGATGGATGGCGGCCCGCGTGCGGCGGTCTGTGAATCGTTGGCTCAGAGCAATTCAGGGCTAATCGGATTTTTATTCTGTAACAACTTCGACATAAATACAACAATGTTTTATTAAGGAAGGCATAAAATTTCTTTACATAAGTAGCTTTAGTTTATTAAGCAAATTTTTATTGAGTAGAAGCTCATAGAATGAAATTGTTTAAATCAATGAGGTTCATAGAGCGCGTCTGACGGCGTGCTTTCGAAGGGTCCAAATTCGTTTCCATACCCTTGAAAGTACGGCTCTAAGAAAAGAGCCGTTTCGTGATTTGTCTGATTCTCAGTTATACGCTCATCGCTACTACACGAAACAACAACATTATTGCAAGAAAGATCTACCATTGTGGGAAAAACACGTAATAGCGCCCGTTCCTCATTCCCTGATTCTCAATATTTATGACAATCGCTTAATTAGCTTTTGCATTCCGCATTCGACATAACATAGGGTGCTAAATACGCATTTAACCTTAGTGCTGCAGTAAAGCCTAATTAAAGCCTTCCACATATTCATTAGCCTATAACCTCTCGACGAGATATCAGTAAAGGAATTACAATGAATCTGCTGAGCTGTAAAATACATGTAATAATTCTACATTAAGAAATTTTGACTGTTAGATAAAAATTGAAGTCACATTTCCGTTGCACTTGCTACAAGGCAACAAAAAAGTTTGGTTTACAGCTACTCAAAACGAAGGCGTACTTTGGATGGTGAGGAAAGTGGAGGAACATTTTTTCCATAAGTTTCACTGAAGCCACTAACGTTATCCCTCTAATTTTTCCAATACGTTGAAAGCTGCATTAGCCGGTTGACCATACACCAATTTTTATAATCTTCTTTCTATGAGTTCGTATCATCCATTCCTCTTTTCTGGATCTTCTGCTTATTTTAGTTACATCAAGTCTTCTCGAAAACGATACGAGAGGCAACCGGTTTCCCCCCATCCTTGTTACAAGTTCTGTTTAATGTAGCTTTCTCATCTTTCATCAATTCGACAATATTCTCGTGTTTTTACAGCGACCATAATATACCACCTTTATTGAGCTCCCTCTTCATGGACAGCACACTCACATGGAGAACAAAAAGGTTTCCAAGTACTACCAAGTTCCTTCTTCCACAACGCTGTAACGATGCCTCACAGTCATGGACTCGCATTATCAACAGGATTACTGCAGATCATGACTAAGTAAAGGAGGTTGCTGTGAATAATAGTTCAATTCCCGAGAAGTGGGAAGTCACTACCAATGAGAGCGATTACCACAAGAAATTACCAACTCTTGGATGAATGACCTCGGAAGATGCTGTTTTTCTTGATAGGTAGGACGCAGAGTGTTCTGGGATGGAGTGCCATCGACAAATGTAGAGCTAACTTAAGGCGTGCGCCACAGAAGTGTGTTAGAACCCTTGTTGACCTTGTAGACGACTGTAGTAGCAGTCTCAGACTGACTGCTTCGGGATTTCCAGGCAACTTTCTGATGCACTTGCGTTGTCGGGTATACTGCAGGTTATTGTTTCGGTGACGTGACTCGTCTCATACGATGCTATGTGAGAGTGACTTCGCTTTACAGTTTTCATTTCTTCCTCTTATGAAGGAAGGCGGCTGTTAGAGAACGTGACTGATGATGCTCTCTGCAGCCATATTTATTCTGTTTTCATCTTTATGGAGGGAGGGCGGTGGGAGGATAGAATTTACAACTATAAATCTACTTTGAGGGGATTTCTGGAGATAATTTCGGTATTCACTTTGCAGCTTGGTCAGTTTGTTCCCTCTGCTTCACCACTCCGTATGTGGTCCGATCCTGATCCTGCGGCATCGCCCTGCAGTGTCCGAGCGGCCTGACGTTCAGTATGCCATTTCCGTTCGCTGGGCTCCGCCTTCGAGTGTTGTTTTCGCACCTCGCTGACTTGTCGCCTTCTGTTTGCGGTCCGTTTCCGTTTGGGTCGTCCTGCGACGACGTTCTAGCCTGTCCGTTCTGCCTGGCAGTGTGCTTGACGTTTCCGTGCTGATGATGAGTTCTGCATTCGTTTTATTTTTAAGAGATCCAACGAAAGATTCCAAACTTTACTCAGCGCCGGCCGGTGTGGCCAAGCGGTTCTAGGCGCTTCAGTCTGGAACCGCGCGACCGATACGGTAGCAGGTTCGAATCCTGCCTCGGGAATGGATGTGTATGATGTCCTTAGATTAGTTACGTTTAAATAGTTCTAAGTTCTAGGGGACTGATGACCTCAGATGTTAAGTCCCATTGTGCTCAGAGCCATTTGGACTTTACTCAGCTCGTAGCCCGATTGACTAGGTTTTCTGTCAGTCGAATGAGGAACTACTCCCTCATTGTGCTCCCAATATCTGGGCGTCTAGTCCAGAACTCTTGTCTTTTCGTACCTCATGGAATGATCAAGTTCTGGGCAGTATTCAGTGACGGTTCAATCTGGGTGCATCTCGCTGACGAATGTGACGTTGATGTTCCTGGAATCATACGTAAACAGGCCTTGTAGCCTGTCCAATATATGACATGCCACATTGGGAATGTATATTATAAATTCCTGGATTTCCTAAACGACGGTCACCTTTAACATTTCCCAGTAGTCCTCTGGTCTTGTATGGTGAGCAGGGCACACAGTTGATGTATTTTCTCAGTTCCCTGCTAACCTTGGCAGAGGGTGATCGTGCACAGGGCAGATTTATCTTCTTCTCCTCCCCCGTCACGTGGTCGAGCGTCTTGGTGAACGGCCCTCTCAATTTGCTTGGCAGTGTATAAATTTCTGCCTGACATTGTGCGTAAATGTTCTATTTCTGACATCAAACTGTTTTCGTATGACAATGCACGTGCTCTGTGGACCAATGTCTTCAAGACTTCATTCTTCTGGCTGGGTGATGACAGCTGCTCGCCTGTGGATACACATCATTGTTGGCTGGTTGGCTGTACACACTGTGATCATAAAGACCGCTCGCTTTCTGTTTGACCAGCACATCTAGGAATGATAGGTGACCATTCTTTCCCAGTTCCATGGTGAACGTTGTGTTCGGATGACAATTTGGGTGTTGTAAAAAACTCACTGGACAGTACCTGCCATGAGGTCAAGTCACAAAGGTATCATCCACATAGGCCTACCTAAACAAGCATGTGAGATTGTTCCTTGATCTCTTCAACGCTTACTCATTGATTTTCTTAGACTTACCACATACGATGCACTTACCCATAACTAAGAACTATCTGAAAATAGCATCTGAATTGTTCAGTTAGATCTCAGTGATATTTTAAAATGGTGAAAACATTGGCAGCTGGATTTAAATGCACAGTAATGTAAAATTATACCCTTCACAAGACGAAAATCATAAATTTTATGGCTTACTACCAGTGGTTCACAATTAGAATTAGCAAACTCATAAAAATACGGGGGGTGGACAAAAACACGGAAAAATCAGAGAAATGCATGCCAAAATATAAACACATATGTTAGCCAAGCCTGCACATTGCATTGTTGTGTTTGACAACAAACGGCACCTTGTGATGTCCTCAGTAGGTTGCAAGTGTAGCTCCGGTCAGAACAGTGGTCTGTATAGTTGTGAGTGCATTGTGTCGGAGCTGAGTGCATTCGAACCTGGCCGTTGTTGATGCTCGTACGGAACGTGGTTTCGTAACCAAGGTAGCAGAAGTGTTTGGTGTTTTAAGAGACAGCGTATCGAAGATTTATAACGCATACAGGGAAACCGGAAAAATACGATCCGCTAAGTTACAAAGCCACAAAATTATGTGTTGAGTGATCGTGACAGACGACCATTGAAGAGAATTGTGATGAAAATAAGAGGACGCCAGCTGAAAGCTCACTGTAGAACTGAATGTCACACTCGCGAACCCTGTCAGCACCAAAACAACCCGAATGGAGCTCCAGAAGCAGCGAATTGCAGAGAGAGCTGGAATTCAAAAACTACTCATCAGTGATACAAATGCCCGAAGCCATAAAAGCTGGACTATGAAGCTTCTGGTCAAGCATGCGTCTCAAGAGTGAAATGCGGCGGGAATTCAGTGATGATATGGGCAGCCATATCGTTGTATTCCATGGTCGCCATGGTAACTTCGCAAGGTTGCCTTACTGTCAAGGATTGTGTGTCCATTTTTGCTCATAAGACCCATCCCATGGTACAATGTTTCTTCTCCAATGGTGATGATGTGCTTTAAGGTGACAGGGCCCCTGTTCACGCAGCTCGCATTGTCCTGCTTTTGTGAGCATACAGATGAGTAGTCTCGTCTCCACTGGCCGCCACGGTCACCAGATCTCAATATTATTGACCACTGTGGTCTACTTTGGAGAAAACGTTGCGTGATCGCTATCCACGTTCATGATAGTTACCACAATTTTGGAGGAAGAATGGTATAATATTCCTCCGAAAAACATGCAAGGTATGTACTTATCCACTTCGAGACGACTGGAATCTGTTTTGAAATCCAGCGGTTTTCCTACACTCTATTAGGCGTCGCAATGTTTTTGGTGTTTCCGTATTTGTATCCAACCCGTGTAACTAGGTGTAACAATTTGAGGGATATGAAATGAGCACATACGCAGAACCGTAGGTAAGGCAGGAAGCAGACCGGTTCATTGACAGGATACTGGGAAAATGCAATCAGTGTGCAAAGGAGATTGTTTATAAATCACTGGTGCGTCCCTTATTAGAATGTTGCTCAAGTGCTTGTGACCCATACAAAGAGCACTAATAGGCGGTATTGAATGTATGCAAAGAAGGGCGGCTCGAATGGTAACAGATTTGTTTGATTCACAGGATAGTGTTACGGAAATGCTGAGAACCACCAACAGACGCTCTTTAAGAAAGACACAAATCACCCCACGAAAGCCTGCTTATGAAACTTGAGGAATGTGTATGAACTGAAGCAGCTGGATATATCCTTTATCCCCCAACGCACCGTTCCGAAAGGAACCACTCACAGACATATTTAAGCAGTCATTCTTCGGGTGTTTCAAACGCGATTGGAGAGGGAAGAAATCATGACACGTGATACCTTGCTAAACACTCTATGCCATGTATTTTACAGTTGTTTGCAGAGTACGTGCGTAGATGCAGATTAAAAGATACTGGAGATGCGTTAACGAGGAGCGGGGCTCAAATTCCCGCGAGGCCATTTTGATGTAAGTCTACAATGGCTTCCCATAACTGTTGGATGGGTGTCTCGAGATTTCCTTCAAACGGCCGCATCCTTCCACCACTGTCCTACAACTTGGGCATCGACGTCGCCGAGACGAAAAACACTAGCCTCTCTGTGGGCAAGGTTAACCGGTTAAGTCTGAGAAAAATCGATAGCTTTCGCTGTTTCATAGCCCTTTTATGCCCCGTATTTCCGTTCAAGGAAAGTCCACCGGAATGTGGAACTTGTTCGATGCCACCAGACGCTTTCGCACGAGGGAAAGTGCGTCGGAATGTGGAAGGAGTTGGCCGGCTGGCTCACACTTTCTTATAAGTAAATACAAGACGGGCGGTGGAAGTCGGGCCCATCTGAGGAGTGTGGCTGTGCGGGTTGGTGTTGGGCGCAGCCCATTGAGCGTGTGGCGGCGACTAACGGGCCACGAAGGCCAGGCGAGGCCGGAGCAGCCCCGCAGCCGCTCCTGTCGCCCGTCGGCCATTGTCGCGCTCTTTTTGCAGGCCGTGCACGCTCGAGGACACGCCCAGGCGGCGGACCAAAGCGGCCGCAAACACCGCTAAGCTAGCGGCCATGAACCTGCTCCTCCGCAGTGCCAAAGCCACTGTGGGGAAACTAAAGTGTAAACAAAGGACAAGTGCATTTTATCGTTAAGTGATTAAACGATTGCAGAACAACCACTGGAAGCAGTTACTTCCATACAGTATATAGGAGTACGGGTACGGAGCGATTTGAAGTGAAACGACCACATAATAGTAATTGGTGGTAAGGCAGATTTCAGCTTGAGATTCACTGGAAGAATACTCAGCAAATGCAATCCTCACAGAAATGGAGTTTTTGCTCGTCAGTCTGGTTTCCGTGTCGGCTAGAATTGATAAAAGTAAAAGAGAAGGTCCAAAGAAGAGCAGCACGTTTCGTTACACGTTCATTTAGTAAGCGCGAAAACGTCGAAGAGTTGATCAGCCAATTTCAGTCCCAGATACTGCAAGAGAGGTTTCTGCATCAGGGCTTGGTCTTCTAATAAAATTCCGAGGGCGTACGTTTCTGGAAGAGCCAATCAATATATTGCTTCCTCCTGCGCATATCTCGCGAAAAAGAAACGTGAAGATGAAATCAGATAGATACGCGCCCACACAGAGGCTTATCAGCAATTGTTCTCCCCGTGAATCATTCGCGACTGGATCAGGAAAAAGCGGGGGTACACAAAATACCCTCCGCAGCATACCGTAAGGTGTCTTGTGGAGCGTACACGGTGTTTTTTATTAACGTTTAAAAACACCCAGAGCGACGTAGGTGACACTGAGACAAGCAATTTAATATAAGGCACACGGGTCGCAAATGTCAGGAAATACCCCAAAAGTGAATAACAAATGTTGAGCATGGGGCGTCACATCCAAAATACGGAGGATTTTTTCGAGCGCAGCGTGAAGGGATGATTGAGCAATGCAGTACTTGCATTCAAGCAAACGGTGCAAACTTCGAACTCTTTCTGTAATTATGATTTATTGTAAATATAGTAGTTACAAAATTATTGTCCTCGTTGTAACCAAGCAAAAGCTCATCTTGGGTTTCTTTCCTTTTCCCCCTTCGTTTTCTGTTTACAGACTTTATGTAGCAAATTTGTTGGTAATGACGCAATTTGGAAGCCTATACTCATTTACTTGTGACTCACTACCGTAGATTTTGTTGTACTGTACTTTGCAATAAACCAGCGGAGACCGCGAGACCAGTAAATAAATTAATAAATTAATACCTCAATGTAAACACATGATTGTTTCACGCAATAAAAAAAAATACTTCCTGTTACACGCATTACTCGAACCCCGAGCTCCTCGTGCAAGAGTCGCCCACGTAGGCTCGGAGTCACACAGGTGTGAATACTGTACTTGGTTTGGGATGATCACTTAAAACATACCGATAGGTTCAATCGCTGCACGTCAGCGAGGTACGTCATTTACAGACGACAGACGTTCAACATTTGTTATCCACTTTTGGCGTATTTGCCGACATTTGTGATCCCGTATATCTTATATTAATTTACTTCTCAGCCTAATCTGCGTAGCTTCGGAATTTTCAAACATTAATAAGACTCGCGCTGTATATGTAGACGTAATAAAATCATCTTCCCTGTAAATTCAGCCAGTCAGTTCCACTTGGCAACGAAATAAATTTACACACAAGGCAGTAAATCAGTCATCTGCAGGAGAGATTACGCTAATACCTCGTAACTGAATTCCTATCCTTAGTCTTTCCTTTTTTCTGGTCTTCTCCTGCTCCTTTCACAGGTCGCCATGTTAATATGAATTTGGCAAGGTTAGTAGTAGAGAGTGGCCGGGTGCCCTTTCTATCGAGTCCTCCCCCCCCCCCCTCACCCTTTCTGGGATGGAGTTAGTGTACTCCATCTGTTTGTGTCTAGAGATAGCCCATGTGAAAGCTGTTTGCGAATCGTATAAATGAGACGGGAGATGGATACCAGCCCGATGTTCACCTAGTCGTATGCGGTAAACCCCTTAAAAAGCACTTCCAGGCTGACCGGCACGGCAACTCTTGTCATTAATCCACCGGGCAAATTCCAATCCGGGATGGCTTGTTTATCCGAATCCCGGAAATAAGACTAGGTTTAGCGTCCCGTCGGCATCAGGTTCATCAGAGACGGTTCAAAATCTCGGAATGTTGTAAGGATAGAGAGGAGAATCGGCTGTGCCCTTTCAAGGCAACGATCCGGGCATTTAGCTGGACTTTTTTTAGGGAAATCACAGAGTACCTACATCTGGTGGCTGGACGCTGATCTGAGGCGTCTTTCTTCCGAACACGAGCACAGCGTGCTAACCATTGCGCCACCTCGACCGGTGCCGTATCCCTGAAGGGGCATGCTAATGCGCGCTGCTATCCGGGTCAGCTTCCGTGATTGACCCAATTCGGCGAGGTAGAGAGTTCACAAGTTTCTTCAAATATGCCGTATCCAGCTGAGGCAGAGCTACCAAACTGAGAGGATGCTGGTTGCTACGTTCCATCCGTTGTTCCAAATAGTCCCAAACATTTTGTTCTGAGTGAAGGTTGATTTTGCGGGACAGTTGAGATGCAGTAGGATGCTTAAGTGTTTGTCGAACCACGAATGTATTCGAAAACACAGCTACTGTCTTCTGCGTGTTCACAACATACTCATAAAAATGTAGATAAATGGACAAGTTGGCCTTCGAAAACATTTATTTAAACATCCTGTCGATGTTTATTGTAACCCGAATGAATGTAGCCATGTCACGATACGAAAAACACCCCCAAAACTTCACAGAACCACCTTCAGCATAAACTCCACCCTCCACAAACCGGAGGTTGTACGCCTTATTGACTCGCTGGCGCTCGCGTCGCCTTGCATCACTTGAAAAGAGGCAAAATTGAGATTTGTAGGACTACACTACGTGCCTCTCTATCTACTGTCCAGATTTTAGATTGTTTGACCCTTTGAAGACGTGCAGCTTCGTGTACCGCTCTAAGCAATGACCTTTTGCAACATATCTGATTCCAAATGTCCATTATATGCAGTTCCCTTCGCAATGGAAACTGATTGAGATTAATCTAATTCACGGACACCAGCAATTCTTGTCGGGTTTCATATCGATTGTTACTGGCAAGATGTGACACTCATCTCCATTACCTGTTGGTTAAGATGTTTTTCACGGCCACTGTTCTCATGTCATCATACATGGCTACACTCGTGACTACTGCGTCTGATTCAAAATGTGATTCCTGCCGTAAAAGACCTGGATTTCGAGAGAAAGGTTTTACTCGCTTTCCGACAAAGCAACTTTTCGTTAGACAACACTGACCTGAGTGTTTTGTTTTTTATATTATCCGATACCTGTCTGATTATTTCAAAAAAGAAATAAATATTTATTTATTTACGGTAATAGTTATGTGTGTTACGATTCAAACCTTCTAGCTATCCTAAAAGCATCGCGTGATGTTATAACATCACACTATGATGAAAACGAGACTCTTTTTCCTTGCGAGCTATTGCATCATGACGCCACAATAGATGGAGGATCCTTAATTAATCAGAACACAGGTAGATATACGATTATATACTGGCTTCGAGAAGCCTTGTTAGACAATAAACATCTGTCCAAGAGCTATGGTATTGAAACTTCTCGGCCCCTCGGAGACTCAGAAAAACGGAGAGGAGCAGAAAACATCATCACCAGTGCACAACTAATTATCGATGTCTGCTGCAGAACTTACTAACATGCTGAGAAATATCACGTTCAGATAATCAGTCTTATAGATTCGTAAGACTGGCACGTGCCTACCAGCAAAAGTCTCTTGTATTGTAGTGAGGAATAAGAGGGAGGAATACTCCAGAATTTGTTGCCACTTCTCAGAAAAAGTAAAAATTAAAAAAAAATCTCATATCGATGCATCAAAGTGGGCCTCTGCACAAAAAATTTGTTGCCAGACTATTGTAGCCTACATTCAGTTGAGCATTCTATAGCCAAATATCACCACCCTCTTTAATTATTTTCTCTCCATACGTCCCTGCACTACCACCTCAACTATTCTTTGTCGCTTCAAAATATGAAAATATGTCCTATCAACCTAGCATTCTTTTACTGTAGTTATTCTGTAAACCACTTTTCTCGCCAATTTGACTGGGAACTTCCTGACTAGTTATCTGATATCCCCGTCTAATCCTCAGCACAAATTTTTATTATTTTATTTCAAAGGAGCGTGGGTGAGAGTGATGTGTCTTGGTACACTTCTCAGACTTTCATCCCTAGCCAGTTCTGTAATGTTTTCTTCGTCCTTTTTAAATGATGGCATTAATTTTTATATACTGCAATCTTTTTCCGAAATTATGACATTTACTCCGGGAAATTGATAACATTCTCCAAAGTACATCCTGGTCATACACTTAGGAATAAATATTGTGTTCAAATGTGAAAACATTGCAATCGATAACATTATCACATATTCCACGGTGAAAGACCACTATTTGTTTCCAGGTACAAGATAGCGCACGACCGAAGAAGAACAGCTTATTGTCCACTTGTTACATAAATAGTTCTAAAAACATATAGCATTCTACTCACCATAAAATTTCGTATCTGAAGACTTTACAATATATGCCAAATAGCTTTAATGTATTATCCAGCACTTAAATGTGCAGAACGCGAGATATTTACAAATGCTTCAGGAAAGACATCATGTCTAACAAGAACAAACCCTGAAGAAAATGACGGAAACTTCTTATGGCACTATCTAGTGCGTATTCCTTCGCGTGATTCTAAAATCAGTAGTACTGAACTAGTGACAAAAAAAAAAAAAAAAAAAAAAAAAAAAAAATCGTGTGTTTCTAGGTAAACTATCCTCTAGGCTTAACACTCTCCTGTACTTCTGAAACGGCGTGCTCTCTGTGGGAAATTTAGAAAGTGTACGGATAATGACCTTAGCCTCCTCTGAAAACATAATAAATGGCTGCCTCTACGATTATCCTGAGAACCTCTGTTAGGCTCAGTTGAGTCCTACCATGCCACCTCTCAATTTTTTACTTTTTCGGAACTGTAAAATGAACGTATTTCTACAAGAAATGTTGTGTTGATTTAAACGCACTTCTAGATTTAAGCTTATCAGTAAACGTTTACGGACCTTGTACATCAGCGAAAAGAACTCGTGGTATTGACGACAGTTGACAGCTGATACCGTCCGATAGTTCAGTGAAGTAGCAGTTGCCTGACAGTTGTTAAGAGAGAAATGCAATATGAGGACTGCCCCCCCCCCCCTCTGCCCCACCTTCCCTCTGCTGTAGCAACATCGCTGGTACAAGCTGCGAGACTAAACTTTCACGTTGTGCAAGGTCAGGCGTCGTTATGATATTACGAAAACACCAATGAAACTGCAGCCTGCACAGCAGTAGCGAAGAAAGAAGTACCGCAACTTTCATGTCAAAACAGCAATAGCCGCCTAACACCGGCCATCTCGAGAGGAGCTCTACAAAAAAATGTCTCTGAGCACTACGGGACTTAACTGCTGAGGTTGGTAGGGGTAGAACTTAGAACTACTTAAACCTAACTAACCTAAGGACGTCACACACACCCATGCCCGAGGCAGGATTCGAACCTGAGACCGTAGCGGTCGCGCGGTTGCAGACTGCAGCGCCTAGAACCGCTCGGCCACACTGGCCAGCGAGGAGCTCTACAGTGGTGGTAACAGTGAACTCTTACAGTGAACAGATTTCCAGTCTTGGTCCCCTCGTCCTGATCTAGGATTCAGCAATTTCCTTTAATCCTTTTAGTCGAGTACGAGGGTCTTTCTTGTAGTCAGTGTACGACGCTTTGTCGAAATGTTGATCAGAGAAAGCGCATTAGTAACGGAATACCGCAACAACCCGTAAATAATTGTGTGTCCGATACCTAGTGGATGATTGACTTTAATGATTCTGTGGAAAGTTCTTAACAAGAAAACCTGGATGTTTGTTTGTACTATTAATTTCCTGGAGACTACGTATTTCTGTATAGATGAGCTATTTGGAATACTAGCGGGCATTCAAAGTGTGGTAAGAAGAAAACAGACAGAACAGAGACATTATCTTAAAACTTGAATTTCATTGGTAAGTGAAGTGATTACGGCTCCACGTCAGCGGATACTAGCGGATGCTCGTAGCTCAATTGAAGGAAGAAATCGGCTGTGATACTGACGAATAAACCATCCACACAGTTATAGGAAGAACGAAATGCAGGGTTTACAGACAGTAATTTGTAATCTAGAAGTAAAAAACTGACGGTGACCGAAGCAGAGAGGATATAATATGTAGACTGGCAATGGAAAGAAAAATGTTTCTTAAGAAGAGAAATTCGTTAACATAGAACATAGATTTAAGTGTTAGGAAGTCTTTTGTGAAAGTATTTGTATGGAGTGTAGGCACATACGGAAGTGAAACATGAACAATAAACAGACAAGAAGAAAATAGAAGCTTTTGAATTGCGGTGTTATAGAAGAATGGTTGCGATTAGATGGGTAGATCACGTAATTATACTGAATAGAATTGGAGAGAAACTAGGGATAGTCTGACAGAACACATTCTGAGACATCAAGGGATCACCAATTTAGTACTGGAGAGAAAGGGGGGGGGGTAAAAATCACAGAGGAAGACCATGAGACGAATACAGTGATCAAGTTCAGAAGGATGTAGGTTGCAGTAGTTATTCAAAATAGTGGTTATCACAGGATAGTCTTCGGTCTGCAGACCACAACAATAACAGTCCTCCCCAAAGCGAACACAGTGCAGTGCTTTAACCAATGTCACCATTCAGTCTAATGAGCCCTTAGAGAGTGGGGAAACCTGCTGAGTTAAGAGTCTCTTAGAACGGTAGCCCATCGACTGGAAATCATTGTCACGGAATCGGCGTTACTCATCAAATGGACTGCCGTCAGTGGTGACCACCGAAGAGCTGAACGAATGACGATTAAACTGGAAGTTTGTTTTCTGACATGGTTTTCTTTGAAGTCCACAGTAGCGATGAATTTCTTAACCTGTTCAAGTTTTCTTTGTCTCTGCAATATTGCACAGTTTCGGCCTTGGCCATTTTCGAGTATTGTTGGTTGGTTGTTTGGTTATCCAGGTTCTGCGATTACGAATATTGCCGTATTGCACATGGAGCACGAGACGTCGCCCATTACTTTTGAGTGCAAACGTGATACGTGTGACAACTAGCACCAATGGGATGGCAGCGCGTGGCTATGTTAAAATCAAATAATGGTATAACAGAAAGTCACACTGTAAGCGCAGGCTAGACAGAACTGTTCATTAGTACGTCGACAGTCTCTCAATCAACTTCCGTTTCGGTGCGAGTATGTCATTCGACTCTTTGATCCAGAGTCCTTATCCATGCTACTGACACAATTCCTCCGCAACACACACCATAACGTGGCTCGCGCGGTATAGATGTAGATGGAAAACCATTGGCGGTGTTCATACACCGTCAGCCATTGCTGTTCCCTGTGACTAAGCATCTTATTCTCTTTCTGAACTCAACGTCTCACTCGTGATGTAGGGATGCTGATTTTGTTATTCAGGCTAGCACATGGAAAGCTGCGGTACACAAAATGAAAACCTAACATCATCGCCACGCTCCTGAACTCAACTGACAGACTGGGTGTGTTGTGTAACATTGTGAAATAACGTGTGTAGTGTGTTGCAGTGACTGGTAGTGAACAACGAATTAACAGTGAATCAATGGCCTTTTACATTATTAAAGAATTTCTTCGCAAAACACTATTGTACGTTAGTGATAAACTGAAAAAGCTAGCACTATTTTACACAACTGGCTTGTATTAGGGAGGGTGGGGACTCTAATCTTCATCCAGCCATCCTGTTTTATAGGTTTTCCGTGATTTCACTAAATTATTTCAGGAAAATGTCGAGATATCGGACACGAAAACTGATAACGGCCGGGAGAGCGGTGTGCTGACCACATGCCCCAACGTATCCGCATGAGGTGACGCCTTAGGGGTGAGAATGACACGGCGGCTGGTCGGTACCGTTGGGCCTTCACGGCCTGCTCGGTCGATGTTTGTTTTGTTTGTAAATGCCCGAAAGGTTCCTACTTTAACACCGCGGCCGCCAGCCTTGTCAAATTAGACCTGTAAGCATGTAATGAGTTTTGTTATTTTTCGTTGTTCTTAGTTGTAATACCTCGAAATGTCCAGTATCTCGTGAAAGTGATTGATCCACAACGAATGAATGAAACCAACACTACTATTACTAATATGTGACGGGAGCTGAGGTACACGTGTGGGGCTGTGGCTTCTGTTCCGCATAGCGAGAAGGCCGTTTTGGATGGCGCGTCCTCCCACCGTCGTTACTGACGGAGATATCTGTGGCACCGTGGCCTGCCCATTCACTGTTACATTCAACGGTAGTCCGACCCTGTGTTCAACACGTTGCTGCCCTTGGGAGACGACTCAGACGGCGGCCATTTTGATATGCCCTAGACACTGTGACACTTGAAAAGCCCAGTGCCTACGCGATCTCTGACATCTGCTGTCCCGCGTGGCAGGTACCGGCGATCCGGCTGAGATCAAATGCGCTGATAGCGTGCGTCTGACACACCCACGCTCGGCTGTGACTGTCGGTGGAGGTCTGACGATGACCCAGCGACGTGACACGTCTAGCTGGTACTTTCACCGTGGCGGCAGGAGCTCTTTATCTATGAACGCAGCGGCTATCTCTGATCCTGCTGCTCAAGATGTAACATGTCATTCGCTGCTCATTCTTTGGCTATTGTGGACGCCACAGCCGGTTTCCAGTATACGGAGAAAGGAGGCTTTACTTAGCCTGGAGATGATGGGCCTGTCTTTTCGTACTCTATACTGCTAAATTTTCGGTTGTAGATTACCTACCTAACAGTTTACAGGGGCAGAAAAAATTTGATCTTCGATGTTTCATATAATTACTCATCGAATTTAAAAATTGAAGTATTTCCATAACGTGGTCATTAAGAGATACGAGGGTTGTCCAGAGAGTAAGTTCCGATCGGTCGCGAAATGGAAACCACAGTGAAAACCAGAAAGGTTTTATTTGCAACAGTAGGTACACCTTCCACCTATTTCTCTACATAGTCGCCGCTCCAACTTCGAGTTTTGTCGTAGTGTTGTATCAACTTTCCAATAACCTCGTCATCGAAAGCAGCCGCCTCTACTTTCGGCCAGTTATCTGCACTGCATTTCAGCTCGTTGTCTGTGGAAAATTTTTGTCTTCATAGCAGCGGTTTTTGTGAGCAGAGATGAGACTCAGGGGGAGCCAACTGCGGACTGTATTGTGGGAGATCAAACACTTCTCATCGGAAACGCTGTAGAGCGTCTTCATTGCCCCTGAGGTGTGCGACCGAGAATTGGCATGAAGCAGGCTCTGAGCACTAGGGGACTTAACATCTATGGTCATCAGTCCCCTCGAACTTAGAACTACTTAAACCTAACTAACCTAAGGACAGCACACAACACCCAGTCATCACGAGGCAGAGAAAATCCCTGACCCCGCCGGGAATCGAACCCGGGAACCCGGGCGCGGGAAGCGAGAACGCTTCCGCACGACCACGAGCTGCGGAAATTAAGAAGAAACTGCACGACAGTTGTGTTATGTGGACTGCGTGACACAGGCGAAATCTCTAACCAGGCCCTCATACTTGGCGGGAGACGCTGTTCCCTATGCATCTTTGCGTGCTCACTGTTCACTCAGAACGGAAAAGACCGACGCTACACGATCGACGGGCATACTAGAGACACTGCCCAACACATCTGTGCAAAGCTTTACCGGATTTTCCCAGTGGTTTCCATTTCGCGACAGATCGGAACTTACTTTCTGAACAACCCTCTTACAGTCTTACGTTACAGGGTTCAACACTACATGTAAACTATTAAAGTTACAGACTGTCTAGAGACAGCGTAACTCACGGCGTGAAAATTACCTACACTATATTCATCCTGCATTGGGGCGTGAAAGCACTTAGAAACGTTCCACAAACATTGCGTATAATTAGAAACCTTTTCGAAGCTTTTTCTCGCTGGCACTCCTCAAAAAATAATGAAAGGAAGTAAAACTTTAGTAGCAGGAAAGACGTTTTAATTTATTACATCTTTACTATCGCTTCTATTCGCAATACATTTTGCAGATACTGTCCACGTACACCACAGAATATATCTGAATAATTATATCACTGTACGACACATAGTTCGGCAGATATGACGTTTTCTACGTGGGCCTTTGACTCTGTATAAAGAATAAAATTTTTCGACCTGTAAAAAGCGATTGGCAATGGAAAATGGCGCAAGATGACAGAGTTTCTGAGAAAAATAGGAATAAGCTGTAGGGAACAACGGGTAATATTCAGTATGCACAAGACCCAAGACGAAACAATAAGACTGGAAGATTAAGAACGAAGTGTTCGGATTAAAAAACTGTAAGCCAGGGATGCAGTCTTTCGCTCCCACTTTCAGTCTATGTGCAGAAGAAGTAATTGCGGAAATAAAAGAGATTTCAAGGGTAGGATTAAAATTCATGGTGAAAGAATATCAATGATAAGATTCCCTGATTGTAGTCAGTGAAGGTGAAGAAGAATCACAGGATGTGCTGAATCGAATGAACAGTCAGTCCAATGAGCAGAGAATGTGGATAGACAGTAAACCGAAGAAAGACAAAAGTAATGAGAATCAGCAGAAATCAGAACAGCGACAAAATTATCAAAACTGGTTATCACGAAGTAGACGAAGTTAAAGAATTGTGCTACCTTGGAAGCAAAATAGCGCCTGACGGACGAAGCAATAGGTACATAAAAATCCAACTACAACAGGCAAAGAGGGCGTTCCTGCCAAAAAAGGGCTACTGTTATAAAACGTGGCCCTTAATTTGAGGAAGAAATTTTTGAGAATGTACGTTTGGTCCAAAGCATTGTTAATAGTGAAAAATGGATGTGGGAAAACTGGAACAGAAGAGAATCGAAGCATTTGAGATGTAGTACTACAGAAGAATGATGAAGATTGCATGGACTGATAAGGGAGGAATGAGGATGCGAAGAAAGGAATGTAAGGAAAACACTAATAAGAAGAACGGACAGGGGACAGGACATGTGTTAAGACATCAGGGAATAACTTCTATGGTATGAGAGGGAGTTGTAGAGGGTAAAAACTGCAGAGGAAGACAGATTGCAATAAAAAACAGAAAATAATTGAGAACGTAGGCTGCAAGTGCTACACTGAGGAGTGTAATCTGTGATGGGCCGCATCAGACCAGTCTGAAGGCCGAGGTTCTTTCCAACTGAGTTGCGACCGGGCCTACTGTGATGGCCTAAGGAGAGTGATGTTTCCTGTTTTGAAAAATAAAATTCTTAAGAGGCCTGACAGGAATCAGGCTTTGTAGAGGAAGGCATGAGGTTAAGTGCATCCTTTTGCCCGGATTACTTGGATGAAACAATTTCGTGAACTTCTGTTAGAGCTCGCGAAATCGTGATTCCATCGGTAAGACTCGTGAGCATAGGAAGCGGGTCATGGGCTCGGTGAGGCGGAGCTGATGTTTTGCGAGAGTTCAGTCTATTAAGTCTGGAGTGAGTGACCGTCTCTGACCAATAAAGTTTGTCTGCCAGTATGGAAAAGCTTTACAGAGTTTGCCAGTGCATTCTGGAGCGCGAGCGCGGAATTCTGCTTAAACTGCCGGTTTGCTTGGCGAATGCGACAGTTTAGCTGGCCTGCACATGCTCTATAGGAGAGGTCGCGTAGCACAGTAGCTAATTGGATGGAGGCGGTGTTTAATGCGGGAGTCAGACTAGGCGAGACCTAACTGAATGAAATAAAATCCAATTCCCATAGAAAGAAGAAGTGTGGTGTTTTTATGTGTCTTTCACTTTTTGACTTTGAACTGTTACACTATTTTGTTGTTGGAAGATATTGGCAGGAGTTACTACTGACCAGCTGGAGGCCGCGTATTGACTGTTTGCGGATTACATTTCGCAATCTTCAAACGCGGCTGCTCTTGCGCAGCTTTTGTTTCATATTACGCGCATCCGCGCACCACACGCCAGTCACTTGTTTCGTCAGAAAATCACAGTCGTTAGCAAATTCCCATGGTGGTATAAGAAGTGTAAAGACTTGATAAGGAAAGATGATGCTATAAACCTACCTTGTACTTCGCCTTGAAGCCGGCGCCGCCATACTAGATAACCCAAATTATAAGCAGACTATTATTTACGATTGCTTCTTGTTCTTAATTCTGTTGTATGCGTGTAGAAAATGTTACAGTGTTAGGAAGAAAAATTCAGACGTTTTTCTTGTCTTAAATGCACATTTGATCCAGTAACACATTGCATATGGCCTCGATAAACTAATTATTTTGTTATACGTTTCAAATAACCAAGAGAAGTATGTGATCTAAAAAAGCTGCTTCTGTAATCCAGAACTTTCCGTAGTACGGACTGACTAAACAGATGTTCGGTCTATGTCCTCTTCGCGAAAAGGCTGAGAACATACACTCGCAGAAAAAAATCGCAACATTAAGAAATAATTAAGGTAGAGTAATGAAATTTTGCGAATACATTTTTATAGGTAACATATTTCAGTGATTAACATTGCAAGATCGCAGTTTAATGTAAGCGATAGATAATAACTGCAAATGTTAACTGCTGGTACATTAATAACAGGTGTAACTGTCAGAATGTTGAAGGCAGGCATGCACACGCGCATGGATTGTTTCACAGGTGCCGGATGTCAGTTCGTGGGATGGAGTTCCATGTCTGTTGCACTTAGTCGGTCAATACAGGAACGGCTAATTCTGTTTTTGGATGAAGCTAGAGTTGTCGTCCGCTGATGTCCCATATGTCTTCGACTCGAGTCAGATTTGGTGATGGAACAGGTGAAGATAACATGTCGACGCTCTGTAGAGTATGTTGGGTTGCAAAAGCGGTAAGTGGACGAGCGTTATCCTGTCGGAGAACACCCTCTGGAATGGCAGCACAACAGGTCGAATCACAAGACTGACATTCAGTTTTGCTTTCAGGGTGCGTAGGAGAACCACGAGAGTGCTCCTGCTGTCATACGAAATCACACCCCAGGTCATAGCTCCAGGAGTCAGTCCAGTGTGTTTAGCACGCACACAGGTTGGTTGCAGGTACTCATTTGTCTTCTTTCAGCCAACATATGGTCATCACTAGCACCGAGACAGAACCAGCTTCCACCAGAAAACACAACAGACCTTCACTCTGCCCTCTCAGTTGACACCACCAGATAGTGACAAAAAATGAAAACACCTACAGCCGTCCTTATGATTTTATTTTATTTTGTCGCTACCAATTTCAACGCTTCATTGAGTCATCTTCAGGCTCTTTTTGATGGGGTACAGGTTGATACGATCCCCGTGCATAACCCATCAGTAGCCAGCATTAATGGATACGCAGATAATGTGTCAGCACTCCAACCATCAACTGCCAACAAAATAAAATAAAATCATAAGGACGGCTGTAGGTTCTTTTCTTTTTTGTCACGATAGTAAACGGCCGTCGTCCCAGAGACCTCCTGCTAAAAGGACGGACACACAGAAACCACCAAATAGTGGTGGTTTAGGGTCAGTGGAATGCACGCTAGAGGACGTCTGGCTCGGAGTTGCCCTTGAAGTAACTGATTTGTAGCTGTTCTTTACCTCACTGTGGTGCCAACTGCTGCTCATATTGCTGCTGCAGATACAGTACAACGCGACAGAACCAGAAGCCGAACATGACGGCCTTCGCTCTCGGTAATGCCACGTGGCCATCCAAAGCCTGGTCTTCTTGAGACCACCGCCGTCACAATCACGTGCAGAGGCTACATTCCTGCCAAGTCTTTCTGTAATATTGTAGAAGGAACATCCAGCTTCTTGTAGCCCTATTACAGGACCTCGTTCAAACTCAGCGAGGTACTGATAATGGCGTCTGTGTCAAAGGCATTCTCGATTAACATCAACTCACAGGTCCAAATTCAAAGATAACTAACGCCCACGACCGTTACAGTTTGTATTTAAAGCAAAAGTGATCTGTATCCTCATAGTGATGCTACTAGCGCTACTCTTATGCGACTCGAGCGAAATTTGTGTAGACATCATTGTTCAGATTGTGACGGTACGTCACATGAATATTGACGTTTTTATAGGTTGTAAGCAGTGAACAATACTGTGAAGTGTTAAGGGTGAACTAAAAATTATTTGTAAACATTTAACGTATTTTATGAACATAATTAGTATAAAAGATACAGTAAATGTTCTTGAAAAAAAAAGGTTGATATGTAGCGATAATTTAAAAGTAGCGTCTTTATTTAAAACATGTCTGTGAAAATAAAAAAGGATCGCTAAGAGACGCGATTGTACGGCCGAGGGGGACGGACGTACTTTATGGTACACGCACTGTTTTGTTTCGCGATACGGAAGGCAGCCATTGAGCGGCTACACATATTTTATGTAAGTTATTCTGTATTCTGCTAAAATAAACTAATTATTGCTATCGCAAAATAAATTTCTTTGTAATAGTTGTCACCTCAGATGGTCGCAGCGGGTAATTATTTTTAATAAGCATTTTTTTTTTCAGTAATTTGCGCTGCCGGAAGCTGATCTTCCGATGCAGCCTCTCGTCGGCCATTACGTGCCTAAGTATTAATTTATTTTTCAAAGTGTTAACAGTAACCGCAAATACGAGAGATTTCGTTGTAAGAACCTTTCTCAATTGCAACAGATAATTAATTTAACGTTAAAGTTCATTTTTTAAATTATACAAATTCCATGTGTTCAGTAAGTTTTATCTTGGCCGCTCCACGGCAACAATCGAAATTCTCTCGAGTCTTGATTTACAATCAATAAATAGAAATTAACAAAATTACATTCAACTCAGTTAACGGCAACTATATTTTAGTCATCACGTTCAAAATCTAAAGTTGGTACATGAATAACAGCGGCCCTTCAAGAACCCGTTTCATATTTACGTATGCACGTAAGTAAAAGTGATAAGAAAAGGTAATATCCCTAAGAGAAAGAATCATGCTCTAACAATAAAAAATCACCTGATAAATTAAAAATAACACGATGTAGAAACACGCCTACCTACTTTCGTTTACGTCGCACAGTTCCTTTTTGGCACTACGATTTTTTTCCGTCCGTGTATTTTGCTATGTTTGTTCGGTTTCCAATGTTTCCTTCTTACTGTGTTCACGCAAAAATCTCTTCGAGTTGGACTGGCAGGAAATCGAAAGTCAATCAGTAGAAGTAAACCCACTACAGAAAAAGAAGACAGGGCAATCGTAATTCATAGTTATACAGAAGATAACATCGCTTGAAAGAGTCCACTTACACTTTAGACTATAATCAGAACAATTGCGGCAAGTGACAAGGCGGACGGCAGCTTCAAGTCATGTGGCGTCATGACGGCTCCCGTTATTAATACTGCAGTGAACATACGTCTGCTATCGATGTGTGTCTTCGCAAAGCACCATGTGGTGTGTATTGGTTCGCTCGCGAAGAATTGACCTGTGATATCCAAGCAGGTAGCTGGCCGCCAAAGTGTCACTTACGGGACAGCGCTGACAACAGAGCCCAGTCTGGTTCCTGGTTCTTCATCCAGTGGATGTAATATAGACGCTTATCTTGTGTGTTCCTACAGGGGGGCATTCAGCTTGTTGTAACACAGGATTTGGTGAGATCGTATCTCGCTTAGTGCATTCGCGTTTCCTTTTTTAAGTTGACGGAATTTACATGTGCTGTGCGTATGCTATTTTCGATGCAAAATCGAAGTAACCCCCCACGTCGCGTTTTTATTCATATTACTGAAGGATCATTCGATTTCAATCAGAACGCGCAGAAGTCAGTATCTGGCTTTTTTTCATGAGTACATAGATACCAGTGACGTATAATCTCTCTCTGCCTTGCTAATAAAATCACGATATTCAGCTTTGTAATGTTATTTTGAAGGTGTTTCGTGTGACGATGTAAAGTTACAATGTTGAACACTTTAGATTCGATGTATGGTACTCGCCCATGAGGAATAATTCATGCTGTAGGATCCTCCTTCATAAATATGCTTTTTCAGACTCATGGCGTTTGCGAGTTCATTGCCTCACCAACTTGCTTTGTTTACGATTCCACGTGTCTCTCACCTGCTCATTCGTACAATTAGAGTTGCAAATGGAAAAGTCTCTCATTCACTTACGTTATGTTATTGTCATGGACAACAGGATCTAAGTATGCAACGCTTTTGCCACTGTCTTCCTTAGAATTTTCACAGCAGAATGGGTAAGGCGACGTGTTGCAGAGACCTGCAGTGGCAGAAATGGCGTTGCCGGAATTCACTTTCACCACTACGCCAGCTCGTGTTCCAGTAGATCTTTTTATGCACAATACGTTACAAATGGCAAGCGCATTTGTCCTGAAGAAGTCGAGTCTAGAAGGCACGGTTTAAAACACGATGAGAGTTTATAGTCAGTCTTTAAATCCAAATACGTCTGAATCACTTCAGGATAATGACTAGTTGTGTTTGTGAGACTTATGCCGCATTCGAAATATCATTGATCCTGTCCGATTGCTTTTCCAAGGGTTCAGATTTAATAACTCTGGGATAAATTTCAGGACATTCCATGTTCAGAAATGTTTGTTAACGTATACGTTTAAATTTCCAATGGGTGGCAGACTTTCGATATAGTAGTGGAAACTGCGACTCTTTCCGAAAGTGGTCAGATCACTACAGGGCCTTTATTAGAGGTATAAGAGTAGTGACAGTTTTAACTGTGTCTAACGGTTAAGGCGGAGATTTAATAACGTTTGATGTTTTGAGGAATAATTAAGGGCAACCAATAAAAATTTCTGAAAATCTGCGGCGCAATACGTCGCTTAATTCGTATTGTTCTCGTTTTATTCCCAACAAAAAAATGTTTTTAAAACAAAATTTTTGTCCCGAGAGCCGTATGTCATTGGAAGTGCGTGAATTTTCGCGAACCCAAGTAGAGCGTCACGGTACGCTACGGCATCGCCGAGCACGAGACGGGAAGAAGGAAGGAAGGGAAGTATTTACAGAATGTTTGCGACAGACATCTAGAGTTGATGGATTACACCATGACAAACAATGTTTGTTGGAGAAAAAATGTTCGTTGATGCTTGCCAGCGATATTTGGCATGCTTTTGCATTGGTTATAACCCTGAGAGGCGACAGGTCACAGGCACTCTGCGGCATTCGTACGCAGTGTGTGTTGTCTGTCATACAGTCATCTGCTCTACCTGCGAGGCGGTATGCCGTGCAGAAATGCAGTTGCTGATTCGCTTCTAATACACCCTTATCCGATTAGAGACATTCATTCCTACAGCTTTAGTGTTGAAAATCGCACTGTCTTTACTGGGGAAGGTAGTATGCTGCACAGCTGGTTAGTCGGTCTGCTAACCAGGTGCGCAGCATAATGAGTGGGCACGAGAAAGTATTTCGCAAAATTCAGAATAATGACAAGTTTACATTTTTTTGTAAAAAATCTTGTAATTAATAGGCAGAAATACACAACGATTATGAGAGCCTGACATTGTCCTCTGACTGTAACAGTACAAACTGTCCCATCTCCAGAATTTATTCAGCATGTGATGCGTCTATAGTCATTTCATCTAAAAAATCAGTTCTGGTTCGACAACAGTAATTTAATGTCGGGAACAACGTTCTGTGGTATACACTAGAAGCTCGTACATTGTGATATCTTTTAAAGTTGTATCGTAATAGCAAAATAATTTTTCTCGTTCATTCTTGCGCGTATTTGAAGTCAATAAAGGTGTCTAAACACTAAATGAGAGCCGCTCCAGTGAATAAGTCGTGAAACTAGAATGTCAGCTGGTGTAATAGCACTAATTTGAAATTCCTGGACCAGGGTGGAAATTACACTTTTTTCCAGTTGAGCTGCCAAAGTTATTAACACAAGTGTGTGCGTTCGTACTCTATGGCGTTTTAGCTGGTTCGAATCCTCGTGTAAAAAAGAAGTGAAATAAAATAAAATAAAATAAAATAGACTATGAGCGGTGGTATATCACTGGAATCAGTACAGCTATAAAACACGTAAGAGTAGACGTCCGGAGCGTCTACATTGGAATGACCACATAAAATTAGTTTTAGGAAAAACAGTTGCCGGGCTGAGAAATCCTGGTATCTTAAGCAAATGTAATATGTCGACAGAAGAATTGTCTTACAAATTAGTCCCTCCATCCATTCTTCGATATAGCTTCTCAGCCTCGGTCCAGCTATGACTAATAGAAAGAGAAAAAATCCAACTTAGAGCAGTTCGTTTAGTAAGCACGAGAGTGTTACAGACTTGCTCAACAAATCCCAGGTGCAGACACCACAAGAGAGGCAATGTTCAAAATGGAAAGGTATAATTACTCGTAAAATACCGAGAGCGTACTTACCAAGAAGAGTTTGGCAACATATACATTCTGCCATATACGAGGTGCGACAATAATGTAATGAGACTGATTTTCTTTGCAAGATGTGGCGATCCTGCAGGCTTACGTAGGCACAATATCTTTGACCTTGGTCTATAAGCTGCTTCTAGTCCAAGCGGCACATCGATGCAACAGCTCAGTCGTGAGTTGCGCTGTAATAAGTTAAAGCGTGTTTGTGTCTCTCGTCACGGAAATGGAACCGCATAATAATGCGCAACGGTATGCCATTTCTTTTTGGGTTAAATTGGGTGAAAAAGCGATGTCAACTTACGGTAGGTTGTAGTGTTACCTTTATTATCTTCTCCTCATTAGCTATTGAAAGAACCTCGCTTTGTAATGTAATTTTAATTTTCACCCAAAGGCACATTCAACACAGCGCGGAAAAATACACGTCTTTCGTATCAAGACAAGAGAGAAAGTCCTCAATTAGTTCTTAAAAAACAAAAACCTACACAAAAGTAAAAAAAAACGAACGAAATTATTTATAAAATCGGTCGCTGGCGCAGCGCTCTTCTGCGTGCGCGATCGTAAATTACATCTTTGCACTGGCGGAGGCGCGGAAGTCAAAGTACCATTACAATGCCTCCTCTACTGACACGCTCCGCAAGCGAGCGTGGCAGTATAGAAAATTTACATAGATACATATATATGAGAAAATAAGAAATTTACATATTACAAAAAATATTTCTGAGCACAATACTCTTTGCATATCAGTCTTTGTATACAGTCTTTTTGGTGTGTATCTTCTTTAGGAGTCGTTTGACATGATTCGTGTTTACAATGGAATTAATTCGAACAATAAATGTTTCTATTATATTGCTCCAATGTCTTTAAACGTAGTATCGGATTCTGAGTGTGTGTGTACTGCCTGGATCTCTTGCGTGTGACTTGAAGAAAATCCAAAGTTTGTTCAATGTGTCAACACGAAATTGTGATCTCCAGCAGTCGAATTTTGGTGGCGTCTACCGGGGTATAAATGGTCAATGAGGGCACAGGAAACACCTCACTGCCTACGACAGGTGATGAGCTTGTCTTTTACACCAACCTGAAGACCTGCCGGCTTCCACAACACCATACACATCAAAGCATATTGACACTACATAAATATTGCTTGACCAGTGTTCCATCACGTTGGTTTCTTCTTTGCATTTTCAGTTCCATTTATATGAATCATGTGCTACATGCACAAGTCCTTTGCCGCTCATTAACATCTACTTAAAATACATTTCTTGATATAGTAAATACATATATATACAAATATTTACAATTAATCATTACATGAGATAGTTACATTGTTGTCATATAGCACATACACAGAATTAAATGAAAAATATAGTTAATTTTTACGTTACATTCAATATCATTGTGCTGTCATGTGAATTACATTACATTCAGATTAAATATACATTTTATTTGTTAGCTCATTTTTTTTACACTTTCAACATTTGAAAATAATTGTGGCAACTCGCTAGAATGTTCAACTTAAAATTCATCTTGCGTCCTGGAATAAAATTTACACATATTTCAAGCTTCAAGACAGCCCTCTGTAGGAGGATAGGTTCGTGGGATGGTTGCTAACTACTTCATAAATACTAGTAAAGTCATCCCCTACAGTGGACTACACAAAATAAAATATGATAAATAAAATACATGTTAACTTAATATAATGTAAAAGTTCCTATACCTAATACCGTTTCTACGTGTGGTGTCCCCACTATTGCTGTTTCTAAGAGTGGTACCCCTCTATTACCATTTTTAAGAGTGGTGCCCCTCTAAATATCTTAGGATCCTACAAGTATGTACCTCAGTGTGGTAAGTGTATATATATATATATATATACCTAGTTCAAGTCAATCATGTTCCTATAAAGTTTGTGTAGTTCATCTCCTTCCTTTCATGAATATCAAGCAATATAAATAAATGTTTTACTTAATAAATAAATAAATCTTCTTAGATAATTGCTGCTGCGTTCCATGCTGTATATCCATTCTATATTTACCTTGTGGTACCTGCAAAATTCTATTCATAAATAAATATGTGTGTATGTCTCTCCATACTGTCAGATAATCACGAATTATATAATGTCAAATATTTCATCAACATGTATAAATTTTTCTAAGGGAGGGATGAGAGTATGAGCCACAACAGAGGACGGACATTTTGTTTTCTCCTTATTCTCCTTTCTATTTAATGGTGCATTAGTTCAGTTCAGTAGATGAGCTTTAATTATGTCATTAGATGACTGCTAAATATGTTCTCTTAAATAATGCTTCCAATCTGAAGTGTCAAGCCTACATAACTCCAAAAATTTCATTACAAGTTCCCATTAGATTAGTGTTAAAGTGTTATAGATTTAAATCTTCTGGTATATTTCCAACAGTGGCTGCTGTAAATAATTCTTTCCACATAAATCTATACTTTCACCTTTAGTTATAAGAATATATAAGAAACCACATAAGTTATTATCTCAGGCATACCAATCTTTCAATAAATAATATTCTTTCCACTACTTTCATTCTGTATTCCATGAGTACATGTGATATAGCGTTCAAATCTAGTTTCTCTCCTCTCAACATATTCTCAATTACTCATAACATTCTCACCTATCCATTATACATTCTTCACAAAATAACATATACTTATTCCTCAGCATTATATATATATATATATATATATATATATATATATATATATATATATATATATATTCCTCTTATTCATCATCATTTACTTTTTTACTTCAACAATAATAATAATACCCTTTTCTCATCTTATATTCCATTTACCTCTCTCCATATTACTATTTGTCCTCTTATTAAACTAAAATTACATTCACTCATCTCATTCAGTCACTCACATCACTCATATCAACATTACTATTATCACATGCCTCCTAAAGAAAATAATTCTGTTCAGTTCTCTGCCTCCTCTAATGTGTATATGCCTCCTCTAATGTGTATATGCCTCAATAGCAACTCCTCTTATAACCAAATATCATATTAGCTATTGGATGGTTCACATTGCTTTCTAGACTTACCTGCATTCATTAGATTGTAAGTATCTGTATAACTTAAATGTAGGCTCATCATAACTGTATATCATATTAATTATCTTCTCCTCATTAGCTAACATTTTACTGTATGTATTTTTTCAGATGTCTGTGTGGATGTAGACCTCTGGGTTTATGTGTTAATGGATATTCTAATGAATAACAGCCAGGGTGTGGAATATTTGCAATTCGGTATGGTCCAGAGTATAAGATCTGCCATTTCCTGTTTAAATGTTTCAGTTTTGTGGGTTTAGGATGTGTTCTTAGTAAAACTAACTCATCAACTTGAAATGTTTGTGCTTTCCTGACACCTCTGTCATATTTCTGCTTCCTTTCCTTAGCTTTGTCACATAATGTTGTGTAAGCTTGTCTTACCTTTTCTTCTAAACTAACATGATTTGTTGTTGCTGTAAATTTAGGTACAGGGTCTGTCCATTCATTTCTTTCTGTTTTATCCATAATTAATTCAGTTGGTGTGTATCCAGTAGAAATGTGAGTTAAATTGTTCACTATTTGTTCAAATGGTGCTAGGAATTCTACCCATTTTGTGTGCTTCTCTGGTGTGTGTGTTCTCATAAACTGTCCAAATTCTCGAAATGTTCTTTCTATTGGGTTTCCTGCCGCATTAAATCTTGAAATTAAAATATGTTTAACATTCTGTTCTTCAATAAAAGTCTTCCATTTTAAACTGGTAAAATATGCTGCATTATCCGTGATCATAACTTCAGGTTTTCCTATTCTTACAAAATAATCTGTTAACAGACGTCTGGTAATAGCAGTGGTAGAAACTGAACGTAAAGCATATAATTTTAAATACTTTGTGAAAACATCTAACACAGCAAGAATGTATTTCATTCCTCCACGTGCTTGTGGATAGGGTCCTGCAATATCTAAAGAAATTAGCTGTAATGGCCTCTTAGGTATGATTGGGTGCAATTCATTCATGCTTGTGCGATTAGAATATTTGGCTTTCTGACATATGATGCATTTCCTAATATTACTCGATACTCTTCGCCTTAAATTTGGAAAATAGCAATATTATATAATCTTATCTGTACATTTGGTTACACCATAGTGTCCCCAAGTTCTGTGTGTAAATAAAATAAAATCATCAACATGAGCTTCAGGTAAGCAAACACACCAATGCTGTGATTCAGGGTTTCGTCGGTGAAATAATACTTCTTTGTGTAATGTGTAATATTTTTCAAGATGTGGGTCTGTTCCTGCACGTAATTTATTCTTTATCTGGATCCACCTGGGATCATTGTCCTGCAATATGGCTAACTTCCTGCACATGTTTTTGTAGTAAGGTGCAAATGTACCGTCATACATGAGTAAAATTTTGAAATCTGATGTTTGTTCTGTCACATCTGAAAATTCTTGTAGGCCTTGTCGCAAACGAGATAGAGCATCGGCTATAATGTTGGATTCTCCTTTTATATATATAATATCAAAATCATATTCTTGTAGTGATGCACACCAGCGTGCAAGACATGAATGTAATAACTTGCATGATAGCAAGAAAGAAAGAGCTTGATGATCAGTATAAAGCTTAGTACGTTTTCCCCATAGAAGATAGCGAAACTTGCGAAATGCCCATACTATGGCAAATGTTTCGCTCTCGGTCACTGAATATGACTTTTCGCATTCAGTGAGCGTGCGGCTAGCAAAACTTATAGGTTTGATGACTGTTTGTTTATCTTCTACATGAATTTGGAATAAAAATGCTCCGAGCCCATAGGAACTTGCATCTATTACTAAGCAAAAGTCTGACGTCATGTCAGGATGAAATAACAACGGTGCATTAACTAAAGCATTCTTAATCGCTTCAAAATCTGTCTGACAGAACTCTGTCCATTTCCAAATATTATTTCTTTTGAGTAAAGATAGAAGATGTGGACTGTTAAGAAGGTGGTAGGGTACAAATTTCCTGATGAATGAAGATTGACCAAGAAAGGCTTTGAGTTGTTTACGATTCTGTGGGGATGGAAAATTCTTCATTGCATCAATTTTTCTTGAGTCTGGATAAATGCCTTCAGTTGATATGATGTGACAAAGGAATTTGATTTCTCTCCTCCCTAATTTCGTCTTTGATAAATTGATAGTGACACCTGCGACAGAAAATTTAGTCAGAAGTTGCTTCAAAAGATTTACATGTTCTTCCCAAGTAGTGGTGGCAATGACAATGTCGTCAACATAAACCGTGATTTGCGATAACAATTGTGGTCCAAGAACAGCATCTAAGGCTTCAATAAATACTCCAGCACTCACTTGTAGACCAAAGGGTAGAACACAAAATTGATAACTACGTCCCTCACATAGAAATACAGTGTATTTACTACTGTTTTTATGGAGGTTCACCTGCCAAAATGATGAGCGGAGGTCGATATTGGTTAAATACTGTACATTATGAAATTTTAAAAGTTGTTCTTCCAGATTAATAGGTCGTGTGTTGATTGGGATTATAACTTTGTTAATTTCTCGTGCGTCCAGCACTAACCTTACACTACCATCCTCTTTATTAACTGCTAGTATCGGACTGCAATATGGTGAATGTGACCTTTCAATGATACCCCAAGCTTGCATTTTTTTAATCTCTTTCAAAACTGCGGGTTTCTTTGACCAAGGAACATTATAATATGTTCTACAGTATGTTTTGTGTGGTTTAACGTCCATCTCATAAGTATAGCCTCTAATAATTCCAGGTTTCTCCACAAATACCTCAGCAAATTGCTGCAAAACTTCAAGTAGTTCAAGTTGTTGTTCCTTCGTCAGATATTCAGATTCTGTGCATTTCTTATATAAATCATTAGGTTTAATTCCCTGAGATACAGCTTCATTAAAAGTTAAATTACATATGTTTATTGCTGGTGGATACACAAAATGTAACTGTTCAAATTTACCTTGTTTACTGTTTAAGTTTTTACCCTGTGTTAACTCTATTGTCAGTTGTTGTTGGTTTACGGTTAAATGACATTTCCCTTTTCCTAAATCTATGATTGCTTGATATTCATTCAAAAAGTCAATTCCTAATATGCAATGCATAACTAATTTGTCTACTACCAGAAAACTGTAATTGAGTGGTATATTTGAAAATGTGAAGTTAATTAGCACTTGAAATTTCACATTCTTTGATTTGTTACCGGTGGCACTTATAATGTGACAATTCTGTACTGGCAATGTTTGTATGTTCATTATTTGTTTGAGTTCATTATATAAGGACATTGAAATGACACTTGCTGCTGCTCCTGTATCTAACATTACTTCCACTTCATAACTACCAATCATAACTCGTGTTATAGCCTGACTAATCTTCTTTGTTTTACTGGTACTATTAAAATCTACATCCTGATATAATTCTTTTTCTATTTTCTTACTGTCATCATATCAGAGAAAACAAATCGTCGGTTCCGTTGCGCTCTGCTCCCTATCGACCGTAACTCGAGCGGTTAGCTCGGTCGTCGTTCGTTTTCCGGCAAATTCGGTTGTTGCTGCGGGTTGGGTTCATTGCCCAACTCAATAATATTTACATTTCTGTCGCGCGTCGCCCAAGTATCAGCTGTTTGGTTGTTGACATTACCTCTCATCGCATTGGGGGTTCCGTAGGTACGAATTGAGGGTTGCTGTGTTGCATGTGTCGTGGCGGTGGTCCATTGTGATTTCCCCATACATTATTTCGCCCATGACTGTAACTGGTATTGTCATTACTGTTATTCCTGCAATACATGTTTGGATGTTGTTGGGTGTTGTTTCTCTGAAAATATCCTGGATGGTACCTGTAATCCTCTCTTCTTTGATCTCTATGATTTCGGTTCCTTCTTCTGTTGTTGTTATTTTGAATATAACTGTTATTGTTCTGATTGTAATTACTGTTTGGATAACCATTATAGTAATAATTACTGTTTCCTTGCCAATGCTGCGAGTTGTTTCTCCTAATATTGAATGGATTTGTCCCAGTGTAGAGCAAATTGTTTCCTTGAGTGTTTTGTTGTGGTGTCGGAGGCGGATTCCAATAGCCTCTGTCATTTCTGTTGTGCGTACGCGAATTGCTTGGATGGATCGGATACAATTGATTGAAATTCCTGATCTCATCTCTGTAAACATCATCTATCTCATCAGCATAACTTAAAAAATTCTTTATGTTGTCCTCGGACACTCCTATTAATTTATCACGGTAAGGAAATGGTAAGTGGCTTTTAGGTGTTCTAATTACGTCTGGTAAATCTGCTGGTTTTGTCCAATATAATGTTTTGTCTAGGTAGCGTTCAAAGTATTGTCGTAAAGTCTCTTTCTTCGGTTTGTAAATTTCTGGATTGTATACTTCTCGTTTTAAACTTTGCTGTTCTGTGATCGACCAGAATTCCTCAAGAAATGCTTGTTCAACCTGTTCAAATGTTAAACATCGTCTTTTCATTGCTGCTCCCCACTTAGCTGCTCTTCCACGTAACAAATTTGTAACAAATCGAATTTTATCGGCTTCTAACCAATGTCTCGGGAAAATACCATCAAAAGAGCGGATGAAAACAATCGGATGCACTTTGTCTTTCTCATCACATGAAAATGTCTGAAAGTATCCATGTCGTACTAATGTTTCATCAGCTACTCCCGATGGTATTATGGGTCATGCATTTTGTGTCAAACTGTGCATAGTATGTGGTGATGTCTGATAGTAATTTTGATCTTGTGGTAGCATTGAAAATGGTTCATTGGGATTTGTATCACTCATTGGTAATTCTATTTTCGGCTGTGTGCTGGGTCTAGCATTATTATGATTCTCATTTATGTTTTGGTTGCCTG
The DNA here is from genome assembly GCF_023864345.2 of Schistocerca serialis cubense. Taxonomy (NCBI): domain Eukaryota; kingdom Metazoa; phylum Arthropoda; class Insecta; order Orthoptera; family Acrididae; genus Schistocerca; species Schistocerca serialis. Next base: position 259,326,377 of record NC_064642.1, read on the forward strand.
TTATGGGTTTTGGTATCACTGACGAACTTGGTATTACATTTTCTTTAAGTTTACGTACCTCTTTCTGAATATTATCTGTTTCTCCCTTTACTTGTTCCTTTGTCTTATCTAAAATGATTTGCGTCATTGTCTCAAACTTCTCATCTAAATAATCATCACATAATTTGCATTCATGTACAAGTTTTTCTGCTAGAGTTGTGTCATTCTTTAAAGATGCTACATCTGCTCTGTCTTCAAGTTTTTCTAACTTTTCCTGTAAGGATTTCTGCTCCAATGTTACATCATTTAATCTGTCTGAAAGGTCTGTAATCGTCAGGTCTAAGGGTTCTTGGTTTGATTTTACGGAATTGTGTGTCTGTCGTAATTCGTCAACTTGAGTACTGGTTTTCTGCTGTTCAAAAACTACTGTTAACAATTTCTCATTACATCGTTGTAAGTCAGTTTTTGTCTCGTCACTGAATTCCACAAGTACCTTTTCTTGTCTCGTAACCTTGTCTGATAAGTCAGTAAATTTCCTTCCAAGACTACTGGTGGTTTCTGTCAAGTCGGCAATTTGTCTCGATTGTTTTTCAAAATTTTGTTTTATGTCCCGTGTCAGTTCATCGAATTTAGTGTCAAATTTCCCAATGTCACGTTTGAAATTGTCGTGTAAAGCATCAAATCTTTTGTCTAAAGTGTCAAATTTTCTGTTTTGATCACCAAGTAACTTCAGAATCTGGTTGAGCATGTCAGAGTCCTGTGTCTTAGTTTCGTCATTTTTTCGTGTCTGATTGATGTCTGGTTCTGAAGTTGACGTTGTCAATGTCACGTTTTGTCGCGTAGTACTCACTCTCCATTCGCCTGTATATCTGTTTAAATAGAGGGCTTGTTGTCTTAATCGATCCGGTAAAATTATGTCTTGAACATCCTCACTATTAAGTTCAATATTCATTTGACTGTCGGACATGTTTTGCAATGTGTCACTTTCACTAAGCTCGTCCGCGGAAACAATTTCTACGCGTCTAGCGTCCATCTTGCGATTTTCGTAATTAATTGCAAATAAAATTTTCCAATGGTAAAAAAATTTTTTTTTTAAATATATGTTGAAATCTGAAATTTCTCTTATGGAAATGGATATTTCTATATGATTTCTAATTAGAAATTGAATTATTAAACTGGTACTGAAATTTCCCTCTCACAAATAAATGACTGTGAATACGCTCTTCACTTATCATTTGCAATAATAGTAGTAAATCAATTTCAACTACAATTTGAAAAAACAATTTCGAAATAAATGGATTGGAATAAAGGAAGTACAGATGGCTGCTTGAAACTGGAAAAAATGTAAATTTCTGTACTCACCATTTTTTTTTCAGTCTTATGTTGCAAATGTAGCGTCAAATATACAGTTTTCAATCCAAAATTTTTCTGTCACGTCCATGCCAATTATTTTATGGAACGTTATCCTTTTCCCTTTTTTTTACCAAATTAATTTCCTCAGCATGAAAATGAAAATTAACACGAATTAATAACAGGGAAAACAATATTGTTGTAAATTTCATGCACGTAACATTACAATTGAAATGAATGAGACTTAGTCCAAATTCATTTTCTGATGCTATTAAGTGGTTAAAATTAGATAAAATGTCCAAAATTTATAATAACTGCACTTGTATCAAATCCAAACTGCACTTGTATCAAATCCAAACTGCACTTGTATCAAATCCGAAGATTGCAAGTCCTGTCACCAGGACGCCAATTGTAGTGTACCCTTCTCCTCGGGGTTCTGCCGTGAAAAATATAAAATCTGATTGATGTCTTGAATTTTGATGGTTTCAGTTACGGATAAGGCGGACTTCGTATTATTGATTGAGATCGTGCTGTAATTTGACCGTGCATGGCAGACCGGGTCGGCAACACTACAAAAAGCGACTGTACGGAAATAGCATCAGAAACTAATTGAAATTTACCTTATAATCTTGTTAGATACGCAGTATTAATTACAATGTAGTCTTCATGGCTGTCCTCCTAATTTCTCTTGTAGGACGACCCGTCTTTCACTTTTCTCCGTCTGTTGAAAACTTCTTCAAGTTGTCACTGTCATGATCAATTTACAAATTTGATGATAACCACCTCGAATCACTATTGAAACAACCTCACTTTGTAATGTAATTTTAATTTCCACCCAAAAGCACATTCAACACATCGCCGAAAAATACACGTCTTTCGTATGAAGACAAGAGAGAGAGTGTCATCAATTAGTTGTTAAAAACAAAAACCTACGCAAAAGTAAAAAAAAAACGAACAAAATTATTTATAAAAATTGGTCGCTGGCGCAGTGCTCTTCTGCGTGCGCGATCGTAAATTATATCTTTGTATTGGTGGAGGCGCGGTAGTTAAAGTACCATTACAAAGTGTCAGAAGGCTTTTGGAGAGGAGTTTATGTCAAGAGCTCAAGTTTCTCGTTGGCATAAAATGTTTAGTGAGGGCAGAACGAATGTTGAAGATGAAGACCGCAGTAGACGACCGTCAACCTCACGGACAGATGTCAACTTGACCAGGGTGCGTGAACTCGTACGATCTGATCGAAGATTATCCGAGAAAATGATTGCAGAAGAACTGAACATCAATCGAGAAACTGTTCGTCTAATAATAACTGAAGATCTTGGTATGATAATGCGCCATACCATACTGTTCTGTCAGTACAGCAATTTTTAACCTCAAAACAAATTTCAGTACTACCACAGCCACCTTATTCACCAGATATCTCTCCGTGCGACTTTTTTCTATTTCCAAGAGTCAAAACGGCGGTCAAGGGACACCATTTTCAAACAACACAAGATATCCAAAAAACTGTGATGAGGGTCTTGGAGGATATAACAGAAGATGAGTTTCAGAAATGTTACTATCAATGGCAGAAGCGCTGGAAAAAGTGTGTACAATCAGAAGGGAACTACTTTGAAGAAGACAACACTAAACTTGACTAAAACCGTAAGCAACATTTTTTTTTTCACATCAGTCTCATTACTTTATTGTCGCACCTCGTATACCTCCTAAAATTACCGCGATGAGAAAAGTCAGGGAAATTAGAGCTCGTAGAGAAGCTAATGTACAGTTGTCCTTCGAAAAGCCCCGTTCACGAGTGGAACATGGAAGAAGCAAAACGATGCTGGTACGATGAAGTACCTTCTGCAACATACCGAAAGATGGGTTGGGGAGAAAAGATATAGAACCACATATTACTGTTGGAAGCCTTTTCATATCTTTGATATCGACAGCCAAATGTTATAAGAACCCACGCCTCATGGGCCGTCCTGTCCCTGATGAGTAGCATAGTTTTCGGTGCAGCTTAAGATAGCAGCCTCTAATCTTATAAATCTTATACATAATGTGCCATTACTTCATGGAAACCTCGTGCAATTTGTTTCTATGTGTATCCGCGGTAGATCTGGTGTCCAGAGAAATAAGGCACCATATACGAACATGCCAAGGCTTGGCGCGAATGTGAGTAAATAAGCAGAACCCAGACAGGACAAATAGGACGGCACGTGAATATAGGATTACGTCGAGCAATGAACACAGCGGGATGAGTCATAAGGCCGCCAGACAGCGACCTTTTGGGCCGCCACAGAGTCTTGCTGCCGCCGCCGGCGCACAGTAGGCGTACAGCGCATTAATTCCCTCAATTAGCGGCGAGGCCAGTGGCCGGGCAGGCGCGTGTGGCGGCTCGAGTTACGAACTGCTCGTCTGGCAGAGCAACTGGGCCACCGCCATCAGCCGCCCCCGCGGGCATCCCCCGCTGCACGCGCTCTCAAGTAGGCCGGCTTTCGAGGCGTCCCTGGGCCGGACGCAACTTGTGCTTTATGTTTCGTATTAGGAATACACGTCAATATTGCAGCTGTGGTTTTACAGCAACGTTGGGCACCTACTGCAATCCAAACTCCGAGCGTTTTTGCCTGAAGAAGTGTCGTCTGCAAATTTTCTTTCCTGCATGGTCTCTGCAATTTGAGGGGCGTTCGATAAGCAATTCAACACTTTCCTGTTGGTCAATTTAGGATGATAAAATACGGAATTTATTGTGGGACACAGCGGAATATTCCCGCTTCATCCCCTATAGTTCCATTAAGTTTGATAGCTGGCGGTGCTCTATGTAGCCTTCGAACTGGCATCTGTAACGAAGGCGTTCCAAACAGAGCGCTGTCATTGAGTTTCTTCTTAGGAAAACCAGAGCATTTCAGATACTCGTAGGCACTTGCAGAATATCTACGGAGACGTGTCAGTGAACAAAAGCACGGGGAGTCGTTTTGCGCGGCGTCTCTCATCACCGCAACAAAGTCGTGCAAATCTGTACGATCTTCCGATTACACAGCTGTGACTCCTGCAATGTTGGAACGTACGGACACTCATTCCAGGTAATCGTCAGAGCACAATCAAATACCTCGCTGCAAAATTGGACATCTCTGTTGGTGACAGACTCGTCCACCAGTTGAGGTAATCAAAGGCGTGTTCCCGCTGGGTCCCTCGCCGCAAAACAGAATACCATAAAGAGCAACGAAGGAACATCTGTGCGGAATTGCTTGCTCGTTACGAGGGTGATCGTGGCCATTTTTCTGTCGAATATCGTCACAGGTGATGAAACGTGGGTTCGTCACTTCGAACCGGGAGTAAAACGGCAATCCATGGCGTGGCGCCACACCGCCTCCCCTACGAAGGAAAAGTTAAAAGCCGCACCCCAGCCGGCGAAGTCCTGGCGACGGTCTTCTAGGAATCTACTCTGTTTGATGTCCTCCCTCATGGTGCGACGGTCAACTCTGACGTGCACTGTGCTACCCTCAGGAAATTGAAGAAACTACGTCAGCGTTTTAGTCGCCACAAACATGCAAACGAACTTCTCCTTTTCCATGACAATGTAAAGTGTTTCACTCAAGTCTGAGCACCCGAGAGGAGCTCACATAACGTCATTAAACTGTTCCTCCACATTCACCCTACAGGCGGATCTCCCACTTTCCGACTTATATCTGTCTGACGCAATGAGGGATGTACTCGGCGGGAAGCAATACGGGGATAATGGGGAGGTTGTTGCTGCAGCAAGATGTTGGCTCCGATATCGACCAATAGAGTAGTGTCATGTAGACATACATGCTCTCCCAAAATATGACGTAAGGCCGTCGCATTGAACGGAGATTACGTTGAAAAATACGGTTTTGTATCCAAAAGAGCGGGAAGTAACATAATGTACTGGATTTCTAAATAAAACCAACCTGCTTTCAGAAAAAAAGTATTGCATTACTTATTGGACGCCAGGAATACATTTCAGGTCTCCATACTCATACTTTCTGAGGTATTCTACTTCCATCTTTTGCTAGGTGTTTTACTCTGCATCTGTTCGTTATTGTGGTTTCGCAACACCACCTGCAATACATCATTCCCATTCTTTCATTTTCTTGCCGCGTGGTTAGAGGCCTCATGTCACGGATTGCGCGGCCCCTCCCGCCGGAGGTTCGAATCCTCCTTCGGGCATGTGTGTGTGTGTGTGTGTGTGTGTGTGTGTGTGTGTGTGTGTGTGTGTGTTGTTCTTAGCATAAGTTAGTTTAAGTAGTGTGTAAGTCTAGTTTGGTCCCTTAGGAATTCACACACATATTTCATTTTCTTTTCTTATGATTTTAATTTGACAGTGTCCACACTTCTGCCGCATATGACAGTGCTTCTCAAAAAGCTGTGTTACAATCACTTTTGTTACTTCAGAGATAATGTTACTACTTAATTATGACATTAGCTTACCTAACTTTATTCTGAAATTATTGATCATCGTATCCATTTGCTGTCAGTGGCTCCTCAGCTTTTTAAGTCATTGATTTGCACTTCAATGAACACATACAGAGTTCTCTCAACGTACATATTGAACACTGTAGGCGAGATCCATTAAGTTCTCAGTCCCCTGTCAACTCTCCCGACAAACTCGTACCAATTACAAATTAAAAATACACACCAAAAGTTATGAAAACTGCAAAGTCGAAACCACTTGATATGACTGCAATCAAAGCAAATGTCCCGTATGTTAGAACTGTGCGTGAATTCCATGAGGTGTGAAGTTCCCAGTTTTTCAGTCAGAGGCTCTAGATGTGGCAGTTGAATTGCTGTCCAGCGGTATGGATTTAGATCTTCTGTATTTTCCCTAAATTGGTTAATAAAAATCCTAGGATAATTCCCTTCAAAACGAAGCGCCTGATTTCCTTTCCCATCCTTCTCCAATCCCAGCATGCCACGAGTTTGTGGACGCTTCGCGCGACGCTATGGCATCTCCGAGGAGGATAGGGAAGGAACCTTTCAGCCTGTAGCTAAGTAGCTCTCAGGATATGCAGGCAATGCCACTTGTGCGCAGTACGTCAGCGGTGGCCAAGAATTTTGGCTTCCGAGCCTAGCTCTGGCAACAGTGCCATAGCGCCCAGCCTGGCTGCACGTTTCTCCCACCGCCAAGGCATGCTGAGTATGAGGTGCGGGAGGGGGGGGGGGGAGGGGGAGGAAGGGAGAAACCGCGAACAGGCTATATTTAAATGGTAATCCAGTAGCACTGCTTACTACCGGGTTTTTTATTTTACATTTCTCAACAGCACAGATAAAAACAAAACATTTTTTTTGTATTTTTGATTATTTTTTGCGCGCTGAAGACAAAGTATAATTTTTATCTGGTACAAACTGTCGGCATACGACAAGCGCAGACAATTTCACTGATTTTCGCACTCAGGTTCCGATATAATCGTGTCTTATTTTGTTTCATAATCGAAAAAAGATCTTTCACACACATATTACGATAGAAATAGTGTAGCACTTTCGTACCCTCATTATGGAGACAGGGAAACCTTACTTGAAAAAAGCAATGTAGACGTTCTGGACAGTTTAAACGTAAAATGATTTGTCTTTTTAAACAGGAATTACATTCCAGATCAATCACTTATATCTACATATGCACAGGGGTGCTTCAACTGAAACGGATCGAGGTCTCGAAAACAACTCGAAAACAGCTCCAAAACAAATGTAAGACTGGAAGCGTCCTCAAAACGTTTAAAAAACTATCCTTGTAGCTCTTTCAAGGTAACAGTGAATTCTTCAACCTCATGTTTTCTTCAACGCTAGTGAGCTTAGAGAGCTGGATTGTGTATGGCAAAATGAGTCCCTTTTACACTGCTATTTCGTTTTCAAACGCATCCCTATCAAATCAGAAATAAGTAATTTCTCGCCTTGCAGTGTCTTACTGTGGGCAGTACGCAGTGAAGCCCAATTAAAATTCAAGGGCTGTTATTTATACCGGATGCTCTAAGTTCCATTTCTGCACTCCTTTTTCTTTTATAATTTCAACAACATTGGATTTTAAACGGAAAATCGTTCCAGGCAAGCTCTTCGACGTAACGAAAGTACTTTGCAGTACTACATAAATTCTCTATACTCTACGTTCACTTCCATCGAAAACTGTTGCAGCTGACAGTGGAATAATGCATGCAACTTCAGAAATTGTACTACGCATACCACCGATTTCTTCACGTGCTCCAAGCCTGCAAATTTTCTCACAAAGTGCTTCCTTATGTACAGAACAGTGAATACTGTCTGTTAATCATAGGTTTTTGCCCTTTCATTGTCAACTAAATTTTTAAATTCTTTTTGGTTGGTATTATACCGTGGTTTCGTAGCAAATTTGCATTACCGGTCGATTATGCGACGGCATAATAGATATTATTCTCATTCCTGTCTTCTATCGTCCCCATTCAGTTTTAAGGGCTTGTGACGATAGATCGCAAGAGTGCCTCTTTTTGTGCAAAGATCCATTGGACCTGTGAATGTCCTTCATTCTATGAACAAATAACGAAAAGTAAATCACGCTGACACCTCGATTCTAACGAACTGAAGAGAGTTGTGTCGTCCTGTGAATGCCACACCGCAATACTAAATGAAATGTCGCGCTGTACCGAGTACTTCCGAGAAGAACCGAACTAAACCGAGACAGGCCGAGTCACAGCCCGCACGTGGCCCGCACATCATCTACATCTACGTCATTACTCTTATATTCACAACAAAGTGCCTGGTAGAGGGTTCAATGAATCATTGTTCCACTCTCGAACGGCGCACGGGAAAAACGAGTACTTAAATTTTTCTGTGCAAGCCCTGATTTCTCTTATTTTATCGTGATGATCATTTCTCGCTGTGTAGGTGGGTGCCAATAGAAGGTTTTCGCAATCGGAGGAGAAAACTGGTGATAGAAATTTCATGAGAAGATCCCGTCGCAACGAAAACCGCCATTGTTGTAATGATTGCCACCGCAATTCATGTACCATGTCTGTGGCACTATCTCCCCTATTTCGCGATAAAACAAAACGAGCTGACATTCTTTGAACTTTTTCAATATCAGCCGTCAGTCCCACCTGATACGGATCCCACACCGCACAGCAATACACCAGAATAGTGCGGACAAGCGTAGTGTAAGAAGTCTCTTTAGTGGACCTGTTGCACCTTCTAAGTGTTCTGCCAATGAATCGCAGGCTTTGGTTTGCTCTATCTACAACATTACCTATGTGATCGTTCCAATTTAAGTTATTTGTAATTGTAATCCCAAAGTATTTAGTTGAATTTACAGCCTTCAGATTTGCGTGACTTATCGCGTAATCGAAATTTAGCGGATTTCTTTTAGTACTCATGTGAATAACTTTACACTTTTCTTCATGCAGAGTCAATTGCCACTTTTCGCACCATACAGATATCTTATCTAAATCATTTTGCAATTCGTTTTGGTCATCTGATGACTTTACAAGACAGTAAATTACAGCATCATCTGCAAACAATCTAAGACGGGCACTCAGATTGTCTCCTAAGTCGTTAATATAGATCAGGTACAATAGAGGACTTATAACACTTCCTTGGGGAATGCCGGATATTACTTTTGTTTTACTCGCTGACTTTCCGTCTATTACTACGAACTGTGATCTTTCTGACAGGAAATCACGAATCCAGTCGCACAACTGAGGCGATATTCCATTGCCACGTAGTTTGGTTACAAGACGCTTGTGAGTAACGATTTCGAGAGCCTTCTGGAAATCTAAAAATATTGAATCAATTTGACATCCCCTGTTGATAGCAGTCATTACTTCATGAGTATAAAGAGCTGGTGTTTCACAAGAAAGATATTTTCTGAATCCGTGCTGACTATGTGTCAATAAATCGTTTTCTTCGAGGTGATTCGCAATGTTCGAACACAGTATACGTTCCAAAACCTTACTGCAAAACGACGTTAGTGATACGGGCCTGTAATTCAGCGGATTACTCCTACTTCCCTTTTTGGGTATTGGTGTGACTTAAGCAATTTTCCAGTCTTTAGGTACGGATCATTCCGTGAGCGAGCGATTGTATATAACTGCTAAACATGGAACTATTGTATCAGCATACTCTGAAAGGAACCTGACTGGTATACAGTCTGGACCGGAGGCCTTGCGTTTACCAAGTGATTTTAGTTGCTTTGCTGCACCGAGGATATCTACTCCTATGTTTTTCATCTTGGCAGTTGTTCTTGATTGGAATTCAGGAGTTTCGAAAACCCGTTTAATAACTCTGCTGTAGTGGCACTGTCATCTGGCTTGTAAGCGATTCGGTAGGTCGTGGAATGCCCTCCAATACATGAAATACCCGGGTGCTACTCCAGAAGTAAATCATCATTCGTCATACCTCGATATTTATTGACAATACAAGGTCTTATGCACACATTTTGCATATAAATCGTTAACAATTAGTGACAACATAGAGAGCAATGGAAACAAAGTAACATTTTTTGAGACATCATGTATCGCAACCCAGATCTGATGCCGGTCGGGGTGGCCGAGCGGTTCTAGGCGCTAAAGTCTGGAACCGCGTGACCGCTACGGTCGCAGGTTCGAATCCTGCCTCGGACAAGGATGTGTGTGATGTCCTTAGGTTAGTTAGGTTTAAGTAGGTCTAAGTTCTAGGGGACTGATGACCTCAGAATTTAAGTCCGATAGTGCTCAGAGCCATTTTTGAACCAGATCTGATACAAGATAAACAAAGGAAAATGTTGGGAAAATGAGCATCAGGTACTTTATGTTCATTGTTACAGACAACATACGAAATCGCTCTGAGAAATGACGCTACTTCGAGTCAGTGAAACCGTCAGGGAAAAAGTTTAAGCTGATCTCTGACAAGCAGCGCAGTGCGTCGGAAGAGCCTAGTATATACGCTGGTGTGCAAAACTTGAGGACGAAAGTAACTTTCGCACAATATGTTACTGCCAAGTAACATAGATCGGCAAAGATTCGACCATGCATAGAACGAATTGTCACAGTTTAGTACAGAACATAACTGTAAGAAATACGCAATCAGAAAAACAGAAATGACATAGCTGCCAGCCGCGGTGGCCGAGCGGTTCTGGGTGCTTCAGTCCGGAACCACGCGACTGATACGGTCGCAGGTTCGAATCCTACCTCGGGCATGGATTGTGTGATGTCCTTAGGTTAGTTAGGTTTAAGCAGTTCTAAGTTCTAGGCGACTGATGGCCTCAGATGTTAAGTCCCATAGTGCTCAGAGCCATTTGAACCCTTTGACATAGCTGCTGGGAAACTGCTCACAAACCTTGCGGGATGTGAGATCGTGGTCCAAGAAACTCTTCTGTTCCTGACTTTTCGTCCAGGACTGCATTGGACATCCTCAGAGGCGCTCCTCCGCTGAGTCTTGACGAAACGACAGGAACAGAAGAGTTTCTTGGACCACGACCTCACATCCCGAAAGGTCTACTAGCAGCTATGTCATCCGGTCGTGGAAGCCTTCAGTCTATGAACAGAAATGACACTTTTATTCAAAGAGAATACTTACACCGCGGTTAATGATGCACATCTGGACGTTACAAAACGTGGGACATGATTGTTAATATGGTGTGGTCGCCACGGACGGCAATGTATGCTCTGCAAAGTGCTCCCATATTGGTTGCAAGGTTGGTAAGGAGTTGTTGTGGTAGGGCGTTCCACCCGTCCACCAACACGGTTGAAAACTGCTCGATGGTCGTTGGTGCATGTGGACCTGTTGAGATAGGTTCCTCTGACGCTTCTCACACGTGCTCGATGGGTTTTAAGTCACGGGAACGGGCGGGCCAGTCCATTCCCCGAATGTCCTCTTGTTCCAGGAGGTCCTCCACTTGAGCTGTTCAATGCGGTCGCATATTGCCATCCATAATAACGAAGTCAAAACCGAATGCACCTGTGCAAAGACGCACACGAGGGAGGAGTACAGTGTCACAATAACCTTCACCGGTGAGTGTACAGTGCTCAAAGATTTGAAGATCAGTACGCCCACGCAGCACTATGCGTCTCCGTATCATAACACCTGGACCACCGAACAACGTTCGACAGTGCTGCGCGTAGCCTCATATAGCGAGAGGTGCCAACACGTTATGCACATAGGACCATTATCCAACATGATTGTTTTGGTGATCCAGGTGTTACGTTGTGAGTAGGCAGAAGCACTGGCGTGCTGACCTCCAGATCTTTGAACACGCTACACTTACCGGTTAACGTTATCGTGGCTCTCCACTCCTTCCCCAGGATCGTCTCTTCAGCGGTGCATTCGCCCCAGACTTCGTTTTTATGGATGACAACGATCGACTGCATCGATCACTGCCGGTGGAGGAGCTCTGGGAACAACAGGATATTCGGCGAATGGACTGGCCTGCCCCTTCCACACACTTATATTCCATCGACCACGTGTGGGACGCGTTGGGAAGAGGTTATTGCGGGATGTCCACATTCACCAACGACCGCCTACTAGTTGTCAACCGAGCTGGAGGAGCAATGGAACGCCCTACAACAAGAACTCTTTCCATCATTGTGGACAGCACGGGTGCACGTCGTAGAGCATCCACTGACGTCCGTTTGTAGTGTCCACCACAAATCATTGTGACTCCGTTGTAATTGTTTTCTTTGAATAAAAGTGTCATTTATGTTTGTGCCACTGCATATTTCTTTCAGTTATTTTCTGTACTTTAGAGCAGCAGTGACGTAGCACGTGAAATTTACTTTCGTCTTGAAGGTTTGCACACCAGTGTGTGTATATACTGTCGTCTGCCCTCTACTAGTTTGAAGCGGCCCACCACGAATTTCTCTCCTGTGCCAACCTCTTCACCTCAGAGTAGCATTTACACCCAACGATCTGAATTTTGTTGTTTGCATTCCAGTCTCTGTTCTCCCCTACAGTTTTTGTCCTCTACAGTAGTACCATATAATTATTTCCTGATGTCTTACTTCGAGAGTGAGTCAAATGAAAACCGTAAATTTGTAATACAGGGTGATTCAAAAAGAATACCACAACTTTAAAAATGTGTATTTAATGAAAGAAACATAATATAACCTTCTGTTATACATTATTACAAAGAGTATTTAAAAAGGTTTTTTTTTCACTCAAAAACAAGTTCAGAGATGTTCAATATGGCCCCCTCCAGACACTCGAGCAATATCAACCCGATACTCCAACTCGTTCCACACTCTCTGTAGCATATCAGGCGTAACAGTTTGGATAGCTGCTGTTATTTCTCGTTTCAAATCATCAATGGAGGCTGGGAGAGGTGGCCGAAACGCCATATCCTTAACATACCCCTTGGAGGCCAGTAATGAAGTGCTCTGTCACGGGCTGCCTGGCGGCCGATCCATCGCCCCGGGTAGTTGATGTTCAGGTTTCATAACTATCCTTTTTCGTAGGACTCTCCATACAGTTGATTGTGGAATTTGCAGCTCTCTGCTAGCTCTGCGAGTCGATTTTCCTGGGCTGCGAACAAATGCTTGCTGGATGCGTGCTACATTTTCATCACTCGTTCTCGGCCGTCCAGAACTTTTCCCTTTGCACAAACACCCATTCTCTGTAAACTGTTTATACCAACGTTTAATACACCACCTATCAGGAGGTTTAACACCATACTTCGTTCGAAATGCACGCTGAACAACTGTCGTCGATTCACTTCTGCCGTACTCAATAACACAAAAAGCTTTCTGTTGAGCGATCGCCATCTTAGCATCAACTGATGCTGACGCCTAGTCAACAGCGCCTCAAGCGAACAAATGTACAACTAAAGGAAACTTTATAGCTCCCTTAATTCGCCGACAGATAGTGCTTAGCTCTGCCTTTTGTCGTTGCAGAGTTTTAAATTTCTAAAGTTGTGGTATTCTTTTTGAATCACCCTGTATAATTTTTAATAATAATTTCGCGCCGTTATCCTGTAAGTTGGTAAGCGTGCTACAAACAGCGTGCAGATTGGCCTGTAGGCGGTAGCATAGCGCAGATGCACAAATACCGTCGCAGTATCAGTATAAAGATGGCCCCCTGACATGCGACTTGCACCAGGGAATAACAGCGTTCGTTATTCGGTTTTTGTGTAGTGAAGGTGTGAAATCTATTGAAATTCATCGAAGAATGAAGGTTCAGTACGGTGATGCATGTTTATCACAGCAGCAAGTCTACGAATGGAGCAGGAATTTCGCAAATGGTGTGACTTCAGTGGAAGATGCTACTCGTCCGGGTCAGGCACAACGAGTTGTGACTCCACAGATCATTGCAGCAGTTGAAGCCATAGTGAAGGAAAACCGCCGAGTCACACTGAATGACATTGCAACATGTTTACAGATTAGTCATGGGTCAGCATACCACATTGTGCATGATGTGCTCCAGTTTCACAAAGTGTCTGCAACATGGGTGCCACGGCAGCTGACTCCTGAAATGAGAGAACGACGTGTTTATGCTTGTGAAGAACTTCTTCGGCGCTTTGAACGAGAAGGTGATGGCATCCTTGCAAGAATCGTACTGGGGACGAAACCTGGGCTCACTTCCACCAGCCTGCATTTTGAGTGTCTTCCTCATCCATCATACTCACCAGACCTTGCCCCAAGTGATTTCCATGTGTTTGGACCACTCAAAGACGCAGTGGGAGGAAAGAAGTTCGTTCTAATGAAGAGGTACGTCACGCGGTGCATGAGTGGTTGCGCGGACTTCCAAAAGAAGTTTTTTCTAAAGGAGTTTATGCACTTTTTAAGCGCTGGAGGACTTGCATTGAGCATGGGGGTGATTATGTTGAAAAGTGATACAGCTTTGTACCACCTCTGCACAATATTTTAAAAAATATTTAAGGTTTTCATTTTATTCACCTTCGTACATGGCCTACCATCCTGAGCATCCTTCGTGTCAGTGCTTTTCACATATATCTTTCCTCGCCGATTCTGCGGAGGGCCTTCTCTTTTCTTATCTTATTACTCCACCTAACTTTCACTGTCCTTTTACAGCACATCTGAAATGTTTCGCTTTTCTTATTTTTCTGTTTCCTGTTATTCAAATGTGTGTGAAATCTTATGGGACTTAACTGCTAAGGTCATCAGTCCCTAAGCTTACACACTACTTAAATTATCCTAAAGACAAACACACACAGCCATGCCCGAGGGAGGACTCGAACCTCTGCCGGGACCAGCCGCACAGTCCATGACTGCAGCCCCTAAGACCATTCGGCTAATTCCGCGCGGCTCTGTTTCCTGAATGTTAATGATTCACTTCCATACAGTGGTGTTCTCCACACGTACATTCTCAGGAATTCCTTCCTCAAATTAGGCGAATGTTAGATAGTAGTAGACTTCCTGTGGTCATGAATGGCCTCTTTGCTTCTGCCACGCCACCTTTGATGTCCTTCTTGCTTCGTCCGTCATACGTTATGTTACTTCAAAGGTGGCACAATTTCATCACTTCGTTAAATGTGTCACTTATCTCATTTCTGCTACTTCTCATTACACCAGCTTGAACATTCGTTTCTTCGCATTTCCTCCAATGATTTCAGAAATATCGAAGGAATGTTATCTATGCCTTCTGTCTTAATTGATCTCAAGTCGTCCAAAAGCTTTACGATTCTTGTTCTTTCCAGTTTGAGCGAGCGGCGAGGATCACTCCGGTGACAAAACAGGACGTACCACTAGATGAGAATGTTATCTTTCCCAGCGCAAATACTCTTTAGTATAATGCTATTTAACTGTATCGGAAGCTGTGGATCTCTTGTCGACTGTGAGACTAGGTTCCTGAGAACATCTGAAGATACAACGGTGCTAGATGACGGTCATCCGTCTTTTTCAACCGTGTGGTATTATTGTAACTACATGTCTTTCACGGAGACCAATTTGCTTTAATTGGATACTGAAACACGTCTTACAGAGCAATACGAGCTGAAGGTCGAGCTGTATTCCAACATGGTACTAACTTCGCTCTGTTTCCAATCTAGAAAATGAACGCCAGCTCTTCGCATAGATATTACCTCACAGAAGCCACCTCGACTGCACTTTCTTATTAAAGCGCAGAAAAACTGTAGCAGAATTTATTAGACAACTGGAATGCAAGGCCATCGTGGCCTTTTGTCGCAAACTGAAAGTAGGACAGCACTGACAACTTATATTTCAAAGGCTTTCTGGACTCCTCTGACATGCCATTAGTTATTCCTCTCTGGTCAGAACAGTTAGAATTTGACAATATGTTGCACCGTTTGAAGAAAAGAATTCAGTTCAAATTCTTATCGTACACAGGACGAAACACATTCAGATAGGGTTGCACACACTGATGTAGGTATGTCAGATTCTTGCCTGTATGACTCGAGACTGCCGAGAATGATACAATTCTACAATTACACGAAAATTCTTTGCTTATCCATGAAGCAACACAATATTTCGCGTCCATTAAAATCTCCCTTTACAGTATCTCTTGTCTAAAATGGTATTACAAAAGTTCCATCAAAAAAGTTTGGTACAATTACATTACTGTACCCCAGAAAACTGACCAATAGAGGCGAACGGCGTTCCAGACTCTTACAGCCTTAAGTTTTCTGCAGATACCTTAGTCATACGCAAGGAAATTATTTCGACGGTTTCCGCTGTTTGCCTTTTACTTTGTTCGCTTCGCTACTTGACCCCAATTAAGGAACACGCTGGCGAACTATTTTTAGACATTATCTCAAGGAAGGCCAGTAAAATACTGTTTACATTTACGTCTTGCCGCAAGCCAGTAAAATACTGTTCACATTTACGTCTTGCAGCAAGTGACTAGAGATTTAGCAACGGACACGGCTCGAGTACTTTGGTGCCACATAAATTTCTATTAAAATTGACACTACGGTTTTAAAACGCATTGTATAAAATAGGACTTCTTGATGCCTAACAGGAGGTAGATTCTATGCCCTATTAATTCGCAAGAAGAACTCTGATTCGTGGGAATTTCTACCAACAACATCGCAAACGGGAAATGTTGGTTGCAGATTGAAGTTAGTTGGTAGAGGCCAATGTATGCGGCAACTGATCAGATGAAAATTCAATAGGTCACTTTTTGACTGAACGTGTAATGAATGTGTGTGTTTCAATCAGTTATGAGAACAAGAGAAGAATCAGAGTGAGAGGAAAGATCAAATGGGACTCCTTTAGGTGTTTCTAAAGAGTCAAGCGCAATGCTTGTTTACAGGGGCTTAGGAAACAGAGAGGTGCAATAGAGGTAAACTGTAAATTTCATCTTGTCTTACGAAATTGATATTGTTCTCTGGTTCTCTTTCAGAGCGAAAATGGTTTCAGCAGGTGATACATTTTAGCAGGTGATACACAGTTTCTTAACAAGATAATCGAACGCAGATGCAGACAACAGATATAAAGCGCAATAGTTGCACGAAATAACGAATTAGTTACGTATGTAATATGATTTATTATTCCAACGCGCATATTTAATATAATTTGTCCATTTTTTATTTACCTTGAGATAACGCAATCAGTACGTTAAACTCCATGATTAAGTTCTCACGTTCCGCTTAGTAGTTAACGCAAACTAACGCAGTCTACTAAATAACATATTTGCTATTCGGAATCAATGTTCACTTTCATCCAGATTGTGACTAAGCATTCTTGTTCAGGAACTGAAGTTCTTTGGTTTGGTGTAAAGACATGTTATCTAATACGTTCATTCTCTTTTGATCTGTAGTCAACGCAGAAAGTCAGTAATAGATGCGGTTTAATTGAAACCACGTCATGTTTTAAATTTCCTTCTTCAGGGCTCCATTTATATAGTTAGCTTTAACTTAACAAATGCGTACATCATCTTTCGTTATACAGAATTAACCGTAGAGATACTTGAATCCCAAGAAAATTTTAGTCTTCTTCGGAATGAAATCCCAAGAAAATTTTAGTCTCCTTCACACTCAATCTTCCTGAGTATTTATAAATCTGTAGACGAAACTCGTATCACAGTTTAATTGAATGTTACGTCTTCATTGACTCCGATGTTTCGTAGCAACAACAAATGTAGAATTTTCCTTAGAGCCCTAGTTTTAATTGGACTCTTCCTTTAACTTTCTGGTGTTCTTAAACCAGTGGAGTATTGAGGAACTAGATTAATATCGAGCTTGTACCCAAGATCCATGAAACAAACTGACCTTGCATTTTTTTTAGAAAATCATTATTTCTGCTCTGTCAAAGGAAACACCTGACGATAACAACGAGCCCCGATACAACCAGTTCAACATCCCACAGATCTGAACCGTTCACTAGGAAGAGAGTCTGGTATGACGAACGATTGTCAAAACAAATTTCATGTAGATTGTATCACATAAGATTCAACTCTGTCATTAGCTACAGTAATGCGAAGAAGAAATGTGATATAACGTTCACATAAAGAATTACAGCGAAGGCGACTGACTCCAACATCAAGGTATTGCAGATGGCATTGCCTTGTTATCTGGAGGCAAGGGAGACAGGAAAGAACTATGAAATGGAATCAACAACTTCTTCAAATACAAAAAGATAGGAAGAATAAAATAAAACAGTAGAACAACAACACTGTGACAGATTGAACAGGTATGCTGACAGACGGAACAGTACCAAGCCGCAAGCATTACCGAACTGCACCTTGAATGCATCTGAACCTTTAACTTTCTCACTCATTTGTCTGTACTTGGCGACTTCCTTTGGTGAAAAGAGTATCGAGAAAGTAGTTTACGGTAAAACAAGGCAAGCTATGAAAGTCATGAGCGTAGAGAAACACATTTTTGAGCATTTTATTTACTAACGAGAATACAGGCCATGGTTTGGGAAGAAACTTGTACATCATTCCAGATGATGTCACTTAAATCGCCAACCATGCCACGAAGTTTTGCGTAACAGGAAACCTCCTCTTTAAAGTTCTCGGGAAAACATCAGATTTCTGTCTCCTACAGTCTAGTTCTACAAAATTGGATTTGTTTTATTTCTGCATGCATCTCCTTAAAACCTGTACAGCTGATTTATCGCATTATGAAAAAGGTTTAGCATTGTAAAAGAACTCACGTGAAACTTAAGATCACGACATAATTATTCACGCATTTTTGTATCATTAAAATGTTTCAGTAAATTTTAATGTGACAGCCACCGGTAGGTTGTCGGCTAACCAGCTTGAACCTGGAGCCAAGGTGGGAAAGTCGCCACAGGAGATCATCCAAGTGCTGCTGTCTCACCACATTGGATGGATGAGCATACAGGAAACGTCTTGATCAGATACAGGGACCCAGACATTTTCTCAATTAAAGATAGACAAACTGAGCTAACGTCAGAACAAATCAATGTGTGTGTGTGTGTGTGTGTGTGTGTGTGTGTGTGTGTGTGTGTGTGTGTGTGTGTGTGTACGCGCGCGCACGTGCATGCAAGTATGACAA
The DNA here is from genome assembly GCF_023864345.2 of Schistocerca serialis cubense. Lineage (NCBI taxonomy): Eukaryota > Metazoa > Arthropoda > Insecta > Orthoptera > Acrididae > Schistocerca > Schistocerca serialis. Next base: position 259,345,080 of record NC_064642.1, read on the forward strand.
AGAGAGCCGGCCGTTGTGGCCTAGCTGTTCTACGCGCTTCAGTCTGGAACCGCGCGACCGCTACGGTCGCAGGTTCGAATCCTGCCTCGGACATGGATGTGTGTGATGTCCTTAGGTTAGTTCGGTTTCAGTAGTTCTAAGTTCTAGGGGACTGATGACCTCAGATGTTAAGTCCCATAGTGCTCAGAGCCATTTGAGCCATTTTGTGACAAAGACGGGAGAATGGGTAGTGGAGGGAAGGAGGGAGATGCCTTGAGTGCCTGAGTTGCCATGAAACAACTAAATTGCTAAATGATTCGACTGATGAGATGAAGGATCAGAGCTCGACAATCACTTGTATTCACACCCACAAAATACTTTCCAAATTGGTAGTGATCCTCCTAGCGTGTGAGACTTCACTGCCAAGCCTAATGTCGCGCCGCCCAGACATTCTATTTGCCGAATCCTGCGCATAGCCAGGGTCAGTATCATCAGATTGATGACCGATTAGTAACAACATCCACTGCAGTACGCCTGCTACAGTCTTCCTGCCAAAGTTCCTTTTTACTCTGCCAGGAGAGTAGTAAAGCAGCTTAGAGGTCTAAAGATGATCTAAGTGTAACAGATCGAAACCGATCACCAGCATATATATAATATTTATGCGATCAAGATCGTTTTTAGCAAATTTTATTTTTAAATTTATTATTTATTTCGACAGGTGAACGCTCAGCAGCATCAAAGCACAAATGAAACTGAAGTTTGCTGAGCATGCCAAATTAAGCCGTCATGAGGTGGGGCTTCGCCAGGAAGGAACCTGAAGACAAAACAAAACACAAGTCAGGAATCCTGCTCTCTCCCTGGTCAAAAGGCAGAGGAAGACACTCACATGTTGTTAACTAATATTTCAGTATCGATAACGCCTGACGCTGATCATCTTTGGATGTGTGGTGGCTCTAAAGTCGAGGCGGCGTGAGTACATCCCTGACAGCTCGCACCAGATAGAACTGCGGAGCGCTAACGGCTGCAGGTGAAAACAGCAACCGTCTAAGGAGCTGTGACAACACTAAGAGGTTGCCTTAGAGACGTTTACAAAATCGCGATACGTTGTTGCTTGAGGTAGAGCTCCTATATAATAGGCTGAATCGTCCGCCATGTTTTCCTCAACTCTGAAGATTCGGCAGTGTTTACCTTGTCGGTGGTTAACCTAATCACGTAACTTTTTACAAAATTTCTTATAATATTGCGTGTATGAAGTGTACCGAACAGTAATTAATGTGTGTAGAGATACTTAGATTGTCCTTCATAAATAACAGAAACGCTGAAATGTAGTATTACACGCCTACAGAAATGTAGGCTCGGAACTTCCGTGGTAGTTCGCAAATATTAAATATAATGAATTAAGAACTCGGTACCAACGTCTTCTAATACGGGTGTTATGTAGTAACAACCCGTGGCTATTTTTTAGTTTTTGTCTGTACATAAGCACTTGCAAAAGTCGTGTTCACTTTTTAATCGTAAGTAGGTGCTTTAAGAAATGTGGAAGTTTTACTGTACAAAGATGGGAATTGTACCATGCATGAACTCAAGCGCACAAGTATGTTCATTGGGCAACTATGCAAAACTAACATTTTATGTCATTTTTGTTCATTACTTTAATTTAATTCTATCCCATAAAGGAGGTCTGAGTAATAACCTCCCCCGCCCCACCAACTGTAAATTTTGTGTATCTGAAATTCGTGCTTTTATTAAATGTCTTTATCATTAACTCAAAAGAAAGAAAGTTTGTTGCTTGTTCAGCTGTAATCAAAATTTTATTCTTTGAATGTTACGATACTTGTGCATGTTCCCTCACAGTTACCAACGCGGTATAAAAATGTCACTTATCATTCCTCCTACTGTACCTATGTAAGAAATGTGGTTAAGTATTATTCAGTTTGTGTTTGAATGTTTGTGACAATGACGTATATGTAATCACAATATATATTCCTTGCCACTCTGCCAACTGTGAAAATATCGCAGGAATCGAAAAATTTTGAGACTAACTGCTTCAGTATAGTTTTTGAGTGGGGAAGAACCACATTTGTATACAACTGGTTTCACATTTACAACTACTTTTATTAACATATACTTGCAAAACATAATTGAGAGCCAGGAAACGGTTCCGAGTTGTCTTTTTGGCAATTTATGACTCGTATTTTTCTTCGTTCAGGATCACATGGACATGTAAACATGCGAAAGCCATTTTTGCAGCGGTTAGTGCAGTTTACAGCTGAGCACCATCTATATCCACGACAAATTCCTCAATACATTTAATTAGAAATCTCCACTCGCATCGTGAATCATACGTAAACAAGTATGAATGTCCTATACTTTGGGGAAAACATGGCGGACAGTTCAGCTCCCGTTATGGGAGCCTTAGCTTGTGGTAGGCCCGCGAAGCCGCCGTGTCCAGCTAGCCGCAACTGTCAGGGATCATCTTACACCGACTCTACTATAGTTATATGAATGCGTGGTGCCTGTTATTTTGAACAACAATGCGTGATGTCTGTTCTTTCGGACATGTCTGAAAGAACAGATACCACGCATTCATGTAATTGATTCGCCTCGATGGCCAACGAATCCACCTTCTTTAGTGCGGATGCACAAATACGTCCGACCTCCTGCGGGAATCTCTGAGTAGCGACTATGGAGAACAAGGACAGAGACTGCAGACAGGTGGCGTTAGACGGGTGTGCGGGTCTGCCGAGTGGCGCGCCGAGATAATCCCTGCAGTGGCGATGAACACTGTGTCCGGGTGGCGCAGTGGTTAACGCAACTGCCTACTAACAAGGGAACCTCTACAACGCACCACACTCAGATTTAGTTATAAGTTGGCACAGTGGATAGGCCTTGAAAAACTGAACACAGATCAATCGAGAAAACAGGCAGAAGTTGTGTGGCACTATGAAAAAAATAAGCAAAATATACTAACTGAGTACTCCATGCGCAAGATAGGCAACATCAAGGTGAGTGTGAGCTCAGGAGCGCCGTGGTCCCGTGGTTAGCGTGAGCAGCTGCGAAACGGGAGGTCCTTGGTTCAAGTCTTCCCTCGACTGAAAAGTTTACTTTCTTTATTTTCGCGAAGTTATGATCTGTCCGTTCGTTCATTGACGTCTCTGTTCACTGTAATTAGTACAGTGTCTGTGTTTTGCGGCCGCACCGCAAAACCGTGCGATTAGTAGAGGAAAGGACGTGCCTCTCCAATGGGAACCGAAAACATTTGATCGCAAGGTCATAGGTCAACCGATTCCTCCACAGGAAAACACGTCTGATATATTCTATACCACACTGGTGACGGCATATGCGTCACATGACAGGAATATGTTGTCGACCCACAACTTGTACACTTGGCGAATGGGTAAAAAGATTCTTCTACCTTGCCCGATTTAGATTTTCTTGTGGATGTGATAATCACTCCCAAAAAAGTGATGAAAACATAAGAGTTTGTCACATAAACTGCAACAAATGAATGCAACAGTTTCACAGTCGCGCAGTCTTCCCTGTGCTGTCAAAACGTATGTTTTTAACGTTTTCAAATTTTTATGTGTGTAGACCGTCAAATCCTGCATATGTCCAAGCAAATCTGAACATGTCCTGGAATTTTGGAGAGCGAAGTTGATTATGTGTGAGTGCCTGAACTTTGATAATTGTCTAAAAATAAAAAATTAAACTTTTCAGTCGAGGGAAGACTTGAACCAAGGACCTCCCGTTCCGCAGCTGCTCACGCTAACCACAAGACCATGGCGCTCCTGAGCTCACACCAACCTTGATGTTGCATATCTCGACTACTCAGTTTGTCTATGTTGCTTATTTTTTTCGTAGTTCCACACAACTTCTTCCTGTTTTCTCGATTGATCTGTGTTCAGTTTTTCAAGGCCTATCCACTGTGCCAACTTATAACTAAATCTGAGGGGGGTGCGACGGGGAGGTTCCCTTGTAAGCAAGAGCTCCCGGGTTCGAATCACGGTCCGGTACACATTTTCTCTCGTCGCCGCTGATACCGCGTATGTTCCGATGCATCTGACATTAGTAATCCCTTCCGTTTCCTTTCTTTTCTCCAAATGTTCAAAATGTTTGTGAAATCTTATGGGACTTAACTGCTAAGGTCATCAGTCCCTAAGCTTACACACTATTTATTCTAAATTATCATAAGGACAAACACACACACCCATGCCCGAGGGAGGACTCGAACCTCCGCCGGGACCAGCCGCACAGCCCATGACTGCAGCGCCCCAGACCGCTCGGCTAATACCGCGCGGCTTCGTTTCTCCCCCTCCACCTTCAATTTCCTTATCGACTATAGCTGTTTTGTTGGGGTGTGGTCTTACTACATTCCCCGTCTTTTGCTTCCTGGCTGGCGTAGCTCTCTGCCCACCAAGTGTTTACGTCATCATGCACAGCTATCTCCTAGTGAACGCCTCGAAAATAACAGGGTGTTGACCTGTCGAAATATCGGCTGTTGTCGATGACGTTACACAGCTACATTCCCTAAGTTATGCGAACATACAGTCTTACAACAACTGGAATCCTCTACCTGCTTCGTTCCTGTTACTGCCGATACATGGCGGCACTGCCCCCGCCAGCGAGGTGGCCGGCCCGCAGCCCGGCTGACCCGGCCGCTGGTTGTGAGTCAGCTGAACGGCCGCCAAGCGCGCGCAGCCAGGAATGCGTGCGCCTCGCCGCTGTCGACCCCGTGCTTCTGACGACGACGCCGCGCCGGTGACCCGGAACACTTATCACGAGCTTTCCACCGTGTCACGAGCGAGCGGCGTTTCCAATCGTACTGACACAGTGCTTCTCAGTGAAAAAACAGAATGACTGAAGCCAATGCGTTCCGCACATTCCTGCCCTACTACCCTACCACGATTTTATTGCACTCGACCTCCCGTTGTAGTTACCGGAAACAAACGGTGACGTTATAGCAAACAAGAACAGTGGCGATTTGGGAAATCGCGTCGCACTATCAATGCTTTCAAGTCCATTGTACAGATACTATCGAGTGATTCAGCGTGTCCTCGTGAGATATCGTCAGCAGTGCAATGCCGTGTTATGCTTAATCACTCATATACCCGAGAGTGAAAAAACTGACCAGGCGAGAGTAGGAATCACGCACTAAGAGTTCCGTACAAACATAATTAAGCATATAAACAGTTCATCCATTCCGGGAATCGAGAGTTTCGAGCGTTTTTCCCTGTTATAGACACTGAAACTGGTAAAATATCGGTACCAGGATTTCCAAGATCTGCGAGAATGTTTTTATTTCAATAATATATATGGGAAAAAAGTCATGCACGAACCTGCCAGGCTAGCTGAGAGCGCTAATGCGTTGCTTCCTGGACTTGGGTAGACCGCCGGCCCCGGATCGAGTCCGACTGGCGAATTAACGACGAGGGCCGGTATGCCGGCCAGCCTGGATATGGTTTTCAGGCGGTTTTCCACATCCCACTAGGTGAATACCGGGCTGGTCCCCACGTTCCGCCTCAGTTACAGGGATCTCAGACATTTTAACACGTTCGCACTATTTCAAGGCTTACACTAGACTGGGACAGCTGAGGTATACTACTTATGTCCTGGGGGTTTGGGGTGGTGGCAGGAAGGGCATCCAGCCACCCTCTGCAACTAACACTGCCAAATCCGTAATAACAAGGCCGACCCCGCGTTGGCGCGACACCAGGCCCAAAGAAAGAAAGAAAAAGTCACGCACGAGGCAGTGACCATTATTATTGTAACTTGGAACACCAATTGCTCCTGGATTTATAATGACAGGTAAATTCCGAAACGTGTCATATGAACAATAATGTCATTCCTTGGATGATGTTTACGCACTCAGCCTGAATGCAGATCTATTTACTGTTTTAATTTCAAGTTTGATGTAGGATAACAAATGACAAAACGTAGGATAACAAATAACAAAACAACTATTTTTTTCGTCTTATATAATTACAAATTAAGAGTTTTCGTATTTTTTCCTTTAGTTGCACTGTGCAACCTTGCTGCTTACCGGATTTCATGATTCTAGGCCAACGGAAAGTAACCTATAGGTTTCATGAGTGAATTTGCAAGTATTAAAATATTTGTCATAAATAATGGCCGTATGTTTTGACTGCGTCGACTTACAAGCCTCAATGGTTTACACCACCAAGAGACCAGAAAGCATTCTTACGAGTGGAAAGACGATAGGTACGTCAGAAAGAACAGTAAAATACATTTTAAGAGACTTTACGAAAGTGTAAGAAACTGGGGAAAAAGTAACAACCCTTACAAAACTAAGTCGTTCTAGAAAACTATTTCTCTAAATGACTTAGATCAAGCACTTATTGGAAGAAATTTTTTAATGTAATGAGAGTAAAAAAAGAAATCCCAGTGTTGAGAAAGCTGCTTATATTTTCAGTTTTCAGGATGGAAGGGAAATATTTAGTACAGTTTTGAAAGAGAAGGGATTTGATGCAAAAATAAGAGAACTATCTTGCAGGAACGGTTCGACATTTTAACGAAGTGTGCAGAATACCTGAAAAAAGGTTCAAAATAAACCAATGGTATTCACTGACCAAAGGTGTGTGTATACACATTACACCGCGGAAAAATGCTGTCAGCATGAAGAAGTTCCGTGTGTGACGACTATTAGCAACGCAGGCTAGAGAGCTATTATTGTCCACCTTGGAGGAACAATGGGTTCCATAGAGGGGGCGGAGTTGGTTTACGACTCGAAATCTAAATCCTAAGATTGTCACGACGTTGTGAATGTGGATAATTATCGCAATGGTTAAAAGAGAAATTGATTCCTAACATCCCAGCTGGTTAGCTTTCAGACAAGTGAAGCCCTTGCTACTGCAACTCGATAAAACGGCATAACTGAGCACGTCATTCATAACAAATTCATTTTTGTACAGAGCTTAACGGGATATGAACTTTTGCAAATTGTGCATTGTAAGCCAAAGCCTGTTTTTAAAACAGATGCAGTTTTAATGCGTTTCTTACAGTAATTTAACTATGTTAAAACAAATAGCGAAAGATTCTTTATCTAAGATTACGCAATATGTTTGGTTAATAGCTTGCGAATACTTAAAAGGAATAGAAAATGAATATTTGCGCATAGATGGGATAGTGGAAGAAGCAATGGAGAATATAATAATCAATGTTGGTCTGGAGAATGAAGATGAATATGCAGCAGACGATGACGACAGTGATATGAAAATTGACACTGTGGATGAAATTGGAACGGAGTCCAGTGAAACAGATACAGCAAATGAAGAATTTGCCGTCTAACACTCGTGTGAGGGACCACGCACTTCATAACTGTAATCATCAAGATTGGTGCAGTTTCCACTGTATAACTGTAGTTGTCCCGTCCTTTTTGCCCGTCGCAATTCCGATTACACACTGATTCACGATAAGCCGACCGAAGTGTCCTCACTCTCAAGTGCAATAATATTGTGGTCGATTAATACTGTAAGCAAGAATTTCGCAATTTTGTGATGACTGGTGTGGTCTCAAGTATATATTAAACCACTTACTCACATGAAAGGAAGCGTTGTTTTTTCTTTCTTATCAATATTGCCTTGTACAATATACAAGGGCGTCCAATAAGTAAGCTTCCCTATTTCATAAAAAACCATTTACATAATTTAACATGGTGAAATAATTTTATTGACACTGTACAATGCTTCTGTTAGTTTTCTACATGATCGCCATGCTTTTCCAACTATGTTTGGTAGCGTGACACATGTGTTTCCAGACCAGTGTTATACCAGGTCGAGTCTTATATTCGTAACCAGCTGTTCACTGCTGATCTGACTTCATCATCAGTGAAGTGCTTATTTCCAAGATGACCTTGTGAGGGGGGAGGTGTGAAAATCACTTGGGGCAAGATCTAGTGAATGTGGAGAATGCGGGAACACTTCCCAGTTGAATCTTCCAAGCTCAGCCAGGGTCATTCGAACTGAACGAGGCCGAGCGTTGTCATGAGGGATGGGAACTTCGCGAGACGAAAGAACAGGACTTTTGTTTTTGATAGCAGCTCCCAGGTTCCCGAAGGCGTTACAGTACCTCTCCGCATTCATAGTGATGATGGGGGGGGGGGGGGAGGAGGGGGGGCAGGTCGTGAACGCGTAACATCCTCTGACAGTCGAAAAATATGGTTCCCAAACTTTCCCTGCAAATGTGTGACCTTTAATTTCTTTTTTTGGGGGGGGGGGGGGGGAGGGGGCACTTTCACCAGGTTTCTTTCACACCATGCTCTGCAGTTGTGTCTAAGGATCGAATGACAGACCCAGATCTCATCCACATTTGAATGCTCATACAGCCTTCCCAATGGACAGAGATTAGTTCCCGATAGATATCGACAGTGGATATTTGTTTTGCTGCGAAAAAACGAATAACAGAGCGCAGCTCGCAGGCGGACACATTTTTGCTGGTTTAACTCCATGCTACCAGGCAGCATACTGGCAAGATACTGCGGTAGGGACATTCCACCCTTCCTTACGTCCTCACACGCTCCTTTTTCCATCAGAGCGCTGGTCACGCACCGTGCTCCTGGTCAGTGGGACTGGACCAATTAGTCAGCTGCCAGCTCCCTTCTATTCAGTGGCAGAGAGTTTCTCCTGACATCATTGGAAAACTGCCACATCCAGGGACGAATGATTCGCTCGTAAGACGTTTGGCAAGTACTACTACTCAACAGCCAACTATATGGTCCAATGAGAAATCGCGAGCTATATTTCTTTACTAATTAAGTGAAAGTGTTTCGGTAAAATGTTCGACTTGCGTTGTTAAGAGAAAATACATTACACTATCCATCTCCCTTTTGGCTTGAAGTTATCCGTTCTAGTATCGTACTGATACTTCCGTCTTTGAGTATCTTTTACACTCAACTTCCTCAGTAAATGACTGTGCGTATTCTTTGGCTGTTCCTAAGTTGTTCGCGTCTACATCTTCCAGTACCAAAGTGTCTCGGCAGCTACAATTCGAAAATATTTTTTCGTTCATCCTTTTTAGTGACTTAATTTTATATATTATCTGTCTAAATAACAGATACTCTCACTTCGTTTTTCTACGATTTTCTTACGATCCACGTTTCAATTCAGTACATGGCTGTAATTCAAACGGCGTATCAGAAACTAATTTCTCAATTCTATGCCACTAACTGATACCAAGAAAGCTCGCTTGATGATGAAAAGGAGTGGACCTCTGCAGACGAAGGTGGTTAAGTCCTCCCTGATACGGCCATTTCCTTTTTACTTACATTTAAAATAACTGAATTTTCCCTCTCGTTCTACTGTGCCTTCTCTAAATGCTGTATTTGGTATGTCTTGCTGTTTTGCCTTTGCTGTATTATCCACCGTACAAACTGTTTGCAGTGTTATGTGTACATTTCAGAAATCATTCATTCATTTGAGACTTTTTTGCGTTCTGCCATAAAGTCTATATCTATATCACTGACATCGGTTCTTCGTTGGCTTCTATTCTCAATTCAATTCTTTCAAATCCTTTATTGCTCCTTTCAGTTACAGAATCAGTCAGCATTGATTAAGATATCGACCACGTATTCGAGAGAACTATGGTTCAGATCTCGCTAAGCCAACGATTTTTTGGTTACCCGTCACTTATTTGAATTTTATCAGAATGGTTTCGTAGACAAAGCCAACGTAAAATGGCTCTGAGCACTATGGGACTTAACATTTGAGGTCACAGTCCCCTAGAACTTAGAACTACTTAAACATAACTAACCTAAGGACATCACACACATCCATGCCCGAGGCAACATTCGTACCTGCGACCGTAGCGGTCACGCGGTTCCAGACTGAAGCGCCTAGAACCGCTCGACCACAGCGGCCGGCAGAGCCAACGTCAATTCCGTCCTTATTGTCGCTGCTGAGCTGTGCTTTGTGTCGAACGACAACTACGACAACAGCTTGTAAGCCTTTCCCTTCTTTCGACTTTAAACAACGGTGTGTGACATCTGTCAACACAAGTAAGCAGTTTTAATGCCTATTTTATGGCCTATGTCTCTTTGTCATGTATTTTCCTTGTACTGTATCCCGCCACATGCATTGTTTTCAACTCAGCGGCTTCTCCAGTATCAGAGTACATCTTTACTTTATGTTTGTAGCAGAGGGTATTTCGTGTTACACTATCCATTTCCCCTTACTACCCACCCTCCCCCATTTTCGAGAATATTGGAAGAATGACTCTCGTAAAGTCTCCAAGTGATCTCAAATTATTCTAATTATACTTTTATAGTAATGAAATAATATGTTGCCCGACTCGATCTGTAATGTAGTCTGTTGGAATTTAAACAGTAAATCTAGCCACGATACAAACCCTTCTCGTGTAAGATTTGTCACAGGAATGTGATAAGCGTCTCCTTGACACATTCGTTCCCGTGACGGAACGCGCCGCTCTTCTTCGAATCGCCTCTGTCTCCTCTGTTACGGCTGCCTAGTGAAGATCTTAGACTGATAAGCAATACTAAATAATTGGGTCACCAAGGACTGTGTAAGCTAAGTCATATGTGAATTACATTTTCCCTGCAATCTCAAAATTAATATCAGTGTGGTACCAGCTCTTCCTACAATCATGGGGCCGTCCTATTTTACATCGTTTCAGATGTACACTCCTCGATATTTTACGGTTGTTACCTAAATGAATGATCGTCAATAGTGTAAACGAGCAATGGCGGTTCTTATCATCTATTTATGCTTCATAGGTCAAATTTATTTACATTTAAGGTGAAATTCCAATCCCACCGCAAAGCAAAAATCTCCTGCAAGTCTTCCGCAATTTCGTTACGGTTTTCTGGCGTTACATGTTTCCTATACGGAAGTGTATCATTCGCAAATTGACTGTGACCTTATCTACCAGATGCTCCCGAGCTAGGTGGCGCAGTGGTTAGCACACCGGACTCGCATTCGGGAGGACGACGGTTCAAACCCGCTTCCGGCCAGCCTGATTTTGATTTTCCGCGATTTCCATAAATCGCTTCAGGCGAATGCCGGGATGAGTCCTTTGAAGGGGTACGGCCAATTTCCTTCAACATTCTTCCCTAATCCGATGGGACCGATGATATCGCTGTTTGGTCCCCTCCTCCGAATCAACCAACCAACCAGCAGGTCATTTACACATGTAAACAGTAACGACCCACGAACAGTTGCGAAATTAATTCACCACAAGGCAATTTTGTCCTACTAAATCGACTTGGAGTTGTTTGTGATAGGTAGTCTTGAACACAATCACGAAGGTGGTCCGATGATCCGGAAGCTCGTATTTTGTTCACTAGGTGAGAGAGTGAGTTATCAATAACGTTCTTTATGAATTTTTCTATGACCATTAACGAACTACTACTATTGCTGGTACTACATTCCCGTTCTTAGTAAGAGACACACCGTCCCTCATTCTCATTTTCATCGTTGTGCTGGGTGGAGGGCCGGGACGTTTCGTTCGCTTTGCGTTTAGTGTGGACGTGTCACTCGGTCGGTATGTTGGTGTCGGGTTACGTGAAATACACAATACTACTTCGACACAATTGCTCGACATTGTTGGAGGATCGCCACTGGTTACTGTTGGCAGCTAGCAACTACTGGTGACAGGCAAAGGATCTTCATTGCGATTTCTTCTTCCCTGCTGTTTTATAGTGTTTAAACCTTGGAGCTATTCTTGTTACTTCTTTTTCTATTAATTCTTCACATTTGCTTTATTTTCCTGCTGATCGAGTTTCTTTGGTGTTCTCCGTGCTAATTAGCAGGTCCCGCCATGTTCTTGAGGCTCGGATACGTATTTTGTGTCCAAGCACCAGAGTGTTCGTGTTTTTTGAGGCCTGCGTTTTTCTGTAGAACGAACGTGCAGTCTCGCGGAAGCTTTTACGCAGGCGTTGAAAGCCAGCAATTTGGTGTTTGATGTCTGACAGGAGATCAGGATAGCATGCAACGCTATCCTTAGTTCCGTATTTTGCAGAGACTGGAGCCACCTGACATGCACTGCAGTGGCGTTCCCAACGCAGCGTACTCAAGCGTATGGCATAGGATCGCCTTATACAATGTCATGCAGAGATGTGGAGGCAGTCTTGGCTTCTCTCTCGGATTCCTCGGCTGATCTTTCTTTTCGGATTTTTCTGGCAGTTACTCTTTCTAAATTTGCTGGTTATGAGGGATCGTGAGGATCTGGGACTCAGGATGTATCAATAACCAGCACACACGGACCGATACCTGAAGAAACTGTCAAATCACCGCCCAGGCCAGAAAATACTGATGATTAATGCGCTCATAACGCGCACAAGGCAAATATGTGGGCCGCAGGACCTCAAACTCGAGATGAAACTCCTGAAAGCGTGCTGAGGAGCAATGTGTACTCTACCAGATGCATAAGAAGTGTCACGAATGTAAGCGTAGGCTTCCGCGGCCGTTGTCTTCTTCAATAAAATTCTTCAGGGTATCAGACCGCATCGTCATAATTTAAAATGCGCCAACGTTTCGGCCAGCGTTGCAGCTAGCCTTCATCAGGGCCTTACGTTAACGTAAGGCCCTGATGAAGGCTAGCTGCAACGCTGGCCGAAACGTTGGCGCATTTTAAATTATGACGATGCGGTCTGATACCCTGAAGAATTTTATTGAAGAAGTGTCACGAAATCTGACACTTGGCGAAATGACACATCGGAAGAAGAAATATCGGATACAGCCTTTCTGCCATAGATTCCTAGGGTGACTGATAGAATCGGCCGTATATTGCACAAACACATCATAAAAACTATTTATAAACCGACAGATAAGATGAAAGAGTGTCTGACGTCAGCAAAGCACAAAAGAGATCAACTTTCAAAGTCAGGAATATACCGCATACCACGTGGAAAAGTCTATGTTACAATGACTGGATGGTCAATCGACGCCAGGATCAGCCAACATAAGCGACATTGCAGGTTGAGACAGGTGGCGAAACTGGCCGTGGTGGGCAATGCGCTGTGTGAGACCGACCACATATAAAATTCGCCGACGTGGAAGTTCTTCCTCTGGAGAAGAGCTATCACACCCGCTAGTTCAGGGAACACATAGAAATCCGCAAACATGACAATAGCTTAAACGACACAGAGGAAAGCTTCGAGATGAACGGATCCTGGATTCCAGTGCTGCAGCGAACGGCCTTTGCAGGTAGCAAGAGGCGAACGACAGCGGCGCGCCAGGTACACAAAATCTGCGGTCTGGAACTCGACAGCGGTCCGTTAGCAGTAATGGAGAGTGAAGTTTTGACAACGCCATGCATTCCTACTGGCGAAACGTCAGAGAAAGCGTCAAACGTCGGCAGAAGAACCTGAGACAGAGGCCAAAAGGCAATTCGTCGAAAAGTGGTCATAAAAGTGTTAACAATTTTGTGGAGGTAGTGTCGAGTTTGGATTCAGAGCCAAGTACTAGGCAGTCAGTCTTCTAATCGCCTTTCTGCTGATGTCGACGATGTGCTAACGCCACGTTAAACGATTGTCCAGCCCAATTCCAAGGTGACGTACCGTATCGCCCGATAGAATGCGCTGCCAGTGATGTTGATCTTCTGAATGTCTGCTGGAAATCGTCGGGTGTGATGATGACGGACTAGGTTTTGGCCACTGATTGGCCACCTGACGGTCAAAATGTTGAGGCCATCGTGAAGGTTTTGTGGTCGGCGCTGGAGAATGTGTGGATCAGTGCATGCTGGTGGTTATGATGGACTGAGTTTTGGCTGCCCTACAGTTGGCTCTGGACAATGCGTGGATACACGCATGCCGATACCAAGACTGCGACGGTGTTCTTATGGATACCTCGTTCGAAAGTCGTGCGTGCGCGACAGATTTGCATCCACATGGACGACAGCGTGTCCAGAGACTAGTACTGGAAACAGAGCTGTGGTCTTCTGAGGGTGCGTTAGGTCACCGGTACTGCTAAAGAGCACCTCTGTGGCCGGGCCCTAACCAAAACTCATAGGATCACCCACTTTGCTGCACCACAAGTGCCACCAGAGTTTTTTTTTTGTCATCACTAATAGTAACAAGTGCAGTGTTTCGGGCTGTACGTAGTAGAAATCCTCAGTTCCAACTAATCAGGTTGTCCAGGGTGTGAATGTGTATTGGCCCCTTTATCATATAGTCTTACAACGAAGAAAATGAGCATAAAATCACTAATTACCTAGCACAATGAAGGAAGACTGCAGCTCTGTTCCCATTAGGGGGGACTGAATACGGTGCGCTACCATCATCCGATTGCAAGCAACTTGTTCCTGCATGTGATACTCTCTGACTTTCCTAGAAGGCCTAAATAAGGCGCAGTATGGATGCTGGCAGTTAGTACGTCGTATCAGTAACCAGCAGAAACCACATAATGATGTCTAACAGATGCACCCAAGAAATATTGTGAGAAATGAAAAACCGGAACCTGTGGCAGACCCTAGCCATACACCGAATATCCGCCAGAAAAGCTAGAAGAGACAGTTGACACTGCCACCCTGGTCCGTTAACGTACACATTGCGTCGTCCCGCCGGCCGTTGTAGCCGAGCGGTTTTAGGCGCTTCAGTCCGGAACCGCGCGACTGCTACCGTCGAAGGTTCGAATCCTGCCTCGAGCAAGGATGTGTGTGATATCCTTAGGTTAGTTAGGTTTAAGTACATTACTGGCCATTAAAATTGCTACACCACTAAGATGACGTGCTACAGACGCGAAATTTAACCGACAGGAAGAAGAAGCTGTGATATGCAAATGATTAGCTTTTCAGAGCATTCACCCAAGGTTGGCGCCGGTGGCGACACCTACAACGTGCTGACATGGGAAAAGTTTCCAACTGATTTCTCATACACAAACAGCAGTTGACCGGCGTTGCCTGGTGAATCGTTGTTATGATGCCTCGTGTAAGGAGGAGAAATGCGTACCATCACGTTTCCGACTTTGATAAAGGTCGGATTGTAGCCTATCGCGATTGCGGTTTATCGTATCGCGACATTGCTGCTCGCGTTGGTCGGGATCGAATGACTGTTAGCAGAATATGGAATCGGTGGGTTCAGGATGGTAATACGGAACGGCGTGCTGGATCCCAACGGCCTCGTATCACTAGCAGTCGAGATGACAGGCATCTTATCCACATGGCTGTAACGGATCGTGTAGTCACGTCTCGGTCCCTGAGTCAACAGATGGGGACGTTTGCAAGACAACAACCATCTGCACGAACAGTTCGACGACGTTTGCAGCAGCATGGACTATCAGCTCGGAGACCATGGCTGCGGTTACCTTTGACGCTGCATCACAGACAGGAGCGCCTGCGATGGTCTACTCAACGACGAACCTGGGGGGGGGGGGGGGGGGGCACGAATGGCAAAACGTCATTTTTTTCGGATGAATCCAGGTTCTGCTTACAGCATCGTGATAGGCGCATCCGTGTTTGGCGACATCGCGGTGAACGCATATTGGAAGCGTGTATTCGTCATCGCCATACTGGCGTATCACTCGGCATGATGGTATAGGATGCCACTGGTTACACGTCTCGGTCACCTCTTGTTCGCATTGACGGCGCTTTGAACAGTGGACGTTACATTTCAGATGTGTTACGACCTGTGGCTCTACCCTTTGTTCAATCCCTGCGAAACCCTACATTACAGCAGGATAATGCACGACCGTATGTTGCAGGTCCTGTACGGGTCTTTCTGGATACAGAAAATGTTCAACTGCTGCCCTGGCCAGCACATTGTCCAGATCTCTCACCAATTGGTCAATGGTGGGCGAGCAACTGGCTCTTCACAATACGCCAGTCACTACTATTGATGAACTGTGGTATCGTGTTGAAGCTGCATGGGCAGCTGTACCTGTACACGCCATCCAAGCTCTGTTTGACTCAATGCCCAGGCGTATGAAGGCCGTTATTACGGTCAGAGGTGGTTGTTCTGGGTACTGATTTCTCAGGATCTATGCACCCAAACTGCGTGAAAATGTAATCACATGTCAGTTCTAGTATAATATATTTGTCCAATGAATACCCGTTTATCATCTGCATTTCTTCATGGTGTAGCAGTTTTAATGGCAAGTAGTGTAGTTCTAAGTTCTAGGGGACTGATGACCTCAGATGTTAAGTCCCATAGTGCTCCCATTTGAACCATTTTTTGCGTCGTCCCTTAAATGGTAGATCTCCCTGCGACCAGCTGGGCCACTGTTCCGTCCAGAGGGCGGTCGAGGTGTATCCACATCCAACAGGACCGTGCGTCGGCCTTCGTGTTTATGACAGCTGAATTACTTTTTCTTCTCTCTCGGCCCGCACATCGCATAGTGCTCCCGGCACGGCGTACCCCAGATGGCAGGACACGAGTGGGCCTGCGAGGCGCGGCCGCAGGAATGTGGGGCAGGTGCTCGCTGATCGCAGATTCAGGGCGGAGCGGCCGCTGGACGCGCGCCCGCCTAACTGTTCGCGACGCTCCGGGCTGCGAATGCGGGCGGCCCGGCCGCGTGCGTGCGAGCGCTCTGGCGTCCCGGCCGCCCCACCTGTACGATTGGCGCTGTGCGCTACCCCAGAGCCCGGGGCGCTTCCGGAACTGTGCGGGTAGCCTCAGTAATCGTCGACCTTCACTCTCTTATTGACGGTACGCAGCCCGAAGACTGGTCAATGCAATTCCTCCACACTGTTGTGTCCTGCGCAAGCCTGTTCACCTCTGCGAAGCTACTACACGGTACAGTGACGGTAATGTGACCACCGCGTGTATTCGAGCTCAAAGTGCAATAACCACTCACAGACGAAGCATTTCCGAAACGGCTAACTTCGTAAAATTTGCTGTGCCGCCGTGGCTGAATACATGGTGAAATGATGCTATCCAAAATCGGCGCCGTGGTAACTGTGGTGCAGCACGAGCCGTAAATGATAGCGGTGCCGGCCTGAGTGGCCGAGTGGTTCTAGGCGCTACAGTCTGGAACCACGCGACCGCTACGGTCGCACGTTCAAATCCTGCCTCGGGCATGGATGTCTGTGATGTCCTTAGGCTAGTTAGGTTTAAGTAGTTCTAAGTTCTAGGGAACTAATGGCCTCAGAAATTAAGTCCCATAGTGCTCAGAGCCATTTGAACCATTTTGACAGCGGTGAACGTCGGCAGCAGTCGGCTGTTGTATCCGAGCGGTTCTACGCGCTTCAGTCCGGAACCGCGCGACTGCTACGGTCGCAGGTTCGATTCCTGCCTCGGGCATGGATATGTGTGATGTCCTTAGGTTAGTTAGGTTTAACTAGTTCTAAGTTCTAGGGAACTGATGACCTCAGAAGTTAGGTCCCATAGTGCTCAGAGCCATTTGAGCCATTTGGACGGCAGCAGAGAAGTGCACGGGCGAACAGACCTACCAACAGTGTCTGTTCAACGAATGTTCAGAGAAAGTTGTTGCTTTTGGTCATCTACATCAGGGGTCTGGTGCGTGCAACGTTGCTGACTGCTTTTCATCGGCGTCAAAGGCTGGAATTTGCACGCCAGTTTTGCAACTGGACGTCCACTGAGTGACTATAGGCAGTCTTTTCAGATGAACAACGTTTTGTGCTCCAATGGCGTGAAACGTCTGAAAGCAAACACCCTGCAAAAATCGTCTGAGTGTCTTCACGGGAGGAGGGAGGGTTATGGTCTGGAGAATATTTCCATGGCATTCTCTGGGCGATCACGTCTTTTCAAAATGGTTGAAATGGCTCTGAGCACTATGGGACTTAACATCTGAGGTCATCAATCCCCTAAAACACAGAACTACTTAAACCTAACTAACCTAAGGACATCACACACATACATGTCCGAGGCAGGATTCGAACCTGCAACCGTAGCAGTCGCGCGGTTCCGGACTGAAGCGCCTAGAACCGCTCGGCCACCGCGGCCGGTGATCACGTCTTTCTCGAAGGCACAAGGGATCAACACAACTACACAACCAATTCATTGGGGCCTTGTCCGCCCCTATAAGCAACTTGTTTTCCCTTGGCTCGATGACGTGTACCTGCAGGATAATGCAATGTGTCACGCAGCTCGCAGTGCACGTACGTGGTTCGAAGAGGTCCAGAATGCGTTTACCGTGCTACCCTGGCCTCCATACTCCCCGAACCGAGAATCTGTGGGACCACCTCGATGGGGCTGATCGCACCACGGATCCTCATCTGAAAAACCTAGTACAGCTGGTAACTCACTGAGCTCGGCATGGCTACACATACCTGTCGGTACGTTCCAGAACCTTACCGGCTCTCTTCCTGCACGTTTCGCAGCGGTCCGCGCCGCGAAAGGTGCTTCTACAAGTTTCTGACAGGTGGTCCATTAATGTGACTGGACAATGTATAAAGTACAGCCATTTGAAACTTCTTACGTGTTCAAATCTTGCTCTCCCTGTATACTTTTACAACCCCTCGCCTCCCCCCCTTCCCACACTCAGACTCCCCTCCTTTAACAAACTGATGATTCCTTGATGCCTCACGATTTCTACAAACAAAACGCCTTTTTAGTCAAGGGTGAAACGTTCCTTTCGTCAGACATCCAAGCTTCCGTGGCATCGCGCAACACCACACTCGCAGTCGCGGCAGGATTCCACGTTGGCCTACTCTTGGGGCGAAGCAAATCACGCGGTCTTCCGTCCACAAATTGAATAGGAAACATGTAACTGATGGACATGGATTAGTTTCCTACACTGCTACACGTGTTAAATCAGTCTATATACAGGGTGTTTCAAAAATGACCGGTATATTTGAAACGGCAATAAAAACTAAACGAGCAGCGATAGAAATACACCGTTTGTTGCAATATGCTTGGGACAACAGTACATTTTCAGGCGGACAAACTTTCGAAATTACAGTAGTTACAATTTTCAACAACAGATGGCGCTGCGGTCTGGGAAACTCTATAGTACGATATTTTCCACATATCCACCATGCGTAGCAATAATATGGCGTAGTCTCTGAATGAAATTACCCGAAACCTTTGACAACGTGTCTGGCGGAGTGGCTTCACATGCAGATATGTACTGCTTCAGCTGTTCAATTGTTTCTGGATTCTGGCGGTACACCTGGTCTTTCAAGTGTCCCCACAGAAAGAAGTCACAGGGGTTCATGTCTGGCGAATAGGGAGGCCAATCCACGCCGCCTCCTGTATGTTCCGGATAGCCCAAAGCAATCACACGATCATCGAAATATTCATTCAGGAAATTAAAGACGTCGGCCGTGCGATGTGGCCGGGCACCATCTTGCATAAACCACGAGGTGTTCGCAGTGTCGTCTAAGGCAGTTTGTACCGCCACAAATTCACGAAGAATGTCCAGATAGCGTGATGCAGTAATCGTTTCGGATCTGAAAAATGGGCCAATGATTCCTTTGGAAGAAATGGCGGCCCAGACCAGTACTTTTTGAGGATGCAGGGACGATGGGACTGCAACATGGGGCTTTTCGGTTCCCCATATGCGCCAGTTCTGTTTATTGACGAAGCCGTCCAGGTAAAAATAAGCTTCGTCAGTAAACCAAATGCTGCCCACATGCATATCGCCGTCATCAATCCTGTGCACTATATCGTTAGCGAATGTCTCTCGTGCAGCAATGGTAGCGGCGCTGAGGGGTTGCCGCGTTTGAATTTTGTATGGATAGAGGTGTAAACTCTGGCGCATGAGACGATACGTGGACGTCGGCGTCATTTGGACCGCAGATGCAACACGGCGAACGGAAACCCGAGGTCGCTGTTGGATCACCTGCTGCACTAGCTGCGCGTTGCCCTCTGTGGTTGCCATACGCGGTCGCCCTACCTTTCCAGCACGTTCATCCGTCACGTTCCCAGTCCGTTAAAATTTTTCAAACAGATCCTTTATTGTATCGCTTTTCGGTCCTTTGGTTACATTAACCTCCGTTGGAAACTTCGTCTTGTTGCAACAACACTGTGTTCTAGGCGGCGGAATTCCAACACCAGAAAAATCCTCTGTTCTAAGGAATAAACCATGTTGTCCACAGCACACGTGCATATTGTGAACAGCACACGCTTACAGCAGAAAGACGACGTACAGAATGGCGCACCCACAGACTGCGTTGTCTTCTATATCTTTCACATCACTTGCAGCGCCATCTGTTGTTGAAAATTGTAACTACTGTAATTTCGAAAGTTTGTCCGCCTGAAAATGTACTGTTGTCCCAAGCATATTGCAACAAACGGTGTATTTCTATCGCTGCTCGTTTAGTTTTTATTGCCGTTTCAAATATACCGGTCATTTTTGAAACACCCTGTAAGAGTCGGTACCCTCTATTTGACCCATCAGACAGGGCTAAACTTCACATCTCAATAGCCAATAATTACAAGCCCTGTAACTACTTCCAGGAAAGATTCCGCTAACAGTTCAACATACTGCTTGCAAATGTTTACTAGAGACTCCCGCCGATATTTGCCAGAACGTATAAGGAATACAGTCCCAAGTCAATTAGGAAAAGGTACTCAAAGGTCACATTTGCATGCAAACAAATGAAATTTACTGGCCAAAAACACCTCCAGCTAGCTAATGTCTACACGCTCTGTTAAGAGCCTTCCTTTTTTTTTTTTTTTTTTTTTTTTTTACCGAACACGTCACAAACCGTGAAATGTCACAATATGAGCCGTTCCACTGGCTCTGTTGAGCTGCCTTCAGCCATTCTACACTTATTTGCACTTCTATTGGTCGTAACATCTGTGCTTCCAATTCTGGGAAGAAGGATGAGCAGCAGGGTGTGTCGTTACGCCTATAATAGGCTAACACTGTCATTTCTCAATGTATGCTTTACATTTCATACATTTATAAGTACACTAAGTGTAAATATAGTCCTGTATTTCCTTTTTGCATTTGTGTATTACTTTTCCGTATCATATTTCTGAGTTTCCCTTTGTCATTCCTCGTCTCGTCTTCTAGAGAGAGGTTGTGAATGTCTGTGTGTGGTGTTTTCATGTACTTTGGTTCTTGGGCAGGGATTCTTTGAGTGGTAGTGGCAGTTTAGCCAACTTTCATGCAGAGACGAAGTAGCTTCAGCTGGGTCAAAGAGACATTAATCCGAATATGAGAGACATTAGCTCATATATGCCCAGAGAGTCGACAAAGACCCCGCCACAACTCACTGGTCAGGTCAGAAGATGTGCGCTTTGTAAAAATAAAACTGTCAAAATGTGTCCCAAATGCAACGTAAATTTGCATGAAAAATGCTTTGCAGAGTTTAATGCACAATGATATTATGTTTTATGTTGCTTAACTACCTAATATGATTACTTTATAGTTCGTAACTTATAATAATGAAGACTGATTATGAAATTCCTATTAATTAGCATAAAATATGTTTTATTTTGGTTATACCTGTTCCACAAGAGTGTATGACGTTATATGACCATGGTGTCATTGTCTACCCACTGAAAAGAAAAAACCCTTTTAGAAATTAAAACCACAAATTACTGTTACAGCTGTTGACTGTGGTTACTAATAAATGACATACGTGAAATTCATCAAAAGCGTGTTAAAAATAGTTCTGGACAATTATGGGTTAGCGGGACTGGTCAGCAGCTATTCTATGACTTGGTACAGGTAGCCGCAACATATTTTTTCTGCTCGCTTCCGCCACTACCTGGCTGTCTCCGTCGGATAGCGTGGAAAAGCATTGTCCGCCGGGTCGTCGGAAGGTGAGGTGTGAGTTGTTGCTCCGGTCATTTCTTATTATGTAAGTTTACGTAGTTGGAATGTGTAGGGATTTGGGTGAGGCTGATACGTTTCTCAGAAGTATATCCGTTGTAAATCACACTGGAGCATCTATTTGAGTTAGGGAGTGCGATAATGCTTATTAATATTTCAGTTACTTAACACGATTGCTTGTCGTAACGCCACTTGGCGATGGGAGAGTACGTAGTCCAACCTATACCTTGTTTCAGTTATGTCAGTGTTTTTGTGAATGAATGGTGTGTAAACTAGCTCGCGTCCGTAGTAGAATAGTACACCTGCATCCCGGATAACGCTAAATGAGCTAGAACTAATCGGCAGCCAGACCAAATATTGGATTCCCTGGCTACAAACATGCAGATCAAGAAGCCTTAAAAAATGAAACTCCTAAGGACCAACTGATTGAAAGAGCTGGCCCTTCAGTCGGAGTATGCCATTTAAAGGCATTAGCCGAGTAAAAAACGAGTACCTTTCTACACTCCTTGTAGATAATGATATTGACATAGTTCTAATCCAGGAAACACTCGCTCCAACTGTGGAACACCTGCGTGAAAGATGTAGCAGCCATGGCTACGATGTTATGGGTGTTACATATCACAGTGTGTACTGTGTTGCCATCCATTTAAGGAACAATATCGAGCATGACCGCCTTATTTCAACAAATACAGAAAATAAGATCCCTTATGTCTCGATACAGATTGAGGTGACTATTATAAATAATATTTACAAGCCACCAAATGTGCAGTGGTCGCTGGATATTCCACCGATTACTGCCTACCCATCGATTTATGCGGAGATTTTAATTATCACCATGGTCATTGGAACTATGCACGTGTCAATGAATGTGGTATTGCGCTCAACGACTGGGCTGAAAACGAAAATCTCTACCTGGTTTGTGGTGCCAAGGATTTGGGAACTTTCAGATCGGCCGCTTGGCGAAGAGACTACAACCTGGATCTCTGCTTTGTGTCCCGGGATTGCAGAGGACATCCAGTACCTATATCCAGAGAAGTCATACCTTAATTTTTCACACAGCCAACACAGGCCGGTGCCGGCCGTGGTGGCCGAACGGTTCTAGGCGCTACAGTCTGGAACCGCGCGACCGCTACGGTCGCAGATTCGAATCCTTCCTCGGGCATGGATGTGTGTGATGTCCTTAGATTAGTTAGGTTTAAGTAGTTCTAAGTTCTAGGGGACTGATGACCTTAGAAGTTAAGTCCCATAGTGCTCAGAGCCATTTGAACCATTTTTGTGAATAATATACACCCGGAATTTCTAATAAACATTTGTAATGATGGAAAGAAATGGGTGGTCCGCTTCTTCTAGATAATGAAACACTGCTTAAAGAGCTAAAGAGAACAAAAGTAGTGCAATTTTGAAACCAGATAAACCAGCTAACCACCCTCGAAGTTTCAAACCCATTTTCTTAAAAGCTCTTGGAGAGGCTTCGGCTTCGTGCTGGAACATATCCCAGCTGAGCGAGCACGTTTCAGGTTACACAGAAGTTGCTGCGAGCTGGTAATGGCCCTAACAACTTTCACAGAGGATGGTTTCCATGAAAACCTGAAGACAGCTGTCGCGTTCGTAGATTTAACCGCGGCATGACTCAGTCTGGAGAGAAGGGATGGTATACAAATTACTAAAAGCAATCGGAATCCGAAAAACTGTAATCCTCATCAACAACTTAATAAACAATACGTATTTCCGCGTTTCCTTGGGAGAAAATGTGAGCAAGGAGAGGAACCTAAGTAATGGTCAACCACAGAGCTCCGTCTTAGCCCCCCTATTATTCAACATTTGTATATCCGATCTCCGCAATACCAGGTCAACAAAATTCTGCTACGCGGACTATGCCTCTCTTCCTGGTAGAATCAAAGACCTCGGACAAGCGGAGACAGTTCTCACAAAGTATCTAGGTGTTATGAACTCCTATTTTAGAAAGAGGCGTCTTCAACCCAGTACAAGTAAAACAACAAATAAGCTAACACGGAGCTCGGAGTGAAACTTAAAGGAAATACCCTTTGTCATAGTAAGTACGTTGTGTAGCTTGGTGTTACGCTTTACCGCATCCTTTCATGTAAAAAACATCTTCAAAATACCGCTGCCAAGATAAAAACTTGTAACAGTATTATTTAAAAATTGTGTGGCATAACGTGGGGAGCTTCAGGCAGATACCATTGCGCTGGCCCTCTCAGCAGCCGAGTATTGTTCCCCAGATGTGTCTAAACAGCTGCCACACTAACCTGATCGACGCCCTGTTGAACCACACTATGCGGTTAATAATTGGAACAATCCGACCGACACCCATGTATTGGCTTCCTCTGCCGAGCAACATTTATCAACCCGCAATCCGTAGAAGCGAGGCATTACATGGGGAATACTGGAAGCTACGGAAGAATCTGGAATTACCTATACAGGAAGACATACCCAGTCTACGACGAAATAGACTCCGTTCAAGAAACCCACCCTTACGGCAAACAAATTAGCTAGATGGTAGTAATAACGATATGAGAGACCTGTGGGATCACGGCTGTCGACTTATTGAAAATCGTGAAGAGCGTGAGTGGTTCCGAAAGTATTACTGTGATACTTCTGACACAGAACTCGACAGGAAAGTATGGGTCAAATTGAAAAGAGCTATCACAGGGCTTGATCGACGCAGGAGGGGTGCTACAGAGTCTTCGGTCTGTGACTGTGGAGCCCCGAACCAGGCAATAAAGTACATTAGACATGAATGCCCCTCGCATTCCTGTCAGGAGGGTTGGAGCGATGTCAGAAAGCTGTCGATACAGCTCTTATATGGATAAGGAACTTAGATATTGACATTTAGTTAGTTGTCGTCTTTCTGTATTCTTGTTATATACATATACTAATGTCATATAGTACCTGTATTTTTATACTGCATGTGAGCCATACGAATAAATAAATAATTAAATATCTGTGAATGCGTTGTGTATGTGTGAGTGTCGTGTTAGAGTTATTTTTCCATAAAGAAACTTACTCTCTGCAGCGGATATGCACTGATATAAAATTTCCTGACAGGTTGAAACTCTGTGCTGGAGCGAGTCACGAAGTCGGGACCTTTGCCTTCCGCGAACAATTGCTCTACAGTTTTTAACCTCTTTTTGTTCGTTATTTTTCGTTGCATTTGTGAGGGTCGGACATTACATGACACCCGTTCAAGATCATCGTAGATCCGTTCACTCAGTTTTTTTTTTATTACTGGGGGAAGCTGACCCTCTGACCGAACACGCTGAGTTACGGTGTCGGTCAAGAAACTATGGGTGCCGATTACGCTACGACACACGATCCGTCCTCAGAGCTATAGTTCCGCCAGTACTGAGTCTCCTACCTTCCAAACTACACAAAAAGTCTCCTGCGAAACTTAAAAGACCAGCACTTCTGGAAGAAAGGATATTGCGAAGACGTGGCTTAGTTACAGTCTAGGGGATGTTTCCAGAATGAGATTTTTCACTCTGCAGTGGAGTGTGCGCTCGTATGAAACTTTCTGAAAGATTAAAACTGTGTGCCGGAGCGAGACTCGAATTCGGGACCTTTCCTATGTTTGAATTTTAAATACATTTCGTGAGTTTGGTGTTCCTTTGTGATGGTTAGCCGGCCGAAGTGGCCGCGCGGTTCTGGCGCTGCAGTCTGGAACCGCGAGACCGCTACGGTCGCAGGTTCGAATCCTGCCTCGGGCATGGATGTTTGTGATGTCCTTAGGTTAGTTAGGTTTAACTAGTTCTAAGTTCTAGGGGACTAATGACCTCAGCAGTTGAGTCCCATAGTGCTCAGAGCCCTTTTTTGTGATGGTTAGCTAAACTAGCCCAAACGTACCTATCCGCTGCGTGGGGAGCCTTCAACTCAACGCCATTATCCATTAAAGCGTGCTGTTCAACTTTAATTTCGAGCCGTATGAGAATTTGATTCCATTTCATATATTTCCCTGTTTTTTCATAGCTACACGAACTGCCAACTACGCGGATGATCAACAGAGACAACATTTCTCTGACCTATCTTGTTTTAATCTGGTGTATACATTTATCCTTATGTCCTCTTTTTTCCGTGTGTGTATTGTGGGATGAATGTGCGTGCGTAGATGAGACGAATCCATCCAAACACCAAACCGAGGTTTTTCCCACGTGTTAAGAAATAGTTCTGAAACAGTTACCAAGCTGTACAAATGATATCAAGCATTCTTTTAGTGATCATTATTGTAATTGAAGTTACTTGTATTTTATTCAGGAATAAATATTAAATGGTTTTTAAATTGAGTTCTTAAAGTGATCTGTACAACACGACCATGTTTTAGTTTGCCTCCCTCAGAGTCATCTAATTTAATTAATTTGATTTTTCGATATTTCATATGTTAATTCGACAGTTTTATTTTGGATTTATTTTGATATCAAACATGCAGATAACATTCCAGAGATTCAGTGCAACAATGATTGATTTATCCAATAATCAGTTCATAAACTTAATTCATTGAGACTTACTTCGTAAAACGGGCAAAAGGCTCACTTTCAATCTAACGATTCGAAAGGGGTGTGTAGCTGAAGCACGAGTATCACTCGTCCACAGCAATCGCAGAGAACAGTAATTAATGTGCCTAAGAGGAATTCGACGCTCGCTCAGGGGAACGCACGCTCGAATACCGGAAAAGCAACTCCGTTAGTCCAGAAGAATCACTAAGTTCGGGCTTCCGAAATGATAAGCACTTATAAAAACAGAACATCCGCTCCAGATGACTCACGACTTGCCACCTTGACCACACGAGGGCTCCCGACCGACTCCCGCAGATTTCGAGAGCTCCAGACCGCTCCATGACACTCTTTTACCTTCACATGCTCCAGCCAATCAGAGTCAGGAGCAGAATGCAGCCATTCTCATCGGACTTTTCCTACTCCTGCCTACAGCGCTTTTGCAACGTGCTTCCGCCAAGCAGGACTTTAAGAACGTATCCTGCAAAGGACAGGGAACCACCGGTCGTTATGGGAAAAAAAACTCGCACCTAGTGTGATATTAGACGGTTCCGACCGCCACCACGTAGAAGAGTTAGGGGAAGCACAGTCCAAAATCTTCAGCTGAACAAAAACACATTGAAACTGGCCGAGGCGACTACAAAACGAAACAGGACTAGCACACACGGGTGGCCAGGATATGATACGTTACGATCTGTGCTATAAATATATTTTCTTCTCCGTGCGATTCAGTACCTCCTCAGTTATCCGATCTACGCATATAACTTTCGGCATTGTTTTGTAACACCACATTTCTAAAGCTTCTGTTCTGTCTGAACTGTTTACGGTATACGTTTCACTTTCGAGCAAGTGTACACCCCAGACAAATATCTTACGAAAAGACTTCCTAACTCAACTGACATACGATGTTAGCAAGCGTCTCTTTTCCAGAAAAGCATTTCTTGCTGTTGTCAGTCTCCAATTTATGTCCTCTCTACTTCCGTCATTGAGTTACATTACTGCCCAAAAAGCAAAACTTGTCTATTACTTTCTCATTTTCAAATTAATTCCCTCAGAATACCTGATTTGCCTACCTTCACCTTTTGCTATCCTTGTTTCCGTTTTGTTAATGTTCATCACATGCTACAGCGCAGCAGTGCTGTAACAAACATGTCTGAAAAGGTTGCGTCCAGAATCATGGGTTGGGTAAGCTCTCTTAAACTGCAAGTGTTGGCACACCTGCATCTTGCAAATTATAGGCAGAAGATTCGCCAGCCATAGTAAACAATTTACTCACTGAAGAGCCAAAGAAACTGGTACACCTGATTAATATCGCGTACCCCCCCCCCCCCCCCCCCCAGCACGCAGAAGTGCCGCAATACGACCTGGCATGGACTCGACTAATGTCTGAAGTACTGCTGGAGGAAATTGACACCATGAATCCTGCAGGGCTTTCCATAAATCAGTAAGAGTACGAGGGGGTGGAATCTCTTGGAACAGCACATTGCAAGGCATCCCAGATATGCTCAATAATGTTCATGTCTGGGGAGTATGGTGGCCAGAGGAAGTGTATAAACTCAGAAGAGTATTGCTGGAGCCACTCTGTAGCAGTCCTGGACGGGTGGGGTGTGGCATTGTCCTACTGGGTTGCCCAAGTCCGTCTGAATGCACAATGGACATGAATGGATACAGGTGATCAGATATGATGCTCATGTCACCTGTCAGATTCGTATTTAGATGTATCAGGGGTCCCATATCACTCCAGCTGCACACGCCTCACACCACTACAGAGCCTCCACCAGCTTGAACAGTCCCCTGCTGACATGCAGGGTCACTGGATTCATCAGGTTGTCTCCATACCCGTACACGTCCATCCGCTCGATACAATTTGAAACGAGACTCGTCCCACCAAGCAACATGTTTCCAGTCATCAACCGTCCATTGAGGGGTCCAGGAGATGCGTAAAGGTTTGTGTCTTGCAGTCATCAAGGGTACACGAATGGGCCTTCGGTTCCGAAAGCCCATATCGATGATGTTTCGTTGAACTGTTCGCACGCTGACAGTTGTTGATGGCCCAGCACTGAAATCTGCAGCAATTGGCGGAAGGGTTGCACTTCTGTCACTTTGAGCGATTCTCTTCAGTCGTCGTTGGTCCCGTTCTTACAGGATCTTTTTCCGGCCGCAGCGATGTCTGAGATTTGATGTTTTACCGGATTCCTCATATTCACGGTACATTCGTGAAATGGTCGTACGGAAAAATCCCCACTTCATCACTACCTCGGAGATTCAGTGTCCATCGCTCGTGCACTGACTATAACACCACGTTCAAACTCACTTAAATCTTGGTAACCTACCATTGTAGCAGCAGTAACCCGATGTAACAACTGCGTCAGACACTTGTTGCGTTATATAGGCGTTGCCGATCGCAGGGCCGTATTCTGCCTGTTTACATATCTCTGTATTTGAATACGCAGACCTATACCATTTCTTGGCGCTTCAGTGTAATATCATATGGCTGAAGATCATACACGTCATAACTAAAAAAGTTTTTCTGGGTGCTAATGTTTCTGTGAGTGGATGCATTATGTTACATGATGTGGGTACTAACACTAACAAGTAAAAAGGTGCGAATGTATCATCATGTTTTGATTTAAATGTCTTTGAAGCTGCAAGATAAGTTGAAAAGCTATGTCCCTTCGTTTACATCCCTAATTCTACCTAGGACATATTTATCTTATTTTTACGTTTCACTTCTGGGAAAGGCTACGCTCCAGACAAATACCTTACGAAAAGACTTTCTAACACAAATTGACATACGATGTTAGCGAACGTCTCTTCTTCAGAAACGCATTTCTTGCTGTTGCCTGTCTCCAGTTTATGTCCCCTCTACTTCTGACATTTAGTTATTTTACTGCACAAATAGCAAAACTCATGTAATACTTCTTCATTTTCAAATTAATTCCTTCAGCGTCAGCTGATTTAGTTGGACTACATTTCGCTCTCCTTGTTTGCCTTTTGTTGATATTCATCAATTGACTTATTTTCAAGACATTATTTTTCTACCGAACGTGGGAGAAAAGGCACAGGTTGACTAAAAGGACAGATTGATAAGACGCGTCAAAGAGCAGTTGATCTGGTAATGGGGGAAAGTGCAGGGAGTAAAAACTGAAGAGAGAGAGACCAGGACTTGACTAAAGTGAACAGGTTCACGGGGATGTAGGTTGTACTAATTATTCAAAAATGAAGAGATTCGTACAGGTTAGACCAGCGTGGAGAACTGCATCAAACCAGTCTTCGGGCTGAAAACAGAAAAAAGAAGAAAAAGAACTACTGCAACTACAGTTATTTACTTATACACACGTTTATTTCATCTGGCAACACAGGGCATAAGACGACCTCGTAGACTTAATTACTTAGGTTTAAAACAAAACATGATAAGAACGCAAACAGAAACTTTATGTTCTGGCTCATAGATTGCGCATGCATTAAGGGGAGACGTTCATGAAAAACACACACTATTAAGAGATGCACCAAGTCCACAGATTTGAAGGTACGGCAATGAAATTTTGTACCGGGCTTTACATGAAATATGCACACTTTCCGTTAACTTCCCGGATTATATATATTTAACATTTTTATGGAAATTAAATATTTTAATTTCGAAAAATAATATATGTACCTTTTTCTCAGATACTATTCAACAAATCTGTACAAAATCTCTTTGCATATAGTGATCTTCTCTCATGAGGTTTTCTTGAATATAGCGAATAGGAGAATTTTGATATTTTTAATTATTCGTATAATTCTGTAATTATAATACAAAATTCATGCGAAATTCCAAGCACTTTGCCCCATATCTTAGCTTACACTCATAACTTCAAAATTTACTGTATATACAACATTTATTGGATTTATATAAATAAGTGTACAAAATTACATAATTCTAACCTTCATAGATTCTGAGAAAAAGGTACATTAACTTCAAAAATCATAATTTTCAGGAAATGCAATTCAAAGTTCAACTTAAACTGTTTCCTTATGTCTTCTTTTCAGAAGGCACCAGATTTGTACTCAGAGTCTTCTTTCCCTCCAAGCCTTCTCTTCTGGTTACTTATTATTCTCCTTCTTTCCTTTACCAGGTGTGCAACTGACTTTTCAGCTACAACGAGGCACTGTAATTCTTTTTTTCTCAAGATGTCTTGAATGAAATTTCCTATCTTAAAGGCCATTCTCTCTAATACTTTCTTCCTCCTTATCTTATCATAATTAGATACAAAACTGCATCATAAGTTCCAGTTCCAGCAACTGTAGCAGATGAAAATTTGGTTTTAGGGTATTAGGGTATAGTTTCCATGTGAATGAATTTACAGATTCATCTGGATTCTGGGTTTTACCATGAACAAACTTTTTTAGAATTTCTGGATTCACAGCCTTCTAGATGTACCCAGTGCAAGTTTGCTTGAAAGTAATCCACGGAATCGTTGCTCACGAGGTAGTATTGAAGTGTCGCTTCAAAAAGCGTGCATGGCAGGAAGGTCGCGTCACACATCCAATTATTTTCCAGGCATTTCGGATTTGATTTCATCATTGAAACTTTGGGAACTTATTGTCCATGAGTTGTACTGATATATAAAAAATAAATTGAAAACTGACATTTTCGGTCAATTTCATGAACGTCCTCCCTTAATGAAGTTTTTATTTATTGTATTGATATATGTTGCACGATTAGCTAAGAACAGTGCCAGTCAGCGGAATAGCTTTGTTTGTACCGTTTGTTAAGTGGTGGTATTCTATAGCTGCATCTACATTCTATAAGCCACATTAAGCTGTGTGGCGGATTGTTCTTCCGGTGCTATTAGAATGTCCTCCCTTTTCTGTTCAATTAGCGAACAGTGCGCAGTAATTACTGTTGTTAGTGAACCACCGTTTTTCCTCGAATCTCTCTTGATTTCTTTTCATGATCATTTCGGGTGATATATGTGGGTGGAAATGATATGTAGCCTAACTTATTTGGAAAGAACATTCTCGGAATTCAAATTACAAACATCTCTGAGATGTAGAACGCCTCTCTCGTTGCATCTGCCGCTGGCGTCTCCCTGACACACTAGCGCTTACCGAACGAAAACGGTGACGAATCTCGCTGCTCTTCTTTATTAATCCTACTTGGCAGTCGTATAGACAGGCTAACAGTACTCAAGAATGGGTCGAACGTTTGTTCTGAAAGCTATTTCTGTTGCGGACGGACTATCCCAGTCTTTCATTTGCTTTCCAGATTATTTTAGATCGCTCTTGACACATATTCATAGATATTCTACAGTTGTTATTTTCTCATTTATTGATTGCCAGTCGTCTAGTTGAACAATAAGGGATGATTCACCTATTTATGCACAATGTGCTCCATTATCTGTTATGTGGATGTAGTTCAAATGAGCCTCGCGGAGTGGCCACGTGGTTTGAGGTGGTGTGTTAAGGATCGCGCGGCCCCTCCCGCCGGAGGTTCTAGTACTCCCTCGGGCATGGGTGTGTGTGTTGTACTTAGCATAAGTTAGTTTAAGTTGTGGGTAAGTATATCGACCGATGACCACAGCAGTTTGGTGCCTTAGGAATTCACACATATTTGAACATTTTTTTGTAGTTCAAGTGAATAAACTGGTATACTGTGCCATAATAAAAACTACTCATTTTTGACGGTTCGTTGCCAAAGTGAATTCAAAGATCGTTAAGGTTTCTAAGAGGACTACTCCTTTATGCTCAGCAGTTGAGAAATCTTTCATTGTTTTGAAGTTTTGAGATGATACATCTTAAAAAAAATTAATGAAAACATCAAGAAAGTATAAAATATTGGTAGACCGACGGTCAGAGGATCACAAGAAAGATTAAGTACACATTTTTTAATATAAGTATTAGAAAGATCTGTCCCCTATGGCAACTGCATCTGTTGAATGTTGACCAAAAGCAAACTCGAGAAAGAAGTTTTTTCAATAATGTTCGTAGTGGTTTTTTTTAATAAGTTAATTTCATGCGAGTATTCCCTAGCATTAATCAGACGATGGGCGATCACTTCACGCCAGAAACTAAACGGCAATCGTAGCACTGGGCCGAAGTCTTACTCCAATACCAGGAAGGGCGGAAAGCTTGTGGTCAATGTTTTCTGGGATGCAAAAGGGGTACTTCCCTGCAAAACGTAAACCAGTAACTCTTGAGTACTATGAATGTTCTTGAAAAGGCGACGAAAAACAACCTTCTGTCCATCAGGACTACGCCCCTGGAAAGAGAAATTGTCAGAATACGCATCCCGTTCACCGAACTTCCACCGTTTCCCACATCTAAAAATACTGGCTGGAATACAGAATGAA
This sequence comes from Schistocerca serialis cubense, assembly GCF_023864345.2. NCBI lineage: Eukaryota > Metazoa > Arthropoda > Insecta > Orthoptera > Acrididae > Schistocerca > Schistocerca serialis. The sequence goes on from NC_064642.1 coordinate 259,377,552, forward strand.
GGGTTTACAGCAGCCGTTGATGGATATTATGCCGACCTCCAGCGGTGGAAGTTACTCTCTGGAAAATCGTGAAGAAATTCCTTGGCCTAAAGAGAGACTAAGCCGACGAAAGTGTAGTTTTGATTTCGGCAAAAATATACACCTGTCGCTGCCACGCTGAGAAATTTTCACCTTTCTCTTGTAGTGCGCCGCAGGGAAAGACGCTCGGTAGAAAAGAGGACGCTCCGTAGAAATAAACTTTCACTACCAGCAATTTTGTCCTTGCCCTCCTGGATATCTGTTGAGAAATGACCTAACTACTTATGAACCATAAACATAAACCACTGAAGTTTTATGGCATTTATGTTTTCCTTTTCTTCGGTTTTAATTTAATAAAATCATTACCAAATGGTTGTGTTCGTCGTTGAATATTGTAGCATCCCGGTAAACAACTTTCGAAAAAGCCGGAAGGCGTTAGAAAACACTCTGAGTAAAAGTTATTTTAAACTTTACACTGGACTCGCATTCGGGAGGACGACGGTTCAATCCCGCGTCCGGCCATCCTGATTTAGGTTTTCCGTGATTTCCCTAAATCACTCCAGGTAAATGCCGGGATGGTTCCTCTGAAAGGGCACGGCCGACTTCCTTCCCAATCCTTCCCTAATTCGATGAGACCGATGACCACGCTGTCTGGTCTCCTTCCGCAAACAACCAACCAACCAAACTTTACAGCTATAACAACCAGATGACCAAGGCAGTGAATTACGAGTACATAAAGTGTTACCGGTGACAATATTTAGATTGTAGGTTAAAGTGTCTCCCACATTATTATTATTCCGTCTCTTACCATTTAAAAGGCCAGAAACTCAGTGGTGGTATATTCCATAGGATGATCGGTGCTGAGCGAATGTTCTGCAGCAAGAGATTTGCTTGGCTGTTTTACGCGTGTGTGAAGCGTGTGCCCAACACACTGGTCCTCCACGGTCTTGATGATCTGACCAATGTCTGACATGCCACAACCGCAAGGGACTACCGTGCACTTCCCGTGTTACTCGAACCAAGATCGGCCTTTGCAGACCGTAAAAGTGCCGTAATCTTAGATGTTCTGGCATGCACTTCGAGCTATTTGGATAATGTTATTGAGGAAGCACGTGTGATTAAATTAGCAAGTGACCTTGTAAATAGAGAGGGAGGTTTTTGCTTAAATTCTGCTTGGAATCCTGCTCTCTCCCTGGTCAAACAACAGAGGGAAAGAATTAGTTCCACCTCATCCGTCGGTAATCTTTATTCACTGTCGACAACTTCTGACGTTGGTCATTTTTGATTGTGTGGTGGCGCTAGTGTTAACGGTGTGTGTGTGTGTGTGTGTGTGTGTGTGTGTGTGTGTGTGTGTGTGTGTGTTTTGTGTTTTAAAGCATGTGTCCCGCACATCGAGATATTAATTTTCATTGCACAACGCGCGCTCGTTGCTTTTGTGCCTTAAAAATGACAGACTGTGCAACTGCAGGATTATCGGCAGCATTCATGTAAGTTGGTGGAACATTTTATACGCTGGGGGAAACTCAAGTTTTACATTCGTTTCTTTCCAATTGGCGACTGACGAAAGCTATGAACCGTGATGGACGTTGATTATCACGTCAGTGGGCCGTAATCACCCTCGACACGGCTGTTTGATCACCACGACACTGAGCACTTACTTGTTTTTTGCAGCTAGATGCAGGCAGGAGCAGACTGTCTGGTGTGATGGGAAACGACAAAATAGCCACACCACTTTTCGGATCAGATCCAACCCAATGGCCATTATTGACACTGGCACGGACAATCAAGCGAATATCTTTATGTACATAAAAAGAATTATGTGGTTATATAGTGAAGCCACTGCGTCGCCAAAGATCAGAAAATTTATGAATGTGGCTGTAAAAAATTTAATTCCAGGAGTATTCTGTCCTAAATAGAAGTCCAGCAGCATTGCCCACGGGTCGAAATTGTCAGAAAAAGGTGAACAATATCTATCTCGGAAGAAGTAAGTTTCTTGTAACATGGCGAGGGGCATGATCTCGATACGAATATTTTCTTGGTGTACAGCGTCGTGGAACGAAGTTTACCAATCCACGTACTATAAACTCTTTCTTTTGTCGTTGCCTTTAGAGTACTACGATGGAGGTCTGAAAAGTTCTCGGCCCGATAGTGGAAACGAAAATTTATGTTTTCAATAACCTTTTATATTTCTCTTCAACTTCGACTAACATTAATCTGTTTCATCTAGCTTTTGTCCAGTGCTGTCCACAGTTCCTGTTGTATTGATTCTGGCGTGTAGTGGAGAACCATATTCTATCCACTGATACATACTGTCGCAGAACGTCACTTTTTTTGACGAAAACGCGACAAACACTGCTCAGAAATTATTTTCTTGCTAATTGGTTTCTTATACGCCATGAACAAGTGCGGCAATCATTATGCTGTATAATGTGCAATTCTTCGCGCAAAGTGTAGCTGACACATGCTTCTGGAGCCCCTAAAATCTTAGCAATTTCAGACACCTTCTACCTCGTTCTTCCAACTTCTGTTGTGGTTGCACGTTTGGGACGTCCTGCAACTGCATCATCTTGAAAGCTTCACCGGTCTCGTTTAAATTTCACAGCCCATATTTCCACGGTGGAAATTGAAGAAGAGCAATTACCACACATGTTTATGAATCTCAAATGAATTTCGGATGGCGTAAAACCATTTTTTTTTTTCAAAACTCCTCATCACTCTACGGTACTGATTTTCTCCATTCCCGAGAACTGACGCACCGTGCCTATTCAGACAGCTGCCTCCAGCCAACTATTGGACGGAATGTCCTGCGATTTCAAACGGCGCCTGTTGATAGTTATAGCCTACCAACCTTTCGGGTATAAAGTATGCCTCTAGTGCTGAGGGTCTATGAGCGGGGGCGACATCTTTTCAGACCACCGACGTAAATGAGGAGTCGCTTCGGAATGAGTGCACATACCACTGTCTACCTATTTCTTCTCCTTTGATTGGAATTATAAAGCTCCGGGTCGGCTGGAATTCTGCGATATAGCACACGACATCCGCGAAGAAAGAACACCTCTGTGAATTATTTATATTTGATGACGAAATAGAGTTTCATATACTGAAATGTACTCCTGAAATTCAGCTTAAAGTAAAAAATGGAAATGTCGTGTGGTTAGGGCCTCCCGTCGGGTAGACCGTTCGCCTGGTGCAGGTCTTTCGATTTGACGCCACTTCGGCGACCTGCGCGTCGATGGGGATGAAATGATGATAGGTATAGATGTACTACCTACAGCGACATCTGAAAATTTGTACCGGTATGGGACTCGAAACCGGATTCCCGCTCGCGAAAAGTCCGGGGCAGCACAAATTTTGATATGTCGCTTTAGGTTGTATATCTATGCCTATTACAATTAAGCTGAATTTCAGGCATAAACCGTATTATAATTGCATAACTTGGTTATACATTTATAATTATAATTGGCATGGTCGACCCAAGATATTTCATGCAACGTCGAGATAGAGTTAACACACTATCTTACGTACCAGATTAGGATGTTGCGAGAAGTATAACTTGGCGGTGTCCCATTTAGGTAAACTGGAACATGACACGTTTTGCAAGCTACACCGAAATATTTTAGGAAGGAACGAAAATAAGTTCCACATCTTGTCTTTCGGAAACCCAACTGATCAAGCTTTTGACACGGCACCCCAGCGCAAACTGTTAACGGAGGTACGTGCATACGGAGAAGGCTCCCAGATATGTGATTGGCTCGGCAACACAACCCAGTATGTTGTCCTCGACGGCGAGCGTACATCGGAGGGAGGAGTAACATGAGGAGTGCCCCATGTAAGTGTGATAGGGCCGTTTCTATTTTCTATAAACATAAATGATCTGACAGACTGGTTAGGCAGCAATCTGCGGTTGTTTGCTGATGACGCTGTGGTGTACAGGAGGGTGTCGAAGACAACTGACTGTAGGTTGATACAAGATGACGTAGACAAAATTTCTAGTTGGTGTGATGAATGGCAACTGGCTCTCAATACAGAAAAATGTAAGTTTATGCGGATGAGGAGGAAAAACAAACCTGTAATTTTCGGATACAGTATTAGTAATGTCCTGCTTGCACAGTCACGTCGTTGAGTACTGTTCGAGTTTTGGGATCCGCACCAGGTCGGATTGAAAGAAGACATCGAGGCAATTCAGAGGCGGTTGCTAGATTTGTTACCGGTAAGTTGCAGGTATTACGGATATGCTTCGGGAGCTCAAGTGGGAATCCCTGAAGGGAAGAAGACTTCCATTTTGAAGAACACTACTGAGAACATATAGACGACCGGCATTTGAAGCTGACTGCAGAAGGATCCTACCGCCGCCCACATACATTTCGCATAGGGACCACGAAGAGAAGACAAGATAAATTAAGGCTCATACGGAGGCATACTGACAGTCGTTTTCCTTTCTCTCTATCTGCGAATGGAACAGGAAAGGAAGCGAGTAGTTGTGGTACAGTTTATCCCTCGTCAGTCACCGTACCGTGTCTTGCCGTGTGTGTGTGTGTGTGTGTGTGTGTGTGTGTGTGTGTGTGTGTGTCTATGTATGTATGTATGTGTACTGAACCGAGGACCTAGAAACGACGGTGAGGCTCCGTCCCCGCCGTAGCCCTCAAAGGTTCACAACCCCACAACAGCAATTATGGTGCACGCTTACGTGGGGACAGCTCTTGCCGTGTTCGTACAGTACGTAGGTGCAGATTACGGTTTAGTTTTTCAGTGCTGTTGCGAAACCGATGAGGTGCAGATTTCAGCAAGAGGAACTCCATCTTTCTTTGCTTTGAGGCTGACGTGATATTAAATTCGCTCTTTTATTTCTTTGTTCCTCTCCCCCCCCCCCCCCCCCCTCGCCCCCCTCTCCCAAACTACCAACACCATCATTGTCATAGTCATAGTGTACAGCTGATTAACTCTTCATGGCTGCGATTCACACTTATGTAAAATGTGTTAATATGATGCATCATGGTCTCCTTTGACTGTTAAAACTCATAGAACCCGCCACTGCAATTTCAGCGTGTTGCAATTATTAAAGGGAGTACTGTAAATATTGCCCAATATTCGCAATACTCCACTTGTTAATAGCCACACGCTCCAAAGTGCAACATTTAATTTTATTAATAAATAGCTTTTCCAGTAAAAGGTGGCCTTGATGTCCTTTAAGAAATATAATGTACAGCGTTTGTCATCAGTGCAGAAGACTCGGGCCGTTGCGCACTGAAAAGACAGGAACTTTCATAAATATTTTTGAATCTTTTCATACAACGTCAAGAAGCGTCGACGTTGACACAAATGGACTAGTCTCTTAACACAGAGTTATTTCTGCGGGAAACCTTGGGGCTCAACCTGTTGTGCGTTACGATAGCTACGTTAAGTAGTTGAGTGCCAGAATATTCGAGCGAGGTGGTATGGAGTGAAAAGTACATGTTAATTAAATCCCGATCTGCTGTCCAGATTTTAGTTTCGCGTAATTTCCCTTAATCGCAACGGGTAATAAGTGGATTTTCTGCCTTAAACAAATTTACTGCTATTCCTTCATTCAGATTTGTAGCAACTAAATAAAATGTCGCTGCAAAAAAATTCTACCTACAGAATTTTCTAAATCTATTCATAAAGGTACCTATAGCATCCCACACGGTTTGAATACTAAGCCACTATTACTCTGACATATCTAGCGCCCCAATTTCTCTGCCGGCCGAAGTGGCCGTGCGGTTAAAGGCGCTGCAGTCTGGAACCGCAAGACCGCTACCGTCGCAGGTTCGAATCCTGCCTCGGGCATGGATGTTTGTAATGTCCTTAGGTTAGTTAGGTTTAACTAGTTCTAAGTTCTAGGGGACTAATGACCTCAGTAGTTGAGTCCCATAGTGCTCAGAGCCATTTGAACCATTTTTGAGCCAATTTCTCTCCCCCCCCCCCCCCCCTCACGCCCCACTAATACCCTCTCCCGTTTTCCTATTACCCGTTCTCTTCCTCTGATTCACTCTTACGTAAAATCTTATTCGTATTTCCTGAGTAAGCTACAACATTTTAGGACATTATTACCAACATAGTTAAGCTCTGTTGTTATGTTATTTTCATTAACGCGATAAAAATTTTTCAGGAACCAAACAGTAGTACTGTGGAAATAAAAAAAGTATATGTACATTTAATACACTACTTCAAATTCTGAAGGAATCAAGGATAAAATATCTGTAATTTGTACAAAGAAGTTCTTAGAGTTAGTAAGAGGAAACAACAAAGAATAAAAAGAAGACATTAGGGAAAGGTCAGGAAGTTTAGGGAGAAAAAACAAAGAGTAATCTTTCCCGATGACATAATTCTGCCACAGACATTAGGGAAAGGTCAGGAAGTTTAGGGAGAACAAGCAATGAGTAATCTTTCTCGATGACTTCATAATTCTGTCACATGGCAAAGGACTTGAAAGATCTGTTTAACGGAACTGGTAATGCCCTAAGGAAGAGGCTATAAGATGAACATCCCTAAAAGTAAACAGTCGAATTATTAAATAAGAAAATGACACACTAAAAGTAATACATTAATTTTGCTGTTTGGACGGAAAAATAGCTGATGACGGCAGCAGTTAAGATGAAATAAACGCAGACAGGCAATAAAAAAATTCCGGAAAAGGTAGTATATCAACATCAAATATAAATTTGTGTGTTTATAAGTATTTTCAAAACGTATTTGTCTGGTGTGTAGGAATATATAAACGATAAACAGCCCAGACAAGAGAAATACAATATTTTATAGTGTAGTATTACATCAGAATACTGAAGGGCAGATCGGCTAACTAATGCAAAGTTAATGAATGTGGGAAAAAATAAATTTTTGGCTCAATCTGCCTAAAAGAACAGATTGGTTGATAGTCTGAAGATTCAGAATTTTCGTGAATTCGGTAATTTTACATAAGCATTAGAGATGCGAAATTTGCAGTACCCTCGTCTATAACTGAGCAATCGTGTCTACAACTACTTGTATTATAGCTTCTACGCCGTAATCTGAGGTTACTTTGGCCCTTTGAGGGTAACTTTGGCCCACTCGGCGGAAAAAGTTTTAAATTTTTTTCTCCAACTAAAATTACATCACTAGCGTGGACTAAAAAAAAAAAAAACAGTATGCATTTACAGTGTGCCAAGAGCCATCCAGGAGGTTGTAACTTCAACGACGTAATACTGTATTGGCAGCACTGATCTCAATGTTGATCATAAATATTTTATCAGCTACTACACACTGATAACTTCTGCCTGAACGGTTCACGTCAGTTATGCTAAAAATACAGGTATGGTGAGTGTAATTTTGTATTCTGTCAGTATTAGGTGAGAAGGTAGGAAACTATTATTTGCGTGAAGTTCAATTTGGATAATATATTTAACACTTCTGTAAAACTGTGCACATTTTTGCAAAATATGTGGCTACTTTGTCCCTGGTCAAGTAACCCAAACATGAAGATGAACTGATGACTCTGAAATCTTCTCTGATATCCAGTACTATAAAATGGCTAGAAGAAAAAGATAAACTATTTTATCTTTGGGAGGATATGGTAAGAATTATCAGTCCAACACGACTAACAAAATGTGGCTATTTTCAAGTACCAGAGCTTAAGTAACCTATTTAATGAGGATCATATCCTTACTGTACATTATATAGTCTCTTTGCAAACAGGTACCATAGTGTGATATTTATCTTGAAAATTAGTCATTTGATGAAATATATACACTTGTATATTTACTGTATAACTTTCTGAATTAAGTTCAATATTCCATGTCCTTATATGCAACATGTAGTGTTTTATTTGTTCCTCGTGCTCCTGAATGTCTACCCTAGAGATGTTCAGTGAGTTTACTTTTTCCCTACATCATATTACCACTTTTTACGAAGAAATGACTGAGTGGGTGAAAGTAGCCCTAGTGTGGGTAAAATTGACCCACTTTTTCGTATGTTATAACAGATGCGATTTCCTTTATTTATTAACTTGCTTAATTGATGGTACAGGTCTCTGACAATACTAGAAAAATGTATTTGTAATTTCCTCTCTGCCACTATACTTTGTTGTTTTTTTTCACATAGAAAAGGACAGGCATAAATTGTAGTTATACCCGTTTACGGTGAAAATTGAATTCCAGAAAGACGTCATTTATGTGTATATGATATCCTGTATTAGTTCAGATATTTATTTCGTATTTTATTATTTGTTTGAGGTACTTCTTGGGCACCGTGCGACGAACGGAGCTGGCCAGACAGGTGCTCCAAGGAGCTAATAACAGCGCGCGGAATGCCAACGAGGATCTCAGAATTATGCACTGCAAGAGTCGTCAATCAAGACGCAGGACAACACAGTCAACAACGAATTATACTGAAAACTCTTGTTTTTCAGTTTCAGCCTAATACTCGCTCGAGACAAATGGCTCTGAGCACTATGCGACTTAACTTCCGAGGTCATCAGTCGCCTAGAACTTAGAACTAATTAAACCTAACTAACCTAAGGACATCACATACATCCATGCCCGAGGCAGGATTCGAACCTGCGACGTAGGGGTCACGCGGTTCCAGACTGGAGCGCCTTTCACCGCACGGCCACACCGGCCGGCGCTCGAGACAATGTTTGTACTTACGTCAGTAGTAAAGTCAATTCTGAGTTGCAAATTCTGCGAGTTATTTGGGAGAGAACAATAAGTAGAACGTTAATCAATCACGATTTGAAAGAGAATGTAAACCAATAATTTGTTGCGCCATCATTTCAATGGGACACATCGTACGGCATTAAGGAGTAGTCAAATATGGTAATGGAGGGAAATCGGGAGGGGCTAGGCTGGAGAGAGGGGTGGGTAAGAATTAGAGCGAGAGATCAAGCTTTAATACTGAAAGCAGGCGCAAGAGGGCGACAGTTGCAGTCGTTATGCACAGGATCGTTTAACGTGGAAAGCTGCATCAAACCAGTCTTTAGGCTGTAGGCCACAGTACACACAATTTTTCAGCATAAGTATTCTACATTTTCAAAAACTGCATCACCAACGTACACGTAACAGCAACTGGTCTGGAAGTGTGTGCCAGAGCTTACGAGCATTTCGTCTGTCCTCTTACGTGTAACGTTTTGTTCCTCAAACATGTACTAGGGTTGTTCAAAAAAGTATCCGACTTTTATTTAAAAAACTTTCTGAACTTTCTGAACAGCCCTCGTATGTAAGCGATACACTGTACATCGTTTCGATTACATATCTAACCTTAAGTGTACAGAGGAACAAAGACTTTCTCTCATGCATGTGCATCAATGCTATATCCTTTTAAGCGTCGAACAACATATTCCTACGTCACAATATGACAGTATAAGAATTGCTTCGCTGATTTATCATAGCACCCCGCAAAAATGTCACTCCAGGACGCTCAGCATTTTGTAAAATTGCTAAAAATCTGAAATAAATTGTACAACAGGCAGCGCACGTTAAACTGGTTTGTCAAAATAAAATCATCATTAATTAGTGACTAACTGTTGTCTACTCCATTACCTACGGCTGTAGAGAACTCACGAGGAGGGTCCGCCCGAGAGATGAAGCGTAGTGTTAAGAATTATACAACTCCCAGGAGGATGTAACAGTTACGGAGTGAGAGCCACTACCAAGTACCATTACTGGTACTTGTCGAACGAATCTGGAGACTCGCTGTTATTTTACACTGAAGAGCCAAAAAAGCTGGTACATCTGCCTCCCGTGAGCAGGCAAAAGTGCCGCAACGCGGCATGGCGTGGATTCGACTAATGTCTGAAGTAGTGCTGGAGGGAATTGACACAATGAATCCTTCACGGCTGTCCATATATCCGTAAAAGTACAAGGGGGTGGAGATCTCTTCTGAACAGCACGTTGCAAGGCGTCCGAGATATGCTCAATAATGTTCATATTTGGGGAGTTTGATGGACAGCGGGAGTGTTTAAACTCAGAAGAGTGTTCCTGGAGCCACTCTGTAGCAGTCCTGGACAGGTGGGGTGTGGCATTGTCCTGTTGGGTTTTTCACGTCCGTCGGAATGCACAATGGACACGAATGGATGCAGGCGATCAGACATGATGCTTATGTATGTGTCTCCTGTCAGAGTCGTATCTAGACGTATCAGGGGTCTCATATCACTCCAAATTCACCCGCCCCACATCATTACAGAGCCTCCACCAGCCTGAACAGTCCGCTGCTGATATGCTGGGTCCATGGATTCATAAGGTCGTCTCCATACCCGTACACGTCCATGCGCTCAATACCGTTTGAAACAGGACTCGTCCGAACAAACAACATGTTTCCAATCATCGACAAGCCATTGTCGGAGATGGCGGGCCCGGGCGAGGCGTAAAGCTTTGAGTCGTGCAGTCATGAAGGGTACGCGAGTAGGCCTTCCGCTCCGAAAGCCCATATCGATGATGTTTCGTTGAATGATTCGCACGCTGACACTTGTTGATAGCTGTGTCCCATCGCCCGTGCGCCGACTATAACATCACGTTCAAACTCAGATAAATCTTGATAATCCACCATTGTAACAGTAGTAACCGATCGAACAACTGCGCCAGACACTTTTTGTGTTATGTAGGCGTGTCCGACCGCAGCGCCGTGTTCTGCCTGTTTACATGTCTCTGTATTTGAATACGCATGCCTATACAATTTTCTTTGGCGCTTTAGTGTATATACAACAATAGAGCTTATAAGAGATTGTCCGAAAAACATTGTGATGTCGCATGGGTTACTTTGAAACAAGGACCGCGAACCCACGCTTAAAAACCAAAAGAGAACAGCATAAACTTTAAAAATTTCCTGAAATTCTCATACAGCTACCTTAAGATAATTCAGTGAATACAGAATGACGCACATCTAAACAGTCTTGCACATCTAAGCAATCTTAATCTCCACCCATCCTCACTTAAAAAGTTACTTCTCTTCGTAGCACACATTCATTGTGAACAAGAACGACAAGAATAGGAATTCTATCACTCTCTCCCTCCTGATCTCCGTCCTAATGTGTGTGTGTGAAATCTTGTGGGACTTAACTGCTAAGGTCATCAGTCCCTAAGCTTACACACGACTTAACCTAAGTTATCCTAAGGACAAACATACACACCCATGCCCGATGGAGGACTCGAACCTCCGCCGGGACCAGCCGCACAGTCCATGACTGCAGCGCCCCAGACCGCTTGACTAATCCCGCGCGGCGGTGGCGAATATTCAAGCTGCTTCACACTGCTGGCACTCTGGCACATAAAGCCTTAGGTTAACACTCGATCATAAGCATTTGTCATACTAAGAGCAAGTTGCAGAACAAACACTCTACAGAGAGCGTGAGTACTAATCGACAGGGAGATCATTAGTAATCGAACCTCATATTCAGATTGTAGACTAACAATCAGATCGCTGTAGTCTTGTTGAAATAGTATTTATTTGATTGACTCGCAATGCTTTTGGAACCACGGAAAATCACAATAAGAATGAAGTAAATGTCTTGGAATGAAATAAAAGGATCGGTGAGGACGATATTAATAAAGATGCAGTGGTGTGAAATGATATGACTGGAAAGTGTTCAGATAAGCTGAATCTATAACGTAATGAATACGGATTAACAACTTTAAATGTGTGCTAGAGAAGGATCGGAATCGATTTTCTGCATAGCCTTAACCAGCATATGAGGTTATCTGAGCATGTCTCGAGGCATGACTAAGTTGTGGCAAGTCACGGCACTGCAGGGACCCCGAACCTTCCAGTGGTGCTATCAGCGCATAGTCCGTGAGAGAATCTCTAGTTTAGTGTTCGGAAATAATAGGCGGAAAAGTCAGCGACAATGAAAGATCAGGTCAGGACTGCACGCGTCTCAGACTGCTCATGCTAAGCAAGCAATCAGACTTCGAGTCCTTATTCGGCACAAATATTCGACTGCCATTACATATTCATGCAATAAAAACAAGTAGACCGAATCTTCCTCTACGACAGTCCCACGTCCAGCGTTTCGCCACAGTGTCACTTAAAATGGTTCAAATGGCTCTGAGCACTATGGGACTTAACTTCTGAGGTCATCAGTCCCCTAGAACTTAGAACTACTTAAACCTAACTAACCTAAGGACATCACACACATCCATGCCCGAGGCAGGGTTCGAACCTGCGACCGTAGCGGTCGCGCTGCTCCAGACTGTAGCGCCTAGAACCGCTCGGCAACTCTCCGCGTCACTTAGTAACGTGCTACCTGTGAATAGTATGACATGTCGCACGTCACTGCAACAAGTATATGACTGTGTCTAACTAAGTGATATGTACACTGATTGTGTGAGTTACTAAGCTGTAACTGAATAACGCCTATGTTTTACGACCATCGTTCCACTACACTGGCGAAGAACGATGAAAGATTGTTTTTAATTATGCCATGTGTGTATGTTTCACTTTAAGGAACATTTTAACTATGTACGAAGCCGTAATGGGACCAACAGTAATCAAGAATGTTTTATGATCTGGAGATGGCTAGATTGTTAACTGAAACTAGTAATCAATCCAAATAAAGAAGATTTCATGTGCGATCTTGACCTCACGGGTCCCCAACATAAATAAAAAAATTTACAACAGGTCGCCTATCTCCCGGTTCACAATCTGAACAAACTTGATAAACAAGTGTAGCATATTGCGAGTACAAATATAGAAAGACTCTTTACTGTATGGTTACAAAATAGTAGGACCATCATTGGAAGCAGATACTTCCATAAAATATCTAGGAGTATGTGTATTTGAAGTGGAACGATCGCATAATATTAATCACGAGTAAGACAGATGCCAGACTGCGATTCATGCGAAGAATCCTCAGGAAACGTAATCCATCAACAAAGTTAAGTAGGTTGCAAAACACTCGTTCGACCAGTACTTGAATACTGCTCGTCAGTGTGGGATCCGTACCAGATAGGACTCATATAGAAAATAGAGAAGATCCAATTATGGTCTACCGATAAAGTTCGGAAAGCGTACATTCGTAGAAGAGCCAACCAATATATTGCAGTCCCCTTCCTGTATCTCCCGAAAAGACCACGAAGGTGAAATTAGAGAGATTCGAGTACACCCAGAGCCTTACCAGCAGTCTTTCTCCCTGCTAACCATAAGCGACTTGAACAGGAAACAGGGAAAGTGACACTGATCTACAAAATACCCTCCGCCACACACCGTAAGGTATTAGATGTGGATGTAGAAGACGTGTCGCGAGAAGTCTTGTCCTGAGCGCTGGCGCTGAATGCTTCGGCTGACTGTGCCTCTCCGACAGAGGGTCCTCGGAGGACCCGCGGTCAGAAGGAAGTCAGCGACCGCCCTGCTCCCACAGCGGCCGAGGGTCGAAGACCCCGCGGTCACGCTCCGGCCGCCAGCCGCCTACTCTGCCCTCGGGCGCAAGCAGAGTCGCTAAAGCGCATTCCGCTCTTTGTCCAGCACCAGCGAAACGAAAACGGCGCCGAGCCTTTCATAATACATCAGCAGTAAATACCTTCGCGCCAACGAACGTAGCCCCACGTTAAACGGTTTACTCCAGCTTCGAGTCCCGTCCTAGTTCACTACAATTCACACAGTCCTCTTCTGTCAAGTGTCGCGCGAAACCCAAAGTAGATTAAGACTTCATATTTTTTACAGGTTCCAAGTTTTCTCTGTAGACACGGTCAACTTGCAGAGATTTGACTCGCAAGACGATCATCACACCTGTTAATCACTAATTTCGATGAACATTGGGTATGTACTGAGTATCTCAGTAACCGTTTTCATGTGGCCGCCCCCATTTTCCGAAAAATTCGACGTTGCAAGTTTCATGTGTACCTCCTTCACTGGTAACGTTCGTCATGTTCGGACCAAGGGAGCGAAGCACAGTGGTTAAGATTCACGGCTGCCACCCTGGCGGTACGTATTTGCCATCCCTTTGACATATATTTTTACAGGCAGGTTAACATTTTCACAAATAAAATCCAAAATACTCCCAGCTTGCTAAGAACTAATAGAAAAACCGCTTCGAGAGAAGGGTCTCTAAAAATACGTTCCTTATTTCTGCATCAGTTTAGAGCACCTGCTTTCACAGGAGTGATGACAAGTGGTTCACATCGAAGTTGATCGAAGAAAGAACAATCTTCTTGAATTGAAACAAACTGTCTTTTCTGGTATCGCTTCTGAAAAATCCGTGAACCAGCAAGGGTGTACCTTAAATGTGCTTGGTGCTCTACGAATTTCTGTTTCGGCTGCTTCTACGACAAATACGACCCGGAATTCTGTTCTAGCAAAGAAACCGACGCAAGCGATAGCGAAGAAGACGATTCTGTAATCTACGAATGCGTTCTCAAAAGTAATGCCTCCGAATCTTTTATGTCAAAAACTCAAAGCATTTTGAATAAAACTAGCGTTACCAACATTCTACATCTTTATTCTCCATGTCTATGTCCTTGCTGGCCTTATACTCTAAAGGGCTCTCTAAATTGTAGCGTGTAACATGGCGGTATGTAACGTAACTATGTCGGTGCTCGAGAAACAGCGTGCAGTAATCGAGTTTCGAATTCGGAGAGTTCGTCCAACAAATAACGTTCTCTCCTTCAGCATGATAGAGACAGACCACACACGAGCGCTGCGATGCCTTGGGTCCACTGTCGTCGATCATTCTCGATACAGTCCCGATTTGGCCCCATCTGATTTTCACCTGTTTCCAAAAATTAAAGATCTTCTGACTTTTCACGCTTTAAGAGCTTCTTCATGGGTTTCGCCTTGATAGTGATGAAGTGGTACAGGCAGAGGTGAGTTTGTGTTTGCGTCAACGAATGCAAACATTCTGCAGTGAAAGGATCAAATGTTCAAATGTGTGTGAAATCTTATGGGACTTAACTGCTAAGGTCATCAGTCCCTAAGCTTACACGCTACTTAACCTAAATTATCCTAAGGACAAACATACACACTCATGCCCGAGGGAGGACTCGAACCTCCGCCGGGACCAGCCGCACAGTCCATGACTGCAGCGCCTGAGACCGCTCGGCTAATCCCGCGCGGCAGTGAAAGGATCAACAAACTGGACATTCGGTTACGTTATGTTGCTTTTACAGCTGACCTATGTTGCATTAATACATGATTATACTTCGTATTTAATATAGTATATGATGTATAACAGTTCCTTCCTCCCACTGTTAAATTTCCTGGTGCAAGCGTGTTTGTTTACAACTTAGAACGACCATCCAAAGACATATGAACTTTATTCAGTTTATGTAACTCTGGTCTATTCATGGAGGTATAATAAGGGGAGATGGCGCTAAAGACTTACGCTGTACGTTGGATTGAAGCCGGTGCTGCCATGTTAGTTTGTCCAGACCATTAGCAGACGATTGCTTCTTGTTCTTAATTTCTGTCTTGTGCATGAAACAGTTGTTTTAAATAGTAAATGCTACAGTGCTTTTGTGAATAATGCAGCATCGGGATGGCAATTTCAGATGATTTTCTGTTGTGAAGCGGCTATTTCATGCAGACGCATTTCACCTCGTTAATGCAACTTTCGTTCTGTTATACGTTTCGAATAACCAGTAAGGAAAGTATGTCATACGAAAAGACTGATTTTCCAACTTGAATCTTTCTTAATACAGAACGATGAAACTAATGTTCTGTCTGCTACCTCTTCTCGAAAATGCTGAGAACATACAGTGTTTCCTATGTCTGGACGGTTTGCAATATTTCCTTCTCACAGCGTTCAGCCAGAGCGCTCTTGACTTGTATCGACACGAGATCTAAAGCCAGTTTACCTTAACAACACCAGTACAGTGAAACTAACGGGTGCTGCTAAAATTCATGTACATATAAAAAAGAAAATATCGCCAGAACGAGTCCACTTACGAATGAAATATGATTTCTTTTCACTTTAGACTGTTATCAGAATTACTAGTACTTGTGTAAATGATGTAAGAAGGCATTTTGTATCAAAATACTTCCACCAAAAGCCAATTTTTGGCCTTACTAACAAGGTGGACGTCGGCATCAAGTTTGTGACGTTATGACAACTTCCCTAACTATACCTCCATGGGCCTATTGCCCACAACACTTCTTTGGATTCAGCCATAGAGTACGCCACTTAAGCTGACAACGTACAATGTTCACCTTTGGCACCCATAACACTTGTAAATTTCGACAGTGTGGCTTTAGATAAAGCTTTAGTGCCTACACATATAATTAGTATTTCTTTGTTTAGTTTATGGCACAATTATTGTATATCAGACCTGTTTGTTCTATTTCTGCCAGATAATTTGTGAATATATTTTTACTTATGTGCTGTGATAACTGCATTGTATAACCAACTTTCACATAATTCGACGATGACTTCGTTTACAGAATACATCAATGACAACTGAAAATTTCTACCGGACCGAGACTCGATCCTGGATTGCCTGCTTATCGTGAGCCATAAAATTTGACTCTCAGAGCACGACGTATGCCCGACCCAAACTTCCTCACAAATATGTCGTCAACCGCGTGTCTATAACCTGTACTCGCACATCCATTATGTACATTTCCGTACAGGTGAGACATTTTACTTGAAAGTCGCTTGCCCGATGTCGGCGGATAAATACAGTATTGTACTGCCTATGTTATTATAAGTTACAGTGCAAAGTTTCTTTGTACATGCATGTCCGAAGATACTTTGCATCGTAAATAAAAAGAATTAAATTTAGTTACTGGTTACGTTGTGTTTTTATTTATATTGTTATCAGTCACGCAAACAGCCTTTCAAACTGGTTTATGTGAAAAATATGTAAAGCAGACGGCACGAAAGCTCGTGAAACAAAGTAAATAGAATAATAACGTTTTGACGGTACTGTATGGTCGCTCCATAGAGTTTAGCTTAGTAGCTGCACAATAGTCAGCAATTCTTTCACATTCCTGACTAGTTCAAAATGGCTCTGAGCACTATGGGACTCAACTTCTGAGATCAACCGTCCCCTAGAACTTAGAACTACTTAAACCTAACTAACCTAAGAACATCACACACATCCATGCACGAGGCAGGATTCGAACCTGCGACCGCAGCGGTCTCGCGGTTCCAGACTGTAGCGCCTAGAACCGCACGGCCACTCCGGCCGGCTCCTGACTAGTTTTAAGAAATGAACGCACATCGGATTTTCTATCTACCAGCTATTCATGGTTTTATTATTATCTTGAGCTTCGAAGGCATATACGTATACCTACAGTGAGATATGTGTACCTACAATACATCATCGTGGTAACCGCTAGTACACATAATGAAAATTTGAGGCTGACAAAGACAACCGCGGTCTCTGAGGCGTGTTTTCCCGTGTACTGCCAAAAGTTGCTAACGAAAGCACGAAGAAGTGTTTTGAGTCGTAGAGAGTGCTAACGCTTTTATCAGATACAGTCAGCGTATTATGGAGATCTTGGGCTTAGCGTGCTTTCCCACAGCAGGTTTCTAGCAACCTGCAACGACTGAGGGCTTAACATTCACATCGGCTTCGTCTGCTGTTTGCGTGATAGTTCGTGCTGCACTTCAGGTCAGATGTCGGTAGCCCTGTCGCAGTAGCTATCCTTCCCTTGTGGCAGAACTTGCTCTCACAGAATCGAGATAAATGTTTGTCCAACGCTATAGAATTTATTACAGCTAGTGCACAGAAACTGTTACTCGAATTATACCGCTTCACAGTTTAGTTCAGCTCCTGCCAATTAAGCTTTTATTTTAAAATTTACGTAGGTCTGAATACTGCCGCACTTGATTGCCACTAGTGTACATCTGATACGCTACACTGTATCTTTTCTGGCGAAATTCGCAACACAGAAAACTTGATCAAGAAATTCGATAGTATCGAACTTAATATGATGTATTTCCAAACGAAAATAGAACACATAAAGTGATGTGAGAGTGCAGAAATTGACACAACCTGAAAATTTTTCCTTAAAAAGGGACAAGATAAAAAACAAAAAATAAAAAAATTAATATTTAATAATCCAAGGACCAGTAGGTACGAATCTAATTTAACTTTGCCACTAATAAAATGTTTGGACTGCAGAAAAAAGTTCTACAAGACATTTAGAATTTACTACTGGACGGAGTTTATGATTGTGTACTGTATTATTCCTCTCTGAAGACTATAAATACGTTTCGTTACGAACCTCAATAAGCAAAAATATCTAGAAATTTCTACATCACATTTTTGCTTCTCTAATTGGGATTGCGGGTCCAGCAGTTCACCAGCAGTGGTGTACTTTAACAGAGTCGGTTCTACTTAGCGGCATTGTTAACAAATAAACACATAGCTACTCAACCAGTTTAAAATGAAAATAGTAGGTCTGTTACGCTTTCCCAAAACAGGCCCATCGGCAATTGTATTTCTGTTGAACTTCTGCCTCGTAGTAAAACTTACTGTACACTGTCAGTCAAAAATTCTTCGAGCAGTTTACATGTTTCAAAAGATAATCAACGTGTCTCCGTGTTTATTAGAAGTGTGGTGGCTTTTGGAAATCTCGAGACATTAACTTATATCTGCCCATTCACATGTGTTAAAAGTTTGGTAGATATTGTGAGTGAACATCGAGAGAGGGAGGGAGAGTGAGAGAGAGAGAGAGAGAGAGAGAGAGAGAGAGAGAGAGAGAGAGAGACGGCTGACAGGGTTTCATCAGCATATGCAGCAGTTTCAGAATATCATGGTTTCGAAAGTCAGTATATCTTAATTCTGACCGAATATCAAGGTAACGACGGGGGTAAGGAAAACAGATACAAGTCACAGCTACCACATTCAACAAAGTGCCCTGTAAATACCATGATTGACACACCAGTGGATGGCCAATGACCCACTCAATTACAACTAAAGGAACAATTGTCACCGGAAGCACTATATTATCTGGTCTGCACACAGATATTACTGAACATTCTTTTTATTTTCAAACCATATAGAGTTCCTGCATCTTTACGTGTTTGAAGGAAAACGCGTTCCTCTAATTCAGAATAAACAATTCACTTAGCAGCGAGGCATGCGTAGAAGGTAATACAGCACAATGGGCGAGATTAAGTTGCTCCGAGAGGCTTTCTCTTCCTCGTATGGCCCAATTAATACAAAGAGACAAAAATTTGCGGCCTAACACGTAATTTTGGTAATTTTTGAGGATATTTCTCGTGGAGAAAAACAACGCTCTGACTAAAATATTTTAAAAACGGATTAAAAACAGTCTTGACCGCTATAAAATATTGATTTATGATGGTTACGATTTCGGTTAGAAAGTGACCAATTTGAGGCTATATATATCAATGATGATATGCGATGGCGGTGAATGAACAGGTGTTGTGACTACACGAGCAGCTGATGTCACAAGAGCTGTTCCGTTCACCGGCACCGCCTGCCGTCATGGCATAAATGGTCTGAAGATGGTCACATTCGGACCGAAACTGGTAACCGTTGTAAATAAATATTGTATTCTCATCAAGACTGTTTTTAATCCATTTTTAAAAGGCAATTTTAAACCAAGACTTGCAGAGTGCTTCTTATGTAAAAGCGCTGCAAGTAGTCATCGCTTGAGGAAGTATTGCGTCAGAGCTATTTAAACGAAATGAAAAGAAGCGACCTGCTCGTATAGCGCAGCACTTCAGGATATAGCTTACGTGATAAAAGGTGATGCATGCCCACAACGCCTCCCCCCCACCCCCCCCCCCCCACCCCCCGACCCGCCCACCCCCCACCATTACGTACACAAATACGCTGGTTTCGCCCATTAGTAATTCTCTGTACTTTTCTCCAGTTATACGAAAACCCAGCTGCCCCCTAATTTCGTCTCTGATCCTCTACACGAAAACTTTTGAAATAGAAGAATGAAACCTCACAGCAGAACCTTCGCACCATTCTCCACCGCGTGGGCTCCCACAGCAAATTCAAGTGTGGCTGTAGACACTTTAGTTTAAAGGTATACATCTCAGTTTGTTTCCAAAATATTTCTAATTGTACAAGAATAATATTTTTCAGACAGGTAGCGAATCAGGTCGCAGAAACAACAGTCAAAACCAGAAATTTAATCACGACTTTTCGTAACGAAAATTACATAAAACTAACAATCATTTAAACATTTTTTCTACATTCAATATAGAACTCTTTTTTAATTTTCGTAAATGAAATATATTTTAAAGACTCATGAATACGAATTCAGCGGAAGCAACTAAACGACACAAAAACTGGAGTAGATAGTGTTTTGTGTAACAAATATACGTTTTCGTTTTTCTGCAATCAGATACTGGTTTCCGCAGGCGCGCAGCGGGTGCATGGTGACAAGTTACTGGCTCTGAGCACTATGGGACTTAACATCTGAGGTCATCAGTCCCCTAGAACTTAGAACTACTTAAACCTAACTATCCTAAGGACATCACACACATCCATGCCCGAGGCAGGATTCGAACCTGCGACCGTAGCGGTCGCGCGGTGCCAGACTGAAGCGCCTTTAACCGCGTGGTCACACTGGCCGGCGACAAGTTACTTTTTAAGACTACTGAATCTGTCTTTGACAGGGTCACATACTTATTTCACACTCAAGGACAAACTAAGATCTGACAAGGGACATAGACTGTGTCACCAAGAACCATCCAAAAAATAGTATTAAAGACAGTGTACCAACACAATATACCTTTTCTGAATACTCGTGATATACTTATATGGTTATCAGTAAAGCAGAGTTTTACATAAATTAATTTTCCTCTTTTTCTGTTTACCAACTGATCTCATTTGTGTGTCAGGGGGCTGGGCCATTCTTTCTTCTTCCCTACCCCTACCTCCACCCTCGCCGCCCTGCTCCCTCAGTGTTCCCTGTCACGAGAATGAACTGAGAATTTAATGAGGAGACAGAATATTCGATTACGCACAGTCACAACCGCCAGTGCTGCATACATAGTACTACGTTATTCATTTCTACTTTAAGTAAGCGCTGATGTATGAATAAGAGAGAGCAAGTATTTCAGTTGCGGACGTGACTCAGCTGCGAACGTCTGGCGTAATGAACAAATCACTGCCGATTCCTTCTCCATCACGTCCCCAATTGATATACTTGCCCGCTCTTATTCATACATTTGAGCTTACTTAAAGAACAAATGAATAAATTAGCACTATGAATGCAGCACTGGCGGTTGTGACTGTGCATAATCGAACGTTCCGTACCCTCATTAAATTCTCAGTTGATTCTCGTGACGGAGAACACTGAGAGAGCACAGCGACGAGGGTGGAGCTGAGGATGGGGAAGAAAAAAAAGAGTGGCCCAGCCCCTTGACACACAAAATGTTGCCGCACTACGAACACTACGTATTGTAAAGATTTTTTATTTTATACGCTGATGTCAACGAATGATCAGTGATTCGAATTTGGTGCGAACATTTTCATCTTTGTTCAAAGGACGGCTTGAAATATTGAGTGATTCGTCTTTTTTTTAACGTAGTATTTCAAGTGCGTATCTCTTGGTGTGTATTCAGGGAATGAGAACTGTAGTTTGTGTTTGTGTTCTTAGGTATCAGTACTTTAAAAAGAAAGAATGGTTACATGTAATTTAAAAAGAAGGAATGATTATATGAAACCTGGTGTTGGCCCTTTAACCCCTCTCGAACGGCACCGACCTCGACGTCCTCACCAATCGCCAGTACTGTGAAACACCCTGATCCCCAAGATCTGGATGCATATGAAGACTATGGAGAGGTTCGACATTTAACCATCACCACCCCACTTCTAGGTTTCGACTGGCTAACTTCCACTAGTTCGCACTCATTTCAGATGCTGATACCGGCAATGGACGATTGGGGATGGGAGGATGAACCTTCAGTTTGCATCATATGTAATTGAATTTCAATGATGTTACACAACATTTGAAATGATGCAGGCCGAAGTGGCCGAGCGGCTCTAAGCGCTACAGTCTGGAACCGCGCGACCGCTACGGTCGCAGGTTCGAATCCTGCCTCGGGCATGGATGTGTGTGATGTCCTTAGGTTAGTTGGGTTTAAGTAGTTCTAAGTTCTAGGGGACTCATGACCTCAGATGTTAAGTCCCATAGTGCTCAGAGCCATTTGAACCATTTTTTTGAAATGATGAAGCTTTGGTGTGTTTCGCAGTAGCATCTTTGCATGCGTCGTGTTTGTTTTAGGACTCGAGCTTTCGAATATATTCCCCATCTTCTTCACCACTGGCAGATGAGGAAGTTGGTGTATGTTTTCAAAAGCTCGAGTTCTAATCCAGACATGACATGGCTTGAACAGTGAAAGAATTCTATACAGCTCACTAGCTGAATACCCAGTGTAGCCCGGATATGTGTTTATTTCAATTCTATTAGTGAATCTCCTCCTTTCTCACCCACCTCTCTGTCCAACTCATTCTAACCCCCCTGTCTGTTTATCTTTTCCCCTTCTCTCTGTTCACCTCCTCCACCCTTCAGTATCTGTCCATCTCCTTCTCCCCCTCTCTCTGTCTCTGTCCAACTACTCTTTCCTCTCCTAGTCCATCTCCTCCTCCTCTCTCTATTCATTTCCTACTCTTTACTTTCTCTGCCCATCAACAGCTCCTCCTCCTTTTCCTGCTTCTCCTCCTCCTCCTCCGCCTCCTCCTCCTGTATCTGTCCACTTCTTCCTCTCTCCATCTCCTCCTCCTTTTCTCTGTCAATTTCCTGCTGCAAAACTCGCTGTCCACTGCTCCTCCACCCTCTCTCTCACATCCCTTACCCCAATAAGAGGTTGCTGTTCTTACCACTACAGCATTTCTTTCCAGACAGTAAGTAATATGTGTCCCAAGTTGGCTGAAATCGTTTCAGGGGTTTAGAAGGAGCGCTCATCCGCGGCTTTGCTCGCACATGCACATGTCACAAATATTTCATGTATATTTAACATATTTTACACATATTTGTGCACATAAATCACTAGCGAATTTCGCCCTGCGGTTTCGTTTTCATGCAGCTCAGTCTTTATGACGTCATATTTCTTTAACTATGTGTCGTCCAATGATATATTTATTAAAGTAAATGTTATAAACACCGTGAGCTGCATTTTAAAAGTTTATTTGAATAACCGGTATTAGGCTGTACAAGTATCGTCAGCGGTTTGGCAAATAAGCATTTCAAGTGCAACTCATGGTGCCTACAAGATCTCCTTTAACAAACATGTTAAAGCTGTGGCGCACGAAACACTCAAGATTTGTACAATGATATATTCTTGCATTCAGTGGTATGTGTGTTGCGGGCAGTTATTAGTAAAGAAGTAATAAATAAAAAGGTCCTGCCTGATGCGGCAGTTTTACTGCATGAATAGCTAAAAGCAGTAAATGATATTTTTCCTAATCAAAATATCTACGGGTGTATTGCCGGTCTACAGCGTCCAACGGGAAGTACACCCGTGGATATTTTGATTATCAAATACGCCGGGAGAAACTCAAGAATGATATTTTTCCTTTCAGCATACTAAGAGGGGAGGGGTAAGAAAAAGTCTCGTAGAGATTGAAATGAATGAAAAATTTGTTGCAAATTACTAAGTGCTCTCATTCTCAAATACTGGATAAATGTAGTTCTACTTGTGCGTCAACAGCTAAAGAGCTACGCTTGGAGAGGTAGATTGTTCTTACTCCCAGTGTCGCTTTTTACCAGAAATGGTTCAGATTGCTCTGAACACTTTGGGACTTAACATCTAAGGTCATCAGTCCCCTACTAACCTAAGGACATCACACACATCCATGCCCGAGGCAGGATTCGAACCCGCGACCGCAGCGGTCACGCGATTCCAGACTGAAGCGCCTAGAACCGCACGGCCACAGTGGCCGGCTTTTTTTCAGACAGTATACTTACTGTCTGGAAAGAATAACTCTGGGGGTAAGAACCCAAGCCTGGTTATGATCGATCCAGTGCTTTAGGAATAGATGTGGAACATTACATAGCTACATACATACACTTCTATAATACTGTATGTACAGATATGATGATTCACACTGAATGTTGATGGCAGATGCGACTAACGTTGTTGATGCTAATCATAGTGCCGAAAACAGTGATGCTGGTAATTATACGGATGCTATCGGTGTTATTTCCACTAAAGGATTGCTAGTCGATCCAGTAACGAGTAGCTAAGAGTAGAATACAGGACAGGAAGGATGCAGGTATGTATCTTGTGGTCAGCCAGGAACCTGTAAGATGGCTTTGACTTTGGTTCGAAACAAGGAGGTGCATTGTATGTTGTATTGTGCCTTATAGATGGATGACAGCTACAGAAAGCTGGGACACTAGGCACGACATTTGATGCAGTCACAGAATATAATGGGGTCGAAACCTGTATCTGGTAAGGGATGGAAACAGGATTTATCACAATAGTTAAAACTGACACTGGTGAAACTGTACGACGCTAGGAGGAAAAACATTCCACTGAACACGGCCGGCCGCTGTTGCGGAGCGGTTCTAGGGGCTTCAGTCCGGAACCGCGCTGCTGCTACGGTCGCAGGTTCGAATCCTGCCTCGGTCATGGATGTGTGTGACGTCCTTAGGTTAGTTAGGTTTAAGTAGTTCTAAGTCTAGGGGACTGATGACCTCAGATGTTTAGTCCCATAGTGCTTAGAGTCATTTGAACCATCTGAATCCACTGAACACGGATCCGCAATCGAGCCATTGGCGAGATAATGTGTTGTCACTACCTGCCACTGAGTTTAATATGAAATATTGTCCTAGTTAGTACAAATGTATTTGAAATGAAAGCTTTTCGATTGGGACCTAACTAATTGGGCTCAAGCCGGCCGCGGTGGCCGAGCGGTTCTATGCGCTACAGTCTGGAACCGCGCAACCGCTAACGTCGCCGGTTCGAATCCTGCCTCGGGCATGGATGTGTGTGATGTCCTTAGGCTAGTTAGCTTTAAGTAGTTCTAAGTTATAGGGGACTGATGACTACAGAAGTTAAGTCCCTCAGGCGCTCAGTCCGGAACCGCGCGACTGCTACGGTCGCAGGTTCGAATCCTGCCTCGGGCATGGATGTGTGTGACGTCCTTAGGTTAGTTAGGTTTAAGTAGTTCTAAGTTCTAGGGGACTGATGACCACAGATGTTAAGTCCCGTAGTGCTCAGAACCATTTGAACCATTTTTTAGTTAAGTCCCATAGTCCTCAGAGCCATTTGAGCCATAATTGGCTCAATTTTCAGCAATGACTGTACGCAACAATAAATACTTCAGCACGTTGCATGTTACAATCTGTTGTAGACTCGTATTTGTGAATGGCGATTCACTTTTTACTCTCACGTTTGAATGCAGTAATGCACTCATCTCTGCAGTGAATAATGAATTCTTTGAATCACCCCCGCCTCCTCGATTCATATTATAAATATTGGCAAGACTGTACAATCTGCTGCTCAAGTTCTTCAACGGTATCCATGGGTGCAAACGTGGTGCGTTAGACGTTGTCTTACGTAACAGCAAAATAAGCCGTCGCCTCATCGTGCTTGTATCACATATGCCAACCACGACCCATGGGTAAAATTTGAGCCAAATGAGATTGGAAACAATCGAAAAGTTTACATTTCAGATAGATGTATGTCAACTAGGACAATATTTCATACAGAAGTCAGTAGCAGCTCGTAGCCATACATTCGTAATTTTCTAGCAAACAGCTCTTTTGCGGACCTGTGTTTACTGTAACGTTTTTGCTTCTGTTATATACTGATGATTAAAAGTATCCGAACACCGCTATGTAATGCAGAATGGACCATTCGGCGTCACGATATGTGGACGCGTCAGTATACGAGACGGAGGAGAATGTTGTGTTGTCAGAAGGGAGGCAGAGAGGGCTGGTCAGGAGAGTGGACTAGTCGCTCAATGTCATCGGAGGTATTAATCCATCACAGGAAATTCAACCCTCCTAAAGATGTTTGGTGAAGCGGAAACGCGAAGGAACAATCACAGATAAACCAAGACCAGGCAAACATGTACTGGCGGATGCGGACCGTCGAACACTGCGGAGGAGTTTTCCGTGGTTGTGGTATGGTCCACTTATTGTACTTATGAAAATGCTAAATACGTAAGCATATGAACACGTTTCATTGCAATGTGTATTGCGTACAGTACAGGAAAGTTTTGAAGATGATGACTGCATCACCCCGTCATAAAGTGCAAAGGTTTGTGGGCAATAACATTCACGAAAAGGCTGGTCTACCCAGAGTCCCGACCTGAACCCAGTCCAACACCTCTGGGAGAGCTAGACCTTGGACTGCAGACCAGACCCCAGCGTCGGACGTCACTACCTTCTCCTGTTTCTTGAAGAAGAACGGGCTGCCATTCCACCACAGACATTCAGATACCTCGTTGAACGTGTTCTCAAAAAGGCGATCGGTGAGCACTTCCCATATTAATGTGCACTGATAGCTGCCTGGATTCTTTTGATCAGATTTTGTACCTTCACTTGTGTCAGTTTTCTCTACCAATTATGACACTCAGTGTTTCATACCAGATTTGTAATGTGGGGCTTTTCGAAAGTTAGTTTGCTATAGCATAGAGTAATCCTCCATTGTACTTAAAATACCACTACTGGGAAAAGTGCTGAGCCACGTGGCCTTGGCCTCGTGTGTGTAAATGATTCAGGGTCGTCTTTATTTGCTCTTGAGTACAGCCTTGGGCTCAGAGGCTCTGGTATCGTTGGACCGTACTATGATGGTGGTTAATTTGTCTTTATTTTCTTGTCTTTTACTGTGGGCCCTCCACGATAGCACGGCATATCTTTACTCTGTGCCACCGTTATGGCGGGGTAAACCCAGCGTATTCGGGGTCCTTGATGTTGTGCGAAGTTCTTCAACTCTGTCGATAAATCTTCTAGTTGACGCTCGGATCTGTTCCTTTATGGTTGGCACTTTGAGTTCCCTGTGAGGATCTAGGATTCTGGCTCAGCTGGGTGCATGGAGAATGATGAAGAAGCACCTGATCTGGACTGTGTGAACAGGTTTCACGTTTGAGGGACTGACAGTGCCCCACATTGAGCAGCCACATAGTAGTATAGGTAGGACTTATGCAGTGACAGCCTTAGCCTCTGGTGTGCAGTTGCGTGCTGGCGA
This sequence comes from Schistocerca serialis cubense, assembly GCF_023864345.2. Lineage (NCBI taxonomy): Eukaryota > Metazoa > Arthropoda > Insecta > Orthoptera > Acrididae > Schistocerca > Schistocerca serialis. The sequence goes on from NC_064642.1 coordinate 259,404,622, forward strand.
GCAATGGACAGAGTTGGTGCAAGAGTTATAGCAGTTTGACACGCTTCTCCCTGACGTGTGGTCTGAAGAGCAGTTAGCTGTCTAGAATAGCTCTGAGGTATTTAACGGGATTCGTCCAGTTTAAGGGATGGTTGTGTAGAACCAGTCTGTCTCGGAGATTCGGACGCCAGCTGGTGAACGTTACAGTTTTCGTCTTTTTGGCGTTTCTTTAATGAATATTTCTGCTGCCCATTGTTCCATGAACGTCAGCTGGATTTGGAGACGATTGTGACGGCGGTGATACCTCTGTTGCATGTCAACAAGGCCGTTTCGTCAACAAATTCGGCTGGTACAACTTGTGAAAGGACAGGGAGGTCACTGACATATATGACAGATAACAATAGATGACGATTCAGATAATAACAGATTCAGAAGGATGTAGGCTGCAGTAGGTACTGGGACATGAAGAAGATTGCACAGGATAGAGTAGCATGGAGAGCTGCATCAAACCAGTCTCAGGACTGAAGACCACAACAACACAACAACAACAACAATGGCGACAGGACTGACCCTGCGAAATGCCTTCTGTGAGGTGTTTCAGGCTTTAGCGTTGGCTGATAGTCTTAACCATCAGGTAATTAACTTGTTTTGCCAAACACTGCCGTATGCCTTCTCCACGTCAAGAAATATGGCGGTGGTGTAGTTGGAAACATACGCTATTTATTCCGATAATCACAGTAGTAGGAGTTCCGACGAAATTCTCAGCTGGAAAACAATTTGGTCTGGTCTTATTATTTCCTAGTCTAAGATGAGTGGTCGAGTTCTGTAGAGGAGAAGTGATTCAAGAATTTTTGACATTGCAAATAAGACACTAATCGGCCGATAGTTAGATGGTTTGCTCAAGTATATAAGACACTACCAGCCTCGATTGAAGTAATGAAACCAACCTTTACCTAGGTTTCAGCCCAAGCAATTGAGCCTTCTTCAGTAAATATACCTGATTCTGTAATATGTCTACGAGGGCATGGTCTAGAAATAAAACTAAAACAGCCTGAATAGGCGTAGTCACATTTTTAAAGAATGTGGTACATACGTACTAACTCACCACCAACTCACGTGAGCTCCTGAGTCCTACCGCACGGCGTGCATGGAGACAATGCGCTCGCCGGAGCATAGGCCTTGGTAGTGACTTACTACCTATGTACCATGCTGTTTTAGTTTTATTTCTAGACCTGCCCTCGTAGACATATTACAGAATCAGGTATATCTTCTGAAGAAGGCTCAATTACTTGGGCTGAAACCTAGGTAAAGGTTGGTTTCATTACCGAAATCGAGGCTGATAGTGTCTTATATATTAGATTACCACGATTGCTGACTGGGCTTCAATGTTGAAAGTACTAAAAGGTTTGCTCAGGTCTTTACCTGGTATTTGTATGGGTACCTGCGAGCGATCTTCCAAGGACTAGGAAATAGCCCAATGAGATACAGCTGTTAAATATCCACTTACGCAGGACCAAGGGCTTTCGAGGTATATGCTTGAGGTGTTCGCTGGCGAATCCATCCGGTCCTGGGGCGTAATGTAGGCCCAGCTTGCGGATAATTTTCTGATCTTCTACAGGAGTAATTAAGAGCGGTGCGGACTGTTCAGCAGCTTCGTGAATCTCCCGTGCTCGACGTCTAATGCTGTCTGCCTCTTCATACCCTTTAAGGCGTCCATCTTGTTTTGTGTTTCATAGGTTGAAGCGAAGAGGTCGGTCTTACTTAGTGAGTCATATGTTGGTCCTTTGGGCCCCTGGAGTGTATGTTCAGGAGGCCGTGAGTGCCTTGGAGATCGGACAGTGCTCCATCCGTTGCGAGATTGGAGCACAAATGAAGCCATTTTGTCCACCCACATTCCGATCGTCATTCCGAGGCACGATGGTGGAGTCAGACTGACAGTCGCTTCACTTCTCTTCGGTTGTACTGGTGTGGATAGCGTTTCCTGGCCCTGTTCTGGAAGGTTTTTACGTCTTGCAAGGCGATTAGTGGTGCGATTTGGCCTCGAGTGTGAGGAGCTACGCTTGAACTTGGTGGGGAAGGCCAGGCTGCCGCTGGGGCCGGCGTCCGGAGTTGCTGGTGACCTCACGTGCTGGGCTCGGCTGCGCCGCTTCCTGCGGCCGCCCCGGGTACATTCCGAGCGGACTGCGGTAATAGCGGCCGGCATGTGCCGCTTACGAGTTAGCACAGATTGCGCCTGCGGGCGGCCGCGCAGGTCGCTGGGGCTTGGGGCTCGCTACAGCACACACACACTGCGTGTCGGATCGCTAACACTGCAGATGCTTTCCAGTCGAAATGCTTAGTCCAGAGGACCGACCGCGAAAACGCTTTGTCAAATGGCAACGCTACAGAAAATACTTTGAGCCCATCAAACACCGCCGGTCGGGGTGGCCGAGCGGTTCTAGACGCTACAGTCTGGAACCGCGCGACTGCTACGGTCGCAGGTTCGAATTCTGCCTCGGGCATGGATGTGTGGTGTCCTTAGGTTAGTTAGGTTTAAGTAGTTCTAAGTTCTAGGGGACTGATGACCACGGCAGTTAAGTCCCATAGTGCTCAGAGCCATTTGCACCATTTTGAACCATCAGACAGGGTTGGGTTGATTTGGGGGAAGAGACCAAACAGCGGGGTCATCGGTCTCATCGGATGAGGGATGGATGGGGAAGGAAGTCGGCCGTGCCCTGTCACAGGAACCATCTCAGCATTTTCCTGAAGCGATTTAGGGAAATCACGGAAAACCTAAATCAGGATGGCCGGACGCGGGATTGAACCGTCGTCCTCCCGAATGCGAGTCCAGTGTGCAACCATCAGACACCGTTTGTCAAGCATCAGAAGGACATGAGAGAAAATAAACAATCCAGGGAAAGGCTATAATTTGTATAATGTTGCAGAAACGTCGGAATGTGCAAAGCAAAATGCGTGCTTTAGACCACTGTTTGGCAGTAGGAGGGTGACCTGAAAAGTAAGCCTCACAATTTTTGTGGAAACTCTTTAAATAAAACAAGCGTTACTAACATTCTACATCTTTATTCATCATGTCTACACATTTAGTTCTCAACATAGTCACCTTGGTGGCGAACACATTTCTCCCAATGAGAGACCAGTTTGCCACTGTAGAATGTTTGACGTTGTTGATGGAGCCACAACCTCACCTCTGCCCGCACAGCTTTACCATTATCAAAGTGAGTAACTCGAAGGTTTCCTCTACGTTTTGAAAACAGAGGAAAATAGGTCGGGGCCAAGTCGGGAGTGTGTGGCGGATGATCGACGACAGTGACCCCAAGGTTCAAAATGGTTCAAACGGCTCTGAGCACTATGCGACTTAACTTCTGAGGTCATCAGTCGCCTAGAACTTAGAACTAATTAAACCTAACTAGCCTAAGGACATCGCACACATCCATGCCCGAGGCAGGATTCGAACCTGCGACCGTAGCGGTCGCTAGGTTCCAGACTGTAGCGCCCAGAACCGCACGGCGACTCCGGCCGGCGACCCCAAGGAGCCGGATTACTGCAGATGTCGCAGAGCTCGTGTGAGGTCTGGCATTGTCGTGCTGAAGGAGATGGTACTCCATGGCTGGACGAACTCCTTGAATTCGAGCACGCTGTTTCTAACGTACCGACGTAATTGCACCGTTGTATTACACGCTACACTTCGGAGCCCTCTAGTGCCAGAGAGCTGCAAATATACAGACGTGAAGAATAAAGACGTAGAATGTTGCTAACGTTATTTTATTTAAAAAGCTTAAAGAGTTTTCACATAAAAAATCTAGAGGCATTATTTTTCAGCAAACCGTCGTAAGTTTGCCACATCGTGTTGAAGAGTGAGACGAAGTTAGAATTGGTATTACAGCGTCCACTACTTCTTCCTCACTTCTCATTTTAGGCTATTTACTGCTTGTTACTGTTTACCTTTTTTGACGCGTCCGGATAAGCAAATGCGTTAATGCGCCGATTCCGCGGTTTGGACTGACACACAAGCCCAGGTTCGAATCCGTCCGGCGGATTAACGACGAGGGTCGGTGTACCTGCCTCTCTAGATGGGGTTTTTAGGTGGTTTCCCACATCCGTCTAGGTAAATATTGGGCTGGATCCCAAATTTAGAAACCGATCTCACACTTGAACATGTGCTTTACTCTACACGCAGACGGATGGGGTGCAGTACGAGTTCCGTCCCAGAGGGAGGGTTTGGGTGTGGGAAGGGGGTGGGGAGAAGGAAGGGGTTACGCCAGACGTGGCATCCGACCACCTCACTGTCACAAGGACTGCCTTAACCCATGTAACAATACCGACCCCACAGTCGAACAGGGCAAGGCAAGGATGAAGAAGAAGAAGGTGGTAATGAAGAAGAAGGAAAGGATCGTTTCTATCTCATCCTCATTCTTCCAGGGCTTCGTTTTCCTTTAGGTTTGTATTTCATTATTTTTACTGGTAATGCCTCATGGCCCATTCTTTGTAGATGTCCAGTCCACCTTTTTCTCTTAAATTTTCTTTTACCTTGCATATGTTTTGTTCATTTCCAACAACATCTCCGATTGTGTCTGTTGCTTTAATCACGTAAGTCTGAGAGTTATATTTTTCAGATACCTGCCTGCTGTTACACAAATATCACTAAACTACACTCATTAAGAATATTTTCCAACCAGCTGTAAGTGATAAATACGGTGTCTAGGCTCAAATGATATGCTCCTTAGGAAGATCGTCCTCCAAGAGTAGAAGCTGCAGCCACAATTTCCAGATGCTTTTATTCAAAGTTATAAAGGACAGCCGGCCGGTGTGGCCGAGCGGTTCTAGGCGCTTCAGTCTGGAACTGCGCGACCGCTACGGTCGCAGTTTCCAATCCTGCCTCGGGCATGGATGTGTGTGATGTCCTTAGGTTAGTTAGGTTTAAGTAGTTCTAAGCTCTAGGAGACTGATGACCTTAGATGTTAAGTCCCATAGTGCTCCAGACTGAAGCGTCTATAACCGCTCGGCCACTGCGGTCGGCGAATTAAATGTAGCCCTGCTCACTGTGTCATTGGTTTGAATCAGTTTATAAATACAAAACAAATCTTAAATAGCATGTTTATTGATTTTCACGATTTAAATGCGCGTCCATTATAATGTAGCATACTTTATGTGGTGTCACCGCCAGACACCACACTTGCTAGGTGGTAGCCTTTAAATCGGCCGCGGTCCGTTAGTATACGTCGGACCCGCGTGTCGCCACTATCAGTGATTGCAGACCGAGCGCCGCCACACGGCAGGTCTAGAGAGACGTCCTAGCACTCGCCCCAGTTGTACAGCCGACTTTGCTAGCGATGGTTCACTGACAAATTACGCTCTCATTTGCCGAGACGATAGTTAGCATAGCCTTCAGCTACGTCATTTGCTACGACCTAGCAAGGCACCATTATCATTTCCTATTTATCTTGTGATGCATGTACCGTCGGACCGATGTTCACCAGTTATGGATTAAAGTTAAGTATTCCAGAAGCTACGTACTATTTTTGCTACTGTAAGACCTTGACGTGTTCCAGACCTCACGCCAGCCTTCGTGAGCTTAAACGCGTGCCTTTCGGCTTCCTCTCATAGTGGCTTGGCTGTCTTGCCAAGTCACAACACTTTATTACACTGTTCTACTATGTTCTACAACTGTCACATACAGATACATTTTTTACATTACTAGTTTCAGAACTACACTTACATATATTTTCGAATTGTTGCCTTTACAAATTAGGAGCATATCAGTGTCGAATGATACGGTATCATAATTATTCAATAATCATACAACTCTATTTTTTTATGAAATATATGTCATTAATTACACAGCGAGCATTCTGTACCAAACAAATTTCGTTATAACATAAGTGCTGATCACTGTTATAAAACAACGTTTGTCCAAAAGCTACAGAATAGGTGAAAAAAATCTGTGTTAGTAAAATATTGACATTATAAATGGTTCAAATGGCTCTGAGCACTCTGGGACTTAACATCTCAGGTCATCAGTCCCCTAGAACTTAGAACTACTTAAACTTAACTAACCTAAGGACATCACACACATCCATGCCCGAGGCAGGATTCGAACCTGCGACCGTAGCGGTCGCGCGGTTCCAGACTGAAGCGCCCAGAACCGCTCGGCCACCAGCGACCGGTCTATTGACATTATAAACCTAGAAGGAACTATCAGCAAAGATAGAAAATTTGAGAGTAGCAGCATTAGTGAACTGTAAGTAAACATGCTGCCGCAACTTGTATTATGCATAACATTAACTGTACTCTTCGTTAAATAGAGATTCATGCATAAAAACGTTGTCATAATTCGAAACTGATTTTGCTGAATTTCTTGTTCTCTCATACACGGAAAAAATTAACATTAATTTAACAGGCGAAGAAAACGAACTGCTCTCTGTTCATTTAAAACTAGAAAAGATATTCAACCTTTGCCTAACATTATCTAACGAGGCCAGCGTACATTGTGAAACACCCCATATGATGAAAGGTAGTATTTGGACGACGCTGGAAACACTAAGGAACAAAAAATCTGTCACTCGAAGCTAGCTTAGTTTTAAATTACAAAAAACATAGTCACATGGTATATGCTGTGTTGTGTCAGTGTCATCCTTGATGATGAAAGTGTGTGAGCGTTACAACTGCAAAACAAGGAGTTGCAGATTACAGAATAAAAGATATCTATGGCGTTTTAAATGCAAAAATGTCAGAAAGGTAGCACTGATGAAGGTACAAACGTGTTTCGGCTATGGAAGATAGATGGAATCCATAATGGTGTGTTGGCGAAAATAAGAAAAAGCATACAAATAAAAATTGGATAGGGGCTGTAATTCTTCAAGCCACGGGGCCATGGATGAACTAATTTTCCAATCTTTGTTACGGGCCATGCCCCCTTATGCGTCACACCCGAAGTATATTTGATCAATGAATACACTGTGTTTATCACTGTGCTGTCCGCACTCTACTAGATCCCAGGGTTTTATTCGCATTCTGGGGAAGAGATGCAAACGAAAATACTGTATATCCAGTAATTAAATATCTCAAATCAGATCAGTACAGGCAGGAAAGCATGTCTTTTCAAGGAGATACACATCTAATATACGCGGAAATTGCACACGAAATACACATGGTGAGCTGAATGAACAATCCTTTGGGTGCCTTGGTAACTATTGTACAATAAAGTCGGACCTTAGCGAAGTCTTGCAGTAACAATGCACAGGTGTCACTCTGTCGGCAGATAAAGGCACGCGTGGCCACGAGCGAGCCCCTTAGCGTGCTTCTCTCGACTGGAGAAAGCCACTGGGAAAAGCGGAGCACGTACCAGCGCAGAGCACAGGACACTGGGGACGGGACTAATGGGGGACTTACCGGACATGTGAGCAGCCGACCAGCCTCCCAGTCCACTGATTTCACCCGACACACAGTCTGGAACGCTATCAACTTAAACAACGCGGACAAATCCATCTGGTAATTTTTTTTTTTTCAGACGATCGTTTTCCTCCTATACAATGGCGCCAATTCTACCTATAGGACTAAACGACGAACCTTTGGTTCTGGAGCATGTAACTTAATCTTGTCTACAGATTCGTCTCAGATATCTTATGCCATGTTGTGGTCAGGCAAAAAGTTTCGAATAATCTATTCGTGACTTCTTGTCTGTACTAATATACAAAAGGGAAACGTTGTTAGCAAACATCACGAAAATACACTGAAGCGCCAAAGAAACTACTATAGGCATGCCTACTCAAATAGAGTGGTATGTAAACAGGCAGAATTCGGCGCTGCGGTCGACAACACCTATATAAGACAAGTTCAAAATGGTTCAAATGGCTCGGAGCACTATGGGACTTAACATCTATGGTCATCAGTCCCCTAGAACTTAGAACTACTTAAACCTAACTAACCTAGGGACATCACACAACACCCAGCCATCACGAGGCAGAGAAAATCCCTGACCCCGCCGGGAATCGAACCCGGGAACCCGGGCGTGGGAAGCGAGAACGCTACCGCACGACCACGAGATGCGGGCTATAAGACAAGTGTCTGACGCAGTTGTTAGATCTGCTACAGCTGCTACAATAGTTGGTTATCAAGATTTAAGTGAATCTGAACGTGGTGTTATAGTCGGCGCACGAGCGCTGGGACACAGCATCTCTTGGTAGCAATAAAGTGGGGATTTAATCCCGTACGATCATTTCTCGAGTGTACCGTGAATATCAGAAATCCGGTAAAACATCAAATCTTCGACATCGCTGCGTCCGGAAAAAGATCCTGCAAGAACGGGAACCAACGACTACTGAAGAGAATCGTTCAATGTGACAGAAATGCAACGCTTTCGCAACTTGCTGCAGGTTTTAATGCTGGGCCGTCAACAAGTGTCAGCATGCGAACCATTCAACGAAACATCATCGATATGGGCTTTCGGAGCCGAAGACCCACTCGCGTACCATTGATGACTGCACGACACAATGATTTACGCCTTGCTTGGGCCGTCGACACCGACATTGGACTGTTGGTGACTGGAAACATGTTGCCTGCAGGGACGAGTCTCGTTTCAAACTGTAACGAGCGGATGGACGTGTACGGGTAGGGAGACAACCTCATGAATCCATGGCCCCAGCATGGCAGCAGGGGACTGTTCAAGCTGGTGCAGGCTCTGTAATGGTGTGGTTCATGTGCAGTTGGAGTGATATGGGACTCCTGATACGTCTAGATACGACTCTGACGGGCGACACGTACGTAACCACTCTGTCTGATCACCTGCATCTATTCATGTCCATTGTGCATTCCGACGGACTTGAGCACTTCCAGCAGGACAATGTGATACCCCACATGTCCAGAATTGCTATAGAGTGACACCTGGAACACTCTTGTGAGTTTAAACACTTCCGCTGGCCTCGAAACTTCTCAGACATGAACATTATTGAGCATACCTTGGGTGCTTTGCAACGTGCTGTTCAGGATAGATCTACACTCCCTCATATTGTTACGGATTTATGGACAGTCGTGCAGGATTCATGAAATCAGTTCCCCTCAGCACTACTTCAGACATTCGTCGAGTCCTTGCCACGTCCTTTGCGGCACTTCTACATACTCTCGGGGGCCATGCATGATATTAGGCGGGTGTACCTTGACCGATTAATTTCAATTTTTGCATAGCACATTAACGAACATTAGAGGACCTCGAATTGCGTAACAAGGCGATGTGTAACTTAACTACGCTGGCGCGTAAGAAGCAGAATGCTGTAATAGAGTTTAGAATGCGAAGAGTTCGTGCACACGTGGAGCACCCCTCATTCGACGTGACAATGCCAGACCACGCACGATCGCTGCGACATCTGTAACAATCAGAGGCCTCGCAAAATTCTTCCTGCTGTTCTACATTTTCATTGTTCATAACTTTCGTACTAGTCTGGGCTACTAATTGCCACAACGTTTACCATTTTATTATGCGATCTATTGTCAAAGTGCTCTTAATTTCAGCAGCAGAACTTTACGCACATACCTACAAAACTTGTTTTTCGAAATGTGGTCAGCAACGCCAGGTAGTCAGTTAACTCGCTAGTTAGTAAAGTTATGGGATATAAGCGGTCCTAAAGTATTACAGGCATACCTGTCGTTTCCATTAGGATGACAGTGACCAGTGAGATACGGTTGTCCTTCGCGGCTGTCCTAGACAGAAACGGCGCTAAAGAAGAAGCGGCCACGGTTTCTCCCCCTGCTCCTGCTGCTTGTGTTTAAGCCATAGTGGCACGTTCCAAAATCTCAGAGCCAGCCTTATTGATGTGTTTACGCGTCGGGTCTGCTGGAAACGAGCCAAAGAAATCCCCGACGCCCAGCAGCAGGCAGGCTGGAGGCGTGGATGTTGGCGCTGCCGAAGCGCAGGAACGTGAAGGTCGCGTTCGTGATGGGCACGTAAACACTGGAGACCACGGAAGTATGTGTATCACCTTCACACGTGGAGTACGCGCAATTGAAGGAAACGGCGATAGGACGTGGCTGGCTCTTAACGTGAGTGCTGTCCATACGCCGGTGATAAGTACTAACGTATGTCGCATGTTCGGCGTTGTGGGGAACCAATATCGGGGAGGCAAACTCCATCGCCGCTACGCTACTGCCCGTCCCTGGGACTTCGAGAGGAGGCGTGTCAGTTTCAGCCGATCTAGACGCGTGAAGAGTGTTCACTGTAATAAGTCCGAAAAAAAAAACGTTGTGCCCTTTAGTGCTTCAGACTTGTCTGTCGATAAGTATCTGTTGACATAGTTCACTACGAACTCAAACTGAAACCTTACAAAGTAGTGGTAGGGCGCTGAGTGACCAGTCAGTCCGGTCAACGAAGGAAAATTAGGAGACAAAATCCATGCAGTTGCACATTTCTGTACAGCTGTGGGAAGACATGAACAAAATACTAAAAATCCCAACCGCTGGGGTACGGAAACTTGTGGTGGAGGGTACGTTTAAACGTCGCCATTTTCTGTTTTTCTTGAACAACTCGTCCCGGAGGAGGTTTGAGTCCTCCCTCGGACTTGGGTGTGTGTGTTTGTCCTTAGGATAATTTGGGTTAAGTAGTGTGTAAGCTTAAGGACTGATGACCTTAGCAGTTGAGTCCCACAAGATTTCACACACATTTGAACCTTTTTTTTTTAACAACTCGAAAACCGTGCCTTCCTTTTAACTAGATTAAATTTCCTAAAAAACAGGTCCTATTCCTTTTTGGTCTATGACTAATAATCTTCGCTTTGCAAGGGATGGGAAAATCGCAGATTATTAAAAATAGTATTTTAATGGTATCAAATCAATGTTTATTGTTAAATAGGGTGGGTTAAGAACCAAATATTAAATGTGTGTACCACCTCCAAGTGCAGTAAAGCCGTATTAACGGATAGATTGTATTGTAGTAGGGGGGGGGGGGGGGGGCAGGTGGAGGATAAAACATGAGGTAAGGTAAGTCGCCGAGTTATGGTCACGCACTTCCCTTCTTCTTACGTCTGTAAATGGAAGAGCGAGTAGGTTATTCCCAGTCTGTCTACCCACTACGTCACAAGAAGCGGCTACAGGATGTTTCACAGAGATATACTAACCCTCTTCTGTGCGCCTTATGAATCACTGATGACGCAGTGCACAGACATGCCCAGAGGGTGTTCATTTTCCGCAAAGTCCGTTAATACTACATGGCATACAAATATGAGTTACTGGTGATATTAACACAAGAAACGCATATGAACCACAATCTACGTAAATTTTTGCACACTATTCTACACTGCTTAGAGGGCAAATTGATGCTTAGTCGTCCTTTACAACGGCTGTGGCGTTGCTTTGGGAAAGGCGACATTCCCCACCATGAACGCTCCTCCATTTTCATTTTGCAGACAGACTATACCTCGGCAGCTTTTCTCGGCAGCTTTTCCTGGTCCGTTCTGTTATGAGACTAGACCAATTAACTTCATGGAGCACGTGTTTATATAGTGGAGTTGTTTTCATTTCATTAAATGAGTACTATCTCAGCTGTTAACTGAGTTTTTATGTAAAATACGTTCCTACAAACAATGGCTTACAACTGTATAATTTGTAAGTGTGATGTTGTTAGTTATCTTTATAGTGTTGATGGGAAAGAGACTGGATTGGATAAATATCGCACCCTCCTACTGTCTATCACTGAAACATTTGTAAAGCTATGTAATCGTGTCATAGTCAAATGGTGACGAATTAATGAATGACCAGAAAGCTATTGCATTTCTCTCACAATTAATTGTGTTACTGATAGTCTGCATAAATCTCTTCCATTCTAAACTGCTGGCACTTCTTGAGTGGCCTACACTGAGTGGAGCCACTTACCACATATCGACAGTATCTCTCCTAAGGCGCGTATGAATATGTCTGATAGAATGGGACTCATAGTGTTCAAGTCTAGAATAGTAATCTGCTGTAATTTATTGCTTGCCTCATGTTGAAGTATCTGAAGTTCTGTAACACTCAGGTGACCTACTTCTACTGCACAGAAATACATTTTAAATCACTGGACCACTTCATATGTTGGGGTAGATGAGACTGGGGAGGTGAATTTGGTATCTCTCATGCTGTGAAAAGTATGACAGCTGTGACGGTGAAGACAATGAAACTAACGCTGTCGAATACATATTAACACCATGTTACACTTGGGAGATGTTCTTCAGTGTGGTAGACAGTTGGCAGCTCCAGCTATTGAGCCGTTTTAACATAATAGCTCACTAACAACTGCGAACAAGCACACATTTGATAAAAAAAAACTCGTGACGTTATTTTGTCTACTCACATGATAGAACTGGACAGGAAATTCTGCGTATGTGTAATCTGTCTGTAAATGAAAAGTGAGCGGTAATCGTGGTGGGAGAAGTTACCTTTCCCGGGAGGACGCTGCTACAGCTGCCGCACAGAATGACTAAGAATCCGTCAGCTTCCCCTCTAGCAGAGTAGAACAGTGTGCAGATATTTGCGTGATTTCTGTCCATATGGGTTTCTTATTAGTATCTCATATCTGTTCTCCATGCAGTGTCAACGCACTTTGTGAAAAAACACCGCCATGCGTGTCTATGGACTGTGTCGATAGTAATTCACAAGGCGTGCAGCAGAGGGTCGCTTTAACATTGTGAAACGCCCTGTAGCTGCTTCTTGTGACATAGTGGGGCAGGCAGACTGGGAAATCACCTGCTCCCTCTTCCGTTTGCGGACCTGTGAAGGAGCGAAGCGCATCACCACAATCCGGCGACCTACCTTCCCTTACGCTTTTACCCTCCACCTGACTTCCTCCACCCTGCTACACCCCTATAACGCAATAAATTTGTTTGTTAATACTGTTCTACTGCCCGTTTAATACTTGTTCTTAACTCACATCAGTTAATAAAAGAAATTAATTTTATACCATTAAAACACTGTCTTTTAATGATCTGCGATTTTTTCATTCCCTGCAACGCGGAAACTGTCATTTCGAGCAAAAATGAATTGGAGCTGTTTTGTAGGAGATTTAATGTAGTTTAATTTTGTACTGGGAAATATTTTCGCTAGGTTTTCGCCGCGGTTTTCGAGTTATTGAAGGAAAACTTGAAAAATATCCTATAATGTTCAGCCCTGCCCACCCATCTCCACGCTCACAACTGGTCGGGATTTTTAGAATTGCGTTCATGGCGCTCCCCTCGTACACTGTACAAGAATTTTTGATTACACGATTTTTTCCCCTATTCGACCTTTTTCGATCTTCGTTGACTGGATAAATTAAGATACCGTTGTCTGACTTCAGTACTGCAATCTGTTATTGCATTCTATGCGTGTTGGTGAGGTTGATCCAGATATGGTCTTTTTTTCTGGTTTTGCATGGCTGCATGGTACGTGAACTCGCAGAACAGTATTCGTTAGAGTTCTGAAAATTCTGATCAATTAACATCGATAAGCTCTATATGAGGTGGAAACAGTAGTCTGTAAAAATCTTGTACTATTTCAGAGGATCCGCATCCTATTAATGCCTACGAATAACTACTGGAAACGTACTGAGAATTCAAAACACGCTGTTATCAATAATTTGGTTTACGATCCAGTGTAGATAGTAAAATCTATTCAGTGCACGGTCTTTAAAGAAAACATCTTTGGACAAATTAATGTGTAATTATCGGGCATAACTCCACACACCGCACGAGATCTTGGCGAATATTTAAATATAACTTCTTGAAACCGTTTTTGGCGTGGTTCAGATGTCCAAACCCATATTTTGAATGAAAACTATGTACGGTGGAACGTTCCATACGTGGAGGTGAAACGTGGGTCATCAACGACTGAAGTAAAGAATATACGGTTAGTCATGATGCTACAAGGCGTTTTGAGTTCTTCAGAAAAATAGGTAGGTGATTTAGGGAAATACATATATTAAACAATATGTACGAAAACCAACAAGAAGACCAATAACAATGGGAGGCCAACAAATGAGGGTTGGAGTTAAAGACGGTGCACGGCAGATAAGTAGTCTTTTGCCATTATTATTCAACCAGTATATGAAAGAGGCAAAGGAGAAAATAGTTCAGAAGTACGATTAAAATTCATAGTGAATGGACATCAATGCTAAGATATGTTGGTAACATTGTTGTCCGCTGTTGAAGTAAGGAAGACTTAGAGGACCTGTTGAATGGACTGAACAGTCCACTGAAGACTAAATATGGGTTGAGAGTAAACAAAAGAAAGGCAAAATACAAGTAAAACATTGCGGTAGAAGCAAGGAGGACACAGGCATTAACACTTCCAGGGAGACTATCCTCGACGTGGGAAGGCTTATGGCACAAATGTGTGCCTTAATCTGACGCTGAGACAGTACGATTGGAGCACAGCATTTTGTGGAAGAGAATCATGGACTGTAGGAAATTCGGAAAAGAAGAAAATCGACGGGTTTACTAAAAAATCATGGAAGAAATGAGGATCATCTCTGCTGACTCGGCAAGGAAAGGAACATAGGGAAAACACTGACTAGATGAAGGGACAGTATAATAGAATATTTCTACATAAGAAGTAATTTAAAGGAAAGTGGTACTATAGAAATGCAATGTAATTGGGAAAATTCTCAAAAAGTAAGCCGATGCCTGTGTAAATGTATGAATTTCCTCTTCTCTTTTACATTATATCCACACAACTATGAACAAATGTACCCAACCTGTGAAAAGCTCGCCCAAGCCTGAGATGCTTCATGTTCTGCGTGGGAGATCTGTATAATGTTTGGCACCTGATTAAAATATAAATAATTTCTTTAGTTTACGAAGAGAATAAATGGAGCAACTGCCACAGTAATAGAGGGAGACGTGTACGACAAAAACTGAATGAGATGGAAGATAGGAATATATTCAACACATATGGACAAAATGTGATTTTCTACTCTGAGATGAAGAGGTTGCCACAACAGAGGAAATCACGAGTCGCATCAATTTCGTCAGAAGCTGATGACCTCCAACGGAAAAAAAACCTTAATCGTTCTCTTCTCGCGTGCACCTGCCGCCAACTACACGGTGTTGTATTCCTGATATTTCTAACAGTGGCACTGCATCCTTGGATAACCTCAGACACTATTGTCTTTTCATCGTGAGTGTGTAATTTAAGTGATATTCACGTTTTCTAAGACCTTTCCTATACGGTCAGTAATATTTTTAGTTCAGGTTCAAAAGAGCTTTATTTTCAGACAAGTATAGTAGCTGTATGGGCTTGAGCATTATTATAGTAATTACTGTGCTTGTTGCTTAGAACTCTTCGTGATGTGATAAAAGCACCAAGACACACATAAAAATCTCGATGAAATTATTGAAATAATGATTCTTGGAAGCAACATGTGCGCACGATTTTTGTTACTAGCGCTCTTATGAAAAACTTCCAGAACGGTAGTCCTCAGAATGTCTAAAATATAGCTACTGATGAAACAAAATACATGTACAAGTGCAACAATGCTGTCTACTTCCTCTTACAATCCATCACCCATTCACGCGCAACCACGCGTGATATCTTATAATGTCCTGTAAAATACAATATAACCGCTACGCTGAAATAGTAAATTTCGTACACGAGGTACCGCGATCAGTCACTTTGAAACAATACAAAAACTGCTTTACAGTTTAGGTACAATGTCAGATATACACATTTCAAGACATGTACGACATACAAGAAGTAGCCCTGTAGACTTAATGATCATCTCGATAAAATGAAATTGCGTAATTAATTTTCGTCTGTTTGCGATTACAGTCTGCAGTCCTAAAGTACATTAACATTCCAACACCCAAAGTATCTTCGCATTCCATTAAACGAGAACAAACGAAAACGGTGCAGCGCTCTTCCAATTGGATGTGCAAATTTGTTTTGGAGCTCTAATGATATGTCACAGTACCGCAGTGCGTATTTTCCAGCGTGTAGCAGTACTACAAACGTTTACTTGAGAAAAAACAAAAATTAATTACCTAACTTCATTTTTTTGAGATGATAATTAAAACGTTACGACTACTTCTAGTAGGTCTAAGAAAGGAAGGCAGGTAGTCTATTGACAACCAGTTCTTTTTTTTTTCAGCTGACAAAGGATGTGAGTCGAAACACCCAATCTTAGCTACGGAGGCGGTGGAGGTGGTCCATCACCATTAAATTACATCGAGAAAGAGGTAAAGAAATAAGCACAAGTCAGCTGGTGAACTTACCCATTTTGCCGGGAACGATATCGAACTGCGCAGGTGCGTCGTGCACGAAAACGGGCCTGGGAGACAGCTCCTGTAACACCAACAACAGGCACCGTCAGTTAGTCACTACGCTGAGCCGCTTGCAACTGCTATTAAGTGTTAACTTCGTCTTTTTTGCGTGAAAGAGATCTTTCAGGAGATATCGAGAGCGAAGTAAGTACAAGTGGGCACTGGCTCTCTTTTGCAGATAATAGGAGCGATGTCGCCAGTACAGAGTTGAAGGTTAAGACGTCCGGTCGTTTCTCTAGAGTTATTCGACAGACTTTTGGAAAACCTGAACCAAGTCTGTCCGAACGGAATGCTAAATCACTTGTTCCCACATAGACAGTGCGTCACAGCTGTGTCCATCAGTCGGGAGATGAACCGCATGTCGGTTAAAATCCATATATTGGGACTGCGGCTAGTTGTTCACATAATTCACATCTTCTTCCCCGTCATCTTCTCACTGTGCACGTTATAGATAAAAAGAGGAGCCACCAGAGGCGTAATAATAATCACTTCTGCGATATCAGAAAACAAATTGTAGAGATACATTGGAATAGCCACCATTACGTTATTTTACACTATGGCTGTAAGCAACGTTAACAGTAGATTTTTTTTAAAGAAATCTACACAGTATGAAAGATCCTGACAGTTTAAAACGGAGTGCCAAACCGAAACTCAAACCTGGGATCTTTGCGCCGTCCGTGGGCAAGCTATCTACCGACCGACTTACGATTTGCCCTAATAGCTTTACTTCCGCTAGCAGCTCATCTCTACCTCTAAAACTTAGCTGCAGAGTGAAAAGAGTGAAAATTCGTTCTGGAAACCGTCCCCTAACCTGTACCAAAGCCATGTCCCCACAATATGCTTTCTTCCAGGACTGCCGGTCTCACAATGTATGCAGGTGAACTGCAACGTTTGGAAGGTAGCAGATGCGATATTGGCGGAAATAAGGCTGTCAGAGAGGGTCGTACTTTATACTTGGAGAGCTTGGTGGGTAGAGTGCTTGCCCACAAAGGTAAGGGCTCCAGAAACGAGTACCGGTTCACATGCTTTTAATCTACCATGAAGTTTCAAATCTGCAAACACATTGCCGCAGAGAGATCCATTCTGTCTACACAGCATGGTCGTCGGAGATACATATAAATGATCCAGCCCCATGAGGTTGTTCGTGGGAGATGCTGTTGTCTGTAGAGATGTGGCAGCGCTTGAAAATACGCACCTCAACAGAAGTTTGGAATATCATAGAGTTTACTACAATGACTTCTTATAGTACACCCATTGAGGTTTTTACAATACCTTATTAACAAAATTTTCGTTAGTCACAAAAAATCACTAGAAAACAAAGCAGGCTCTCTCCTTAAGTGCATATCTTGAAAAAAAAAAAACAGTGAAAATCTTTGTTTCGGTATGACGATTATTAGTCTTTACTAGTAAGTATGTACTCCCAGCGTACGAATGAGTTCTTCCACTCTGCGAGGCATGCTCTGGATGAGACTATTAAGTTTATCTTGGTTTATGGGGTCCCACTCCTCAATGGCTGCTTCAGTGAGGTCCTGAAGATTTTCAAGTGCATTCGGACGCTGCTCAATGGCCACCTTCAACAGGTCCCTTGCATGCTCAGTTGCACTCGTATCTGGGGACTATGCTGGCCAGTGCATTCGGTTGATGTTGCATCTTTGAAGATACCGAGTCATTGCCAAGAGTACAGCGCAGTCTTACATTGTCATGGACTAGGATGAAGTGGTCACAGGATTCACGTCTGTAGGTCCTCACAATCGTTTGTAGGATCTCTTGGAGATATCGGGGAGCAGTAAAATGGGAATTACAAGATTCCATCGTCCCATCATTATTGCCGCCCAGAACATTACACTTCCAGCTGCAAACTGAGGACATCCTGAACGTATCGGTGCTCCTGGTGTCGTTTTAGCGCTTTTCAAAACCCTAACACGTCAGTGTACGGTCGCAAACCAATCCTGGTCTCATCAGCAAACATGACATTACTCCACACTGCAATGATCCAATGCTGATGTGCAAGAGCCCAGGTCCTTCGATTACGTCGGTTCCGTTGGTTCAGCGCAAAACTTCTCATTGGTCTTCTGGAACGAAGGCCTGTCTGATGCTGTCTTCTATGCATTATTTGGTCTCACATACGAATCCCTATTGCCCGAAAGATACCATTTCCAGTATTTCTGGCAGCTGATGTTGGGCGCCTGTGAGCAGACAATTAGAGGAAACGATCCTGCGTTGGTGTTGTCACACGACGTCTATAGTCCACATTTGTCGTCTTTCTCCTCACCTTAGACACGCACCTTTGAGTGACATGTAATCGATCGGAAACGTCTTGTTGTGTTTGACCTTCTTAAAGTTAAGTCACTGTCCTGACTCTGTCAAAGTGTGCACGCTTCTATGTGGAATGTTACTGCGGTGCTGAACACAAACTGAATGACGCTCTTGTTGACACAGGACTGCTCGCTGTGTGCCGCTACGGCAGCGGTATGTTTACATGACTGGGAAACGGGCACAATTCACGCCAGTAGTAAAACCGTCCAGTATGTGGGCTCTAGCTGGATACTGCTTGAAGTGCCTTGTCAGTGAGACCTGTAGTATCGTAGACTACATTTTAAGGTAGCATTCCGAACTTTTGTTGAGCAGTGTAGTTGCAAAATGTAGGAAGACTTGCAAAGTATCGATATTTGGTGTACGGTCTGGCAGTTGACACTAAAATAAACAAATGTTACGTTATGCGCATAAATAAGCGTTACGTAATGCGCATAAATAAGCGAAAATACTCGTTATTGTATGATCAGAAGATTGTCGAACAATCACTGGAAGCGTTTACATCCATTAAGTATCTAGAGTATGCGTACGGGGCGATTTAAAGCGTAACGACAACGCAAAACTGTTTTTGGAAAAGGCAGGATATCTTCATTGGACATAGCTCACCACGAAGGAGATAGCGTACAAAACCCTCATTCAAAAGATGCTTGAACATTGCTCGTCAGCCTAGAATCTTTGCCAAATAATATTGTTAGAGTAGACAGAGCAGCGAGTCTTTTCACGAGTTCGTTTAAAATCGCGATAGCGTCACAGAGAAGATCATCCAATTCCATTAGCAGAAGGTACAAGAGAAGTGTTATGCATTACGGTGTGTTTCACTGTTAAAATTTAGAGAGTATGTCGATATTCTGCTTACTCGAGCATCTCCCGAAATTACCGGGAATGTAAAATTAGAGATTTGAACTCAAGTGGAGACTTACTACGAACAATCGTCTTTCTAGGACACCTGGCGGGCTGCTGAAGGGGGGGGGGGGGGGGGAGGGCGGAGAATGACACTAGTCGTCCGTCACCACATGCCGTAATGTATATAGGTTTAGAATCAGAAAAGTGATTAGCGTTCCGACTCCACCACGACGTTGAGGCCGAAATCGTTAGAGACGGAGCGCCAACTTCAATGCATGTATCGAGGTGGAAGTGACTTTACCTGTTTCGGAAGCAATCCCCACATTCGAGTATGTCCGGTAAAGACAAAACTGAGTGATTAGCAAGTTAAAAAATGAGGAGGTATTGTAAGTAGTGTCGTAGCAGCTTAAATCACCATACGGCTTTTTCAACGACAGCATAACAAGACAGATTTGTTCGCTGAACCTTCATCTAAATGATATGGTGCTCCACCTACAATGCCATGAATGTGGATGAATGTTAAAATCTACCAGAATGAATGAAAATTATTACAAAATATAAATCTTGATTTGGCCCAGCAACATACATACAACATTCAACTGTCCCCGTTGTAATGGTAATTCAGTTCATGTAAGAATATTCATTAAGTGAAGAGCTAAACTGGCGAAATAAGCGATGAAGCCATTCGTCAGTCGAACGAGAATAGGATTGTGGAGCCTTGTGAAGTTACCCGTTACCTCTTGTTTGTACCGATTTTGAAAAATAGTGGAAATCCATGAGTAAGAATTGGCGGTTGTAGATTTGAGCGAAGGACTGCTGATAAATAGGAAATGCATTTCTGAATTAATGATAAATTATGAAACCGAACTGGTAGATGTGGTACATCAGGAATCCCTGGAGGATTTCGAAAATATAAAATAATAAAACACTGCACCACTTAGGGTTTCTCGTGGATAACACGATGATTTTCAGGGATTTCTTCCTGTTTCCGTACAGCTGTTTACATTGATATTTAAGCGTAACGAAAACACCCCTACGAATTACATCTCAGGGTTACTCTAACCAGGCGGCTGCCGCCTACAAGGCAATACGAGGAGCTATCTACGATGGTGAGACACGTGATCGGCATGTGGCTGTTCCCTTAGCGCCATTCCCAGCAGGTGAATGCTGGTGATTTCGCTGCTTCTTCATTCAAGCAGCTCCTCATCTGACCTCACGAGGCTGAGTGGATCCCGTTCCACACCTCATTACCTCAGAAACAATCCAAGGAGGTATCGAGAATCGAAACCGGGAACTTCCACGCTTTCTTCTCTTTCTTCTTTCTTTCGATCTGTTTCTTCACTGTTT
Organism: Schistocerca serialis cubense; assembly: GCF_023864345.2. NCBI lineage: Eukaryota > Metazoa > Arthropoda > Insecta > Orthoptera > Acrididae > Schistocerca > Schistocerca serialis. The sequence continues at coordinate 259,425,357 of NC_064642.1, forward strand.
ATTGCCAGTGGTTCTGTGCAGACGTCGCATGATGTCTTTCAAATTCCATCCACGAGAACTTCATTCAGCTTTTTTTTTTTTTTTTAATTACAAAAGCTGGGGCCGGCCGGAGTGGCCGAGCGGTTCTAGGCGCTTCAGTCTGAAACGCGCGACCGCTACGGTCGCAGGTTCGAATCCTGCCTCGGGCAATGGATGTGTGTGATGTCCTTAGGTTAGTTAGGTTTAAGTAGTTCTAATTCTAGGGGACTGATGACTTCAGATGTTAAGCCCCATAGTGCTCAGAGCCATTTGAACCATTTGAACAAAAGCTGTTTAGTCCCCTGACCGAACACGCTGATCTACAGTGCCAGCAGTTATTCAGCTATGAATGCTGTTAATGTGATATTTTAGTTGATAAAATACCAATGTAAATAGTTGCACTGAAAAATGGGAATAAGTTCCTGAAAAGCACCTGACAATGCATGGAAAAAGTTGAGTGGTGCAGTGTTTTAGTATTTAAAACATTAATGTCATAGTTGCAAGCTTTCTAAAAAGATTATGATTGAACGTCCCGTCGACGCGTGTCTGTTAGAGATACATCATGAACTTGAAATAAGTTTGGAAGAAAAGGAAGTTAGCCGTATCTTCTTCAAAGAGACTATTCCGGCATTTGTCTTAAGACATGTAAGGGAACCAATGAAGATCTAAATTTCGATTGGGATTTAAGCAGAGGCAAATCGTAAACCTAATAGGAGTTAACAGGGACAGAAAGCATTATTTTTTATCATCTTGCTGTGGTTTTGAGAAACAGAAAATAGGGATCGATGTACGGGTCACGTTCGATGGTCCAGAGTCAGTGGGATCGGTGATCAGCAATCGCTGGACCAGTTCTGAGCAAAGTGGCAGCCGAGAGGCAAGTCCAGAAAGGGAGGCGAAGACGAGGAAGGAACCAAAAATGTTGTAGATGGTTGATACCCCTCTACAGGAGTGTGGACGACAGGCGTCAGGAGTGGTACAGCTTTTTGTCTTAAAGTTATCTACTAAATATGAACGTTCACGAATTGTGAAATTGTTCATTTCTTATGCCCAAAATGTATCTATATACGAGGGACGTTTGAAAAGTCCGTGCAAAGTCCGAGAGATGGCACCACCGGCGCGTATCGAGGTCATATGTAGTTAGTAGCATCTTTGAAAGAACGCACACCAAGTTTCAGCCATATTGATCTATTTCTTTGTGTATGCCATTCGTCTGAATCAAGGAAGTCTAGTGATTATCAAAAAATGGACGATAAAGAAGTTCGTATGGTGATTAACCATTACTTTATGAAAGGAAAAACATAAACATTACCGTGACTCTGCATATTCGATTAGAACAATTTATAAGTGGTTTCAAAATTTTCGTAGTGGCCATATTGGTACAAGTGATGCTGAACGTTCTGGACGCCCTGTGGAGGTTACGGCTCAAGAAATCATTGATAAAATGTAAGATATGGTGATGGATGACAGAAGAGTTAAGGTTCGTGAGATTGCTAGTGCTGTGGGCGTCTCGAATGAACGGGTACATAATATTTTGCATAAAGATTTGGACATAAGAATGCCATTAGCAAGACGGGTTCCGCGATTGCTCACGCTTGACCAAAAACGGAATCGTGTGAAGTGTTGCAAGGATGGTTTTCAGCTGTTCAGGAAGAATCCGTAGGACTTTAAGCGTCGTTTCGTCACTGTGGATGAAATATGGATACATTACTATACTCCTGAGACCAAAGAACAATATATACAATGAGTTACCGAGGGAGAATCTACACCAAAAAAGGCTCGGCCGGAAAGGTTATGGCGACTGTCTTTTGGGATAATCCTCATCGACTATCTGGAAAAGGGTAAAACTATTACAGGTGAATATTATTCATCGTTATTGGACCGTTTAAAAACCGAGCTGCAAAAAAAAAAAAAAAAAAAAAAAACACCGGCGATTGGACCGCAAAAAAGTCCTGTTTCATCACGACAATGCACCAGTACACACCTCAGCAGTTGTGGTCGCAAAATTAATGGAAATAGGACTCCAACTCGTTTCACATCCCCCCTATTCTCCAGACTTGGCTCTCTCGGACTACTATTTGTTCCCCAATTTGAAGAAATGGCTGGTGGGACAAAGATTTTATTCAAACGAGGAGGTAATTGCAGCAACTAATAGCTGTTTTGCAGACTGGGAGAATTCCTATTATTTGGAAGGGGTCAACAAATTATAACAGCGTTGGGCGAAGTGTATAAGTCTAAAAGGAAACTATGTCGAAAAATAGAAAAGGTTTACCCCAGACACGTAAGTAGTTTTTATTTTTGCACGGACGTTTCAAACGCCCCTCGTAGTTTTCATCTATGTGTGTATTAATAGTGTAGATAAAGGACGGATCTATATAAATATTGTAGATATTGGTCTGTTGACTGCTTCATAACACGTTAACGATTACAGGTGGTTATATATAAGTGTAATACTCTCATAATTTAATATTGTTGTAGTAGTTGTTGTTGTCTTCTCTCCGAAAACTGGTCTGATTCAGCTTTCCATGCTACTCTAACCTGTGTGAGCATTTTCATTTCCGAATAGCTACTACAACCTACATCCTTCTGGGTCTACTTACTGTATTCATCTGTTGGTCTCCCCCTACAATTTTTACCGCTCACACTTCCTTCAGTAGTAAATCGTTGATCCCTTGATGTCTCATAATATGTCCTATGAATCGACCCCTTCTTATAGTCAGATTGTGCAGTAAATTTCTTTTCTCCTCACTTATAATCAGCACCTCCTCATTTGTTATGTGATCTACCCACCTAATCATCAACACTCTTCCGTAGCACTATATTGGAAAAGCTTCTATTTCCTTGTTGTTTTTTTTAATTCTGTATCGTCCACGTTTCCACTTCCATATATGGCTAGATTCAGAAAAGACTTCGGCACACTTAAATCTATAGCCGGCCGGAGTGGCAGAGCGGTTCTAGGCGCTTCAGTCTGGATCCGCGCTACCGCTACGGTCGCAGGTTCGAATCCTGCCTCGGGCATGGATGTATGTGATGTCCTTAGGTTAGTTAGGTTTAAGTAGTTCTAAGTTCTAGGGGACTGATGACCTCAGATGTTAAGTCCCATAGTGCTCAGAGCCATTTGTACCATTTGGTTGGTTGGTTGTTTTGGGGAAGGAGACCAGACAGCGTGGTCATCGGTCTCATCGGATTAGGGAAGGATGGGGAAGGAAGTCGGCCGTGCCCTTTCAGAGGAACCATCCCGGCATTTGCCTGGAGTGATTTAGGGAAATCACGGGAAACCTAAATCAGGATGGCCGGACGCGGGATTGAACCGTCGTCCTCCCGAATGCGAGTCCAGTGTCTAACCATTGCGCCACCTCGCTCGGTGTACCATTTGAACTTAAATCTATATTCCATGTCAACAAATTTCTCTTCTTCAGAAACGCTGTTCTTACCATTGAGAGTCTACTTTTTATATCCTCCCTACTTCGGCTATCATAAGTTATTTTGCTGCCCAAATAACAGAACTCATCTGCTACTTTAAGCGTCTCGTTTCCTAATCTAATTACCTTTCACCTGATACTTTACTAGAATGTATTAAATATTGCACGACAGTCGCTTGTTTCTGGATTCAGACAAAAACCGGCAGAATATTCCATTACCTACTGTCGCAGTCCTCGTATGGGCACTTCACTGGTCCGTGTAGAAAGCACTTCACCCCCCCCCCCCCCCCCCATTTATCAGTATCACAGTAGGCTACGTGATAAAGAAAGTGAAACTCTGCCGAACTGAAGCTCCTAGTTTTCGCCTAGGTATTGAAGTAGGACATTGAACTCACATTGCTGGTCATAATTCTTTTGAGAAAGACTTCAGTATGTGGAATGTTAAAGCAAAGGGAGGAACCATCTATTGTGTTTTGTGATTCTCAGAACAAAATTCTGGTAAGTAATGAGAAGTTTATTGTAGCCTTATTTTTCTTCGTTGACTGTCTTCCAAGCACAGAATTTTTAAAAATTGTTGCGAAAGTTGAAATATTTTAAGCTCCTGGCCTGGCGAATTCTTACATTCACTTTCTTCACAACTCGATCTCATCGATCATCATCGTTGCACATTTTTGTTTTCATAAGAAACACGCTTCGATACTAAAGCGAAACTTCATCACATGCTGCTCATTCATAGACAAGAGTTCTTTAGTCTCATCTGCTGCGGGATTTTTATCAAAAAGAGAATTTCGTTACAATATGCCCTTCGTATGTTGCAGGCTTTTGTCAAAATTCTTGGTCGTGTAAGAAAAGATGAGTTATCCCTTTTCGATGCTTACCGGGTGCATTTGCCCCATATTTTTCGTGATTCACGAAATATATGGCGTTTCTTTTTTATGGCTTTCATTGTGGCCTAAAACCATTAGGCAGTGATTTACAGTTAACACCATATGGTTTCGGTACGGAATCCAGCAGAGGTACTGTAGTGAAATCGTCCTCGATAGTGCGAATCTACGCGAAACAGAACAGAATCCACCGTGGGCAGCATATGGCTGACACTTTACCTTAGCGAAAGGTAAGTGTGAGGTCCAGAGAACGGGAGGCTCCTTTGTGCGCTCGAAACCCGATGATCAGAAACTGACACTGCCACCTGGATTCCTTCAGGAAGCCTTGCGTGGGCGAATGTGCGGTGAGGCTGTGGCGGTTTTTTGCTTCTACAGGTTGCAGTCTGGTGTCGCATGCTCCTCGATTGTGAGCACTGTGCCTGAACGAAGGGTAGCCTGCCACGTTCTCACTTAGCACAAAAGCAACTTGGGTGCAAATTTTAATAAATCACCTGTGACTCTTCACCTGGTATTGCTGAGACATTATATTCCGAAAGAAGCCGCACATTTTCCACCGAAGAAGATATAAAGTGGTTTTTGTTAAAATTCTTGGTCGTGTAAGGAAAGATGATTTAGCTAAAATCTGTTACTTGCTTTCTGGCAACGTTTGAAACAAAGAAATACATTCTGTTTGGAAGCGTTCTGTCTTGTCTCTGTTCGTCATAGGGATTAATCAATACGTACAATAAAGTAGTTGAGATCTTGGCGATGCCGAGCATCTGTTTATTACAATTCTGTTAGTCCATCACACTCTTCCCCCTCACTCCGTCCATCTGCTTCTCCCCTCTCTCACTCCATCTAGTCTTTCCCCTCTGTTCATCTGGTGGGTTGGGTTGTTTGGGGGGGAAAAGACCAAACAGCGAGGTCATCAGTCTCATCGGATTAGGGAAGAACGGGGAAGGAATTCGGCCATGCCCTTTCAAAGTAACCATCCTGGCATTTGCCTGGAGCGATTTAGGGAAATCACGGAAATCCTAAATCAGGATGGCCGGACGCGGAATTGAACCGTAGTCCTCCCGAATGCGAGTCCAGAGTGCTAGCCACTGCGCCACCTCGCTCGGTGTCCATGTGGTCCTTCCCTCTCGGTCCATCTGGTCTTCCTCTAAATTCATCTCCATCTCCCCTCTCTATTTCGACTTAACCCCTTCTAACTCCGTCTCCTACTCCTCCGCCTCTGTCCATCTCCTTACGTCCCTCTCTTTGCCCATCTCCTCCACCCTTCTCTCTCTATCCATCTCATCCTAATCCTCTCTCTATCCACGTTACCATCTCCACCCCAATAGGAGTTTTTTGGTTCTTTCCAGAGTAAGTAATATGTGAACAAAGTTTGGTTGAAATCTGTTCAGGGGCTGGTTTGAAATTAAATGTAAAGTTTGTTGCAAGTCGCTAAGTCTCTCATTCTCATAAATTGGATGAATAAAATCTGGGTATTCTCACGTTGTGGGCTAGGCTCCCTTTTCAGCCCCACCCCTACCCCTTTCATAGGTAGAGGGTTCTTACCAACAAAGCGATTCTTTTCAAACAGTAAGTGGTATGTGTACAAAGTTTGGTTCATATCGCTCCAGTGGTCTACGAGAACAGGTGGTACATAAAACATACACACATCAAAAAAAGTTTTGCATCACCCTGGTTCCCAGAACTCCTGAAGATAGACGATAACTGTGGATATTGTATCACAGACACAGTCCCTTTGACTATTCAGAAATGTCACTAAACCCGCTCAAAGACGTAAACAACCATGCATGAGCAGCGCGTATTAGACGGAGGTATTCCGACAGCCGATCAGCTGCAGTCACTCCACCAGGAAGGAAGTACACGGCTCGTGCTATCTGTAGTACAACCATACCTAGACGGTCAATACCGCTCTTCGATTGCGTCCGCATTGCTACTTTGTGCCAGGAAGGGCTCTCAACAAGGGAAGCGTCCAGGCGCCTCGGAGTGAACCAAAGCGACGTTGTTCGGACATGGAGGGGACACAGAGAGAGACAGGAACTGTCGATGACATGGCTCGCTCAGGCCGTCCAAGGGCTACTACTGCAGTGGACGACCGCTACCTACGGATTATCGCTCGGAGGGACTCTGACAGCAACGCCACCATGTTGAATAACGCTTTTCGTATAGCCACAGAACTTCGTGTTACGACTCAAACTGTGCGCAATAGGCTGCATGATGCGCAACTCCACTCTCGACGTCCATGGCGAGGTCCATCTTTGCAACCACGACACCACGCAGCGCGTACAGATGAGCCCAACAACACACCGAATGAACCGCTCAGGATTGGGCATCACGTTCTCTTCACCGGTGAGTGTCGCATTTGCTTTCAACCAGACAATCGTCGGAGACGTGTTCGGAGGCAGCCCGGTCAGGCTGAACGCACTGTCCAGCGAGTGCAGCAAGGTGGCAAGGTGGAGGTTCCCTGCTGTTTTGGGGTGGCATTTTGTGGGGCCGACGTACGCCACTGGTCGTCATGGAAGGCGCCGTAACGGCTGTACGATACGTGAATGCCATACTCCGACCGATAATGCAACCATATCGACAGTATATTGGCGAGGCATTCGTCTTCATGGACGAAAATACGCGCTCCCATCGTGCACATCTTGTGAATGACTTCCTTCAGGATAACGACATCGCTCGACTAGAATGGCCAGCATGTTCTCCAGACATGAACCCTATCGCACATACCTGGAATAGATTGAAAAGGGCTGTCTATGGACTTCGTGACCCACCAACCACTCTGAGGGATCTACGCCGAACCGCCGTTGAGGAGTGGGACAATCCGGACCAACAGTGCCTTGATGAACTTGTGGATAGTATGTCACGACGAATACAGGCATGCATCAATGTAAGAGGACATGCTACTGGGTATTAGAGGTACCGGTGTGTACAGCAATCTAGACCACCACCTCTGAAGGTATCGCTGTATGGTGGTACAACATGCAATGTGTGGTTTTCATGAGCAATAAAAACGGCGGAAATGATGTTTATATTGATATCTATTCCAATTTTCTGTACAGGTTCCGGAAATCTCGGAATCGAAGTGATGCAAAACTTTTTTAGATGTGTGTATATACGTACGTACAGTTTTATAATATGTATGGATGAGAGCGTGGTTTGTGCTTGTGTGCCGCTATAGTGCGCAACCCACCCCGCAGCCCCATGAGGGTTGTATGGTATGGTATCGCTTCATCCCCCATCCATGAAGAAACTTTCAGGTTGGAAATGCACGGGTTGTGTTTGAAGATATGAGTGTCAAATGAGGGCATCCCGTCAATGGACTTATGGGAAGTCATTCAAGCAGCTGAGAATCGTGTGGCGAAAGGCTCGAGACCGGCCAGAATGTTCGTAAATGTTCTATAATGTTCAAGACATAAAGTTCCATTATGTTTCTGATGTGGGGATACGCTCCAGATCAAATGGCGATAGTGAGATGCATGCGTCAGTGTATACTTTTGAAAACCTGTTAAAGCAGATTTAGGAAAAGTGAAAACGATAGAACGTGAAATAAGGTCCGAGAATGTTCTAGCTTTTAGTATCACTACAAATAATGCACAACGAGAAACGTTAAGGTGCTGTGATATTAATTTAAAAGAACCATTCTCTTTCATGGTCCGAGAATGTTCTAGCTGTTAGTATCACTACAAATAATGCACAAGGAGAAACGTTAAGGTGCTGTGGTATTAATTTAAAAGAACCATTCTCTTTCATGGTTACTTACATTATATTTCCCTATAACCCGAAATCCAAAGAATTTGTATATGTGTTCATCAAATAAGCCTATTTTATAAAGAAGTATAGTAACAGAATAAGTTAATTAAGTATGAAATAAATTAAAAGCAAAGAAGAGTTGTTTCATTAAATTAAATAAAACTATCTTGAGAATGTACTTATTTAATTTAGCTTTATATTTTTTGAATTTAAAGGATTTCTGGTCAGATGAGTATCGGGTAATATCAATAGCAGCAGAAAATGGTATAACAGGTGTAGGATTCGTTATGTATAGGAAGGTAGGGCAGAGGGTGTGTTACTGTGAACAGTTCAGTGACGGGTTGTTCTAATTCTAATCAGAATCGACAGCAGACCAACACCGACGACGATAGTTCAGGTATACATTCCGACGTCGCAAGCTGAAGATGAACAGATAGAGAAAGTGTATGAGGATATTGAAAGGGTAATGCAGTATGTAAAGGGGGACGAAAATCTAATAGTCATGGGCGACTGGAATGCAGTTGTAGAGGAAGGAGTAGAAGAAAAGGTTACAGGAGAATATGGGCTTGGGACAAGGAATGAAAGAGGAGAAAGACTAATTGAGTTCTGTAACAAGTTTCAGCTAGTAATAGCGAATACCCTGTTCAAGAATCACAAGAGGAGGAGGTATACTTGGAAAAGGCCGGGAGATACGGGAAGATTTCAATTAGATTACATCATGGTCAGACAGAGATTCCGAAATCAGATACTGGATTGCAAGGCGTACCCAGGAGCAGATATAGACTCAGATCACAATATAGTAGTGATGACGAGTAGGCTGAAGTTCAAGACATTAGTCAGGAAGAATCAATACGCAAAGAAGTGAGATACGGAAGTACTAAAGAATGACGAGATACGTTTGAAGTTCTCTAACGCTATAGATACAGCAATAAGGAGTAGCGCAGTAGGCAGTACAGTTGAAGAGGAATGGACATCTCTAAAAAGGGCCATCACAGAAGTTGGGAAGGAAAACATAGGTACAAAGAAGGTAGCTGCGAAGAAACCATGGGTAACAGAAGAAATACTTCAGTTGATTGATGAAAGGAGGAAGCACAAACATGTTCCGGGAAAATCAGGAATACAGAAATACAAGTCGCTGAGGAATGAAATAAATAGGAAGTGCAGGGAAGCTAAGACGAAATGGCTGCAGGAAAAATGTGAAGACATCGAAAAAGATATGATTGTCGGAAGGACAGACTCAGCATACAGGAAAGTCAAAACAACCTTAAGCAACGGTGGTAACATTAAGAGTGCAACGGGAATTTCACTGTTAAATGCAGAGGAGAGAGCAGATAGGTGGAAAGAATACATTGAAAGCCTCTATGAGGGTGAAGATTTGTCTGATGTGATAGAAGAAGAAACAGGAGTCGATTTAGAAGAGATACGGGATCCAGTATTAGAATCGGAATTTAAAAGAGCTTTGGAGGGCTTACGGTCAAATAAGGCAGAAGGGATAGATAATATTCCATCAGAATTTCTAAAATCATTGGGGGAAGTGGCAACAAAACGACTATTCACGTTGGTGTGTAGAATATATGAGTCTGGCGACATACCATCTGACTTTCGGAAAAGTATAATCCACTCAATTCCGAAGACGGCAAGAGCTGACAAGTGCGAGAATTATCGCACAATCAGCTTAACAGCTGATGCATCGAAGCTGCTTACAAGAATAATATACAGAAGAATGGAAAAGAAAATTGAGAATGCGCTAGGTGAAGATCAGTTTGGCTTTAGGAAAAGTTAAAGGGACGAGAGAGGCAATTCTGACGTTACGGCTAATAATGGAAGCAAGGCTAAAGAAAAATCAAGACACTTTCATAGGATTTGTCGACCTGGAAAAAGCGTTCGACAATATAAAATTTTGCAAGCTGTTCGAGATTCTGAAAGAAGTAGGGGTAAGCTATAGGAAGAGACGGGTCATATTCAATATGTACAACAACCAAGAGGGAATAATAAGAGTGGACGATCAAGAACGAAGTGCTCGTATTAAGAACGGTGTAAGACAAGGCTGTAGCCTTTCGCCCCTACTCTTCAATCTTTACATCGAGGAAGCAATGATGGAAATAAAAGAAAGGTTCAGGAGTGGAATTAAAATACAAGGTGAAAGGATATCAATGATACGATTCGCTGATGACATTGCTATCCTGAGTGAAAGTGAAGAAGAATTAAATGATCTGCTGAACGGAATGAACAGTCTAATGAGTACACAGTATGGTTTGAGAGTAAATCGGAGAAAGACGAAGGTAGTGAGAAGTAGTAGAAATGAGAACAGCGAGAAACTTAACATTAGGATTGATGGTCACGAAGTCAATGAAGTTAAGGAAGTCTGCTACCTAGGCAGTAAAATAACCAATGACGGACGGAGCAAGGAGAACATCAAAAGCAGACTCGCTATGGCAAAGAAGGCATTTCTGGCCAAGAGAAGTCTACTAAAATCAAATACCGGCCTTAATTTGAGGAAGAAATTTCTGAGGATGTACGTCTGGAGTACAGCATTGTATGGTAGTGAAACATGGACAGTGGGAAAACCGGAACAGAAGAGAATCGAAGCATTTGAGATGTGGTGCTATAGACGAATGTTGAAAATTAGGTGGACTGATAAGGTAAGGAATGAGGAGGTTCTATGCAGAATCGGAGAGGAAAGGAATATGTGGAAAACACTGATAAGGAGAAGGGACAGGATGATAGGACATCTGCTAAGACATGAGGGAATGACTTCCATGGTACTAGAGGGAGCTGTAGAGGGCAGAAACTGTAGAAGAAGACAGAGATTGGAATACGTTAAGCAAATAATTGAGGACGTAGGTTGCAAGTGCTACTCTGAGATGAAGAGGTTAGCACAGGAGAGGAATTCGTGGCGGGCCGCATCAAACCAGTCAGTAGACTGATGACCAAAAAAAAAAATTATTTTAATTCACGTGTTACAGGAACTGACTTGCTTTGTCCGAGTTTATGGAACAAGTTTACGGTACCTCCAAACCCATCCATCTGCCAGTCACTGATTTTTGTTTCTTGTGCTATCCTTGGTTCCCATGCCGGACACTACGGTCGTTTGCGGTTTCAGCTGTTGTGCTCGTGGAACGTGGGTGTTTGAAGTGATGATCACCAATCAGTTTGCATCAATGTATATTTGAAGGGAAAAAAAGTCGAGATTTATCTGTAATGTTCTCGAGCGTTTACGAATATTCTTGATTGCTAACCAATGTTCTCGAATATTCTAAAATACATTCGAATGTTCTAAATTACTCCAAAATGTTTTTAGTTTTCCCAAAGTGTTCTGTAACGTTTTCGAATGTTGTTGGGAGTTTTAGAATGTTCTAGTAAGTGCCCGAGTTTCTTTAACGTTCTCGCAAGTGTATGGCTGTTTTGGATTGCTTTCGAATGTTTTGGAATGTGCTAGGCGTTGTATAAAGAAATGAATAAGTGAGTGGCAGTGTGCTTTACTTCAAATTACGGTATTGTAAAGTAGTTAAGTGGATTTAAGTGTACTTAAGAGTTTTTTGAATATTTGAGAGTAGTTCTGAGCGTGAAATATAATGCTTTTACCATTTTTTGTATGTTCTTTCTAACAGTGTTCTCGAATAGGCTAATCAGGAATGTTCTCAGAAAACAAATAAAAACAATGGCCAAGCGAAGGGAACCTTTATCAGTTAGTCTCTAAATAAAAGCGCCAAATATCGATTAATGTCAAATTCCGTGGATTTTGCAGTTTATAACGCGGAAGACGAAAATGTAATAATTGAAAAGCCGAATATGTCTCACAATATCTTTTTAAAAAGTGTCCCAATAAACAGCAAAAAAGACAAGAACCGAAGCAGGTTTTAAAATCTTTCTGTGTGGAATCCACAGTTAAAATGTGGTCGGAATTTTCCATCGAATGCAGAACACTTTACGACAGAAGGTACTACACAGAGCCCACAGAGGCTTAGATTTCGAGAGTCAAATGACCAAAAACACCTTCGCTACCGCCAAACTTTAGAAATTCATTACGCTGAACACGTGCCAGTTAGGCATTCAACTGTTAGTAGACTTAACGAAGCGATGATGTGGTTATAAGACCGAACTTGCATTATGGAAGAGTGTGGTTCAGATTCCAATCCAGTCACCCACGTTCAAATTTTCCATGGTCTAAAGAACAACATAGTTGATTGGTTTCAACATCCTTCACCCATTCGAGTTTTGCTCCATCTCTAATACCTTCGTCGTCGCGAGACGTGAAACCATAATCTTTCAGCTTAACCAACAAACCAACCAACCTACCCACATCTCTGTTTGTATTCGATTTTCATTACTCTCGCCAACTATTTGAAAGCATTTTAAATTACCACATTGCCTTTAAACGTTATCTCCATTCGTCTAATTGTACAGCATGTTACAAGTTTTCACACAAAATTCTTACTTCATTGATTAAAAAGCAGTTCCGGCATACGTCAGCGAAGAAATGAAAGTGGCCAAGACCAGTAAGTTAGGTGACACTGCCCACATGAACGAGACAGGCAGGTAACGGGCGGCCTGTGTTTGGGTGTGGCTCTTGCTCAGTGTGCCTGCGCTAATACTTTTAGTTTTGTACTGTCTGCTGCTGGCATTATAATTACGATGGTTTGTTCTACTCTGTCAAGAGCCTTTCGATTTTGTTCTGGTACCACTATCTGATCTGTCCTTGCCTGTTCCATTCGCGAATGCTGCGTGGAAAGGATGATTGTCGGTGGGCCTCTGTATCAGTTCTAATTTCTCGGATTTTCTCGTGTGGTCATTTCGTGAGACGTATGCATATTAGATTAGATTAGATTTACTTTCATTCCAATTGGTTCGTAGTGAGCAGGTCCTCCAGGATGTAGAACATGTCAGAAAAACAATAATACATGACAAATATTTACAACTCAAACAAGCCGGCCGGTATGGCCGAGCGGTTCTAGGCGCTTCAGTCTGGAACCACGCGACCGCTACGGGTCGCAGGTTCGAATCCTGCCTCGGGCATGATTGTCTGTGATGTCCTTAGGTTAGTTAGGTTTAAGTAGTTGTAAGATCTAGGGGACTGATGACCTCAGATGTTAAGTCCCATAGTCCTCAGAGCCATTTGAACCATTTTTTTGAACTCAAACAAATAAGCTAATGTACCATTCCACAGGTCCCAAGTGGAATGTTCGTCTTTTTTTTTAATGAACAGTATGTGAAAGAATCATTTTACAAACACTAATGCACTGAAACTTCCTGGCAGATTAAAACTGTGTGCCCGACCGAGACTCGAACTCGGGACCTTTGCCTTTCGCGGGCAAGTGCTCTACCATCTGAGCCACCGAAGCACGACTCACGCCCCGTCCTCACAGCTTTACTCCTGCCAGTATCTCGTCTCCTACCTTCCAAACTTTACGGAAGCTCTCCTGCGAACCTGCAGAACTAGCACTCCTGAAAGAAAGGTTCGCAGAAGAGCTTCTGTGATGTTTGGAAGGTAGGGGACGAGGTAATGCCAGAATTGAAGCTGTGAGGACGGGTTGTGAGTCGTGCTTGGGTAGCTCAGTTGACAGCGGGCACGGTAGCTCAGCGTGTTCGGTCAGAGGGCTAGCTGCCCTCTGTAATAAAAAAAAACTGAGTTCGCCGATCAACAACAAACCAAAACGGGTGTCTTTCGACGCCCGCCACGAGCAGATACAACGAACGAAAGAGAACAAAATGGGATTAAAAAAAATAAAAAATGTTGGTAGAGCACTTGCCCCCGAAAGGCAAAGGTCCCGAGTTCGAGTCTCGGTCCGGCACACAGTTTTAATCTGCCAGGAAGTTTCATATCAGCGCACACTCCGCTGCGGAGTGAAAATCTCATTCTTACTAATGCACTGAATGTAAAATAAAAATGTTTTTATTTATTTATAAGGTAATAAACATGTGATAGAGCTACTATAATACTTATATACAATGATCACATTACTGCACTGAAATGGTGCAGAAGTTAGATTGTATTTACGTACACACACACACACACACACACACACACACACACACACACACACACACACACTTATTTACAATGAACACATTACTGCACTGAAATTGTGCAGAAGTTATCCAATAAATCCTTTAGGCTTCTCTTAAACTGAATTACAAAGCTTTTTATGGCTGCTGGCAAGTTATTGAAAATGTGTGTTCCTGAATAATGCACACCTTTTTGTACAAGAGTAAGTGACTTTAAATCCTTGTGAATATTATTCTTATTTCTAGTATTGATTCCATGAATTGAGCTGTTTGTTTGAAAAAGTGATAAGTAGGAAGTAATATGTTGTCCGACTCTTCCCGGAAAGTACTCATTCGAAATTTCAATAGTAAGTCTCTCCGTAATGCACAATGCCTCTTTTGTGGCGTCTGCCGCTGGAGTTTGTTTAGCATATCTGTAACGCTCTCGCGCGGACTGAACGATACCCTGACGAAACGAGCGCTCTTCGTTGGATCTTCTCTGCCTCTTATTTCAGTCCTATTTGGTAAGGATCCCACACTGATCGCCAGTACTCAGGAACTGGTCGAACAAGCACCTTGAAAGCCACTTCTTTAGAGGACGAATTACATTTCCTTAACAGTCTTGCTACGAATCTGTGTGGCATTTGCTTTTCCTACTATATGTTTTATGTAGTCATTCCAATCAAGGTCGCTCCGGATAGATATTCCTATATATTTAACGGCAGTTACTGTTTCCAACAGTTTGTCATCAATAGTGTAGTTGCACAGTAGTGGATTTCTTCTCCTATTTATGCGGAGTATGTTACATTTATTACATGTAGGGTCAACTGCCAGTGTTGAGTAGGTCCTTCTGCAAGTCTGCGTTGCTACAGCGGCACCATCTGCGAAGAATCTTAAAGATCTTTCGACGCATTCTACTAGATCATTTGTATACATTATAGACAGCATTGGTCCCTGCCACACATCCTTTGGGTATTATCAAAATTACCTTTACATCTGCCTATTTTACTCCGTTAAGATCGACGCATTGAGTTCTACCTGCAAGGAAGTCTTGGATCCAGTTGAAAATATGGTCCGATACTCGGTAAGCTGGTTTTTTTTTTTCATTAAACGGCAGTGTGAGACACTGTCAAACGCATTCCTGAAATTGAGGAACGTGGCGTTCACCTGAGCGCCCATGTCTACAGCGCTGTGGATCTGATTGACAACAGAGCGAGCTGAGTTTCGTAACACGTCTGTTTCATCTACATCTACATCATACTCCGCAAACCACATAATGGTGTGTAGCGGAGGGTACTTTCGGTTTCACGATCTGATCCCTCCAACCCTGCTCCAGGCCCATAGCGCGTGCGAAGAATAATTGTCGAGAAGCCTCTGTGTTGGCTCTAATTTCTCGAATTTTCTCCTCGTAGTCAATACTCGAGCTGTATGTGGGGGGAAGTAGTATGTTGTTCGACTCCTCCTGAAAAATGCTGTCCCGAAATTGCAATAGTAAATCTCTCTCGCCAGCTACCAACGATTCCGTGACGAAACGCGCCGCTCTTCGTTGGATCTTCTCTATCTCCTCTGTCAGTCTTATCTGGTGGGGATCGCAGATAGATGAACAGTACTCAAGAATCGGGCGAAGAAGCGCCTTACAGATCACTTCTTTAGTGGATGAGTTACTTTTCCTTAAGATTATTCAGATGACTGAGTCTGGTGTCTGCTTTTCTCACTATCTGTTTTAAATGGTCATTCCACTTAAGGACGCTCTGGATAGTTACTCCTAGATATTTTACGGCAGACGCTGTCACCAGCTGTTTGTCATTAATAGTGTAGCTGTACAGTAGTGGATTTCTTTTCCTATGTGCGCACAATATGTTACATTTATTTACGTTCAGGGTCAATTGCCAGAGTCTGCACCGTTCATCAATTCTCTGCAGGTCGTTCTGCAAATTCTTACTATCTTCTGGCGTTGCTACTTTGGTATACACAACTGCATCATCTGCGAATAGCCTTAAAGAGCATCCGACGCTTTCTACTTTCATTTATATATATATATATATATATATATATATATATATATATATATATATATATATATATATATTGTAAACAGCAACGGTCCTAACACACTTCCCTGTGGCACTTCGGATATTACATTCAAATCTGTCGATTTTGTTCCGTTAAGAGCGGCGTGTTGAGTTCTATCTGCAAGCAAGTCTTGAATCCAATCGCAGGTCTGCTCCGATACTCCGTAAGCTCGAATATTTTTTTTCATTAAGCGGCAGTGCAGGACGGTGTCAAATGCCTTAATGAAATCAAGGAACACGACATCAACCCGAGCGCCGTTGCCCACTGCGCTGTGGATCTTATGGAGGAACAGAGCGAGCTGAGTTTCGCGGGATCTCTGTTTGCGGAATCCATGTTGATTTTTGTAGATGAGATTTTCGTTCTCCAAAAAAGTCATAATGCGTGTGCATAAAACATGTTCCATAATTCTACAACAGATTGACGTCAACGATATAAGCCGTTACATGCTTGCGTCTGTCTTACGACTCTTCTTGGCATTAGGAGTGAACTGCACTTTTGTCCAATTGCTAGGTGTCATTCGTTGCTCCACCGAACTATGGTAAACTGCTTCTGGAAGGAGAGCACCTTTTTTCGCATTATCTCTAAACTTGTATTCTGCACGTTGATGTTATCAAGAGGGTATTTCTGGTTGTCATGGGTTCAACTACGATACATTAACTAAAACTACGCATCAGATGTGCTGCAACTGAATTTGTTATTAAGTTTCACAAAACTAATGCGACGTGACTTTTAACTGTGTATGGTATACGACTTACTATCTCACGACGTAGCGACACACACGTTCTAACAGCACAGGAACAGTGCAGAAATCGCTTACCGAAAGATGTGATTTAGTGAAATGCTTGTGACGCACACACAAAGGGCGTCATCATTTCGTCTGACTTAACGTGTGCATTTACAACCCTGGTTGTCGCCGTGCATAGTGGAGTTAATGCCAGGCCCCATCAAACCTCGGTTTTAGTTAACTTACGCATTCGATTATGAACTCACAGTCCTTGTAGGTTATTCGGAGCCGCATCAATTTACACTTAATTGTGTTATTAAAAGAATAAGTCTAGATCCAACGACATCAACACTAGATCTGTAGGTTAGAGACGCATTCAGCTGCGAACTTAATGAGGGCCAGGTGGCAATCTGAGCCTCGTTCTCTCAAATGAGAGTCCAGTATGCTGCCTAACACGCCACTGCGCTAGGAAGTTCTCGTAAACTCTGGATGCAAACATCTACCGAAGAAGTCTGTCATTTCGGCCTTGACTGGTAAAAGTGATCAGGACATAAGGAGGCCATTGCAAAACCGTCGATCAACTTCAGGGCAATAGCCCTGCCAACGGAGCCAAAGAAGATCAAGTAGACGGAAAAAAAACGCGTAATCTCAAATGTTCGTACAGCTGTAGGAGGGAGTATCACGAACAACATACTAAAATCCCCACCGGTAGAATGTGATCGGGGAACGTTTAGAAGTTACATTTTTAATTTTTATGTTTTTCGTTAATAGCTCAAAAATCGCAGCACCTTGAGAAAATTTTTCCCAGTACAAATTTAAACATCACTAATTTTCCTACACAAAAGATTCTATTCATGTTTCTGTCTAGAACTAAGAGTTTCAGCAATACAAGGGGTGGAACAATCATAGTTTATTAAAGATGGCGTTTTAATGGTAAAAAAACAATCTTCGCCGTTACATGAAGTGCGTTGGGTAAAAATGTTAAGTGTGCGTACCACGTCTGTGTGCAGTAGCGCTGTGTTAAGGAATGAATTGTGTTCTGGGGCGTAACAGGGTGAATGGTTCAGGCGTGGAAAGCAGAAGCATGAGGGAAGGTAGGTCGTCGAATTTTGGTCACGCTCTTCCCTCCTACATAGGTCTGCAAACTGAAGAGCGGGCAGCTGATTCCCCAGTTCATCTATCGGACAACGTCACAATAAGCAACTACAAGGTTTTTCACGAAGTTATACCGTCCCTCGGAAGTGCGCGTTATGTATCACTGGTGATGCAGTACGCAGACATGCAATTTTTGCACTCTCCTCTGTTAGCTAGAAGGAAAACTGACTCATTCTTAGATGGGTTGGGGTTAGGTTGTTTGGGGGAAGAGACCAAACTGCGAGCTCATCGGCCTCATTGGATTAGGGAAGGACAGGGAAGGAAGTCGGCCGTGCCCTTTCAAAGGAACAATTCCGGAATTTGCCTGGAGAGATTTAGGGAAATCATGGAAAACCTAAATCAGGACTGCCAGAGGCGGGACTGAACCGTCGTCCTCCCGAATGCGATGACTGATTCTTAGTCATCCTGTGTGGCAACTGTAGTGTTTTCCTGGAAAAGGCAACTTCCATGACCATGTGCGTCGCTCACTTTCCATCGCTCACTTTTCAGTTTACAGACAGGCTATACATCCCCAGCATTTCCTGTCTAGTTCTCTTGTGTCAGTAAACAAAATAACTTGGCTGAGCTTGTAGTTACACAGAGTAGTGGAGTAATATTCAGTTTATAAGGTTTGTACTTATTCGCAGTTGTTACAAGAGCTATTACGTAAAAAATCCCAACATCCGACGCTGTCAGCCGTCTACCACATGGAAGAACCTGTCCCAAGTGCAACATGCTGTCAATATGTATTCGACAATGTCGATTTAGTTTGTCTTCACTATCACTAGCTGGAGTACTTTTCCCAGTATGAGGAATACTTTTCCCAGTATGAGGGATAGCAAATCATCACCCTAGCCTCATCTCTCACAACATGTGAAGACGCCCACAGGCTTAAAGTGGTTCCCTCTGCAACAGATGTAGGTCACCTAGGTGTTATGGAGCTATAGATATGTCAACGTAAGGCAAGCAATGCGTAACTGTTCTAGACGTGGATATGATCGGTCCCATTCTGTCAGACTTATTGAAACTCATCTTGGAATTTATACTGTGGGTGTGTGATAAGTGCCGCGCGGTATTAGCCGAGCGGTATTGGGCGCTGCAGTCATGGACTGTGCGGCTGGTCCCGGCGGAGGTTCGAGTCCTCCCTCCGGCATGGGTGTGTGTGTGTTTATCCTTAGGATAGTTTAGGTTAAGTAGCGTGTAAGCTTAGGGACTGATGACCTTAGCAGTTAAGTCCCATAAGATTTCACACACATTTTTTTGTGTGATAAGTGCTTCCATTTAGTGCAGCACACTCGACAAGTGCCAGCAGGTCCTGAATGGAAAATATTTATGCAGCCTATCAGTAACGCATTTAATGGTGAGAAAAGTGCAATAACTTCCTGGTCACTCGTTAATTCACCAGCAAGTGAACACAAGACTATTACACTAATTTACAATATACTGTCACGGATCCACAGTAGTAAGATTCCACATTTACCGATTCAGTCCCCTTCCCGCCATCACTACAAAGATCACTGACATCACTCGAATTGTACACCTCTCAGCCATTTTTATAGGAAAATGTTTGACATAAAAGCTCACTTAAAAACTGCAAAAAAGTACTCATTTAATGAACTGAAAGTAACTTAATTTTGTAAAAACTGGCACAGTGAAGTTACTTTTTCTGCTCACATAACTGAACTGGAGAGAAAATGTTGTGGAGGTATAGTCCGTCTTGCAAAATTAACAGCGAGCCGCGCTCGTGATAGAGGAAGTTGCCTTTCCTGACAGAACGTTACAGGTTTCGAGCCGAAAGACTAAGATTCAATTTTTATTTCTAGCAGTGTTCAGAGATTCATGTAGATTATGTCCACAATCGTTTCTAGCGTTAGTGTTGTTAGTAACAACCTGTATTCCATGTAGTGTTAACGTACTTAGTGGAAAATAAACATCCTCCAGGGGTCTGTGCACTACGTAACCAGTGATTCATGAGGTGTGCTACACAGGAAGGTGTAACTTTTTGAAACATCTTGCAGTTGCTTTTGTGACGTAATACGGTAGATAGAGTAGGGAATCATCTGCTCACTCTTCAGTTTGCAGACCCATGTAGGAGGAAAGTACGTGACCACAATCCGACCACCTGTCTTCCCCCGCGCTTCTACCCTCTACCCCCTCCCTCTTCCACTCTGTTACAACTGCAGAACACAATTTGTCTCGTAATAAGGATCTAATGTACTTACACGTGGCATTCACATTTCATATTTGTTCTTAAACCACTTAATTATACAGCAAACGTTAATTTTATACCATTAAAACACTAATTTCAGGCTGATCCTGGCGGGGTTCGAGTCCTCCCTCGGGCATGGGTGTGTGTGTTTGTCTTTAGGATAATTTAGGTTAAGTAGTGTGTAAGCTTAGAGACTGATGACCTTAGCAGTTAAGTCCCATAAGGTTTCACACACATTTGAACATTTTGAACACTAATTTCAATAAACTGCGGTTTTTCCATCCCTTGCAAAGTGGAAACTATTAGTTCTAGACAAAAATGAATACGACCTGTTTTTCCAGGAAATTTAATGTAGTTTAATTTTGTACTGGGAAAAATATTTGGCAGAAATCGCGATTTTCTGGTTATACAAGAAAAACACCAAGAATTGACCTTTAAGCGCTCCCCCACTCTCACATTCCACCGACGAAGAATTTTTGAATGTTGTTCACGACGCTCCGTTCTACCACTGTACAAAATTTTCGACTTCACGATTTTTCCTCTAATTTTCCTTCGCTGACTGGACTATGTGACTACGTCTCATCCGGCCAGGGTGGCCGAGCGGTTCTAGGCGCTACAGTCTGGAACCACGTGACCGCTCCGGTCGCAGGTTCGAATCCTGCCTCGGACATGGATGTGTGTGATGTCCTTAGGTTAGTTAGGTTTAAGTAGTTCTAAGTTCTAGGGGACTGATGACCTCAGAAGTGAAGTCCCATAGTGCTCAGAGCCATTTGATCCATTTGAACTACGTCTCAATTAAGTAATTCAATCCTTCACTGTATAAAAAGAGCGGATTTTTTATTAACCTTACCAATTTTACTTTATTCCTGTTCACAATAAGATCTTTCATGATGTATGGTATCACATTCAAGTTTCTATGAATGAAATGTACATAACGTGATTGCTTTAAATAGCAGCAACAAAGAAACTGAGGATAAATGGGCGAATAGAATTAAAATTAAGAATGTGTTTCGCCACAGAGAAACATAGCAGGGAAGAAATTTAGATGACTTTTAGAAGAGCCATTACAGATATTTAAGTAATCTCAGACAGCATAGAAATAATTGTTAGAAAGTTAACGAAGACATTTCACGGAATTCAAGCCAATATACTCATTTAACATGCTCATATAAGTTGAGACATCGGAAGTCCTCTATGAAAACCTACAAAAGCTGATCAACGAGAGTAAATCCCTCTAAAAGAAGATGACAGGGGATTGTAATGCGAGGGTAGGATAAAAATTTATATGAACGTATCTTCGATGAGGTGCTTTGGATATAATGATAGAAATGATAGAGGTCACACATTAGCAAAGACTGGTGGGAACAACTATAAGTATATATTTAACACGAAAACATATATTGGATGGGTATCACATTTCACTAGTTGAAATTATAGATAGCACAGTTACTAAAAGAAGACAGCTGAACAAGCTTTTCAAGATATAAAAAAAATTTTCCTTTGAATTTAAAGTAGATAGTCAGCTATATAATAATATCTTGCAAGTAATGCGAGATGAGGCACATTAGCTAACCGCGGTATGAAAAAATGCGTCTAGAGATGATATTCAAATACAAATATTTAAAAATTGGAGGCAAAATAGTACACAAGGGAATTGCAAGTTGTTTACCTGCATTTTCTCCCAAAAGCAGAAAAAGCTGGGATTGTTTTACTCCACAGGAAAGGAGACAGATAAAACAAAAGATAGCTACAGACCTATCAGCTGTCAAATAGAGATGATATTCCGCATCGTGTGAACACAGCACCGTCACTTCATTTAGCCCAGTACCAAACGGTGAAATTGAAGCTCTGAGATATTATCCGTGATACAAAGTCGGAACATAATATCAGAATTAGGAAACTAGCAATGGTAGAAGTTACTAATGGCTGAAGCAACACTCATAATGTATGTTCCTGGCAAAGGTTGTATGGTTGATTTTCTGTGTTCCTGAGACACGAAAGAATGCGAAAAGAGTTATCCATACATTTGAAAACATCGGCATTGATTTGCTCAAGAAAACGTCGAGCGTGCGAAGTAATTAATAGCAAAAACTAGCCGGTGAAAGTATACGACAACAGAAGCAAAAGCATTTCAGTATACATGTGTCTGTAGGCGAGCCGTTATAAGACAGCTGGAAATTTGTAGTTACGAGCCGTCACGGACTTCTGTATCGAATATTTTACTAGTTGTTACAAATTGTGTTTAGAAGGAAAACATTTCGACTGAATCCCACCCCCACTGGAATCAAATTTCACTAATGGCCTATGGGTGGGGAGTGTCGTGCATACATACTGGGCGCCGGCACATTTTGATGCTGATGTAAGTCGACATTCAATGCGCCACTATGGTCCCCAAGACAGGTACGTGGAGAAGGACCTTTACTTTGACCTCCATGTTCGTCTGACTTCAGTTATCTGGGTATTTCTGTTTGGGATCATCTCAAATGTGAATTGCTCAGTATTCTCGTTGATTCGTAAGTCACTGCAGAGACAAGTGCAGTATTGCACCAAAATGCGATGACGACTCGTGGAACACTAACTTTCACGGGTACTAGTGTTCAGTAAATTGTAATATGTAACCTGCTGAAGTAGTATTGGCTTTCCTGTTAAGGTAGACCATGGTTGTAATTTGAGGCCCATTACATGGGGGAACTAATCGCAAAGTTTACAGTTCATATACGTTTTACTAATTAGGACAATATTTCGTACTGAAATTAGTGGCAGCTCGCAATTTCACTAACGGATCGGATTTTTTCCTTCTCCTATTGTGTAGTTTCGCCTGTGCGTTTTTGCTATTATGATATATCTTGCCTACATACAGACATACATAATACATAAAGCCTCACTACCTTATCTATCGCCGGCCGATGTGGCCGTGCGGTTATAGGCGCTTCAGTCTGGAACCGCGTGACCGCTACGGTCGCAGGTTCGAATCCTGCCTTGGGCATGGATGTGTGTGATGTCCTTAGGTTAGTTAGGTTTAAGTAGTTCTAAGTTCTAGGGGACTGATGACCACAGCAGTTAAGTCCCATAGTGCTCAGAGCCATTTGAACCATTTTGACCCTTATCTATCGTGTTTACTGTTCTCTCTAAGTATCAGATAACGTCGAAACGATTGTTTTTCTTCTTCAAAAAGGTTTTTAATGAAAATTGTTTCGTATTGCGTTAAGTGTGGGCTCTTTTCTTTGTCCACATATTCCACAACTTAAATTATTTTAGAACGTTCCTTTCATCCGTCGTCGAATCTTCATCGCGGTCTCGGCCAGAATGCGCGCACTCTTGCTGGCGTCTGGGCGACGAGACAAGTGACGCGACGCACCGGACTTAATCGGGAACTTTTTTGACGGACACGGATTAATTGTCTACTGTTACACACTATGCAGTCAGATTAACTAAGCTTTAGCCCGCGAGACAGGGTTGAAGTTCATAACCACAAAGTCAGCAATCAAAAGCACCTTTCAGGTAAGATTCCGAAATCCGCTTATTGGACTGGAATATGCTGCCTGCTAACAGTTCAATACACCATCTTCAACTCGCTATTAGCAACAGATAATTATCTTAGCAACAAACAGTAACACAGTTCAAACTCAAAAGGGAAAAAGGTTACTCAAAAACAACACTTTCAGATTTGCACCGATACAAATGAAGTTTATTGACATCAAATAATTCTAGCCAGTTCCCTCACTTTTTATGCAGTCATCACTTCCCGCTAGCTAAAATCTCCCTGTTTCCTCAGTGCTCTTATCTTACCACGTAAGTCCACAATCATTGCTCCTCAACATTCGCAGAGAACAACAGGAAAACAGCTGAACAGAAATCACCGCCCTCTCACGGAAACACACTTCGTGTTCTCTCAGTCTTCCGCTTTGCACTCAGTAGCTTGGCTGATCACAAATGATCACCATCTTGTGACCTCCAAAATACACGGCGAACCAGATCCACTTCAGAAGGAGCAGACTTCTGCACCCCACGAGGCCCGCCGGCCGACTGCCTCGATTTCGTGGACTCCCCACCTCACCACGAAAATGTTTGTAGACCTTTCAGCCAGTCAGAAACCAGGAGCAAAAAGTTGCCATTGTCACTGGACGTTCTCCTGTACCTGCTCATAGCGCTCCTGTAAGACGCTGCCTCCTGACATGACATTAAGTACCCTTTCTGCCACAGCCGACGTGCGGAAATTACATTCCCTGTAAAACCAATGATTTAGAAGGATTAGGCAAAATCCAACCCATCTTCTTCAGGACGAACAAAAACCATTTTCACCAGCCGCCTGAAACGGCCTGCGGAGGCTAACACACCGAAACAGGGCCACAAACCTATGCGGCTTGGAGACGATGTGCTACAGTTTTTCACTATCAAAAATTTCTCATCTTTTGGAAGGACACTAATAGGCAAAACATAAATGTCCTCGTGGAACCTTCGCGAAGAGTCCCGAAAACAAGGCAAAGAATAAAAAAAATATTGAGACGACATAAAATCATAAAATCCAGTACAATGAAATGAATGGTTGTGGCGAGAATAGGTTAGCTTCCGATGTTAAAAGTGGCGCCACCCTATCTCCACCAAAACAAACGTCAAAACTTTCTTCCGGAGAATCATTAATGTTGACATCCGGAACCGTTCAGTTCCTTTCCTTTCCGTTGACTCTCTGTGTGTAAGCCTCCATTCAAAAGCATTTTGGAATATTTTGACGTCCATTCCGCGACGCCCAATAGAAATACTCGCGAAGAGCATCAGGACTACTGTTGTTGATTCCATAAAACAGCTTTATGGGTAAAGCTCTGCTCACTTTGTCCGGACACATGACTGTCTGCACCTGTAATGCACATTGATGTTTGTGTTTCAAACTATGACGACGTATCAGTACCGGCACATAACGGCACATCATAACGCTAACACTGCTATCACCGCAAGTCCTGCAGCGCACAGTCTGAATGTCATTCCCATAAAGTTAAGTACCCATACGGTAAATAATTTTCCGTCTGTATTGGCTCAAGTAGTAAAAGTTGAACTACAACCACTCTGTAGAAAGCCTTCCAGACCACTTTTTGCTGATCGCAGCTTCCTCTTCCTTTTATTTTCGCAACACGTAGTAATTTTTATTGCAATACAGTACATGCAAGTTATACATCATCGAGCGCCGATAAGTTCGCTACGAACGCAGTCCCAGGCATAAATATTACGCAATAAAAGTTGCCCCGTTCTTGGCCTCGCACCTCTCGCAATATACTGGCACAATATCATTGCGCAATAAAGCGCCCTTACGGGGCCCTCATAGACTCAATATTTATTGTTTAGTATTCAGTGTTGCGAAATAATATTGACAATATTAGGCCATTATGGACGATTTGCTCGATGTACTGAAGGCGACTGCAGAGCTTTAAAAATACTGAAGCTCTCTCAGTATCATCTACATCTACATCTACATTTATACTCCGCAAGCCTCCCAACGGTGTATGGCGGAGGGCACTTTACGTGCCACTGTCATTACCTCCGTTTCCTGTTCCGGTCGCGTATGGTTCGCGGGAAGAACGACTGCCGGAAAGCCTCCGTGCGTGCTCGAATCTCTCTGATTTTGCATTCGTGATCTCCTCGGGAGGTATAAGTAGGAGGAAGCAATATATTCGATACCTCATCCAGAAACGCACCCTCTCGAAACCTGGACAGCAAGCTACACCGCGATGCAGAGCGCCTCTCTTGCAGAGTCTGCCACTTGAGTTTGCTAAACATCTCCGTAACGCTATCACGCTTACCAAATAACCCTGTGACGAAACGCGCCGCTCTTCTTTGGCTCTTCTCTACCTCCTCCGCCAACTCTTTTTTTTTTTTTGTTATATGTCTCATTTTGCTCTATATTGGTTGATGAATTTGTTCGTGGCGGACGTCCGATGACAGCTGTTCGGGTTCTTTGTTGATCCGTTCACTCAGTTTTTTATTACAGAGGGTAGCTAACCCTCTGACCAAGCACGCTGAACTAACGTGCCGGCAACCCGACCTGGTACGGATCCCACACTAATGAGCAATACTCAAGTATAGGTCGAACGAGTGTTTTGTAAGCCACCTCCTTTGTTGATGGACTACATTTTCTAAGGACTCTCCCAATGAATCTCAACCTGGCACTCGCCTTACCAACAATTAATTTTATATGATCATTCCACTTCAGATCGTTCCGTACGCATACTCCCAGATATTTTACAGAAGTAACTGCTACCAGTGTTTTTTCCGCTATCATATAATGATACAATAAAGGATCCTTCTTTCTATGTATTCGCAATACATTACATTTGTCTATGTTAAGGGTCAGTTGCCACTCCCTGCACCAAGTGCCTATCCGCTGCAGATCTTCTTGCATTTCGCTGCAATTTTCTAATGCTGCAACTTCTCTTTATACTACAGCATCATCCGCGAAAAGACGCATGGAATTCCGACACTATCTACGTTCATGCGCGGTATGTTGTACCGTGTAAGGATGATATTGTGCAACAAACGGGCGTTCCTGCTAAGACTTCGTGATTTGCGACGTGGAAGCAACTGGTACATCGACGCTATTCGAACATGAATACATCATGAAAGACAGACGAAATAAACCATCTTTTCAAGTACACTCAGGAGAGCAGTTTGATTACATATTTAATACCTATTCAGCAGTTAGCTGTGGGAATTTTGACAATAGTTTTTAAGTGCAGGGAAAGGACACAGCTATTGTGTATTTGCTCGTTTCAGAAGTTTGATTATTTATTCCAGAAATACATAACAGCACTGCTTACCATTTCTCTACAAAATGTATCTTACGCTTTTTAGCTTTATAGATCGATTCCAGCATTGTGGAAGATGAAATCCGACAAGGACATGAAGAGTATCTTTTCAGTGTATACAGGGTGAAAAGTATTTAAACCGACAAACTCTGGGAGGTGGTAGTGGACATCAAAACAAATATTTTTCCTTAATGTCATTTTTTCCTATGAGTATTATTTAAAGCGGTGAAGGCCGTATTACGCTCTTCAGTTATTATAGGTCGTATTACGCTCTTCAGTTGTAAGCAACTGCTGTCCACCAGTGTAGTAGTGCATTGTCTCTGCTTACTAATGGAGAGATACACTGATATCGTTGGTGCGTACTACGTATCGCACCACAACGGACGAGCTGCACAGAGGGTTTATCAACAACAATATCCTAATCGCCGTATCTCGCATCATACGACCTTTTCTGCTGTGTACCAACGTCTGCGTGAGACCGGGTCATTTAGCAGATTACCTGAACAGGGACGCCGTCGCACGGTAAGAACGCTGCAATTTGAGGAAGCTGTCTTGCAGCATGTGGAGCGGGATCCTTCAATCAGCACTCGTGCAATTTCACGAATCAGACGAATGTAATGACAGTCCTTGGACAGCAATTGTTAACGTCCATTTCACATACAGCGTGCCCACTACCTGGAACCAGTTGATTATACACCCAAAGCACAGTTTTCGCAGTGGTACCTGGAACAGTGTGAAATGCATCCTACATTTCCATCCTCTGTGTTCTTTACCGATGAAGCAACGTTCGGGCGTGATGGAGTCTTCAACATGCACAATTCGCATGTTTGGAGTGAGAATAACCCACATGCCACAGTTACTAGCGCTCATCAAGTGCTGTTCTTCGTTAATGTGTGGGTCGGTGTTGTTGGGGACTGTTTAATTGGGCCGTGTCTGCCACCTAGGCCATTAAATGGCTGGCAGTATTACAATTTTCTCGCCAGAGCATTGCCAGAATTGCTGGAAGACGTCCCACTGCCTACAAGACAATGCCCTTGGTTCCAACATGACGGGACGCCGGCACATTTCAGTCGTCGTGTGCGTCGATTCCTGGACCGACGGTTCCCACAAATGTGGACTGGCAGAGGTGGTCCTGTAGCATGGCCTGCTCGATCCCCAGATATGTCCCCTGTGGACTTTTTTGTGTGGAGAGAGATGCGCAACCTTGTTTACGCAACTCCTGTTGCATCAGAAGAGGATCTGGTTGCCCGGATAGTAGCAGCAGCAGGAACAATTCAGGTAATTCTGGGGTTTTTGCCCGTGTCGGACAGAACATAAACGACTGTGTAACCTTTGTTTACGTGTCAATGGAGGCATTTTTGAAAATGTACTGTAATTGAAATTGGATTGTGTTAATGTGTTGTCTCTTGGTCATAAAAAAATGGAGAAGTGTTTGTTGGTTTAATTAATTTGCCACCAGAGAAATCTTCCTCTACCGGTTTAAATACACCTCAGGAAAAAATGACATTAGGGAAAAATATTTGTTTTATGTCCCCTACAACCTCCCAGAGTTTGTCTGTTTAAATACTTTTCACCCTGTATAGGGCACATTGAAGTTGACCAATTCGTTGATACATTCCCCGTTCATGATTAAGAGAAATTCCGACAGTCATGTGTCTCTGCTGCAATTTCATGTAGCGTGTTAACATGCTGGTTCCTCTAGCTTTTCTTTTGGCAGCAGGTAGCGATTGCAGCCCGAATACGTCCGAGTTCTTCATCATTGAGAGCAGATGCGCGCTACGAAGCCAGAGTTGTAACTGGGTAAATATTGCGCAATAATCTTGTGCCGTTCTTGGACTCGCAGTTTCCCGCAATACGCTGACACAATATTATTGCACAATAAATATTGAGCGTGGGAGGGTCCCTCAGAGAGGGCACGAGGTAACGACCAGCTGTTGGCGGCGTCCTTGGGGCGTGCCCATCGCTGCGCACTCGGCCGTCTTGCAAGGGAACAGGTGTCTGTGTGTGGCAGCGGCAGCGGCAGCGGCAGCGGCGGCGACAGCCCAGCCACCGGCTGACCTTGGGGCCTCGCGCCGGGCTGGTCTGCCTCTTCTGCAGCCAGAGGACAAACTGCATCGCCCGGCCCACACCCGCTACCTCAGCAGACCGCGCTGCGCCTCTGACCATCTCTTTCCCCGACCTCCCCCGCCAGTTGACCTCCGTGACTTCGTTGACAGGGTGTAGAATGATAACCGCTAGCAGCCACAATAGGCTATTTTATTTAATGCACACCGCTTTCGGGCTTGTACCCATCTTCAGGTGTTTTTATTTTAACAGCGATCTCCAACATTGACCTCTGAAACGTGAA
The DNA here is from genome assembly GCF_023864345.2 of Schistocerca serialis cubense. Lineage (NCBI taxonomy): Eukaryota > Metazoa > Arthropoda > Insecta > Orthoptera > Acrididae > Schistocerca > Schistocerca serialis. The sequence continues at coordinate 259,454,688 of NC_064642.1, forward strand.
ACAGAATGTAAATGGGCACAAGTCCGAAACTGGTCGTGCAGTAAACAAAAATCACCTTCTATTGTAACTGGTAGCCGTTGTTATTCTGCACCTTAGGCTGATGTACTCCCGATCGTCCTCTACCGCAGCGCATCAACAGGAGACCGAGCGAGGGGCATATAGGTAAGATACCGGGTTATAAGGGAGGATGGTAGTTCGAACCCCGTCCTGCCATCTGGATTTGAGTTTTTCGTGATTTCCCTAAATCTCATAAGGCCGAATGCTGCGGATGATTTCCTTCATTCTTTCCCAGTCTGAGTTTGTATTTCGTCTCTAACGATGGCATCGTCCATAAATGTCGAGCCCGTATTTACAGATAAAATTACCAAAGCGTACTTCCTTGAGAAACGATCGGATAAGTAATTTTAGAAAGATTCGAGCGCGCATGGAGGCTTGCTTTCCCCGCCCGCCATTCGCTACTTGAACAGGAAAAGGAGGGAACTGACAGTGCTACACTACTGCCCATTAAAATTGCTACACAACGAAGATGACGTGCTACAGACGCGAAATTTAACCGACAGGAAGAAGATGCTGTGATATGCAAATGATTAGCTTTTCAGAGCATTCACACAAGGTTGGCGCCGGTGGCGACACCTACAACGTGCTGGCATGAGGAACGTTTCCAACCGATTTCTCATACACAAACAGCAGTTGACCGGCGTTGCCTGGTGAAACGTTGTTGTGATGCCTCGTGTAAGGAGGAGAAATGCGTACCATCGCGTTTCCGACTTTGATAAAGGTCGGATTGTAGCCTATCGCGATTGCGGTTTATTGTATCACGACATTGCTGCTCGCATCGTTCGAGATCTAACGACTGTTAGCATAATATGGAATCGGTGGGTTCAGGAGGGTAATACGGAACGCCGTGCTGGATCCCAACGGCCTCGTATCACTAGCAGTCGAGATGACAGGCATCTTATCCGTATGGCTGTAACGGATCGTAGGGCCACGTCTCGATCCCTGAATCAACAGATGGGGACGTTTGCAAGCCAACAATCTTCTGCACGAACAGTTCGACGACGTTTGCAGCAGCATGGACTATCAGCTCGGAGACCATGGTTGCGGTTACCCTTGACGCTGCATCACAGACAGGAGCGCCTGCGATGGTGTACTCAACGACGAACCTGGGTGCACGAATGGCAAAACGTCATTTTTTCGGATGAATCCAGGTTGTGTTTACAGCATCATGATGGTCGCATCCGTGTTTGGCAACATCACGGTGAACGCACATTGGAAGCGTGTATTCGTTATCGCCATACTGGCGTATCACCCGGCGTGATGGTATGGGGTGCCATAGGTTACACGTCTCGGTCACCTCATGTTGGCATTCACGGCACTTTGAACAGTGGACGTTACATTTCAGATCCCTGCGAAACCCTACATTTCAGCAGGATAATGCACGACCCCATGTTGCAAGTCCTGTACGGGCCTTTCTGGATACAGAAAATGTTGGACTGCTGCCTTGGCCAGCACATTCTCCACATCTCTCACCAGCTAAAAACGTCTGGTCAATGGTGGCCGAGCAACTGGCTTGTCACAATATGCCAGTCACTATTCTTGATGAACTGTGGTATCGTGTTGAAGCTGCATGGACAGGTGTACCTGTACACGCCATCCAAGCTCTGTTTGACTCAATTCCCAGGCGTATCAAGGCCGTTATTACGACCAGAGGTGGTTGTTTTGGGGACTGATTTCTCAGGATCTATGCACCCGAAGTGCGTGAAAATGTAATCACATGTCAGTTGTAGTATAATATATTTGTCCAATGAATACCCGTTTATCATGTGCATTTCTTCTTGGTGTAGCAATTTTAATGGCCAGTAGTGTATATAAAATCACTCCATCACACGCCTTAAGATGATTTACGAAGTGTAGATGTCGTAATGAATAAAGATGTATCTTTGAAAGTAACAAAAAAATAAATAAAAAAAACAGAAACTAGTTACTGTTACATGAACTTCTGGTATTGCCAGTATTATGACGCTTATACTGTATTAAAGACATGCCGGACAGGTGATGTATTCTGCTCACGGATTTCCAACCAGTTCGTTTTATTCGTCAACTAGTTTTCGGCAAGAGGAAACAGAAAAGGAAATAAGAATCTGCGTTATGTCTTCGGAAGCCGTTAATATTTCCCTCTATACTGAGCGGTCGGATACCACGTGGAAAGCTTGTAAGAGTGTTGCACGGTAGGTTTTGAGAAATAATTGTTCAGAAAAAAATTCCATACGTTATGCCGTTTACATGTTAATTAACACTAAAGTTAGCCAATGAAGCCGTTGCGCGCACAAATTCAAGCCGCCCGCCAGAGCCGGCGTCGCCAGATTAGTTCTTCGTGTGGTGTTCTACAGCCGAACAACAGAGCGATACAAAAATTGTACACGGTGCGGTAGTAAGGATCGAACCCGAGTCAATGGCTGAACGTTCTTGTGCGTTGTCATCTACCCCAAGGGTGGGCAGCACGTGGCCCGCGGGCCGGATCCACTGCATTCCGCCCGCGGTGCATTATCGGATATTTCAGGCAACGCTCGAGTCGCCTCTGATTTGCAGCTTATACCACAGACCAGTTTGCGCATTTTTCCGTATGGCTTTTCTATAATACGCCCCATGTATACTTACTTCAAGCTGTTTACTAACAGTATTCTTGAATATTAACGCACTAAATTTCAAATTCTCGAATGACGTGCCTGTGGTCAAAAATCGCAGGTAAACATAAAATGAATGTGTTCACAGTTATGTGTGTTTTCAGGCAAAACTTGTTGGCGTGGCCGGTCGGGAAAGGAGTTCCATTCATATCGCTGGGTCGCCCTATGAACGTTAACGCTCTAGGAGCGCTGCTGTCACGTCACTTGATGAGACGGCCCGCGAACTTAAGTAGGTATGTCAATCAGCACACGAGTTACCGAAGGCTACCCATGCGTGATCTTTACATGTTAGAACAAGTGATACTAATGGTATCTGACGGGCTGCTTGAATCTGCGCGCACAACACCCTTAAAATCTTTTCAGACTGTTTCTGACCGCACTGTATACGTTCACACAAAAATGAAGATGCTCTTTTAACGTCACAGACATCTACACTAATTCTCGACAGATCGTCATTAGGCACATAACCGAGAATGCTTCCTAGTGTAAGCTCATATCAGAGTTTCTTTCAGTCCCAAATGCGTAAAGAGGGCGGGAAAAAGACTAGTTAAATACCTCTGTGCACGCTGTAATTGTTCTTATCTTCTCGGCCGTTGCGGAAGTGACAGGTAGAGGGCTACAATATACTGACGAACTTGCCAATAATGATTCTTGGAAATACTGATGAACTTGCCGGTAATGATTCTTGGAACTTCGCAAAAAGAACTTCGCGCGAATAGTTGACGTTTGTCTTCAAGCGTCCGCAAGTTTAAGAGTTTCTGTCGTCAGCAGGATGTTCTGCAGTGGGTCGAACAAATCTGTAACCATTCATGCTGTCTTCCTTCGTATGCGTCCAATGTCGCCTATCGGTCCTACTTGGTACGGGTCCCACCAGTAGAGCGATATTCTATGACAAGTGTTTTGTAGACCGATTGAGTTCAGTGATCAGCTAACCGGGAACACCAGAAGATCCTGAAGAAGGTCCCAGTAATGCATTATTCTGGCACTTAAACGCACGGGCCCACATTTCAACAGACATCTTCGTGGCTGTTGCGCATAAGAGTTCATAACAAACTACACAGAAGCCATGTCTGATAAGTTGCGTAATGATCAGGGTATCGAACCAAACCTTACCACTATTGTGCAACGCACTTCCAGTTATGCTCCTCGTGCGCTCGTAACGGAGTTACACGCTTGCAACGTACACTATGTGATCAAAAGTATCCGGACACCTGGCTGAAAATGGCTTACAAGTTCGTGGCGCCCTCCATCAGTAATGCTGGAATTCAGTATCGTGTTGGCCCACCCTTGGCCTTGATGACAGCTTCCACTCTCGCAGGAATACGTTCTGTCAGGTGCTGGAAGGTTGCTTGGGGAATGGCAGTCCATTCTTTACGGAGTGGTGCACTGAGAAGAGGTATCGATGTCGGTCGGCGAGGCCTGGCACGAAATCGGCGTTCCATAACATCCCAAAGGTGTTCTATAGGATTCAGGTCAGGACTCTGTGCAGGTCGGTCCATTATAGGGATGTTATTGTAATGTAACCACTCCGCCACAGGCCGTGCATTATGAACAGGTGTTCGATGGTGTTGAAAGATGCAATCGTCACCCCCAAATTCCTCTTCAACAGTGGGAAGCAAGAAGGTGCTTAAAACATCAATGTAGGCCTGTGCTGCGATAGAGCCACGCAAAACAACAAGGGGTGCAAGCCCCCTCCATGAAAAACACGACCACACCATAACACTACCGCCTCCGAATTTTACTTTTGGCACTACACACGCTGGTAGATGACGTTCACCGGACAATCGCCATAGCCACACCCTGCTATCGGATCGCCACATTGTGTACTGTGATTCGTCACTCCACACAACGTTTATCCACTGTTCAATCGTCCAATGTTCACGCTCCTTACACCAAGCGAGGCGTCGTTTGGCATTTACCGGTGTGATGAGTGGCTTATGAGCAGCTGCTCGACCATGAAATCCATGTTTTATCACCTCCCGCCTAACTGCCATAGTACTTGCAGTGGATCCTGATGCAGTTTCGAATTCCTGTGTGATGGTCTGGATAGATGTCTGCCTATTACACACTACGATCCTCTTCAACTGCCAGTGGTCTCTGTCAGTCAACAGACGAGGTCGGCCTGTACACTTTTGTGCCGTACGTGTCCCTTCACGTTTCTTCTTCGCTATCACATCAGAAACAGTGGACCTAGGGATGTTTAGGGAGTGTGGAAATCTCACGTACAGACATATGACACAAGTGACACCAATCACCTGGCTACGTTCGAAGTCCGTGAGTTTCACGGAGCGCCTCATTCTGCTCTCTCACGATGTCTAATGATTACTGAGGTCGCTGATATGGAGTGCCTGGCAGTAGGTGGCAGCACAATGCACCTAATATGAAAAACTTATGTTTTGGGGGGTGTCCGGATACTTTTGATCACATTGTGTATCTTTTGAGTCTGTCCGTGCACGGGATACACAAATGGCAACTCCCTGCTCAAGAAAGCCGAGCATTTGGATTCGAAACCCAGTATGGCACACAATTTTTGCCTTTCACAGATGTCTCTCAGAGCGTAGCCTATATTCCGTTAAAGTGCAAAATGAATGTCTTCTCACAGTTCACAGTGTACGATAAAGTGGCAAATCCACATTCAGTAGCAGCAATTCTGACAAAGCTAACTACCAAATAAGTGATGTCTCCATTATTTCGGTTACCCACTTTATCTTCGAACACCTTTCAGCATACCAATGACGTAAAAAAACTGGTATTTTTTAAAATCAAATGCTTAAGTTATTTTAAGCGGTAGAATATCCATCACGCACTATACAGAAAAAACTTTCCCAACAATTTTCTTTCGCGTGCATTTAATACTCTGACAAAAATTGACAGATGCCATAGAACACTCTCAACTTCATCCAGGAAACGAGTTTAAATATATCACTCTGGACAGTGCAGGTCGCTGCAACAACTGGCAGAGGCAGCAAAGCCAGCAGTGTCCGCTCCTCCAGAATTACAAGAGCCCGTTAAGACTCATCACCGTGGCGCAGCCAGTTACTACATTGGCTCTTGACATTCCCTCTCACCACAGCCACGTTCTCGCACGCAGCAACGCATCATGTGGCTAGAAATGATTCAAGATTGCGTTTTACAGACCCGCACAGAGCCAATGCGGCTCTGAAGTATACTCGAAATTCGCTTAATGATCTATGTTTGGTCAACAACTATTATAGAAGATGAATACCTATTTCAGTTGCAGAAGGGTAGAGGAGGAAATGGTGTTTCACCATAATACACCGACCCGATTCTTATAAAACTTTGAGACATTCACCACATACATGCACTTAATTAGTAAACTCTCATTCCATTCCGGACTGATATCCATCACTAATGGCGTCCATCGCACACATCCTCTCCCTCCCCCCTCTCCCCCGACCTCCCCCCACCCCCTATCACGCTCCCCCACGCCCACACGCGCAAGTATATTCTTGTATTCGATGTGGCATCAAATCAAGCAGCGTCTAAATGTGACCTTGAGGAATTTCGTGCGTTGCCTGAAACACGTGCTGCGCCAGTTCATGAATTTTGCTGTCTGCAGGCTGGTATGGTAGTATAAATCATCCCATTCCATCCCAGACAAGTTCAGTCGGTGACCTGTCAGAGGACTGGCCAATGAAGCATCCGTACATTCTTCAAGACCTTTGTCACTTGAATCGTACTGTGACGCTCTGCATTATCCTGCTGGAATATGCCATTTGGTGCAAACCATGATACTACGAGTTGGGTGGTATCGGCCTCAAGAGTCGCTGCTAACAGTAACCTTTAGGCAGGCCGTCTACGGACACGCTGGCGTCGACCTGATCGCCATCAATTCTAGTCAATATATCGGGCAGGCATGGAAATATTGTACTATGTTTGGTAGCTTTCATTCAAATCGTTCATGCCGCATGGCTTCGAACTGCTACGGATTGTCCGAAATTGTTACAGATTTATCACCTTCATTACGGAATAGCGGGAAGTTAATAACGGAAACAGACATTTTACAATTCGATGTTTTAAAAAATATCGAAAAAACAGCTCATCGTGTACTACTAAAATGTTTTCTAGATTGTAATGATTTCCTTCTTGAGTACGTGGAGAACTTGTCTACTAATTATTTCGTCGCCACGGCTTACTAAGGTAAGTTATGCGAATTCAATGGTATCAAGGAAGAGCTCATTGGAGGATTGGGTGGGGGAAGATCTGTTGTGTTTTCTGAAGAAAGCTGGTTCTCCCTCGGCGCCAGTGATGGCCGTTTGTTGGTTAGGAGGAGGACAGCTGAGGGCCTGCAACCAACCTATCCGTGTTCTAGTCACACTCGACCTACACCTGGGGTTATGAGCTGGAGTGGAATTACGTATGACAGCAGGAGCACTCTCGCCGTTGTCCCAAGCACCCTGACAGCAAATTTGTACGTCAGTCTGGTGATTCGATCTGTGGTGCTACCATTCACGAACTGCATTTCAAAGGTGTCTTACAACAGAATTACTCTCGCCCATACACTGCTGTTGTAACCCAACATGTTCTACAACAGTGGTTCCAAACCCGAAGGTAATTGCCGCCTGAGAGTTATAATGAAATTTTCTGAGGGGTAAAAAAAAGGGGTCAAGGGTGTTTGGGTATTGATACTTAACTATTTTCAAAAGATGTTTACTACTATCACTATTTCGTAAAACTGTAGTAGTGGTTATACACTGAAGTGCCAATGAAACTGGTATAGCCATTCGTATTCAAATACAGAGATATGTAAACAGGCAGAATACGGCGCTGCGGTCGGAAACGCTTATGCAAGACAAGTGTCTGGCGAAGTTATTAGATCGGCTAGTGCGCTACAATGGCAGGTTATCAAGATTGAAGTGAGTTTGAACGTGGTATTATGGTCGGCGCACAACCGACGAGACACAGCATCTCCGAGGTAGGTATTAAGTGGGTATTTTCCCGTATGAGCGTTTCACGAATGGACCGTGAATAGACGGATCCAGTAAAACAGCAAATCTCTTACATCGCTGCGGCGGATAAATAGATCCTGCAAGAACGGGTCCAAAGACGACTGAAGAGAATCGTTCAACGTGACAGAAGTGCAACCCTTCCGCAAATTGCTGCAGATTTCAGTGCTGCGACGTCAACAGGTGTCAGCGTGCGAATCATTCAACGACATGGGTTTTCGGAACCGAAGATCCAATCGTGTACCCTTGATGACTGCACGACACAAAGCTTTACGCCTCGCATGGGCTCGTCAACACTGACATTGGACTGTTGGTGATTGGAAACATATTGCCTTGTCGGATGAGTCTCGTTTCAAATTGTATGGAGCGGATGGACGTGTACGGGTATGGAGACAACCTCACTAATCCATGGACCCCTCATGTCAGCAGTGGACTGTTCAAGCTGGTGGAGGCTCTATAATGGTGAGGAGCGTGTGCAGTTGGAGTCATATGGGACTCCTGATACGTCTAGAATCGACTCTGACAGGTGACACGTACGTAAGCATCCTGTCTGATCACCTGCATCCATTCATGTCGATTGTGCATTACAACAGACTTCGGCAATTCCAAAAGGGCAATGCGACACCACACACGTCCAGAATTGCTACTGAGTGGCACCAGATCTCTCTTTTGAGTTTAAACACTTTCGCTAGCCACAGAACATACCAGACATGAACATTATTGAGTATATGTGGGATGCCTTGCAACGGCTTTTCAGAAGATATCTCCATCTCCTCGTAGTTCTACGGATGTATGGCCAGTCCTGAAGGATTCATAGTGTCAGTTCCCTCCAGCAGTACTTTGGACATTAGTCGAGTCCATGCCACGTCGTGTTGCGGTACTTCTGTGTGCTCGCGGGGGCTCTATACGATATTAAGCAGGTATACCAGTTTCTTTGGCTCTTCAGTGTATAAGCTACCAGTAAATACATTTTTTATTTCAAATACTAGCCTCTGGACCTGATGGGATACCAGTTCAATTTTACACAGAGTACGCGAAGGAACTTGCCCCCCTTCTTGCAGCGGTGTACCGTAGGTCTCTAGAAGAGCGTGGCGTTCCAAAGGATTGGAAAAGGGCACAGGTCATCCCCGTTTTCAAGAAGGGACGTCGACCCAGATGTGCAGAACTATAGACATATATCTCTAACGTCAATCAGTTGCAGAATTTTGGAACACGTATTGTGTTTGAGTATAATGACTTTTCTGGAGACTAGAAATCTACTCTGTAGGAATCAGCATGGGTTTCGAAAAAGACGGTCATGTGAAACCCAGCTCGCGCTATTCGTCCACGAGACTCAGAGGGCCATAGATACGGTTTCACAGGTAGTTGCCGTGTTTCTTGACTTCCGCAAGGCGTTCGATACAGTTCCACACAGTTGTTTAATGAACAAAGTAAGAGCATATGGACTAACAGACCAATTGTGTGATTGGATTGAGGAGTTCCTAGATAACAGGACGCAGCATGTCATTCTCAATGGAGAGAAGTCTTCCGAAGTAAGAGTGATTTCAGGTGTGCCGCAGGGGAGTGTCATAGGACCGTTGCTATTCACAATATACATAAATGACCTTGTGGATGACATCGGAAGTTCACTGAGGCTTTTTGCGGATGATGCTGTGGTGTATCGAGAGGTTGTAACAATGGAAAATTGTACTGAAATGCAGGAGGATCTGCAGCGAATTGACGCATGGTGCAGGGAATGGCAATTGAATCTCAATGTAGACAAGTGTAATGTGCTGCGAATACACAGAAAGATAGATCCTTTATCATTTAGCTACAAAATAGCAGGTCAGCAACTGGAAGCAGTTAATACCATAAATTATCTGGGAGTACGCATTAGGAGTGATTTAAAATGGAATGATCATATAATGTTGATCGTCGGTAAAGCAGATGCCAGACTGAGATTCATTGGAAGAATCCTAAGGAAATGCAATCCGAAAACAAAGGAAGTAGGTTACAGTACGCTTGTTCGCCCACTGCTTGAATACTGTTCAGCAGTGTGGGATCCGTACCAGGTAGGGTTGATAGAAGATATAGAGAAGATCCAACGGAGAGCAGCGCGCTTCGTTACAGGATCATTTAGTAATCGCGAAAGCGTTACGGAGATGATAGATAAACTCCAGTGGAAGACTCTGCAGGAGAGACGCTCAGTAACTCGGTACGGGCTTTTGTCAAAGTTTCGAGAACATACCTTCACCGAAGAGTCAAGCAGTATATTGCTCCCTCCTACGTATATCTCGCGAAGAGACCATGAGGATAAAATCAGAGAGATTAGAGCCCACACAGAGGCATACCGACAATCCTCCTTTCCACGAACAATACGAGAATGGAATAGAAGGGAGAACCGATAGAGGTACTCAAGGTACCCTCCGCCACACACCGTCAGGTGGCTTGCGGAGTATGGATGTAGATGTAGATGTAGACACACGAGACTATATGGTGGAGGCTACAGCTTGTGAAACGAATGTATGAACAACATCTTCCTTGTTCCTCACATAGTCCAGCTACTGCGCGTAAACATTGTATCATCCATTTGTGACAGTAAAAGTGATATATATATATGCTTAAGTATCTCATGAAAATGCCTTCTCCGAGTTGTATGTAGTTCGCACAATGGACCAGTAACTGCTTCATTATTCACTTCGCTACAATAAACAATCTAACTGAGAGCACAACATAGCAGTAATCATGCAACGAGGGGACTGATGACCATAGATGTTAAGTCCCATAGTGCTCAGAGCCATTTGAACCATTTTGAACCAATCATGTAACGGCTACTGCAAAGCTGTGCGTAGCTCCCAGATGCAAAGCACTGGCAGCCTCAAGTCTTCCACTTTTTGCCATTTCAGGGATAAGAAGTCCAGGAATATAGTGGTACACAAGCAACAGGTATAGTGTATAGCCTTTGACTTGGTTCATTTTAAAATGGGCTTGCATGGTTTGAGCGAAGCCAAGTGTCACTTGGGAGAGGCGTGCTGCAGAGGAAGTGCGTTTTGTAATAAGTGTCTACCATCAATGTGGGTAATTAGCTTTCTTTTCTGAGAAGGAGTTCTAGGTAGCACTCGCGCTGCACTGAGAATTACTTCATATTTCCATAAACATAAATAAAGTGTTAGAATTAAGCGATACCAAATGTTTCATTGACTCGTTATTTCGGGGTTTAATAAGACACCTACGAAACCTAAATATCATTTAACTTCCATAATTTAGAAAACAAAAGAAAATTCTTGTTCATTCTGAAGTTCAGTTTGGTACTAATGTCTTTGGTGGTGGGGGCAGGGGGCTGGGTACTAGCCTGTATCAGATTCCACTCAGGGGCAATGGTCTCAGAAAGGTTGTCGATTTGTTGCCTTGGTCTGCTCGATCACCAGATCTGTTTCCAATCGAGCACATATGGGACATCATTGGACAACAACTCCAGGGGCATCCACAAACAGCATTAGCCGCCCCTATACCGACCGACCAAGGGCGACAATCATGGAGCTCCATCCCACAAACTGACATCCGGATCCTGTACAACACAATGCATGCTTTGATTCAACATTCTAGCGACTGCAATGATTATTAATGTACCACCATTCCACATTTGCAATGGCTTATCTCGCGCTTACATTAAGTTGTAATCTTGCAATGTTAATCATTTAAATATTTTAAACATAGCTGCGCAACAGCAACGGTTCCACGTAATAAGATTAGAAACAGCCGTCCAGTTGCAAAGGATAAAGTAATCTTTATCTAGGTTTCGATAGATTTAAATCTATCTTCTTCAGAAGGCGGCCTGAGGACAATGAACATCGTAATTTATATTAAAAGGTATGAAACATAAGTCAAGAATAGAGTTTAACATATATTAGGAGAATCTTGTATTACAAAATATGAGAAGGATTCCTGGTACTTACAGTATTCTGTACATTTTATTTGGACTAATGGAGCTATGCAGATGTTTGTAAAAACGACAATGACATATCACTCCATGTTAATGTAATACTGTAAGTACCAGGAATCCTTCTCATATTTTGTAATACAAGATACTCCTAATATATGTTAAACTCTATTCTTGACTTATGTTTCATACCTTTTAATATAAATTACGATGTTCATTGTCCTCAGGCCGCCTTCTGAAGAAGATAGATTTAAATCTATCGAAACCTAGATAAAGATTACTTTATCCTTTGCAACTGGTCGGCTGTTTTTAATCTTAATCATTTAAATATTTTACCTAGACAAAGGTATTCCCGAAATTTCTTTACTCTACATTAATTATTTGTTGGTGTTGGGATTTTTTTTCCGTCGGCATATAATGTTCCTAGATTAGCACTTGGCGCCAAAGTTAACTGCAAGCATTTTGAGGAGCTTACTAAATCTCACCAGCGTTAACAATCAACTGTATGAAATCTTATTTCCATTTTTAACTGCTGGAGAAAAATCTTTTGTTGAAACGAATCGGGTAACGAGCAACGGGAGCATCAGATGATATTATTGATCACTGAAACTGACGAAAATTTGTTTGTGGATTTCTCATTCAGGAATAAGCTACCATAAATTACTTCCTTAGTCTGAGATTCCAGCAGCCTGTGGAATGACAACCGCGCACAAATTAATTTCCTCGAAGAAACGCGAGGAGTTGCGAAACACAAGATGGGAAGTACCTCTCGCGGCCTGCGTAATGCGATTAATCTCTGCGATGAAGCAGCTCAGGCATTCGGCGGCTTGTGCGAAGCTGTCTTCCCATCTGCAATATCCCGCCTCTCTTGCCTTCCATCCAAAAAATGTCCAACTCTATTGTCTCTTCATTGAAAGTCTTTCTATTAGTATGATGGCGTCCCCTATTTGAGTCAGTTGTTGCACCTCCACCTATGTACTGCATCCAACACCCTCGCTAATGTGTTTTACATTTCTACTTCGTATCCCCCTGACAATTTATTACCTGACTCGTACAGTGTCAGTTATTCTTATGTTTTAATCGATAAGTCCCGTCTTCCAGCAAATTCTACTGAAGTTTTTTACGTGTATCAGCAATTCTTTCTGTAGGATTCTAACTTTGTACTTCATCAGTGTATTTAATTTTTAGGGTTCTTCTGTAGCAATACAATTCAAATGCTTTCAGTTTATGTTTCAATTTCCTGGAACGCAGAATTCCACACGATTAAGAAAAAAGCCTCTGTCTCTATGTCAACATTTGATACTAGTGGAGCTCTTGTTAAGAAAAGCTTTCTTCGGCAGACAAACTCGCTTCCGAAGTTTGCCTTGTTTCTAACAAACCACCTGCAAATACATATCATAGATTACCGTTTCCCAACGCCCTTTTTTTTGTCTGTATAAGAAGGTTAATATCGAGAACCGACCTGACAGCAGTGTTCCTAGCGCATAAAGTCGAAACTACACGGCCCGTGACAATATTTATGGCGTAACGTACCGATATGAATGACATCCCTTTACTGACATGCCAAGCCAAAAAACTGTGGTTCAAGACACGCGTTTTTGAGAGACTTTCATTTTATTTTCACCACATCTTCAGATGTTTACATTTATTTACGCGTAGTGAACATCTTTTCTTTACTTACGATTTTTGCAATAGCAGTGTTAAAAACTTCCGTTTCAAATTTTGCAACTCTAGAAACAGTGTTGGATACAGTAAAAAATTTAAACGCTTGAAGATGGGATGCCAGGCATCTTAAAATGTCATCATGAGAAACACCAATAGGGGCAACTGGTTGCAGGTAATTCATTATAAATTACCTTCAGTTTGAAAATTTGCAGTATTTAACTACAGCAATGAGGCACGCAACCCAGTCGACAAGCAAGTATGAATAACTTCGTGAGCCGCCGTTGTGGCCGAGCGGTTCTAGGCGCTTCAGTCTGGAACCGCGCGACCGCTACGGTCGCAGGTTCGAATCTTGCCTCGGTCATGGATGTGTGTGATGTCCTTAGGTTAGTTAGTTTTAAGTAGTTCTAAGTTGTAGGGGCTGATGACCTCAGATGTTAAGTCCCATAGTGCTCAGAGCCATTTGAACCATTTTTGAATAACTTCGTGATTTTTTTCCACAGGCAGATCATTAGAGCATTTGAAGTTTGCTGTGTTAGTATTTGCAAACACTTCTCGGAAGCATTATTTTAAAATATTTGTTCAAAAATACTTTTGATGACTGTTTGCATATGCATGGTTTAGTTCTGTAAAACTATATAAATTAAGCCATCATTTCTTTGTTCATTTTGAAAATTTAAAAGTCTGTATCACTTGAACTTATGTATCGGCTGTATTACACAGAAACGATAAGTAGAATAATGGGAACGGAATGGCGAATGTACAGGAAATGCGTCACGGGAGCTATGCAACGCGAACGGCTCGCTTTGTCCTTCTACATCTACGTAAATATTCCGCAAGCCACCGTGCGGTGCCTGGCGGAGGCTCCCCTGTACCACGACTAGTCGTTTCCCTTCGTTTTACTCGCCGATAGAGCGAGGGGACAAACGACTGTCTATATGCTTCCGTAAGGGCCCTAATTCCTCGCGTCATATATTCGTGGTCCTTACCCGAAATGCATGTTGGCGACAGTAGGATCGTCCTGCAGTCAGCTTCAAATGCCGGGTCTCTAAATTTTCTCCATAGTGGTGCTCGAAAAGAAAGTTGTCAACCTGATTTTATAGTGGGTGGTATTATGCACTTCCTGTCGCCATCTCGTTAGCCCCTGCGACCCAATATGTGTACACCAACTGTCTGCGTGCACTGTTCATGTGAAAGTGAGAGAAAGTATTCCACACGTTAGCGAATCTTGTTAGTGAGGCGGGACTTGGGTAGCAGCTCGGTATTCTCCTAGTGAGATGTGGGAAACCGCCTAAAAACCACATTCAGACTGGCCGGCACACCGGCCATCGACGTCAATCCGCCGGGTGGATTCGACCCTTGGCTGGCGCAACCCTCCGTCCTGCAAGCGGCTGTTTAACACGGAAATCTAACCGGGCGGCTTGGATGAAATTGTATGGCTGCTGCTTAAAAACAAGCCACCTATCTCACCTGTATATGTATGAGACACGTATATTCGGTGATTACAACAAATATTGTCTATAACATTTATTACTGTTATAAAAGAAAGTCACTATTAATAACCATTAGGGGGTTACTTTCATGGCTAATATACGCTATGTTGGAGAGCGTAGATGCTTTGATAACTTCTGAAAGTGCTGAAGATGGTGACACACACAATTTCACGCTTCTCCAAGCAGTAACACATACATCATATTTCCGTCGTACCAACAGCTGCCTCATGCCTGACTCATTCCTGATTCGCTTCCTTTAACACCAATGAGTCATGTAATTACTGAAAGCTACCATGAAGCAACATGAAGGGTGTTATAGGAGATTCCATCGCTTGGAACCATGGCTTCATGTTCTTACGCCTGTTCGTGTTTCACATAGACTAGGGCAAAATAACGTTCTATATGAAATCACTGAATATCTCAATCTTTTTCTTAAATTTATTATGTCGGGAAGTGTATTACTAACATGATTTAATGCCATGCTGATAAACGTTATACAACACTTGACAGTATGCTACATGTGACGACAACTGGTAACGACTGCATTTGACTTTCCTTTGATTCGGACAAATTTACATAATCGATTTTACTAGTTGCTACAAGTAACTTACAAAACGCATCAAGTTTATTACAGGTAATGTCTATTAAAATACGATTATGAACAGCGTCTATGTTCTTACTCTATGCATTGTAAATTACGCGACGTGACTAGAGGAAAATGCAGGTCAAAGTCTAACCTATCGTGATGGCTCCACCGTACCGAAATGATAGAAGTGGTTTATAAAATTTTGCTAGCCGCGGAACCAAATGTGGATAAAAGATTTCGAATTATTCTGAGCCTGCAACGTTATAGATGTCTTGCATGGACATTATAAGTCTAGTAAGCCAAAACACTGCTATATTCAAAGACTATTTATTACGGTGTTATTTTTTGGTGATATAAGCTTATTTTGGCTCCAAGGCCATTATCAGGCTATCTGCAAACGTATGGAATTCGTAGCACATATATCTACGTTTCTTCCTACCTAATAGCAATTTTGAATATATCTATCGTGGTATTTTCTTCCACAACACATCGTTAACGCAGTTGATACCTAATACCTTGTATTGCTGCGCGTCGTAGGTGTAGCGCGTACGAAACTGTAGGTACGTGATGTCTCAACAGTGAAATTTGTTGCAGTGCAATATTCTTTAAGACCTATTTAACATTTTCAGTTTGACAGATTCATTTGGTAGCTAAGTCAACTATGTTATCTGGTTACACAATTCGCTTATTCATCGATGGAGTTGTATATTGTAGTAGTGAGTTGTTTGCTAGTGTTCTCCTGGGTAACACTCGTTCACACTGTTTCCCACTTACGTGATGTCATTTTTTTGTTATTGTTCTTCGTTTCACTCGCAGCAATTTAAGCTGCCCTCTTAGGTTTCTGACTAACTACACACTCGGAAGTTGCCATGCATCCGCAAACAAACAGCCAAATATTTGTGAAAAGAAAAACATGAATTTAATTGCTGCTCGTTTCAGTCTCGGTAAATTAAGGTGATCTTTTACGTTCTTGATGAACCACACACTTGGAAATCGATAAATATTTATTTCATCGTTCGCTCTCAAATCAAGCGGAAATCTAAATAACGTCGAATATTTCAGATCACGCTTGTATTACACTCATAAGAAAGTCCCAGAATGTGTTAACAGTCTGACATGGAAAAAAAATGCTTGTCTGTGGCCAGATGCGAATAAACATCTTCTGACTCCACAAAGAATAAAGTTATCAATCACGGAAGTACTTAACTAATGTGACTTTTGTCTCTTATCTTTGTTATCATAGTATATCATGAAGGCCTGTGTCATTGTTGTGTCGTTAGCTGACATTTAATGACGATGGTGATGTGTTTGTGATAAATTTTGTAATGTTCCGTTACCTTGTAACGGCATTCTGAAAATTATAATACAAGTGTGTTTCGTGCTTAATTTGTAAATTGTTGACGATATCAACTAACTCCTGGGTGAACGCATTAAGCGTCGATAAATCATTACGTGGTATTTGATTATAGCAATAATTATAATCAATGATTCCAAGAATGACATGTTTTTAAAAATTTCCGATACGCGTGCATAAAGTCTTGTACGAGGCCCCTATCGAACGTTAACCAAAGTCGGTAGCAGTTTCTGCGGTCGTTGATATAGTGCAGAGTTATGAAACGAGTGTTACCCAAGTTCGGTGGCCCCTCCATTGGGTTCAAATGGCTCTGAGCACTATGGGACTAAACAGCTATGGTCATCAGTCCCCTAGAACTTAGAACTACTTAAACCTAACTAACCTAAGGACAGCACACAACACCCAGTCATCACGAGGCAGAGAAAATCCCTGACCCCGCCGGGAATCGAACCCGGGGACCCGGGCGCGGGAAGCGAGAGCGCTACCGCACGACCACGAGCTGCGGAGTCCTCCATTGGGTATAAATTTTGTATTGTCTTTGCCTGTAAATTTGTTTTGTGCATTTCGTGATCTATGATTTCAATAAAGTCGCCAATATTATAATTTTTATGGCTTAAGTTGGTTCGTTCGTTAAGAATTTTGACTGGATAAATGACTTAGGGAGTGGTTGCGTATAATGGACTTGTGGATAACATTTCTCTCGTACTGTGCGAGAACCAAGCCTGGCCGCTTGCAGAAGACAATGTGTTTACTGTGGGAGCTGTTTAAAGCCCTAATCACGACTGCGGCTGGTTACTGTCCATCCGCTGCAGTAGCCTGGGAGGAACGTTTGCAGCAGAAGCCAAACAGCGGACAATGACAATGACAGTGGCCTTAGGGTCATGCACACGCGCCAAGGTGAGCATAGGTGAGCGTTTCCACTGCCTGGACAATGGCCTACGCCTCCCACAGCCGTACCGGAAGGAAACGGCGCGACGCGACCGTACTCTCAAACTGCCCACACTCCTTCTGCCTGGCGGCGAAACGACACTTCGTGCGGATAATACTCAAGCTGTTCCCTTTAAACGTTTCCGCCGTCAAGCAGTGCGACCAACGACGTCCTTATGCTTCCTTGTTTTCAATATTTTTGGTTCGTCGGACATCACGCTGCATGTGGCCATCGTGTTATTTTATGTACAACTGCTAATGGTTACAGGAACTTCCTAGAAACACAATTTACTACACATAACTACCTCACTCATATATTTTACGTCCTCTAAGTTTCGCCTGCCTCCACATTTCCTGCTCCAAGAGTCGTGTAAACTTGGGTGATTGTAGTAACGTGGGCATTAGGCCGTGATCTAACGTTCTGTCTGCTAATGTTCGAGTAATCCTCAGGGGCTAAAAATACACTCCTGGAAATTGAAATAAGAACACCGTGAATTCATTGTCCCAGGAAGGGGAAACTTTATTGACACATTCCTGGGGTCAGATACATCACATGATCACACTGACAGAACCACAGGCACATAGACACAGGCAACAGAGCATGCACAATGTCGGCACTAGTACAGTGTATATCCACCTTTCGCAGCAATGCAGGCTGCTATTCTCCCATGGAGACGATCGTAGAGATGCTGGATGTAGTCCTGTGGAACGGCTTGCCATGCCATTTCCACCTGGCGCCTCAGTTGGACCAGCGTTCGTGCTGGACGTGCAGACCGCGTGAGACGACGCTTCATCCAGTCCCAAACATGCTCAATGGGGGACAGGTCCGGAGATCTTGCTGGCCAGGGTAGTTGACTTACACCTTCTAGAGCACGTTGGGTGGCACGGAATACATGCGGACGTGCATTGTCCTGTTGGAACAGCAAGTTCCCTTGCCGGTCTAGGAATGGTAGAACGATGGGTTCGATGACGGTTTGGATGTACCGTGCATTATTCAGTGTCCCCTCGACGATCACCAGTGGTGTACGGCCAGTGTAGGAGATCGCTCCCCACACCATGATGCCGGGTGTTGGCCCTGTGTGCCTCGGTCGTATGCAGTCCTGATTGTGGCGCTCACCTGCACGGCGCCAAACACGCATACGACCATCATTGGCACCAAGGCAGAAGCGACTCTCATCGCTGAAGACGACACGTCTCCATTCGTCCCTCCATTCACGCCTGTCGCGACACCACTGGAGGCGGGCTGCACGATGTTGGGGCGTGAGCGGAAGACGGCCTAACGGTGTGCGGGACCGTAGCCCAGCTTCATGGAGACGGTTGCGAATGGTCCTCGCCGATACCCCAGGAGCAACAGTGTCCCTAATTTGCTGGGAAGTGGCGGTGCGGTCCCCTACGGCACTGCGTAGGATCGTACGGTCTTGGCGTGCATCCGTGCGTCGCTGCGGTCCGGTCCCAGGTCGACGGGCACGTGCACCTTCCGCCGACCACTGGCGACAACATCGATGTACTGTGGAGACCTCACGCCCCACGTGTTGAGCAATTCGGCGGTACGTCCACCCGGCCTCCCGCGTGCCCACTATACGCCCTCGCTCAAAGTCCGTCAACTGCACATACGGTTCACGTCCACGCTGTCGCGGCATGCTACCAGTGTTAAAGACTGCGATGGAGCTCCGTATTCCACGGCAAACTGGCTGACACTGACGGCGGCGGTGCACAAATGCTGCGCAGCTAGCGCCATTCGACGGCCAACACCGCGGTTCCTGGTGTGTCCGCTGTGCCGTGCGTGTGATCATTGCTTGTACAGCCCTCTCGCAGTGTCCGGAGCAAGTATGGTGGGTCTGACACACCGGTGTCAATGTGTTCTTTTTTCCATTTCCAGGAGTGCTTTAGTTGATTTTTGAACTCAAAGAGACTCATCACGCTGAAATGCTCCCTTGATCGATGGCGGATGACAGTAATATAACAGCAAAGTAAACCTATTACTGAAGTGAAACATTTTTTATATATTCCTTGTCTATAAATATTAGAAACTGAAGTCCCCTGCCACGATTTTCGTCTGTACGTGAAGCTTATTCTCAGGAGATACTGCAGCGATTTTGATACGGCTCTTACTAACAGACAGATTCATGGGAAAATTTGTGTATCAGCTTATTACCGCCACTACGTCAGACAAGTCGTCAGGCAATGGATACCTGTGCTACCTTTTCGAAGCAGGGACGGGTCGCTAGTGATCTATAATTATAGGCCTACATTAAGTACAAACTTATCACCATAAAAGAATGAAGAGTTTAAAAGCAAAAGAGCCAAACGAAAATTACTTCTATTTTTTTTAAATTCATAAATTCGTTAAATAAAATC
The DNA here is from genome assembly GCF_023864345.2 of Schistocerca serialis cubense. NCBI lineage: Eukaryota > Metazoa > Arthropoda > Insecta > Orthoptera > Acrididae > Schistocerca > Schistocerca serialis. The sequence continues at coordinate 259,474,638 of NC_064642.1, forward strand.
ATATAGTGAAATATTATAAAAATTAAATAATAAACCTTAAATACTGCGTTAGTTACATGTTTAATAAATCATTGGAACGAGCCTTCTAACGAAATTACCTTGTAGTGAAGTTGAAATAGATAGTTCCCGCGAATTACTATGGGTAGAGGTTATACTCAACAGCCGTACCAAAATAATAATTGGCTCCTTCTACCGACTTCCCCCCCCCCTCCTCCCCCCCCCCTGACTCAGATGATATAATAGCTGAACAGTTCAAAGAAAACTTGAATCTCATTACAAATAAGTACCGCACTCACACAGTTATAATTGATGGAGACTTCAAACTACCCTCCATTTGTTGGCGAAAATACATGTTCAAAGCTGGTGGTAGCCAGAAAAAATCTTCCGAAATTGTACTAAATACTTTCTCCAACAATTACTTTGAGCAGTTAGTTCATGAGCTCACACGAATCTAACAAAGAGCGTCGTGACGGATACAGGGATTGGTGAACACAAGATCATTGTAGCGAGGTTCAAAACCATATCAACCAAAACCACTAAAAATAAACACAAAATATATCTATTTAAAACAGCAGATAAAAATTGGCTTGATGCCTTCCTAAGAGAGAGTCTCCATCCCTTCCAAGCGAATTATGTAAGTGTAGACCGGATATGGCTCAAATTCAAAGCTACAGTATCGACAGCAATAGATAGATTCATACCGGAAAGCTACAGTATCGACAGCAATAGATAGATTCATACCGCATAAGTTAATAAGAGACGGGACTGACCCACCATGGCACACAAAATACGTCAGAACACTGTTGAAGAAGCAACGAAAAAAACATGCCAAATCAGAAGAACGCAAAATCCCCAAGACTGGCTAAGTTTCACAGAAGCTCGACACTTAGTGCGGACGTCAATGCGAGATGCTTTTAATAGTTTCCACAACGAAACATTGTCTCAAAATATGGTAGAAAACCCAAAGAGATTCTGGTCGTATGTAAAGTACACCACTGGCAAAAAGCAGTCAATACCGTCACTGCGCGATAGCGATGGAAATGTTACCGATGATGGTGCCACTACGGCGGAGTTACTAAATACAGTTTTCCGTAATTCCTTCACGAAAGAAGATGAAGTAAATATTCTGGAATTCGAAACCAGAACAGCTGTTAGCATGCGTGACATAAAAGTAGATATCTTAGGTATTGCGAAACAACTAAAATCACTTAACAAAGGCAAGTCGTCCGGTCCAGATGGTATACCAATCAGGTTCCTTTCAGAGTATGCAGACAATATAACGTCTTTCTTAGCAATCATATACAACCGCGCACTTGACGAAAGGTCCGTTCCTAAAGACGGGAAAGTAGTACAGGTCACGCCAATATTCAAGAAAGGAAATAGGAGTAACCCATTGAATTATAAACCCATATCACTGACCTCAATTTGCAGCAGGATTTTGGAGCATATACTGTACTCGAACATTATGAATCACCTTGAAGAAAATGAATTATTGATAAATATCCAACATGGATTCATAAAATATCGCTCTTTCGCAACACAGCTAGCTCTTTATTCCCATGAAGTAATGAATGCTGTGGACAAGGGATCTCAGATCGATTCCATATTCCTAGATTTTCAGAAGACTTATGATACCGTTCCTCACAAGCGACTATTAATCAAATTTCGTGCGTCTCAGTTGTGTGACTGGATTCGTGATTTCCTCTCAGAGAGGTCACAGTTCGTAGTGATAGATGGTAAATCATCGAGTAGAACGGAAGTGATATCTGGCGTTCCACAAGGTAGAGTCATAGGCTCTCTGCTGTTCCTGATTTACATAAATGATTTGGTGATAATCTGAGCAGCCTTCTTAGATTGTTTGCCGATGATGCTGTAATTTACCTTTTACTAAAATCATCAGACGATCAATTCCAATTACAAAATGATCTAGAGAGAATTTCTGTAAGGTCCGAAAAGTGGCAATTGGCACTAAACAAAGAAAAGTGCGAGGTCATCCACATGGGTACTAAAAGAAATCCAATAAATTTTGGGTATACGATAAATCGCACAAATCTAAGGGTTGTCAGTTCGATAAATACCTAGGAATTACAATTACGAGCAACTTAAATTGGAAAGACCATATAGATAATATTGTGGGGAAGGCAAAACTAAGACTGCCCTTTGTTGGCAGAACACTTAGAAGATGCGACAAACCCACTAAAGAGACAGTCTACATTACACTTGTCCGTCCTCTGCTGGAATATTGCTGCGTGGTATGGGATCCTTACCAGGTAGGATTGACAGAAGACATGGAAAAGGTGCAAAGAAGGGCAGCCTGTTTTGTGTTATCGCGCAATAGGGGTGAGAGCGTCACTGATATACGCGAGTTGGGGTGACAGTCACTGAAACAAAGGCGGTTTTCTTTGCGGCGAGATCTATTTACGAAATCTCAATCACCAGCTTTCTCTTCCGAATGTGAAAATATCCCACCTACGTAGGGAGAAATGATCATCATAATAAAATAAGAGAAATAGAGCCGGAACGGAAAGATCTAGATGTTCCTTTTTCCCACGCGCCATTCGAGTTTGGAATGATAGAGAAGTAGTATGAAAATGGTTCGATGAACCCTCTCCCAGGCACTTAAGTGTGAATTGCAGAGTATCCATGTAGATATATATATATATATATATATATATATATATATGGCCCTGCCAACGACAACAAGCTATGCTTCTTCCTACGAGTATTTCCAATTGGCGGCCGACTTGTCAAAATCCCCAGTCATTGTTAGACGTTCCCGTGAGCCTATACAGCTGAATAGAGAGGGACCTAACTGGAAGGCGGTGAATGCTCGGGCTGTCTGAGGTGGGCGGCTGGCTCGCCCCCGCGTGTTTGGTAACCGCAGCCGGCTAGGCTGCCCGTGTCGCAACCGCCACCGCTGGGTCTCTCACCGACCAGCTAGCCAGGCCTCACCTCAGTGTTTCCGAGATTATGGCGCCCTCTTACACACAGCACTCAGCGCAGGGCAGCAGGAGGACTTTCCAGTGTGGTTATACCTCGATATCTCACGTCAGAACAAGCGCGAAACAAGTTGACACTTGTCTAGTATCCTAGCTGTACCCATACCAAAAACGAAAAATATTCGCGAACTACTTCGCTGTTCATGTTCTCCACCTCTGGACCACGCTATCCCTGCACTCTGCAGACAGTTCAATGCCCTGGTGCATTTAAGAAGTAGCTGAAGGAGTTTCTTTTGTCAACCTTATAACTTTTCCCTATAAAATTAACACACATTGCCAGTTTTTTCTCTGTCAAACAGTAAAGCAAATCCCTCCATCTCCTCCACGTTGGGCATTTTTTTGGTTCCTCAGTCATTACACTTGGAACCCGCCCCTCCCCCTCCCCTCACCTCTCCAATATTATTGTTCTGTTACATTCTGCTTCCCATTCCTCTAGTATTCTATTACTCGACTTCATTGCTGCTCGTACCCTCGGTTTACATATTCCTAACCGTAAACTTCGTTTTTTTATTCATTAATTAATATAAGCCACGTTTGTTGCCATTAATACAGTTGTGTTTCACTGTTTATGTTAGTTTACTTGTAAGTGTTGTATCACACATTGAATATGTCATTTTATATCATGTGTATCGGTATGAGCATAATGTAAAAGACGAAGAACGGTTGGTAGTAGAAAACCCATCCAAAAAGCGCCAAGACTGATTTTGCTCCTGGCGGATAAGCGACTTTATTGCAGTCGCCACGGTGGCACCTTAACACCTATGAACAGCACACGTGCATTCCACCAGTCAGTTGTGACCAGGCAGTGTTAAGTAGTAGACGTGCACAGAACGCTCTGAACAAGAGAAAAGTGTGAGCAAAGGCTGTATCGCGCATCTGACTCCCGAACATAAACAACGACAAGTGGTTGCCCCTGGCTACTTACTGAACTGGAAACTGCCGACAGTTCTTTTCTAGAAGAAATCGTCAGGGATGACGAGATTTGGTGTTATGTATGCTAACTTAGCAAAAACGACAAAGTGCAGAAATCGATTTCAAGAGTCAAAATTTTGGTGACATAACCGACATTAGAGCCAATGTGACGCACGAGTTGAACAATATCACAAAGAAGGACTTCTCTGACAGTTTCTCATGGTTGCAAGAACGTTCCTTGCATGTAGTCAATTGGGGGAGACTATGCAGAACACCTGAAGCTTTAACACCATCTTAACCTTTTTCTCTTTTTTATTGAACCAGTCTCGAAATTTTTTGGACTCACGGTGTATGTAAGACTGTGGCCAATGGCCCTAATTTTGCAAAGATAATCAAATAAACAGAAGTTCTCGGTCGGACTCTGAAAAACTTTTTAAGTAAAAAATGCATTCATCTTTCGGCTTAGCTCTATTTTAGGGCAATGTTCTTTGTCCAGCGTTTTCTCTATGCGAAATGTACGACGTGCTCCTCTGCAAAATACTTAGTTACAATTGTTTCAGTCTCTTCATTGTATTGTAAAATACACTCCTGGAAATGGAAAAAAGAACACATTGACACCGGTGTGTCAGACCCACCATACTTGCTCCGGACACTGCGAGAGGGCTGTACAAGCAATGATCACACGCACGGCACAGCGGACACACCAGGAACCGCGGTGTTGGCCGTCGAATGGCGCTAGCTGCGCAGCATTTGTGCACCGCCGCCGTCAGTGTCAGCCAGTTTGCCGTGGCATACGGAGCTCCATCGCAGTCTTTAACACTGGTAGCATGCCGCGACAGCGTGGACGTGAACCGTATGTGCAGTTGACGGACTTTGAGCGAGGGCGTATAGTGGGCATGCGGGAGGCCGGGTGGACGTACCGCCGAATTGCTCAACACGTGGGGCGTGAGGTCTCCACAGTACATCGATGTTGTCGCCAGTGGTCGGCGGAAGGTGCACGTGCCCGTCGACCTGGGACCGGACCGCAGCGACGCACGGATGCACGCCAAGACCGTACGATCCTACGCAGTGCCGTAGGGGACCGCACCGCCACTTCCCAGCAAATTAGGGACACTGTTGCTCCTGGGGTATCGGCGAGGACCATTCGCAACCGTCTCCATGAAGCTGGGCTACGGTCCCGCACACCGTTAGGCCATCTTCCGCTCACGCCCCAACATCGTGCAGCCCGCCTCCAGTGGTGTCGCGACAGGCGTGAATGGAGGGACGAATGGAGACGTGTCGTCTTCAGCGATGAGAGTCGCTTCTGCCTTGGTGCCAATGATGGTCGTATGCGTGTTTGGCGCCGTGCAGGTGAGCGCCACAATCAGGACTGCATACGATCGAGGCACACAGGGCCAACACCCGGCATCATGGTGTGGGGAGCGATCTCCTACACTGGCCGTACACCACTGGTGATCGTCGAGGGGACACTGAATAATGCACGGTACATCCAAACCGTCATCGAACCCATCGTTCTACCATTCCTAGACCGGCAAGGGAACGTGCTGTTCCAACAGGACAATGCACGTCCGCATGTATCCCGTGCCACCCAACGTGCTCTAGAAGGTGTAAGTCAACTACCCTGGCCAGCAAGATCTCCGGATCTGTCCCCCATTGAGCATGTTTGGGACTGGATGAAGCGTCGTCTCACGCGGTCTGCACGTCCAGCACGAACGCTGGTCCAACTGAGGCGCCAGGTGGAAATGGCATGGCAAGCCGTTCCACAGGACTACATCCAGCATCTCTACGATCGTCTCCATGGGAGAATAGCAGCCTGCATTGCTGCGAAAGGTGGATATACATTGTACTAGTGCCGACATTGTGCATGCTCTGTTGCCTGTGTCTATGTGCCTGTGGTTCTGTCAGTGTGATCATGTGATGTATCTGACCCCAGGAATGTGTCAATAAAGTTTCCCCTTCCCGGGACAATGAATTCACGGTGTTCTTATTTCAATTTCCAGGAGTGTATTATTCAGGACCACAATGTGAGCTGCCCTCTTAGCTGTTACGGATGCAAGAGCCGGCATTCGATGAATTTAGGCTTCGTCTAGCGTGAATCTTTCCGTAATTTGCCTAAAGCGGACTGTGGTCAGGGTGCAGGAGACTGACTTTGTGGCTCGTGACTTTCACATGACGGCAGATCTTTTCCGTCACCTATTGGAAATAAAACTGTGTGAAGTTCTGGCGACAAACATCACTTTTCAGAAGAGTACATGAGCAAGGAGAACCCATCCATTCTGCTCCTGAGGTCAACTGCCTAAAAGGCCAAGAAGCTGATATACACAGGTGTGCAAAAAGTAAGGACGAAAGCAACTTTCGCATGATGTGTCACTGCCAAGTAACGTAGGTAGATGAAGCTTAGAGCATATGTAGAAAGAACTGTTATGAGCATGAAACGGACATGATAAGCGAAATTGTAAAATAATCCTAGTAGTGCGACCTTGAAGAATAATCATCGAACCCTCTTGCAGATTCGCCCATAAGTTGGAAACACTGTGAAACGAGACTCAGACGACCAAATTACTTACTTTCATTGCTCCATAGTGCGAGTTTTACAGCTTCAGCGCCACGCTTTCCCGGTACGAGTATCTGCATCGCTGATGAGTGGTTTTGGAATTCAAACCAGTCCTGACACTGTTTACATATGGAGCTCCCCTCGCGTTATTTTGGTGTTGACAGGGTTCGCGAATGCGACGTTCAGTTCTACAGTGATTTTTGCTGCTGTCGTACTCCTATTTTTCGTCAGAATCTTCTTCAATGGCCGTCTGTCACGTCCACTCAACACACACTTTCGTTCGTGTTGTGACTCAACGGATGTTTTTTTCCACTTTCCCTGCACTCGGTATAAATCATCGATACGGTGCCGCTTGCAACAACAGACACTTCAGTTACCTTGTTTACGGAACCACCCACCATCGAGCACCGGCGATTTTCCCATATTCGAATTCACTTAGCTCCGACCTGATACACTCACAACTACACAGAACATTGTTCTGACCACGAATGACACAACTTATTGAGGCCTTTGCTTAGGCGCTGCTTATGATCAAGTACAACAGCGCAACCTGTAGGCTTGGCTAGCACCTGCATTTCTGCTCAGGCATGCATTTCTCGCGGTTTTTGTCCATCCCATGTATTTTGTGGATTCAGCAGAACGGTCATCCTATTTCTGTAGAAATTATCAACAGATGTCTCTAGGAATCAGCTGGAGGCGGTATATTGAGCGTTAGTGGTGTATGATTGCAGAGTCTGTGGTCAGATCTCTGAATCTTTCTAAACGCTGTTAGATGGCAAAGGGCATTAGTAATTTGTTATGGAGCACTGACAAATTTTAACCTGTCATGTGGGTTACAACAAGGCTGGCGGCCCTTATTAAGACTCTTTTGTAAATCTGCCGCGTATGAAATTGATCCGGAGTCGCCAGTAAACATTTTCCAGTTGATGTTCGGAGCAGTTCGTCGCGTAATTCGGCTCGCTCGCGCAGAACACGTCAACTGCAGCCGAGGTCGCAACTGAGACTCCGCACGACGCCGCGGAAATTCCAAGGACGAGGCGGAGGAACATTTCAGATCCAGAACGTTTCCCTGCAGCAAAGGTCTTTACATGAACGAAGAGGTGGACGTCTGACAAAACTTACAGTACCTCACTATCATTCAATTTTTCCACCGTAACGCTTTTTATGAGTGATGTGACTTGGTCTCAAGAAATATCCCTTTATTCTTTAGCAACCAAACCCTTTTCCGATATATTTTTTCGTCCACATATTTCAGCGTACTTCAACAGTATTTAACAGATATTGCTATGTAACTATGAAAAATTCCTCTCAAGTCCCACAAAAACACTCGCCATATCCGAAGGGCTCCAACGGGATCACTGGCTTCACCCAGTGTCCCTATGCTTTGACTGATGCCGTTAAAATGTGTACGCACATCCAATTCACATTAAGAAATCGCCTCACAAAACCGGTCAGATTCTTTCCAAAATGATCCAAGACTGACTGTGAAGTTCCATCCGCACTTGCTTTTACTTCTGTGCTGTTCTGTACATCTTTCACAAAGTTTTATCATAGTTAATTCACGTGAAATTTACCGTAATTCCTCTTGAAATATGTCTATGGCTTCGCTGTTTGATAAATCTTTAATCGTCGTTTATCCAATACCATATTGTGCGCTTTTGCGCTGTCTTGAATTTTCATCTATGCTTTATTGGGCATTCTTCACGTCACCCACTTTCAAATGAAGTTCGCCCACGTTTGCAATCAGCCTTCCATTTCCTGATTTTATAAAAAGGAGAAAATTCCTTATCAATGTTTACTATCTTTGAATACATTTCTCTTGGCGACAATCTGTCCAAAAGAAAGTATTTTACGACAACACGGAATTACACTTTATTCATTTACATGAAACATACAAGATTATGTCATCGCCTTTGTAGAGTTTCAAAAAGCTTAAGATGCTATTGAAGATGAACCTTCTTCTCCACGCTTCATAAAAATCTACTTCACGTATAGCGAATCCAAGGAATTCTAACGTTTCCCGGCGAAATATACCCATTCAAAATTAAAGCACTCGAACGACAATAAGACGAACTGTCGTCTGTTGTCTTTAACTGTTTTGTGGGACATAAACTTTGTGGAATGAAAAAAGCTCTGTAGGACACTGGACTAAATAAGAAAAATAACTGAACACAAAAAATAAGTCCATACCAAATATCTGGCTTTTGTCAAAGACATAGCTATTTTTGCTTAAGACAAACTTACTCTTCATGTAAATAAACCTTTCGGGACAACCTAAAAAATGCAAACATCAAATCTTCAAACCCAAAACAGTAGGCGCTAATAGCTGATTCATGAACTAATAAAATCTTAAAACTTAAATAACCCTAGTTCAAACAGATTGACCAACGAAAGCTGTAAGAAAGACAAAACACCATCCGAAATATCGGCTCTCCAGGAACACCACAAAAAATAAACCAATGCAAAAAGATAGATTTCAGTTTCATATCAAGAACAGAAATACTGTTATGCAAAAACTTGCTGACTGAGTCGGCAAGAGAACCTTTTTTCTACATGTAAAAAGTGTGAGATAAAACTGAAAGAGAGAAAATAGTTTACAGTCGGCAACCGACACAGGGAGAAGTCATCATTGTAATGAAATAAGAGAAATCAGAGCTCGTGCGAAAAGACTTTAGTATTTGTTTTCCCCATGCGCTGTTAGAGAGTGGAACGGCAGATAAATAGTGTGAAGGTGGTTCGAAGAAGCCTCTGCCAGGCACTTAAGTTTGAATTGCAGAGTACTCATGAAGAAATAGGTGTAGGAGATGAATTTATGGGATGACGACATTTAAAAAAGAGAAATTCATAGTTAAAACTACATATTACGTATTTTCAGGTATACGAGGTACATAAAAGATAAGGGATGGCAAAAATTGGGAGGTATAGCAAAAATAACCCCAATGGAAAGAGTAAATGATGAGGAATTACCTGCTTGGTGCAGAGCGGACCGGCTTCGAATGAAGAAAAGTGAAGAAGAATTCCTGGTGTAATAAGTGCTCAGTATCTGAGGGAATTAGTTTGGAATCATCTACAAACAGCCTCAACTATTCGAAACTTGTATAATCATCACAGATCGTTAAACATAACCAGGGAACGGCAGCGCGGAAAATCTTAAACGAAATCTGACGGGAGACATTACACCCCCGTTTATCTGGAACTTGTTTATACGAATATTCGGATTGCTCCACAACTACCGTTATAGACATTACGTTACAAGGAGCTGCCAAATAACATTTTAGTTTTACGGTTACGATCATGGTGAAATGAGGGTCCTGAGCCTAGAGTCAGACTTTTTACAGCAGAACAAAGAGGTTAAGCGCTACAATACCTGTAAATGTCGTAAATGGGAACAATAATGTTGCTACGAATCTATCACGGATCCTACTGTCACAATTCCCACAGCAATGGGTAAATTGTGTGCGAAGATGCTAGCGAATCAGATGCAAATGCTCGTAACATTAGCTTCGCTGATGATAGTAGTGGAAGATAAGCATCTTGGTAACATTTAGTGATAGTAGAAATCACTAATAGAATCGTAGAAATGAACGCAATACACACAGTGCGATAAAATAATGTAAATCTGTACATACAGGGAGCCCCAGGAGGAATGGTCAGTATTCAGGAACGATTATTCGAAGCAAAAAAAGTCTAGTAAACATGGGATCTAAAATACACACCTTAAGAGCTACGAGCTTCTGTTCATCTTTGCTACTGTGAAACACGTCTATTCTAGTGAACAAGGCTATAGCTCTTAACGTATGCATTTTAGAGCCCATGTTTCTATGACAAATTTTTTTTTCCATACTACCACATCTCAGCCGGCCGCTGTGGCCGAGCGGTTCTAGGCGCGTCAGTCCAGAACCACGCGGCTGCTACGGTCGCAGGTTCGAATCCTGCCTCGGGCATGGATGTGTGTGATGTCCTTAGGTTAGTTAGGTTTAAGTTCAAAAATGGTTTAAATGGCCCTGAGCACTGTGGGACTTAACAGCTGAGGTCATCAGTCCCCGAGAACTTAGAACTACTTAAACCTAACTAACCTAAGGACATCACACACATCCATGCCCGAGGCAGGATTCGAACCTGCGACCGTAGCGGTCACGCGATTCCAGACTGAAGCGCCTAGAACCGCTCGGCCACCTCGGCCGGCTAGGTTTAAGTAGTTCTACGTCTAGGGGACTGACGACCGCAGATGTTAAGTGCCATAGTGTTTAGAGCCACCACATCTCAAAATATGGAAAGAGCTTGCCCTAGGTTTACAGTATAGAAGAAGGATGAAGCGCTCATAGCTCGTAAGGTATGATATGTACTTTAGAATCCCTGTTTAATACACTTTTTTTTTTTTGTTGCGAATGATCGTTCCTACCATATCCCTGAATATTGACCATTCCTCCTGGCACCACCTGTATTATGCATACACCTTTATCGGTAGGCTACGGACAAACAGAGGCTGACATCCATCGGAGAATCAAGAATGTGTATGTTGCAGCATGTTGCGAAAATCACCGTTGTGGAGCGGTGCGCCAACTTTCATGCTGGTCGCGATTTGTCACAAGACGTCCCCAATCTCGTAACGCAGAAGTTGGGTCAAGTCCAGTGGGAGACAGTCGAGCACCCGCCCTACAATCCTGGTCCCTCCCCACGGTATTATTACGCCTTAGGCCCCTTAAAAAGGCCTTGAAGGGTCAACGATACCTGTCGGATTAGGATCTGCAAAAGGCAGTTACGCACTTCTTCGCGCAATATGACGCGATGTTTTACCAAAAGGGTATCTTCAACCTGGTGCGTCGGTGGGATGATTGCCTCAATGCTCAATTCCTTGACTGGTACACCCATTCTGGACTGTACGGTCTTCGAACGTAAACTTCTTGATCGCCTCTTATAGTCCCCTCTAGCGTAATGGAAGCTTTTCCCTGATGTCTTAACAGATATTCCATGATCCTCTCCCTGTTCCTTGTTAATACTTCAGTACTTTTCTTGCCGATTTTTTGAAGGATTTCATTTCCTGTCTTAGCACTTCACTTAATTTTGAGCATCATTTTTCAACGCCACCTCTCAAACACTATCTTTTACAATTCTCCCACAGTACATTATGTTGTCCAGAAGTTGAATCTCATTGTCAGAAATTTCTTCCTCCAATTAAAGCCTTTATATTTGATGCTAGCAAACTTTTTTACTTAAGAATACTCCCCTTGTGCAAGTCTGTTGTTGTATCATCCTTGATTCGTCCGACATGCCTTATTTTGCTTCCAAAGAAGTTGAATTCCTTCAGTTCTTAGGCCCCAGTTTTCATATTTAGTTTATCGTTTATCTCTGCTACTCCTGATTAGTTTCGTCTTTCTTCTGTTTCCCCTCAATTCATATTCTGTGCTCAGTAGACGGTTCATTCTATTCAACAAGTCCATACGTACATACATACATACATTAATCCTTGTTCCATAGATCATGAATACGACATTTCGTAATGATGTCAACCGTGTCACTTTAACATAAGTTTTCCTTACACAAATTAATTAATTAATTAATTTTTTACAGTTAGTACTTCATATCTAAGAATTCATCTATTGAATAGAAGGAGTTGTCGTTCAGAAATTCTTTTAATTTGCTTTTAAATGTTGGTTGGCTATCTGTCAGACTTTTAATACTATTTGGCAAATGAACAAATAATTTTGTGGAAGCATAATTCACCCCTTTCTGTGCCAAAGTGAGATTTAATCCAGAATAGTGAATATCGTCCTTTCTTCTAGTGTTGTAGCTATGCACTCCGCTGTTATTTTTGAATTGGGATGGGTTGTTAATGACAAATTTCATAAGTGAATACGTGTATTGCGAAGGTACTGTGAATATCCCGAGTTCCTTAAATAAATGTCTGCAAGGTGATCTTGGGTGGGCTCCAGCTATTATTCTTATTACACGGTTTTGTGCAATGAATACTGTCTCTTTTAATGACGAATTGCCCCAAAATATGATGCCATATGAAAGCAGTGAATGAAAATAGGGATAGTAGGCTAACTTACTGATATGTTTATCACCAAAATTTACAATAACCCTGATAGCATAAGTAGCTGAACCCAACCGTTTCAGCAGATCATCGATGTGTCTTCCAATTCAATTTCTCATCAGTGCACACACCTAGAAATTTTGAGTATTCTACCTTAGCAACAGACTTCCGTTCATAGTCTATATTTATCAGTGGTGTTATGCCATTTACTGTACATAATTGTATAAAATGTGTTTTCTCAAAATATAGTGAGAGTCCATTTGCAGAGAAGCACTTAATAATTTTCTGAAAAACATTATTTGCAATTTCCTCAGCTAATTATTGCTTCTTAGGTGTGATTACTATACTTCTATCACCAGCAAAAAGAACTAACTTCGCATCTTCATGAATAGAGAGTGGCAAGTCATTAATATATATTAAGAACAATATTCTGCAATTCTTGTTCACATTCACTGTGGATAGCAAGACCATTGATTCCCTTTCACTTTGAATATTAATCGTACTCTTGTACACTTCTTTTATTTCCGTCATTGCTTCATCTATATACTGGTACAACTATAGGGTAGAATGACTGAGTCCTTGTCTTATACCCTTTCTAATCCGAGCATTCGGTTCATAGTCTTCCATTCTTATTGTACGAAGGCGTGCTGAAAAATAATGCCTTCGAATTTTTTACGTGAAAACTCTTAAAGCATTTTAAATAAAAGAAAGGTTGTTAACATTCTACGTCTGTATTCTTCATCTCTACATATTTATTTCTTAACATAGTCACCGTGGTGACGAACACATTTCTCCAAATGCGAGACCAGTTAGTTGAATGTCTGACTGTTGACGGAGCCACAACCTCACCTCTGCTTGCACCGCTTCTTCACTATGAAAGTGAGGTCCAAGCAGGTCTTCTCTAAGTTTAAGAAGTAGTTGAAAATTGGATGGGGCTAAGCCGGGACTGTATGGAAGATGATCTATGACAGAGTCCCAAGGAGTCAGATTGTTGCAGATTCAGTGCCGGCGTGTGGTGTGGCATTGTTATGCTGAAGGAGAGGTTGCTCCACGTGTGTGCGACTTCTTCGAATTCGAAACTCATTAACAGCATCTTACAAACCGCCGTATTAACGCTAAAATTCCGAGTCCTCTAGTGGTAGAGGGCTGAAAATATGTAGATATAAAGAATAAAGATGTAGAATGTTGATAAGGGTTTAGTATTTAAAAGGATTAGGAGTTATCACATAAAACATTCTAAGGCGTTACTTTTCAGCACGCCCTCGTTTATTACCACCGTCCCTCCCGTTTTCCCTCTAGCTTACAGCTGCATTTCTGTGAATTTAGAATATATTCTTGCCACAAGAGGAAACACGGTGATATGTGTCACCTTTTGCCGACAATGTCAGTTTACACTGCTTTATAGTGGAAGCTGTATGCAGCTTGGATCGAACGATATACTGAACAGTGGATTTTCTAACTATATTGAATACCTAATCTAAAATGCTAACTGACGCAATGATGTTTTTAGACTTCTTTTCGAACTCGCTCCTAACTGGTCTTAAAAATTTGTGGTTAAGTTTCTATGGGACCAAACTGCTGAAGTCATCAGTCCCTAGGCTTACACACCACCTAATCTGACTTAAACTAAGTTACGCTAAGGACAACATACACACCCATGCTCGAGGGAGGACTCCAACCTCCGACGGGTCGAGCCGCGCAAACCGTGGCAAGTCGCCAAGACCACGCGGCTAACTGGTCTGGGTTCGGCTACCAGAGACATCGGTCTTTGGTATTTTGTCATATTAGAACGACTCGTGATCGAAATGTATAACGGTTTCTTTACTTACTGTATGTACCACAGTTTTCCGCTATTGTGTCACTATATTCCAAATAAAACGCGATGAATTTTGATGATTCTGTTGGCTGTGATAATGCTGAAGCTTCCATTATTGTAAATTATATTCCGGGAACGGTGGATTCAATAAACGAACTTCCAGCCCCTTGACATTTTAGGAGTTTTTCAGTAATGTTTCAGCTCATCATTTTTCATTTTATGAAGAGAATAGGAAAATGCATCACGTTCTAGACTACAGAAATACGATGGCGTGCTGAAAAGTAATGCCTCTAAATTTTTTATGTGAAAAGTCTTAAATCCAAACGGAGGTGTGGACAGGGTTTCAGCGCACTCTCCTGCCCCTAAAGGCAGAAGAATCAGCAATGATCAACGGCATGAGGATGCAGAAGGCAATGGAAACCCCTGTGTTAAAGGCACATAACGTATATCCACAGGACATGTAGCCTGTAATTGGAAAAGTGTCATGATGATCTCTCCATTGCAAAAGATTCTCTAACAGTCCCCAGTTCGGATCTCCGGTAGGAGACTGCCAAGGAGGAGGTGAGCATGAGAAAAAGATTGTGTACTCAACAAAAGGATAACGTTCTACGAGGTGGGGCATGGAATGTAAGAAGCTTGAACGTGATAGGGAAGCTAGAAAATCTGGAAACGGAAATGCAAAGGCTCGATCTAGATATAGTAGGGAGCGGTGAAGTGAAATTGAATGAAGACAAGGATTCCTGGTCAGATGAGTACATGGTAATATCAACAGCAGCAGAAAATGGTACAATGGAAGTAGTATTCGTTATGAATAGGAAGGTAGGGCAGAGAATGTGTTAATGTGAACAGTTCAGTGATAGTGTTGCTCTTGTCACATTCGGCAGCAAACCAATACCGCTAACGATAATTAAGGTATACGTGCCGACATCTCAAGCTGAAGTTGAAGATGTAGAGAAAGTATACGAGGATATTTATTGGGAAATGAAAATCTAATAATCATGGGGGGGCTGGAATGCAGTTGTAGGGGAAGTAGTAGAAGAAAAGGTTACAGGAGATATGGGCTGCGGCAGTGAATGAGAGAGAAGAAACACTAATTGAGTTCTGTCATAAATTTCAGCTAGTAATAGCGAATTCTGTGTTCAAGAAACACAAGAGGAGAAGGTATACTTGGAAAAGGCCGGCTGATATGGGAAGAAATCAGATTCCATCATGGTCAGACAGAGATTACGAAATCAGATACTGTATTGTAAGGCGGACTCAGGAGCAGACATAGACTCAGATCATAATATAGTAGTGATGAAGATTAGATTGAAGTATAAAAGATGAGTCAGGAAGAATCAATAAGCAAGGAAGTGGGACACGAAAGTACTAAGGAATGACGCGACATGCTTGAAGTTCCCTGAGGCTATAGATACGGCAATAAGAAGTAGCTCAGAAGGCAGTACAGTTGATGAGGAATGGACATATCTAAAAAGGCAATCACAGAAGTTGGACAGAAAAACATAAGTACAAAGAAGGTAACTGCGAAGAGATCATGAGTAACAAAAGAAATACTCCAGTTGATCGATGAAAGAAGGGAGTACAAAAATGTACAGGAAAATTCGGGAACATGGAAATACTTGTTGATGAGGAAGAGCAGGGAACGTAAGACGATATGGCTGCGTGAAAAATGTGTAGAAATCTGAAAAGAAATGATTGTCGGAAGGACTGGCTCAGCATATAGGAAGTCAGAACAACCTTTGGTAAAATTGAAAGCAAGGGTGATAGCATTATGAGTGCAACGGGAATTCCACTGTTAAATGCAGTAGGGAGAGCGGATAGGTAGAAAGAGTACATTGAAGGCCTCTATGAGTGGGAAGACTTGTCTGATGTGATAGAAGAAGAAACAGGAGTCGATTTAGAAGAGATAGGGGACCCAGTGTTAGAATCAACATTTAAAAGAGCTCTGGAGGACTTAGGATCGAATAAGGCAGGAGGGACAGGTAACATTCCATCAGCATTTCTGCAGTCTTTGGGGGGAAGTGGCAACAAAACGGCTATTACTTTGGTATGTAGAATGTATGAGTCTGGCGATATACCATCTGACTTTGGGAAAAATGTCATCCACACAGTTCCAAAGCCTCCAAGAGCTGACAAGTGCGAGAATTATCGCACAATCAGCTTCTCCTTGGTGGAGAGAAAAGAAAGGTTCAGGAATGGGATTAACATTCAAGGTGAAAGGATATTAATTATACGATAGCTAGCTGCTGATAAGAATAACATACAGAAGAACTAAAAAGAAAATTGAGGATGTGTTAGATGACGATCAGTTTGGCTTTAGGACAGGTAAAGGCACCAGTGGGTCAATTCTGACATTGCTGTCGATAATGGAAGCAAATCAAAGAGGATTTGTCGAATGGAAAAAGCATTCGACAATATAAAATGGTGCAAGATATTCGAAATTCTGAGAAAAATGTGGATAAACTATAGGGAGAGACGAGTGATATACGATATGTACAAGTGTCAATAGGGAATAACAATAGTAGACGGCCGAGAACGAAGTGCTCGGATTAAAAAGGGTGAAAGACAGGAATGTAGTCTTTCGCCCAAACTGTTCAATTTGTACATCGGAGAAGCAATGGTGGAGAGAAAAGAAAGGTTCAGGAATGGGATTAAAATTCAAGGTGAAAGGATATTAATTATGCGATTCGCTGATGACATTGCTGTGCAGAGTGAAAGTGAAGAAGAATTACATGATCGGCTGAATGGAGTGAACAGCCATATGAGTACAGAATATACACTGAGAGTAAATCGAAAAAAGATGAAAGTAATGAGAAGTAGCAGAAAGGAGAACGACGAGAAACTTAACATCAGGATTGATGGTCACGAAGTACATGAGGTTAAGGACTTCTACTAATTAGGCAACAAAATAACCAATGACGGACGGAGCAAAGAGGACATCAAAAGCAGATTAGCACTGGCAAAAAGAACTTCTTGGCCAAGAGAAGTCTACTAGTATGAAACATAGGCCTTAAATTGAGGAAGAAATTTCTGAGACTGTACGTTTGGAGTACAGCATTGTATGGTAGTGAAACATGGACTGTGGGAAAACCGGAACAGAAGAGAATCGGAGTGCTTGAGATGTGGTGCCAGAGACGAATGTTGAAAATTTGGTGGAGTGAGAAGGTAAGAGATGAGGAAGTTCCGCGCAGAGTCCGAGACGAAAGGAATATGTGGAAAACACTGGCAAGGAGAAGGGATAGGATGATAGGACGTTTGTTAAGACACCAGAGAATGAGTTCCATGGTACTAGAGGGAGCTGTATAGTGCAAAAACTTAGAGGAAGCCAGTGATTGGAATACATCCAGCAAGTAATTGAGGACGTAGGTGGCAAGTGCTACTCCGAGATGAAGAGGTTGGCACAGTAGAGGAATTCGTGGTGGGCCGCATCAAACCGGTCGGAAAACTGATGACTCAAAAAAAATTCAAATATTAATTTACTATTAGATATTCTGTAAACCTACAAGTTAACAGCTTGCCTATTCCACTTCGAGCAAGAACTGAAAGGAAAACGATGCAAATTCAAGCTTGGCGATAGCCACTTTGTTAACAATGGTAATTGCATGTAAATGGCACAATAAAAGGTGTCTGATGGGCCCACGTTTGGTTTCGTCACATATCGGTTCTGTCTGGAACAGTTTATGTTTACTTCCTTGTTTTTTTATTTCTGCAAACGCCAGCGACCTGGAAGTTGTAGTGTCAATAATGCGTATTGACGCTTAACGCTGCAGTTTCTGTTGGTAGCGCCGAGCGCCGATTACGTCAGCATTTCTCCTCACACGTCTCCGCCCACCGCAACAACCAGTCTTGTCATTTAGATTTTTGTTCATCATTGTTGGTAACTGTTTTTGCAGAATGTCGATGTGAAGAAATAGCATTCTAGGCGAGTTAAAAATTGTTTTTTAACGGAACTGGTGTGCAGTTCCTCCACATCGGGAATCTTATTATTCGATTCACACCGTCAGCCCCAGTGCAATCGCACATCTTCTTTTTTGCCACAGATAATTGCTTCACACAGTCAGAGAGAAAGATTGGACGTGATGCAAGCTTAAAAATTAGTAAAACCCCTTCACTCAGTGAAAATAAAATTATGTCCTACTACAAATTCAATAGATCAACTTCAACTATTTTCCGAAAATTGTAAAAAAATATATATAAAATAAAAATAACCGCGCTCGATATTGCCATTCTGATATCGATATACTGATGTAATCTTATCGCCGACGAGTGTCGATATTTTAAGGAAATATGGCGGTATATCGATATTTTACCGTCAGCCGTACTAGCAATGTTCAGTGTAAAACATTCACCTTACGACGGCTGAATGGTTCTCACCCGAAATATCGTGGCAAGAAGTCAACATAATCTGGAAAACTTCATGGAATACCTTTTACGCAGGGAAAGTTTACAGAATCACAAAACGAACTTCATTAACATTCTACACCTTTATTCTAGTTTCTTGATATCATCACTGTAGAATGTTTAACTTTGTTGACGGAGGCACAATTTCATTTCTACTTACACTGTTTCATCACAATCGAAGTGAAGTCCTCGAAGGTGTTCTTTAAGGTTAGGAAACAGATGAAAATCTGGATGGTATGGAAGATGACCGATGACAATGAACTCAAGACGTAGGATTGTTCCTGATGTCGCAGCGCTCATGTGAGGTCATGCCAGGCGAGAGGGTGCTCCATGTGTGGGCGAACTCTTCTAATTCGAAACTCGATTATAGTACACTGTTTCTCACACACCGACGTAGCTACGTTACACACTGCCATGTTACAAGCCACAATTCAGTGCCCTCTAGTGGCAGTGGCCGCAAATATGTAGACGTAGAGAATAAAGATGTATAATGTTAATAACGTTTGTTTTATTTAAAAAGCTTTAAGTTTTCACGCAAAAAATTCGGAGGCATTACTTTTCAGCGCGCCTTCGTGTAATTCAGAGCTTCCCAACCTTTTCAGCTGGCGGACCCCTTCTTCAGTCGAAGATCCATGGCGGACCCCTAGTCAGTCAACAGCACAGTAACTTCAAATTTCTGAGCGAAACCCATGGGAACTGAAAGCTTCTTAATGCAGGTGCCATGTTCCCAATGACCCCAACCCCTCCAAGTATCAATAGTCTTTGGTTTAGAGATGATTGAAAATAACTTGAAATTAACGATCCAATTTGAATGCTCACTGTATCCAGACACTTACTAGTGGATTTACTCTCTTTGTTCAACACACTATAGCCTGATTAAAATTACTTGGTAATTGATATTTCACACGATGGAGCTTTTTCCTCCAAGAACAATCAACGTCACGTCCAAACTGTTCGCTGTTGACAAGCTGTCGCTTATGATCTGTTCACTTCCACTATTTGGCTACTGTTGTGTAAGGAGCACGCATATTTCGTAACAGTCGTGTGTGTGTGTGTGTGTGTGTGTGTGTGTGTGTGGTTTTTAGTGAAATCCGAAGAAAAATGTTCAAATGTATGTAAAGTCTTCCTTTGGTCTTCCTCCCTCGTCATTCAACTGGAAACTTCCCTTGTTGTGAAGGCGGTGGAGAAACTGCAGCCTTCTTCAATGATCCTGACTTCAGCCACCGATCCATGTTAGAAGTAATAAACTGATCAAAAATCGACTTATGAAACAGGAAGTGCACTGACAAGGCAAGTTTAACATTTAATGATGCCTGGGGCCGCATAGGTGCCAGCGAGAGCTGTGGTTGGTCGACAAAGCTCGCTCCGCGCATGC
The DNA here is from genome assembly GCF_023864345.2 of Schistocerca serialis cubense. Lineage (NCBI taxonomy): Eukaryota > Metazoa > Arthropoda > Insecta > Orthoptera > Acrididae > Schistocerca > Schistocerca serialis. The sequence continues at coordinate 259,494,732 of NC_064642.1, forward strand.
GTAAAAGGTTTCAGCGCATCTAGCGCCGTGAGCCGGTGCACAAATGACCCCCGTATTGTTGCTAAACAGTCGATAAGAGAAGCCGCATTCTCCGGCACTAGACTGTGTATAGGTTCTCACTTAGGAACCGCAAAGGCTGCTCGGGGATACGACCTGAAGTTTAAGTACACATGTTTTTCACACGAAAAAAAAATAGTGATGAATTTGATTTTCACATTTTTATTCAATAATTTTACTCATTATTTTACACGATTTGGTGAAAGGTGACCGCGGACCCCCTAGAAAGAGCCGGCGGACCCCTAAGGGGTCCGCGGACCACTGGTTGGGAAGGCCTGGTGTAATTGATGTAATTCACTGGCTAGGAGTACTTCGTAGAAGTTTCGACTCAACTTCATGTTTGAACAGGTTCGTGGCTGCCGTACTGAGACAGTCTTTGACATTTAGTCTACTACTGTCTATGCGATTACTCTGCTATTCACAATAAAGTGCCTGGCAGAGGGTTCAACGAACCACCTTCATGCTGTCTCTCTACCGTTCCACTCTCGAACGGCACGCGGAAAAAACGAGCACTTCAATTTTTCTGTGCGAGCCCTGATTTCTCTTATTTTATCGTGATGATCATTTCTCCCTATGTAGGTGGGTGCCAACAGAATGTTTTCGCAATCGTAGGAGAAAACTGGTGATTGAAATTTCATGAGAAGATCCCGTCGCAACGAAAAACGCCTTTGTTTTAATGATTGCCACTCCAATTCACGTATCATGTCTGTGACACTATCTCCCCTATTTCGCGACAATACAAAACGAGCTGCCCTTCTTTGTACTTTTTCGATGTCATCCGTCAGGCCCACCTGATGCGGATCCCACACCGCACAGCAATACTCCAGAATAGGGCGGACAAGCGTAGTGTAAGCAGTCTCTTTGGTAAACCTGTTGCACCTTCTAAGTGAATCGCAGTCTTTGGTTTGCTCTACCCACAATATTATCTATGTGATCGTTCCAGTATAGGTTATTTGTAATTGTAATCCCTAAGTATTTAGTTGAATTTGCAGCCCTCAGATTTGGGTGACTTATCGCGTAATCAAAATTTAGCTCATGAGAATAACTTCAGACTTTTCTTTATACAGGGCCAATTGCCACTTTTCGCACCATACAGATTTCTTATCTAAATCATTTTGCAAGTCGTTTTGATCATCTGATGACTTTACAAGACGGTAAATGACAGCTTCATTTGCAAACAGTCTAAGTCGGCTACTCAAATTGTCTCCTATGTCGTTAATATAGATCAGGATGCGATCTGATGTATGGTGTCTAGAGCTCTCTAAAAATTTTGCAGACCATATCTCCTCTCCTTTTCATAATAAACTACTAAATGATGCCGACAGCTAACTCCAAAGAAAGACGTCTGGCATGTTTAGCCCCTGATGTCACATTTCTCGAGACACTAGCACAACAAACAGTACTGAAAACGACGTGTTTTGGAGAGAGCTTTAATGCATTATATCACTTAAACGTCATATTTTCGTAATACGCAAGTGCAAGTACACAAAACAACAACAAAATTAAGTGAATTCGGACTCCTTGGGATGACCTGAAGTGGTTCGCTACTTGGCAAGCACAGTGCAGGTTGTGAGCTGGAGATGTGTTGTACGCGCGGCGGCGCGCGGCTAGAAAGCGGTCTGCTCGCAGGTGCGGCGTGCATGTCTGACCCAGGCGTGATGGGACTACCGCTGAGCAAGGCAACGGCCTACGAGTCCAAGGGCGGCGCCGGCGTAGCCCACCCACCTATGTGTCAGTGTGCCGCCTACACCGCACCAGTAATCTGTTCACAAAGTAGCTGTGACAAGAGGTCAGTAATTTTTTACCACAACGATAAATACAAAAAAAACTAATCGCCCTTTATCTATCTCTGACTACCACTGCTCCCTCTGAACACCCTCTCGACCACAAAACACATGAAAGCGTTTAAAAATATAATGCTGACAGCACTGGAAGGAACTAGCGTAAACTGACGTAACCGTAAGTCCGTAACAAGTACTCTGACGGAAACATAAAAGAGTTACACTTGACTAGTCTGCCTAAGCACCGAATTTATCTCCAATACAGCATATCTTGGATGGAATGGGAAGACATTCTTTCATCCATCCTCCAGTCAGAAATCCTCGTGAACCACACAGCATACGCACTAGACACGACAAAAATTTCCTCAAGAAGAAAAAATGCGAAGGTGTATTCGTTTTCGTGGTGGTCATAGATCACATCGTTGTTAGTTAACATCAGATATGGATAGGATGAAAATTCCAGTCATATGCCGAACATACACTACTGTCCATTAAAATTGCTATACCAAGAAGGAATGCAGATGGTAAACGGGTATTCATTGGACAAATATATTATGCTAGAACTGAAATGTGATTAACTGAAATGTGATTACATTTTCACGCCATTCGGGTGCATAGATCCTGAGAAATCAGTACCCAGAACAACCACCTCTGGCCGTAATAACGGCCTTGATATGCCTGGGCATTGAGTCAAACAGAGCTTGGATGGAGTGTGCAGGTACAGCTGCCCATGCAGCTTCAACACGATACCACAGTTCAGCAAGAGTAGTGACTGGCGTATTGTGACGAGCCAGTTGCTTGGCCATCATTGACCAGACGTTTTCAATTGGTGAGAGATCTGGAGAATGTGCCGGCCAGGGCAACAGTCGAACATTTTCTGTATCCAGAAAGGCCCGTACAGGACCTGCAACATGCGGTCGTGCATTATCCTGCTGAAATGTAGGGTTTCGCAGGGATCGAATGAAGGGTAAATCCACGGGTCGTAACACATCTGAAATGTAACGTCCACTGTTCAAAGTGCCGTCAGGGCGAACAAGAGGTGACAGAAACGTGTAACCAAATGCACCCCATACCATCAGGCCGGGTGATACGCCAGTATGGCGATGACGAATACACGCTTCCAATGTGCGTTCACCGCGATGTCGCCAAACACGGATGCGACCATCATGACGCTGTAAAAAGAACCTGGATTAATCCGAAAAAATGACGTTATGCCATTCGTGCACCCAGATTCGTCGCTGAGTACACCATCGCAGGCGCTCCTGTCTGTGATGCAGCGTCAAGGGTAACTGAAGCCATGGTCTTCCAGCTGATAGTCCATGCTGCTGCAAACGTCGTCGAACTGTTCGTGCAGATGGTTGTTGTGTTGCAAACTTCCCCATCTGCTGACTCAGGGATCGAGACGTGGCTGCACGATCCGTTACAGCCATGAGGATAAAAAAATGGTTGAAATGGCTCTGAGCACTATGGGACTTAACTGCTGAGGTCATCAGTCCCCTAGAACTTAGAACTACTTAATCCTAACTAACCTAAGGACATCACGCACATCCATGCTCGAGGCGGGATTCGAACCTGCGACCGTAGCGGTCGCGCGGCTCCAGACTGTAGCGCCTAGAACCGCTTGGCCACTCCGGCCCGCTGTGCGGATAAGATGCCTGTCATCTCGACTGTCAGTGATACGAGGGCGTTGGGATCCAGCACGGCGTTCCGTATTACCCTCCTGAACCCACCGATTCCATATTCTGCTAACAGTCATTGGTTCTCGACCAACGCGAGCAGCAATGTCGCGATATGATAAACCGCAATCGCGATATGTTACAATTCGACCTTTATCAAAGGCGGAAACGTGATGGTACGCATTTCTCCTCCTTAAACGAGTCAACACAACACCGTTTCATCAGGCAACGACGATCAACTGCTGTTTGTGTATGAGAAATCGGTTGGAAACTTTCCTCATGTCAGCAAGTTGTAGGTGTCGCCACCGGCGCCAACCTTGTGTGAATGCTCTGAAATGCTTATCATTAGCATATCACAGCATCTTCTTCCTGTGGGTTAAATTTCGCGTCTGTAGCACGTCATCTTCGTGGTGTAGCTACTTTAATGGCCATAGTGTATTTACAAAGGTTGATAAATATCGCACAGGTATTTCACGGTGTAATAGTTTTAATTTTCGTCTGTATAATATATTTTTATTTATAAGCTTATCGGACAAAATACTACTTACTCCATTAAGAGAATACCCTAGTAGCTTTGTAACACAGAGGATGATATAGGACTGGTATCAGGCTCTCCTGTAACCGTCCCCCGTGACGTAATTCATAGTAATCAAGTGGTGTGTGTGCGTGTGAGGTATTCAGTTGCGTGGATCCAGCGAAGAAAAATTGCTCAACATAGAGGCGTTACAATAGGGCAGAAAGTAGCTATTGCGTTTGGCTGTGCACATGACCACATCGTGAAAAGAGTCGCCTTGTTTGTTGTTGTATCAATTAGGACTGTCTACAAGGAATGATGTGCCACCGCCAGTTTTGTAACACGGCGTAAGATCAGTAGTCGTGGAAAAGATCCTAATCGACAATGCCAGGAGACGAGTGACGCACTTTGTCAATGACAGTCGGGTTGAAACCCAGCAGGAGTTCTGGCGCCAATGAACGCAGGTGCATCTCAACCAATTTCGGGGTGAATATTGCGAAATGAACTTCACGCATTGCACATTTGGAGTCTGGTATTTCTCTAAAGGCCGTTGCTCACAGTGACACACAAAATTTCATATCGTCAGTGGGGCAAACGACACGGAATCTGGACAACAGCTGCGGCATGTAGTGTCGGCCAGTTCGAGTCACGATTTTGGCTCTTTTGAAACAATACAAAGCGTCAGCGAACCGACGACGCAATGATGCGTTTAATCCGCCGTGTGAAGAAAGCGTAGCCCAGGCCGGATGTCGGTCTGTGATATTTTGGAGGTGTTTCTCGTGACATGGCTTTGCACGTTCAATCGGATTATAGTGAACTTCAATCGGAATTCTTATTCCAATACTCGCGGTGACCAGTGTTGCAACTACATCAGCCTAATAAGTATGCGTGGACACTCCCGAATTCCAAGAGGACAACGGTCATGTTTACAGGGCTGCACGGATACCTTCCAGGCACCTTGTCGCACACCGAGAGGAAACCTAAATCACCTTCTATTGATCACACATAAAATCTCTATTTATAACAGCACAATCAAATTTTCACTCCGCCAGTAGAGCACTTGCAGGCGGAAGGCAAAGATCCTGTGTTCGAGTATCGGTCCGTCACAAAATTTTAATCGGTCAGGGGGTTTCACCTTAGTAGCAGTGATTGAAATGTAGCAGTCAGCGGTAGGTGGTAGGGCTCTAAGAATATTTCCATTAGATTTTCATAAAATTCTGACACAAAGTATTTGGTAAGTAATTATTATTATACACTTTAACTTGCGGTAGATCAATTTTATAAAGTAAAGTTACTTCCCTATTAAATAAATCACCAGTACTGTGAAACCGGTGGGCAGTTAGAAGGTTTTACTACTAACAGAGATATAAGAGTGGACTGTAAGTAAAAAAAGGGTGTTCTACCCCTGCTCTACAGGATCCAATCACATATGATTGTCTCTAGCAGAATGTGGCACACCGATACTTGTAGAAATTTGTGGACACTCGTCATCGCTGAACGAGGCTATTATAAGGCTCGATGCGGTTTGTTTATTCATTTATTTAGCGTATGACTACCCAAAAAAATATTTAAAATTGTTTCAAATTACAAAATAACATCCAGGTGACAAACTTGTGACTGGTAGCGGTAATTTATAAAAAAAGACGTTAACATATTTCTTGAGACTATCACAGTCGAAAAATAGTCAAAATGGCTTCAAATTCTTGATTTACATTTACATCTACATTTATACTCCGCAAGCCACCCAACGGTTTGTGGCGGAGGGAACTTTACGTGCCACTGTCATTACCTCACTTTCCTGTTCCAATCGCGTATGGTTCGCGGGAAAAACGACTGCCGGAAAGCCTCCGTGCGCGCTCGAATCTCTCTAATTTTACATTCGTGATCTCCTCTGGAAGTATAAGTAGGGGAAGCAATATGTTCGATACCTCATCCAGGAACGCACCCTCTGGAAATCTGGACGGCAATCGACACCGTGATGCAGAGCGCCTCTCTTGCAGAGTCTGCCACTTGAGTTTGCTAAATATCTCCGTAACGCTATCACGGTTACCAAATAATCCTGTGATCTACTCTATATCCTCTGTCAACTCGACCTGGTACGGATCCCACACTGATGAGCAATACTCAAGTATAGGTCGAAAGAGTGTTTTGTAAGCCACCTCCTTTGTTGGTGGACTACATTTTCTAAGGACTCTCCCAATGAATCTCAACCTGGCACCCGCCTTATCAACAATTAATTTTATATGATCATTCCACTTCAAATCGTTCCGTACGCATACTCCGAGATATTTTACAGAAGTAACTGCTACCAGTGTTTGTTCCGCTATCATATAATCATGCAATAAAGGATCCTTCTTTCTATGTATTCGCAATACATTACATTTGTCTATGTTAAGGGTCAGTTGCGACTCCCTGCACCAAATGTCTATCCGCTGCAGATCTTCCTGCATTTCGTTGCAATTTTCTAATGCTGCAACTTCTCTGTATACTACAGCATCATCCGCGAAAAGCCGCATGGAGCAGTTTGCTTTTCAGCGCCGCAGTCACAACCTGGAGATTTTTCTGCACTTGTACAGAGTGAGCACACCTTCCAGTATTGGTTCTTATTCGGTTAACAACGATCAGATCTTGCGTGACAATTCAGAGCCACGTAGCTTGGTCGATATGCACGGCATCTTTGGATATTCCGTAATCTGCCGTGTGTGTCTCCAGTAATCATTCATATTACAGCCATTGTCAAGTAACATCCTTGTGATTTGCAGGAGTGGATGACGGGAGTTCAAAAATGGCTCAAAGCAGTATGGGACTTAACATCTGAGGTCATCCGTCCCCTAGACTTAGAACTACTTAAACCTAAGTAACCTAAGGACATCACACACATCCATGCCCGAGGCAGGATTCGAACCTGCGACCGTAGCAGCAGCGCGGTTCCGGACTGAAGCGCCTAGAACCGCTCGGCCACAAGGCCGGCGTAACTGTAGTGAAGCGTTCTTTTTTTGCTGGTTGGAAGTCTAATGACTCTAAGGCTTGTAGGTAGTTACCAGAGAGGAAGAGACTTGCACACGACAGACTAGCGTGGAGAGCTCTTCAAAGCAGTCTTTGAACGGAAGAGAACAACAACAACAAGTCCCAATCTGGGTAACGGCTAAATAACTGTGCCCTCCCTAATTGCACTTTTAGTGTTTAGGAAAGGCTGGCCAGGTGAGCCTGGGAACTGCCGCAGGCCAGCGGCTGGTTGGAAATGGCGGCGGCGGCGGCGCGGCAGCGGGGAAAAGTGGAGAAAGTTGAGCGGCCGCGCGCTACTGGGTGGGCCCACGGCCAAGCTAAGCTTTTCTCCCACACCTCGCTCGCGGCGCCCATCTCGCTACACGTGCTCCACTGTCTCCTGCTGTGTGCCGATAATTGCGGCCACATCAGCTATAAACAACTGTCAACCGGTTTTCAACCTCGGTTACCTGTATAGGACGGTTGAAGAGGGCCGTGAAATACACTGAGGGGGGAAAAATGGCAACACCAAGACGTTGTGCGACATAAACGAAAGTTAATAGCCGTGTTTCTGCATCTGAAAGATGATGTCTGCTTAATTTCCCGCCAGCCGTATGAGAAGGGCGCTATGAGGATGCAAATCAGATTTGCTTTAAATACACGCTGTAACGGTCGTGAGCGTTAGTTACATCTATTAGCCGTCCTTGACGAAACTGCTTCCGCACTCTATAAGAAACAGCGTCAACCTTTAACCACTTCTTAACCACTGCCTGCGACTGACCTGCTTCCAGTCTGCCAACGAATCTCCACGGGGGTTCGCTTGATGTATGGCAATTTGACGTCATTCTACAACAATATTATTTGCTTTAGTCTGTTACTGATTTCGTCTCTCGTTCTTCAAGGGTTTCATTATCAAGTATCTAAATCTACATCCATACTCCGCAAGCCACCTGACGGTGTGTGGCGGAGGGTACTTTGAGTGCCTCTATCGGTTCTCCCTTCTATTCCAGTTTCGTATTGTTCGTGTAAAGAAAGATTGTCGGTATGCCTCTGTGTGGGCTCTAATCTCTCTGATTTTATCCTCATGGTCTCTTCGCGAGATATACGTAGGAGGGAGCATTATAGTGCTTGACTCCTCGGTGAAGGTATGTTCTCGAAACTTGAACAAAAGCTCGTACCGAGCTACTGAGCGTCTCTCCTGCAGAGTCTTCCACTGGAGTTTATCTATCATCTCCGTAACGCTTTCATGATTACTAAATGATCCTGTAACGAAGCGCACTGCTCTCCGTTGGATCTTCTCTATCTCTTCTATCAACCCTATCTGGTACGGATCCCACACTGCTGAGCAATATTCAAGCAGTGGGCGAACAAGTGTACTGTAACCTACTTCCTTTGTTTTCGGATTGCATTTCCTCACGATTCTTCCAATGAATCTCAGTCTGGCATCTGCTTTACCGATGATCAACTTTATATAATCATTCCATTTTAAATCACTCTTAATGCCTACTCCCAGATAATTTATGGAATTAACTGCTTTCAGTTGGTGACCTGCTATATTGTAGCTAAATGATAAAGGATCTTTCTTTCTATGTATTCGCAGCACATTACACTTGTCTACATTGAGATTCACTTGCCATTCCCTGCACCATGCGTCAATTCGTCGCAGAGCCTCCTGCATTTCAGTACCATTTTCCATTGTTAAAACCTCTCAATATACTACAGCATCATCCGCAAAAAGTCTCAGTGAACTTCCGATGTTATCCACAAGGTCATTTATGTGTATCATGAATAGCAACGGTCCTACGACGCTCCCCTGCAGCACACCTGAAATCACTCTTACTTCAGAAGACTTCTCTCCATTGAGAATGACATGCTGCGTTCTGTTATCTAGGAACTCTTCAATCCAATCACACAATTGGTCTGTTAGTCCATATGCTCTTACTTTGTTCATTAAACGACAGTGGGAAACTGTATCGAATGCCTTGCGGAAGTCAAGAAACATGGCGTCTATCTGGGAACCCGTATCTATGGCCCTCTGAGTCTCGTGGACGAATAGCGCGAGCTGGGTTTCACACGATCGTCTTTTTCGAAACCCATGCTGATTCCTACAGAGTAGATTTCTAGTCTCCAGAAAAGTCATTATACTATAACGTAAGTATCCAGTCGGAATGCTCCTTCTATAGCTATATATGAAACATGACACTCCATTTCAGTATTGGTAAGTACCTCTGGGGTTTCAGACGATAACTGCGCGAGAACTGTAAGACATATAGGAAACAGAGCGCTGGATACAGCATCTATCCATCGCATTAGAGTTGCTCAATAGAGCAAATGTCAACACAGTAGTCAGACTTTGGCCATACACGCCCCAGCACACTGCGGTCGACATCAACGACCGCAGTTAACTATCCTTCCTTGCATCTCTTCCAAATTAATTGGCAGTTTAGGCAGGACCATCCAATTTTTGACACAATAGAACAAGGAAATATCACTTGGAGTTATGTCAGCAGACCATATAGGACACAGAAGAAGAGGACAGACTTGATGTACAGCACTTCCAGTCCAAAGCTGAGGCCGTTCGACATTGAGAAGACAATGATAGGACACATTCTGAGGCATCAAGGGATCACCAATTTAGTATTGGAGGGCAGCGTGGAGGGTAAAAAGCTGTGGTGGAGCATCGTCTTGTTGCAAAATGAGGTTCCCACTGTCTTGCTGTAATTTTGGCATAAACAGTTGCTGCCACATCGGGTACACGAAACCAGTCACAAATTACTTCACAATAATAATAATCCACTAACTTCTGAAGAGGACATGGCACAAAAAACGTTTACTTTAGGTGAATTTCGACTGCGCTTCACGATCTCCAAATACGCACATTATGACTATTCAACCTTCTAGACACATCAAAAGTGGCTTCGTCACTAAAAATCGACTTCTGTGAAAAACCGTCTTCCTTCAGCAGCCGATGCAAGTCATTGCGCGGAAGTCAGAACGAAACTCCTTGTCCCGGATAGTAGGCACATGTAACAACTGCAGCCGGTATGGTTTTACTCGCAAACGTCTGCACAGAATGCGCCAGACAGTTGGCTGCTGCATCTGCAATTCTGTGCTCACTTTAACGAATGATTCTGTTGTGGGTTGGCAGGAGAGCCAACACCGTGTTGTTAGAGGAAGCCGAAAGGCACGCGTTTTAGCTCACGCAGGCTGGAACAGGACAAGGAAATTAGAATTTAGAAAAACGGACGTAGCTGGTGGAATACTTAACTTTAATCCATAAATGGTGAACGTCGCTCTTGACTGTACATTATTCACAATATCAATAGTAACTGAACATGGCGCCTTGCTAGGTCGTAGCAAATGACGTAGCTGAAGGCTATGCTAACTATCGTCTCGGCAAATGAGAGCGTATTTTGTCAGTGAACCGTCGCTGGCAAAGTCGGTTGTACAACTGGGGCGAGTGCTAGGAAGTCTCTCTAGACCTGCCGTGTGGCGGCGCTCAGTCTGCAATCACTGATAGTGGCGACACGCGGGTCCGACGTATACTAACGGACCGTGGCCGATTTAAAGGCTACCACCTAGCAATTGTGTGTGGTGTCTGGCGGAGACACCACAGATTCCCGCACGAAGTCCACCTCCTGTGTTTACGGTCCCGCCCGGCCCGCCTCTTTCATACAACGTTAAGTAGCCAGTCGCATCGAATGTGTTCTAGCACTCAAGGATTGTTTCCTCTGTTGCGGCTTTTACCTGACGTCTGGTACGAAATCGTCGATGAACCGTCACAACTGACTCACATTTACAAAATTCAAAGACACCTAAGGCACGCATTGCTCCATTATATGCCACGTTCTTACACGTCTGCTGCCTAGTGGTACTACTACGCCACAGCACGAATAACGAACCGAATCTTGGTGATATGCTCTATCCATCGATACGTGTCTTTTCTCTGCATATCTTATAGCTTTCAAGAAGTCTTCTGCTGAAACCCTAAAAGTACGTGTGAATAATCCCTGTATAAAGCTGGGGTATTTGCTATTGAGAAAAAATTTGAAGTTTAGGTCTATGTACAACTTCCAACAGTAAAATAGTTTTCAGATTTAATTTTTCTACCAGTCACGTTAAGCACCAGCATGTAGTTAATTACAAAAACGCAAGTCCAAATACGAAACACCTAATTTCATTATGACGTTTATAATTTGAAATAGCAACAGCCACCTTAAAACATACTACAGTCATTGTTCTCATATGCATATTTTCGGCAAGATAGCCGTAGTCCTAAATCTAAATGTTCGGATTTTGATCGTTCCTTCTTTTATGCTTGAGATCGCAGTGAGAAAATTACATTGAGGTTTAAGGCATAGAAAATAGTCATTCCCTACTACGGTGAAGGTGTGTGATACTGCGGATCGTCCATCGCCACTTAAAACAGAAATCCTACGCCGACATTCTGGTTGATCAACGGCGGCAGATATACGCTGAAGTTATTCTCAGATGAAAAACTCTTGCAATAGGCTACATCAAGAAATGTCCAACGATGCAGCCAGATACTTTATACACTTTTTCAGTCCTACTGAACCAAGCAACATGCAATAATATTTACTGTCGATAATCAGAAAAAAGAAACTGGAACAGATCCAACTAGTAATAAGTAAATCTAAAGTTGAGATAATGTATTTTACTCTATGCTGAGTGTGAGCTACGATATACACTCCTGGAAATGGAAAAAAGAACACATTGACACCGGTGTGTCAGACCCACCATACTTGCTCCGGACACTGCGAGAGGGCTGTACAAGCAATGATCACACGCACGGCACAGTGGACACACCAGGAACCGCGGTGTTGGCCGTCGAATGGCGCTAGCTGCGCAGCATTTGTGCACCGCCTCCGTCAGTGTCAGCCAGTTTGCCGTGGCATACGGAGCTCCATCGCAGTCTTTAACATTGGTAGCATGCCGCGACAGCGTGGACGTGAACCGTATGTGCAGTTGACGGACTTTGAACGAGGGCGTATAGTGGGCACGCGGGAGGCCGGGTGGACGTACCGCCGAATTGCTCAACACGTGGGGCGTGAGGTCTCCACAGTACATCGATGTTGTCGCCAGTGGTCGGCGGAAGGTGCACGTGCCCGTCGACCTGGGACCGGACCGCAGCGACGCACGGATGCACGCCAAGACCGTAGGATCCTACGCAGTGCCGTAGGGGACCGCACCGCCACTTCCCAGCAAATTAGGGACACTGTTGCTCCTGGGGTATCGGCGAGGACCATTCGCAACCGTCTCCATGAAGCTGGGCTACGGTCCCGCACACCGTTAGGCCGTCTTCCGCTCACGCCCCAACATCGTGCAGCCCGCCTCCAGTGGTGTCGCGACAGGCGTGAATGGAGGGACGAATGGAGACGTGTCGTCTTCAGCGATGAGAGTCGCTTCTGCCTTGGTGCCAATGATGGTCGTATGCGTGTTTGGCGCCGTGCAGGTGAGCGCCACAATCAGGACTGCATACGACCGAGGCACACAGGGCCAACACCCGGCATCATGGTGTGGGGAGCGATCTCCTACACTGGCCGTACACCACTGGTGATCGTCGAGGGGACACTGAATAGTGCACGGTACATCCAAACCGTCATCGAACCCATCGTTCTACCATTCCTAGACCGGCAAGGGAACTTGCTGTTCCAACAGGACAATGCACGTCCGCATGTATCCCGTGCCACCCAACGTGCTCTAAAAGGTGTAAGTCAACTACCCTGGCCAGCAAGATCTCCGGATCTGTCCCCCATTGAGCATGTTTGGGACCGGATGAAGCGTCGTCTCACGCGGTCTGCACGTCCAGCACGAACGCTGGTCCAACTGAGGCGCCAGGTGGAAATGGCATGGCAAGCCGTTCCACAGGACTACATCCAGCATCTCTACGATCGTCTCCATGGGAGAATAGCAGCCTGCATTGCTGCGAAAGGTGGATATACACTGTACTAGTGCCGACATTGTGCATGCTCTGTTGCCTGTGTCTATGTGCCTGTGGTTCTGTCAGTGTGATCATGTGATGTATCTGACCCCAGGAATGTGTCAATAAAGTTTCCCCTTCCTGGGACAATGAATTCACGGTGTTCTTATTTCAATTTCCAGGAGGGTATATTTTATGGTAAGTTCAAACGTCAAAGCGGAAACTAACAAAAAACTCGTTCGACAAGCGGCACTACCCGTTAGAGACATAACATACATCTTGATGCAAATTACGGATCGTAGAGGATACCTTAGCTACCAAATGACCCTTTTTGCAATGAGACTTCGTTTCAGCTTGACAGTTGAAATAAGATCTCCATAATACGTGTTCGGTAATCATCTTTCCGCATTTGGAATTCCCGACACAGTAGGAAAACAACACACGCACACATACATGCACACACACATAGCGTATAGAGGTATTAAGCGGGTTTAGTAGTTTGTGTGAAAATCGAAAGTTAAATTAAAATAATTACTTAAGTTTCAAATTTGAACCAAATTTGTAAGTGAAAAAAGAATGAATAATACCCCATTTTATATCAAAGTTGGAAGAAAACATTGTCGATGATAGTGTTAGCTCTTGTAGTGCCTTGGTTTATTAACGGGAACATGCCTTTGGAGAAATATAGTGAAACTGCGTTTTCGCGATTCATTTCAAAATATAATTATACTGAAGTCTCGAACAACAAGCAGACGAGAAATATAATCGTTGTCGTTGGTACCGTATATCACGGTGTCTATGCATTCTACAGCAACGTCGGTTAGACTTTATGGAAAAATCTAAACAGCAATCAATTGGACCTCTAACATTTCAGAGGTACACACTCACAATGGCCGTTTTCAGTGCTGGTCTCATTTAAGAAACACCTTTTACATGATCCATCTGATACAGCGTCTCCTAGGTTGTGGCGTACATACGGAATAGATCCCCAAGGAGAATTTGCATTGGCTACTGGCGGACCGTCTACAAAAAAATGTTAAAATGTGTGTGAAATCTTATGGGCCTTAACTGCTAAGGACGTCAGTCCCTAAGCTTACACACTACTTAACCTAAATTATCCTAAGGACAAACACACACACCCATGCCCGAGGGAGGACTCGAACCTCCGCCGGGACCAGCCGCACAGTCCATGACTGCAGCGCCTTAGACCGCTCGGCTAATCCTGCGCGGGACCGTCTACACTGCACACGTTTTCAAAACCATCAAGTTGAAATGTGTCGGTACGACATTCCCAGGTTTCAATAAACAATTGGCATGGACATAAATAAGGATAAGATCTGTGATGATGTCTGACAAAGGGACTGTAGAACTTAGTATGTAATATAAATTTCAAATTGATACGTCTTGGCGTCCCAGAGAAAAAGGGGTTTTACAGACGGGCAGACAGTCGGATAACAAATGACAAAACATTTTTTTCTTGTAATATAATTACAAATTAACAATTTTCGGATTTTTTCCCTTTCTTGTGCTGCGAAACGTTGGTTCTCACCAAAATTCATGATTATAGGTCGAGAGGAAGTGCCCTATAGGTTTTGATGGATTTGTGAGTGTCAAAATATGTGACATTGATGACTGTAATTTTTTTTTTTTTTTTTTTTTTTTTACAGCATAGACTTAGAAGCTTAAATTTCTTAACATCGCCAGGGGTCAATAGTATTTAGTATCTGATATAAATATCTAGCTGGTATGGCTACCCGTTCCTGAGGAAAAGGCGTCCTAAGAGTCGGACAGACAGACGGACAACAAAGTGATTCTATGCGGATTCAGTTTTTACCGATTGAGGTGCGGAGTCCCAAAAGCAAAATTTCGTATTAATTGTCACATTCTCCATAGTGTCAAAAGTCAGTGAAAATTATGGAAGGAAAAAGTCTCCAGCCAACTGAGTGAGGTACCCCGTGGCAGTACGAGAGGAGGGACAGCGCGGCTGGACGTGAGGAGCCAGACCGGACCAAGGTGGAGCGGCCCGGCTCGGCGTCCAGTTTTTGCCAGCGAGCAGCAGTCGCAGGACGGCTTTCTATCACCCACTGCCGCGAGCCACGCAGTTTGACAGCAGTCACATCCACTAACGTGCCGATCACCGACAGTTCACATCCGTACAGCACTAATGTAAGAAAAAAAAAAACAGAGCGCTGTGATACTGAATTCGTTCCTTTCGTTCGCGACTGCCAAGAGACTGACGGCAGTAGCGCTCTGGTTTACGTTCTACAGGGCTATTGAAAACGGCGATAGTGAAATTTGCGGTTTTTCAAGAATAAAAAGCAATAACTTTACTGCCTTTCGCCACAATAGCGTTCAAAAGACAAGCATAATCAGAGAACGTGGGAAAAAAAGTGAGTAAGTGATGCCCCCTCTGCAGCAACATTCAAACTGGTGTGTTGTCCCATATTTAGGAAGGCTACTTTTTTTCGGTCATCAGTCTTCTAACTGGTTTAATGCGGCCCGCCACGAATTCCTCTCCTGTGCCAACATCTTCATCTCAGAGTAGCACTTGCAGCCTACGTCCTCAATTCTCTGCTGGATGTATTCCAGTCTCTGTCTACCTCTGCACTTTTTGCCCTCTACAGCTCCCTCTAGTAGCATGGAAGTCATTCCCTCCTGTCTTAACACGTGCCCTATCATCCTGTCCCTTCTCCATCTTAGTGTTTTCCACATATTCCATTCCCCTCCGATTCTGCGTAGAACCTCCTCATTCCTCCTTACCTTTTCAGTCCACCTAATTTTCACCATTCGCATGTACCACCACATCTCAAATGCTTCCATTCTCTTCTGTTCCAGCTTTCCCACAGTCCATGTTTCACTACCATGCAATGCTGTATTCCAGACGTACATGCTCAGAAATTTCTTCCTCAAATTAAGGCCGATGTTTGATATTAGTAGACTTCTCTTGGCCAGGAATGACCTTTTTGCCATTGCTAATCTGCTTTTGGTGTCCTCCTCGCTCCGTCCGTGATTGGTCAATTTGCTGCCTAGGTAGCAGAGTTCCTTAACTATATCTACTTCGTGAAATCAAACCTGATGTTAAGATTCCCACTGTTCTCATTTCTACTACTTCTCATTACCTTTGTCTTTCTTCGATTTACTCTCAATCCATACTCTGTACTCTTTAGACTGTACATTCCGTTCAGCACATCACGTAATTTTTCTTCACTCAGGGCAGCAATGTCAACGAATCGTATCATTGATATCCTTTCACCTTGAATTTTAATTCCATTCCTGAATCTTTCTTTTATTGCCATCATTGCTTCCTCGATGTACAGATTGAACAGTAGGGGCGAGAGGCTACATCCTTACCTTACACCCTTTTTAATACGAGCACTTCGTTCTTGGTCGTCCACTCTTATTATTCCCTCTTGGCTGTTGTACGTATTGTATATGACCCGTCTCTCCCTACAGCTTACCCCTACTTTTCTCAGAATTTCGAACATCTTGCACCATTTTACATTGTCGAATGCTTTTTCCAGGTCGACAAATCCTATGAAAGCTACCTGACAAATTAGCCAAAACTCTCAAATCCCGCAATTATGAAACATTCATTTTATCTAAGAGACACTACACCTCATATCTTATTCAACTGTAAGAATAAAACAGTTTTATTAAGTAACAGTAGTATTTATAAGCTCACTTGCAATGAGTGCAACAAGCTGTATATTGGTCAAATAGACAGGTCTATAGCAACTAGGCTGATTGAACACGAACGTAGCTACGATGATTCAAAAATGGTTCAAATGGCTCTGAGCACTATGGGACTTAACTGTTGAGGTCATCAGCCCCCTAGAACTTAGAACTACTTAAACCTAATTAACCTAAGGACATCACCCACATCCATGCCCGAGGCAGGATTCGAACCTACGACCGTAGCGGTCGCGCGGTTCCAGACTGAAGCACCTAGAACCGCTCGGCCACATCGGCCGGCATCTAGGATGACATAAGTCTGACTGCACCTTTGCCGAACATGTGCTACAGGAAGGACGCAGATACTAAATCTACACAGAAGTTCTACATATAGGAAGAAAAAGTAACCTGTTAGAAGCACTCGAGGTAAACAAACATTCAGCTCAAAATCCCCAGCGGGTTGTAAATGATCAATCGCAGCTGAGTACATCCCCACATCTAAGTTTCACACGATGCAGTCAACCACCCGCATATCTGCAGACCGTCACAATAACGTCATATTGCTACACACATTTATACCACATCAGAATTTCATTTTTTTTTTTTTTTTACCTTGCTTACTTCGCAAACTTCACCATTATAACAATATAACTCGTAATACTGTAATAATGTGTGTTTTAATCATGTACTGTGTTTAATATTATCCATTACGTAAACTGTAATTTACAATGTGAAACATGTTTTTTACACAATGTAAGTGACAAGTGTTCAGTTAGACAGTTCTCATCCTGTGTCACAACCTCACGAACTTGAGCTTTGTAACCCTATAACCTGTAATACTGTAATATTACGTATTCTAACTATTTATTGTGTTAAATATTGTTCATTATGTAAAGTGTAATTTACAATGTTAAAAACATTTTTGGTGCAAAACTTTCTGTACAACTGGATGGTATCTTTGCTCATAACGTTTGGTTACTTTAGAACTAGTGCCCTTTGCAGACGCTAGCCAAATGTTTCATGAAGGTGACCCAATAAACCCGAAGCTATTTAGAAATAAACCAAAATCAGTAGAACAAAAACAGTTTACTTGTTGTTCAAGCTTAAAAATAAGACCCGCATCTTTGTAGGAAGAGGCACCTCCATGAGCAGGAATAGTAGGAACATCAATAAGAATACTTATTCGTACTGAACTAGGTCAACCATGATCTCTAATTGGAGATGACCAGACTGATAATGTTATTATTACAGCCCACGCATTTGTAATAATTTTCTTCATAGTAATACCTATTATAATTGGTGGATTTGGTAATTGACTTGTACCATTAATAATTGGTGCACCAGATATAGCATTCCCACGAATAAATAATATAAGTTTTTGATTACTACCGCCCTCGTTAACTCTTCTTCTTACATCTTCTATAGTAGATAACGGTCTGGTAAAGGATGAACAGTTTAACCCCCTCTAGCAGGAGCTATTGCACAGGGGGTTGCATCTGTAGATCTAGCCATTTTTTCACTACACTTAGCAGGTGTATCATCAATTCTTGGTGCAGTAAACTTTATTACAACAGCAATTAATATGCGATCAGGAAGTATAACTTTAGACCAAACACCTTTATTGTCCACTTCCTGCACCAAACTTTCATTAACGACCGAAGGACGCCCACTCCCTTGTTCATCATACACATTTGTGCGGCCATCTTTAAATGCTCT
Organism: Schistocerca serialis cubense; assembly: GCF_023864345.2. Classification (NCBI taxonomy): domain Eukaryota; kingdom Metazoa; phylum Arthropoda; class Insecta; order Orthoptera; family Acrididae; genus Schistocerca; species Schistocerca serialis. The sequence continues at coordinate 259,513,074 of NC_064642.1, forward strand.
CACCCACTTTCTTACCATTCCATCACTCATAATGTTTTCTGCGTAAACTGCACAGATCTCACGATGACTGTCGATCGCTTTTAGGCCTTTAGCACTAAGAAACCTTATAACAGCCCCTAGTTCACAGTCGGCGGGATTCACGATTATCGGAGGCATCTTAAAAACCCAGTATACAACGTAAACAAGGAAGAATCAGACTGTAATGGCATCAGTGCGTAGATTAAGGAACAGGCTTTCATGTAAAAATAAAATTATTGAGATATCTTAGCACGTCTTCTTTTAATTTCAAAACGGTACTTACTTAAAAAACACGCCTCGTACATCAACTACGTCTGGTACACCAGCAATATACGTAATCAGTCTTGCACAACCATCAACGGTTCTGTAATTTTTACATCATAACTTCTGCTGTTAGTTGTCGAGCTGTAGTACTTAGTGTACAGTTGCCTATATGTGAATCGAGATTGTAGCGTTTCTGATATGGATTCATTCTTAATGTAGTTATGGAATATGAAATCTGGTTTTATATGTGTAAAGTAATAGACCGTGTAATTGCAATACATAGTATGTAATATCAAACATGTAAGTAGAAATATCGCACGGTAATATACCACGTTAATTTGAGCTGTGTAACGTTATTTATACTTGTCGAAATAAGGAGATGTACGCAGACAGTACTGGTTTTTCAGGTGGCTGAAAGTGACTTATAGTCGAAATTAGCTTATTGCACATTTGAAATAAAGAGCGATTACGATACAGCCTACTATGGAATCTGTTTATCCAGTTGAGGGCACCTTTGCATTTTTTATAACTTGGGAAGTTGCGAACATTCTTTCGTGAACCAATATTGGTTTGACGTTACTTTGTTCTGCATATTTTTTAAACACTTGGCGTCTTCGAAACGTAGGTACCACTCGACCTTATATATCGCAGTTGTTTCACTATGTGTCGTAGTATTGGAGCTGATGTATCTTTGTTTTCCTCCACCATCTTTACTGACTTCTCTAGTTAGTTTCAGTCGGCGTCTATTTTCTGTAGTGGACTCGAAGTGATAATTTTATCCGAATGTTGCCTGAATAATGTTTTATACAATTTTGCTGTGGTGCAGCCCTTTTCGGAACCCTCACATTACAGTCCAACAGCTACCAGAGGCTACACAACATAGTCTGAAGAGTTTCCAGTGTGGGAAACTGCTTGTGGCGGGGGTGGCGAGGGAGGCAGCAAGCGGCGTGCTTTCGCTGCCCGCCGCACGCGGCAAGCAGGCGCGACGCAGTGAGAGATCCGTGTCGCTGGCCACGGAACGGCACGGCACGCTTTCTGCACGGCGCCCGCCGCGGTGGCCTTGCGTCTCTCGCGGCAGTTACACAGAATTCAAGTACGAACTGGACGGTCAGTCAGGCAATTGCAGCAAAGAAGTCCCGCAAATGAGTGCGGACTGCTACTGGACGCTACTGACAACGACTGTTGAAGCCAAAAAATCCGCATGTCTCCTCGACACTTATATTAGAGACCAAGTACTATTCCAGTGTCAGCAGAATTTCAGACATCTCATCAAAGAGCGCTGCAATCTCGTGACTTCGTGAAACTAGGGATGTTCCTAGATTTTGAAAAGAAAGTAACAATCACGCTTCTGAAGAGTGTAAACACAGATATGTGTAAAATTCACGACGATTCTTTTATCGAAATTACGCGGAACGAGTCATTTTACGATGGGTATGAATAAATGATTCGCGTTAACATTAATGAACGTATCTTTTTTAATCTTAATCATGCAACTTCAGTTGAAAACAAGTTTCTTTTTTTTCTCTCTCTCTCTCTGGCTGTCGGTTTTTAAGTAGAAATTCGTCAATGGAATAGAAGTAATTGCCCAGGAGAAATGATTTTAAGTTAGATTTCATACTTGCTTTTCTACTTGTCAGACACATTATGCTATTGGGCAATTGATCAATAAATTTTATTAGTCAATATTTAACTCCTTTATGAACCACGGATGATGATAGGTTTGTGGGGCGCTCAACTGCGAAGTTATGAGCGCGCATACAAATTCCCAACCTTTTCTCAGTCCAATCTCGCCACTTTCATGAATAATGAGGACAACACAAGCACCCAGTCATCTGGAGGCAGGTGAAAATCCCTGACCAAGCCGGGAATCGAACCCGGGACCCCGTGCTCGCGAAGTGAGAGCGTGACCGCGAGACCACAAGCTGCGGACTTTCTGAACCACTGACAGCTTTAATAATGGGTAATAAAGGTATTCTCAAACTGTGATGGATTACTTACGACAAATTTCATTAGCGACTATGTGTATTGTCACAGTGCAATTAAAATGCCTAACTCCTCGAAGAGGCACCTACATATCGCCAGTGGGTGAACACATATTATTTCTTACTGTTCAGTTTTGGGTAATAAATGCTTTCTTTCTAACTAAGTAATTACACCGGAAAGTTATTCCATACGACATTATTCAGTGGAAATATACAAAAAATTGTCAGGATGTTGATTCGTTTGTTTCCAGGATTAGCAATTATACACTATGTGATCAAACGTATCCAGACGACTGGCTGAAAATGAGTTACAAGATCGTGGAGCCCTCCATCGGTAATTCTGGAATTCAATACGGTGTTTGCCCACCCTTAGCCTTGATGACAGCTTCCAGTCTCGCAGGTATACGTTCAATCAGGTGCTGGAAGGTTTCTTGTGGAATGGCAGCCCATTCTTCAAGGTGTGCTACACTGAGGAGAGGTATCGATATCGATGGTGAGGCCTGGCACGAATCCAGCGTTCCAAAACATCCCAAAGGTGCTCCATAACATTCAGGTCAGGACTCTGCGCAGGCCAGTCCATTACAGGGATGTTATTGTCGTGTAACCAATCAGCCGCAGGGCGTGCATTATAAACAGGTGCTCGATCGTGTCTAAAGATGTAGTCGCCATCCCCGAATTGCTCGTCAACAGTGGGAAGCAAGAAGGATCTTAAAACATCAATGTAGGCCTGTGCTGTGATAGTGCCACGCAAAACAACAAGGGATGCAAGCCCCCTCCATGAAAAACACGACCACACCATAACACTACCGCCTCCGAATTTTACTTTTGGCACTATACACGCTGGCAGATGACGTTCACCGGGCATTCGCCATACCCACAAGCTGCCATCAGATCGCCTCATTGTGTACCGTGATTCGTCACTCCACACAACGTTTTTCCACTGTCCAATCGTCCAATGTTTAATCTCCTTACACCAAGCCAGGCGTCGTTTGGCATTTACCGCCGTGATGTGTGGCTTATGAGCAGCCGCTCGACCATGAAATCCAAGTTTTCTCATCTTCCGCATAACTGTCATAGTACTTGCAGCGGATCCTGATGCAGTTTAAATTCCTGTGTGATGGTCTGGATAGATGTCGGCCTATTACATATTACGACCCTCTTCAACTATCGGCGGTCTCTGTCAGTCAAAAGACGAGGTCGGCCTGTACGCTTTTGTGCTGTACGTGTTCTTTCACGTTTCTTCTTCACTATCACATCGAACACAGTGGACCTAGGGATGTTTAGGAGCGTGGAAATCTCGCGTACAGACGTATGACACAAGTGACACCCATATCACGTGACCACGTTAGAAGTCCGTGAGTTCCGCGGGGCGCCCGATTCTGCTCTCTGACGATGTCTAATGACTACTGAGGTCGCTCATATGAAGTGCCTGGCAGTAGGTGACAGGACAATGCACCAAATATTAAAAATGTACATTTTTGGGGGTGTCCTGATACCTTTGATCACATAGTGTACGAAGAGCGAAAGTAGCTGAACTTCACTGTTACACAACGTCAGTAATACGCTTCTTCGAGATCAAGTTTTCATCAATATGTACACCCAAAAATTTGGAGAATTCTACCCTGTTTACTGACTTCTGCTCATGCATTGCATCAGTTGTTGGTCTGACTATTTGTTTTACAGAACTAAATGTAGTGTCCTTTTTTTGAAAATTTAGGGAGAGTGCGTTTCCTGAGGACAACTTTATATTTTTTGGACAATATCATTGACCATCACTGCTGTTACTTTCCCTCTAACGGGATTTAATGTAACACTAGTATCACCGGCAAAAAGTACCAGGTCTGCGTGCTGAATGTTTAGTGGAACGTAATTCTTATATATAAGAAATAAGAATGGACCCAAAATTGAACCCTGTAATGGAAATGTGCGTTTGGCGTCATTTGCCTGGAGGCCCCTTGCGGGGCAGGTCCGGCCGCCTTGGTGCCTGTTTTAGTACATTAGACGTCACACTGGGCGACCTACGCGCCGGATGGGGATGAAATGATGATGAAGACTGCAGAACAGTCAGTCCCTGAGCCGAGAAAATCCCCCACCCAGCCGGGAATCGAACCCGGGCCAGTAAGTTGGCAATCCGTCACGCTGACCACTCAGCTATCGTGCTGGACATTGAATCCTGTGGAACTCCATTTGTGATTGCTCCGCAGTCACAAAAATTTTTACCCTTCGGACATTGTCTGAATTTTCAGCATTAACCTTTATATTCTGTTTGTTACGTACGATTCAAATCAACTGAGCTTAAAGTCTTCAATTCCATAGAAATTGAGTGTTTCTAAAAGAGAAACATAATCTACAGAATCAAACGCCTTGTAAAGATTGCAAAAAATACCTTCTGGCGATATGTTATCACTTTATGGTTTGAACTATTTGATAAGTGAATGCATAAATATAAATATTAGTCGAGTATCCCTTCTAAAATGCATATTGTGATATGTTAAGTAAATTGTTTTCTCTTAGGTGTGAGACTATTCTTGAGTACATAACTTTTTCGAATATTTTGAAAAAAATATATCAGTAAGGAAACTGAACGACAGTTATGTAATTTTTCCTTGTCACCTTTCTTATGAAGAGCATTAATAACTGCATATTTTAGCCTGTCTGGAAAAATTCCCTGTGCCTGTGATACATTGCATATGTCACGAAGGACATTATTTAATAAATTGGAACTATTTTTCAGAATTCTGTCCGAAATTTCGTTTACATTAACATGACCTTTCGTTTTTTAGACTTTTTATAACTCTATTAATTTCAGTGAAGGATTTTGGTGCTGTTTGCAGGTGGAATAGGAAGGGAAATGGCTAATATTGGTACAAGATACTCTCCACGGCGGCTTGTGGAGCATGTACAGGGTGACAGCTATTGAATTGTCTGAAATAAAATCGTCATAACTTCTGAATGATTTGCGTTAGCTGGTTAGCACGTTCAAACTGCACTGTTGGCCGCGGGGCATGATGTGATAAAGTACGCGCCAGTAATTTGGTTTAGCGACGAAGTCCACTTCTATTTCGATTGGTTCGTCAACAAGCAAAATTAGAGACTGAGAATATGCATTTCGTGATCGAGAAGTCTCTTCACCGTTAACGGATGATGTGCAATGTCCATTCACGGAATAATTGTTCCTTGATGGCACGGTGACTACGAACGGTATGTGAAGGTTTTGGAACATGATTTCATTCCTATTATTCAAAATGACACTGATTTCAACAAGATGTGGTTCATGCAAGACGGAGCTCGACCCCATCGAAGCAGAAGAGTGATGTCCTGGAGGAGCACTTTGGGGACCGCATTCTGTTCTGGGGTACCGAGAGGCCACTGGCATGGGCCTCGATTGGCCGCCATATTCTCTGGATATGAACACATGCTACTTCTTTTTGTGGGGCTATATTAAAAACAAGGTGTACAGCAATAACCCCAAAGCCTTTGCTGAGCTGAAAACAGGCATTCAGGAGCTCATCGACAGCATCGATGTTTCGACACTCCAGTGGGTCATGTAGAATTTCGCCGTTCGTCTGCGCCGCATCATCGCCAGTGATGGCAGGCATATCGAACATGTCGTAACCTAAATCCGAAACTCTGAAGTGACGTTTACATGTTGAATAAAGTGTGTACACTCCGTAGTTTGTAACTAATTTACGTTTTTTTTCATACAGTTCAGTAATTGGTACCCAGTATGTAAATGTAGACGTAGATGTACTTCTTATTGCTTGATGTTTTGTAGAATGACGTTTTTAATATATTCTCTTGATTCTTCAACTGGACCATTTAATCCTATTTTTGCTGATATATTTAGATAGTGATTGTGAAAACTACTTGCAGCTTGTTAATAGTCACAACATTGTAATTTAGTTTAACTGTTATGATATCTTATACACTGACTAGCTGCCCTCTCTCTGTAATATCACACGTGTCAAAAAGCTTCATCCTGTTTCTCAGGACTATACCTTGCACATGAATGAAGATACAAACGGCGGATGGTTTTGAATTTACACATCAAAACTAGAAGTTTACGTTGGCGCAGGTTGTAAGTTGCCGGTTCATGTGGTTGCTGAGTCGTGTGTTTCTGGCGTTGCACCACTGGCCTTCAGGGTCGCCTGACATCACAGGATATTTTTTCGTGGCAGTTTGTGAAAGACTCCAGCTATGTGCCTTCACTTTCAACAACTCTGGGTGAACTACAGCTAATGCCGTAACACTAAACATGCTCGCAGAAAAATGGGACGGGTCTGACTAGCATCTGCATGTTTGTCGTGCGTCCGATGCAGACCAGGTGGACATTTGTGAAAAGTAAATGACAACTTCGATCTTCTTTGCTTATCTTTTTCCTTGTCTATATTCTGTGCCTCTGTCGTCACTCCCCTGCCTCCTCTCCCCCCCCCCCCCCCCTTCCGCACAATTTTTGTATCCCGTCTGTCTATGTCTAGTGTTATCCATGTGAAAGTGTGAGAACATTTAAGAACTGTTTGTAATTCGTGTAACTGAGGCGGAACATGGGTACCAGCCCGGTATTTACGTTATTGGATGTGGGAAACCGCTTAAAAAACCACATCGTGTCTGGCAGGTACAAGAGCCCTAGTCATTAATTCGTCGGACGGATTCGACCCGGGGAGGGCGCGTCTCTACTAACACTGGAAGTGGCGTGGTAGCGCGCGAGGGTTCTCCGGACGGGTAAGTAATAATTTTCATCCTAAACATAACCGGGAAAAATACCCGAAGATTTATACCCATGGGTTTATCTGATGGTTCTACACATGTAGTGTGCAGATTACTGAATAGGTCGCTGAAAGTCATTGACTGAGCGCAAAATGACTTCATTAATTCAATATTACGCATTTCGGCGTTTGCTATCGTCAGATGTCTGTTGAAATAAAATATATCAACCTAACTATACATCAAATAAAAATCAGTCAAACAAATGGCTCTGAGCACTATGGGACTCAACTGCTGTGGTCATCAGTCCCCTAGAACTTAGAACTACTTAAACCTAACTAACCTAAGGACATCACACACATCCATGCCCGAGGCAGGATTCGAACCTGCGACCGTAGCAGTCGCACGGTTCCAGACTGCGCGCCTAGAACCGCGAGACCACCGCGGCCGGCAAAAATGAGTCACAAAGCTAACAAAGGCATACAGTTCATTTGATGTGTAGTTACATGATTTATTTTATTTCAACAGATATCTGATGATGGCAAACCTTAAACCGCTTAATACTAGGTTAATGGCGTGATTCTGCATTCAGTCAATGACTTTTATCTCAGCGATCCATTCATCAATCTTCAGGCTACGGATATTTTGCAACATGCTCGCATGCCTCCACCGTGACTTTATGTCAAGGCTATGTTATTTGCTAATGGTTCTTTTGAAAATAAAAGTGTTTTAGTCGTTTGCGCAAGTTAAATTTAACCCAAGATACTACGTTCATTCTTGTAGAAGACACGGTCTTGGGATATCGGATGAATCTTTTTGAAACACGCTTTACTGTACCGAAGAATGAACTGAAACTGTAAAACTGTACGTGTAATAAGAGAAAATCAGTTTAGTAAACGCATCACTTTGTCGAAGGCCACCTGTAAAGGTAGTTATCAACATGCAAACTAGGACATGCAGTCGGAAAAAAATCGTTTGACATTGGCCGGGAAGAAAGCGGATTCAAGGGACGCGGCTTTAGGAAAAGCTGGGGCACACTAATTTGAGTATTGCTAATAATACACAAATTTGGGAGAATATGGGTTAGCACTCATTTTTTATCGTAGACTTGGAGAAGATAATTGATAATTTGGAATGGAAAAATGTTTTACATTCTAGGACACCGTGACATTTTAAACCGTTGCAGTTATGCGCAGAAGAGAGGGGTGATCAGCACTAACAGAGCACTACAAGGTGCAAAAATCAGGAAACATGTAAGGCAGCGTTGCTCATTCTCCCCCCGATACTTAATTTACGTACTGAAAAGGCAATGAGAGAAGTATACAGTATACGGATTGCACAATGCTAAAGGGCTTTCCACCAAATGAAATGGCTGGTACATCCAAACATACAAATCCTGTGACCAGGTTCAGATGGTTCAAATGGCTCTGAGCACTATGGGACCCAACTGCTGAGATCATTAGTCCCCTAGAACTTAGAACTAGTTAAACCTAACTAACCTAAGGACATCACACACATCCACGCCCGAGGCAGGACTCGAACCTGCGACCGTAGCGGTCTCGCGGTTCCAGACTGCAGCGCCAGAACCGCGCGGCCACTTCGGCCGGCCTGTGACCAGGAAAAGGTTCTTTATAAGCTATGTTCGGAGCACAGTAGACAGGTTAGTTGAGACTGAAAGGATAAAAAGGTTTTGAAATTTGATGTTACAGGAGGCTGCGGAATATAAGATGGATTGATCGAGTAGGAAATGAAGACGACCTGCAACGAGCCATTGAGAATACATTTTCCCACCTGAGGGACACTGTCTTATGGAAGGTACCTCCAGTACTAGACTATGCGCTTTGCGCGCTTCAATTAAGTTTGAGAAATATGCCATCTGACCCGCACGTGCTTTAGCAGAGGAGACAGACGAAATTTGTCCCATCTAGGAAAACAGGATCTCTGTAGGCGTAGCGAAGTCAACCCTCCTAGGGGAACAAAACCTGATATCAGCATCCCATTATCCATAAAACCTTTTTAAGGTTCTAAAATCTGAAACGAAGTGTCAGAACGCGGATGGAGCACCAGAATATCAAGAATGGATAAAAAAATCTAATGAGGAAGTAAGACACAGAATATGTACAAAGGAAAACAGTGACAGACAGGATCGAAAGAAAATCATTGAACTGGTTTGGACATTTGTTGAAAATGACAGATTATTGGCGGCCAAAGAAAATTTTTGAATGGAAACCACCTGGCTGACGGAAACCCGGCAGACCACGATGTCCTTGGAAACACCAGATCAACGAAATAATGCGACATTGTGGTATTTTGCGGCATTGTGGTATATGCAGGAGGACGCTCTGAACTGAGAGACTTGCGTAAAGGTAGCAGGAGTACACCAAAATCTTGTTATTAATTCATCTTTATATTAATTGATGCTGTATAATAATAAAGATTATAATGAATCTACGACAGTTAGTGAAAGGGTCGACACACTACGACATGAGCTGTGGCTGAAATACGTAGGTGAATTGATGGTGAAAGGAAATAAACACAGGGGCAAATCTATATAAAAATTTATAATACAGACAGTTGATGGTGTACAATGCAGCAGTTGAAATGAGACAAGGTACATGTTGCAATAGTATAAACTTGCTACAACGTACCAGTCTATACTACTGCTTTTCCATTATACAGAGTGGTCCGAAACAGTCTGCAAAACTTGGAAGGCTACTGCAGGATAGGTTGTGCTGAGTTATATCTGTTAAGAGAAAAACTCATATGTTGCACCGTTTCTGATTTAGTTAGTACTGAAGTTAGCCAATAAATTCAAGCAGTTTGCCAGAGACGGTGCTGCCAGATGTGTTCTTCGTTTGGTTTCCTCAAACCGAACAAGAGAGAGAGCGATACAGAAATATGGCTTAGGACCATAACAAGGATCGAACTCGCCACCGTCCCAATGGTTTCCCGTGTTTTTTTTTTTTTTTCAGATACACAAGTGAAGAAAGCGTTTGGCGACACCGCCTCTGGAAGGCTGCTTGGATTTGCGCAACCAACGACCTGACTGGTTGACTTCAATGCTAGTTAAATTGGAAACGGCAAAAGGCATCGAATTTTTTTCTTAAAAGTTATTTCTCTGCGCAGCCTACACTGCTACACCCTTAGAAGCTCTTCAGACTCTTTCTGACCACCTAGTATATTCATTTTGTTTTAAAATTAATTAGTTTCATGTTACCTCATTGTTATGTCTGTGATCCATCCAGAATCTTTGGAACATTTTACATCTTCTCATTATAAGACGTGCAAAGTACTGTTATCCTCACTTGTGTAGTGAGCAACACGTGTGCGCTATGGCAACAAACAGCAAGTGTATTCTTCCGCACATGCAGTAAGTGTAGCTATTAAACATGTAAGTGTTGTAAATTAACGCTACCGAAAGACGGCATATAGCTCTGCCACATTCCTGTCTGCCAAATAGACCTCCATGTTCATGTCACAACTAAGTTCCACGTTGTAGAAACATTTCATTCCACCAGATGGTGATGGCATTATCACTGAAATGAGTTGTAGTGATTAAAATTAGAATAAAAGTGACCACTACGATAAATTGACGATTTTGGTGCGCAGCCTAACATTTCGTGATCTACTGATGACTGATTTACGTATCTGTTAGCAATAGGACTTAGTTGAATTTGTGGATGATCAAGTAATGACCATTACTGAAGCGGTGTATTCAATTTCTGATATAACTGCCATAGCATTCAGATACCAGCAATCTTCAGTACACTCACTACAGCGTAGAAAATGTCAAGGCTGTGGAAACATGGGGGCTGCAATTGCAAGACTGAAATGCTTGCTGTTAGTATCAAACAAGAAGAGGTTACAGCACCACTTGTTCAAGCTTCGATCTATCGCTTTTTGAGTACGCAACCTGACAAATTGTTGTGCTTTTTGCCCAAAAATTCATCCGTGTAACGGTAGAAACCTGAGACTCCTGAGCAGCATTAACGCTCACAAAAGAAAAGAATCGCCTTTCAAAGAAACTGTACGTAATTTCTAATATTTATTATAGCCGACAACACTCGTTACTTTGTGTTATAAACACTGTCTTAGATGTCCATATAACTCGGTGTAACAGACATTAGCATCAATGAGACCTACATATGGATTCCCAGTTTTTTATTCTGCCAGACATCAAAGCTACAAACAGCTGTCAGTGTGCATGATGAGTTTCAAAAATGTTCAAATGGCTCTGAGCACTATGGGACTTAACATCGGAGGTCATCAGTCCCCTAGAACTTAGAACTACTTAAGCCTAACTAACCTAAGAACATCACACACATCCATGTCCGAGGCAGGATTCGAACCTGAGACCGTAGCAGTCGCGCGGCTCCGGACTGAAGCGCCTAGAACCGCTCGGCCACCGCGGCCGGCATGATGAGTTTGATGGGACGGAACGATAAACAGATTTTATATGACCCCGCCGATTATTCCAAGTATTTCCTTACCAGTGATACGAGCTACAAATAGCGTGAAAAATTTCACGGAGTCATGATCATACAAGGATCATTCACGGCTCCTGCATCCGGCAAAACTATTTCTCGAAGTAAAACTATTCAGTTAATTTTGAATTCTAAAACCAATATATAAGGTAATCACGAGCAAACTTCAAACAATTTCAGTAGGAAAAAAGTTGACGTTCTGAGGACAGAGTTATCAACAACAGAAACCACATCGTCACGCTGATACAAATTTTCGAAGGAGTGTCCGAATCAGACAGCAGTCTGCTATCAATGCTATCTAGCCAGGCTATTGGCCAAAGCGTTTCATTCGATTCACCGACCTATAAATCCATGTTAATCATAAGTCGAACGAACGTGGGCGTAACGCTGTTAGAATGGAATACAATTTAGGTAACTATTCTTGATACCCTAAACAATAATAACTTACATCGAATATGATGACGTAGGTCACATTCGGTAGCCAATCAGTTCATTGGTCTACATCAGTATTTACTTTGTTCGTTATACTTGGAAACAAATGCCTACAGAGAGCATCGAGCAAGAAATAATTAAAATTCGAGGGGACCGTTCTGTAGTTTGTTATAACCCAAACATGTTTCAGCACTTTTCGTGCTATCTTCAGAGGGTTTGTTTGCTTGAAGAAGTTAGCTCAAAAAATGCTGCATAAGCCGGAATTCCTCTCTAGTTTTACTTAGCAAGCACGGGAATAAGAAGAACTGAAACAGTCACAAGTTTGTTATTAAGAAAGAACTAAATTTTCAAACCGAAATTCCGTGGTCTTGCAATATCTGATTATTTTGCAAAAACTACTACTCAGTTTTTGCCCCGATATGTGCAAAAAACAAATTTATTGCAAAATTATGTACACGATCGGGAAAACTCCTCTCCACCGGAACAGGTCTTGCAAGGCTCAACGGTACCGACCGGCCGCCCTGTCATCCTCAGCCCGCAGGCGTCACTGGATGCGGATATGGAGCGGCATGTGGTCAGCACACCGCTCTCCCGGCCGAATGTCGGTTTACGAGGCCGGAGCCGCTACTTCTCAATCAAGTAACTCCTCAGTTTGCCTCGCAAGGGCTGAGTGCACCCCGCTTGCCAACAACGCTTGGCAGACTGGTTGGTCACCCATCCAAGTGCTAGCCCAGCCCGACAGCGCATAATTTCGGTGATCTGACAGGAACCGGTACTACTACTGCGGCAAGGCCGTTGGCACACGATCAGGAAACTGGTTTGAAAACAAAAAGCAGCGCTAGAAATCTTTAGCTCAGAGTGAAATGTTATCATGCACACTTACAGAAATTATTATTTTGAATCACGCTATCTTGTATTTGGATTCCAAAGTTTCTTATAAGTAGTTGTGAAACTGACAGCCAGCAGAGCAAAAAATTTTATTCAACCTCTCACGTATATACTTCAGGCTGTCTTTTTCTTTGCATTCCCAATCCTTTTCTGATGTACGTGTTTTGAAGACCTAATCGTGCTCTATACAAGGCACATTTGCCTAATATCGTGTAGGGCCCCTGCGAGCAAGCAGAAGTGCCGCAACACGAGGAGGCATGGACTTGAGGAATGTCTGAAGTAGTTCTGAAGGGAATTGACACCATGAATCTTGCAGGGTTGTCTATAAATCCGTAAGAATACAAGGGAATGGAGATGTCTTCTGAACAGCACGTTGCAAGGCACCCCAGGTTTGCTCAATAATGTTCATGTCTGGGGGGTTTCGAGGCCAGCGGAAGTGTTTAAACCCACAAGAATGTTCCTGGAGTCACTCTATAGCAATTCTGGATGTGTGGGGTATCGCATTGTCCTGCTGGAATTGCTCAAGTCCGTCGGAATGCACAGTGGACATGAATAGATGCAGGTGATCAGACAGGAGGCTTACGTACGTGTCACCTGTCAGAGCTGTATCTAAACGTATCAGGGGTCCCATATCACTCGAACTGCACACGCCCCACACCATTAGAGAGCCTCCACCAGTCTGAACAGTCCCCTGCTGACATGCAGGGTCCATGGATTCATGAGGTTGTCTCCCAACCTGTACACGTCCATCCGCTCGATACAATTTGAAACGAGACTAGTCCGACCAAACAACATGTTTCCAATCATCAACAGTCCAATGTCCGTGTTGACGGGCCCAGCTGAGGCGTAAAGCTTCGTGTCGTGCAGTCATCAAGGGTACACGAGTGGGCCTTCGGCTCGGATGATGACGTTTTGTTGAATGTCTCCCACGCTGACACTTGTTGATGGTCCAGCACTGAAAAATGCAGCAATTTGCGGAAGGGTTGCACTACTGTCACAAAGAACGATTCTACCTTAGTCGTCGCTGGTCCCGTTCTTGCACGATATTTTTCGGGCCGCAACGATTCCGGAGATTTGATGTTCTGACGGATTCCTGATATTCACGGTACACTTGTTAAACGGTCATACGGGAAAATCTCCAATTCATCGCTACCTCGGAGATGCTGTGTCCCATCGCTCATGCGCCGACTGTAACACCACGTTCAAACTCACTTAAATCTTGATAATCTGCCATTGTAGCAGCAGTAACCGATCTAACAACTGCGCCAGCCACTTGTGTTACACAGGCGTTGCCGACCGCAGCGCCGTATTCTGCCTGTTCACATATCTCTGTATTTGAATACGCTTGCGTATTACGTTCTGAACTCATATCTTCAATGGGTATCAACATGGGCGTGCTTCTCCTCGACGTCATAATCAATAGAATCATTTATTACGGGAACGGACTGCATGAAATATTCTAGTGATAATAAAGGGGTGATCAAAATGAAGCTGGCCGAAAATTGAGCGACTAAATCAATTCAATTTACGCAAACGGCTGATCTGTTTTGGGAATTTTCTGCTACATAACGACGCACGCTCTGTTAGCTCACATACCAGCTCAGTTTGAAGAAAATAGCTGAAGAAATGAAATCTGCCGATCAAAATGTCTCGATACCACTTCATTTACAGCCCACCACCAAAAGTCTACACGCGAAGATCGATTTGAAAATTTTATCTCCTGTGCAACAGAAAATTTTTAAGAATAATTATATAGACAGCTTTTTTGTAATCTTAACTCCCACTTACACAGCTAATCGGCATTGCGATTTTTGTCGGGCTTTTCTCATGTTGCACGTTTTTTGCTATCTCGACACGTTTTGAATAATTTTTTAACAAGCTCTTTGTTGTTAGTCGGAAAACCACCACTGGAATCACTTCCCTAGACGCTCATGCGGTGGACTTGTCTGACGAGGCTTCGCCCATGACAAGACCTGCCGGAAGGCAGAACACAAAGTTTTGTTGTTAGTACAACGTTAACTCGAAATAACAGAAACACTTTATGGTTGCTTTTTAATTCTCAACAACTCTGTACGCGTATACCGCCAAATCGTATGTCAAAATATCGATAATGCCAGAAATGGTTTAATTCAATTTTGAAGACGGGTGGAAGTATGTGAAGAGACGTCGACGAGTCATTTGCGTCCTGCCAGCGTTTGATGCTCAGGTATCCATCACAAAAAAATCACGTATAACAGTTTTGTAGCTTAGCATTTGTCTACAATTATAGTCCCTGTACTTGAATGACTACCTAAATTTCCAGAAGATTCAATAAACAAGAGAAAATTTGACAAACATCACTCGAACTAAACCAAAATGGGCGTAAGGAGAGCAGTGTGAGAAGATTTCAATGAATTCGGAAATAAAACTTTACCATCGATGTGACGAAAGATCCTAAGCAGTTTTCGTCGTACATAAAGCCAACAAACGAACTGGAATTATGTATTCACTCAGTGCCCATACTGGCTCTGAAACAGAAGATGACAAAGGTCAAAATACTAGATTTGCTCTTTCGAGATAGTTTCACGCTGAAGGATCGTGTTACTGTTGCTCCGTTCAATAGTAGTACAATGGTAGACTGATATCAGTGATCGTGGAATGGAAAATTGGTTAAAAGCGATCAACAGTGGGAACTCGCATGGACCAAATAAGGTACCTGGGAGATAAACTCGCTCTCTTCTGGAAGTAGTTTATCGTAGGTCAGTGGAGCAACGAAGGACACCTAGCGACTAGAAAGAAAGAAAAAGTAGCAGTTCATTTCCTTTTTGAAAAAGGTTATTCGGAGAGATGCTCATAAGTTACAATACGGTCCAGTCACATTAATGTGACCACCGCCTATGTTCGACGTTAGCGTGCAGTAGCGACTCACAGATGGCAACACTGGCAGTGGAGGATACATAAAACGCGTGGGAGGGGAGGGGGGGGGCGGAAAACAGAGCAGTCGCTGTCGTAATGCGAAGACGCAGTGCGATTAAAATATACCGTGCTTGGCAAAATTGTGCTATCCAAAACCGGTGCCGAGACGAATGTGGTGCATCACAGGGGTGAATGACGGCTGGGGAAAAGTGTACGGGTGAATATAAGTATATATGTGCAACTTTTGAGCAACTGAGTAGCCCAGATGAACCAACGAGCTACCAACAGTGACTCCTCAGCGACTGTTCAGAGCACGTTGCTGCGTATGGTCCTCCGCAGGAGGCGTCTGGTTCATGCAAACTCTCTGCAACCAGGAGGGAGCGTAATGGTCTGGGGAATGTTTTCGTGGAATTCCATGGGTGATCTCGTCAGTCTGAAAGCCACAAACAATCAACATGACTATGCCCCAATCTTTGAGGGCCACGTGCACTCCTGTATGAAGTTTGTTTTTCCTCGGCACGATGCAACATATCATACAGCTTGCAGTGTAAGTTCATGTTTTGAAGAGCACCACGATGAGTTTACCATGCTGCCCTGGCCTGACCAACAGGCTCCCCAAATTAAAACCCAATCGAGAATCTGTGGGACCACCTTGATCGGGCTGTTCACGCCATGGATCAAATGGTTCAAATGGCTGTAAGCACTATGGGACTCAACATCTGAGGTCATCAGTCTCCTAGAACTTAGAACTACTTAAACCTAACTAACCTAAGGACAACGCACACATACATGCCCGAGGCAGGATTCGAACCTGCGACCGCAGCAGCAGCGAGGTTCCGGACTGAAGCGCCTAGAACCGCTCGGCCACAGCAGCCATGGATCCTCAAGCGAGAAACCTAGCCCAGCTGGCCACGGCATTCGAGTCGGCATGACTCCACATCCCGGTCAGTGCCTTCCAGAACCTCGCTACCTCTCTTCTGCACGTGGCGCGCTGCAAAGGACGGTTATTCAGGCTTTTGACAGCTGGTCACCTTAATGCAACTGGATAGTGTATAAGGCTCCTGTTGCATAATTATGCAAGTGTATTATGCTCACGCATTATGACGTTTTTGAAGAACTGAAATGCCTTGTGTAAGAATCAAATGGGTTTTGGCAGTCCGCTTTGATCGCCCATGAGATCCAGAGCGCCGAAGACGAAGGCAGACAGCTTGGTGCCGTGCTCCTTGACTTCCAGAAGGCATTCGACACAGCTCCGCACCGTAATTTAGTGAAAAAAATACAGCTTATCGAGTATGGACCCGATTTGTCATTAGATTCGGTACTTCCTAGCAATCAGAACTCCTGTTCTTAACTAGTCACAATGGACAGGTGTAAATGGAATTTGAGGCGTTCTTCAAGGAATTGAGGTAGGACCATTATTGTTTACAAGATACATATACTGTGCGATGTAATGGATAATGTCGGGAGCTCCGTGAGGCTGTTCGCAGACGATACTATTCCCTTTAGGAATGTTGCAATGCCAGAAAACTCTACTGAAGAGCAGGAAGACCTGTGGGAGATCAGTGATTGGTACAGAGATCGCCCCTTTACCTTGAACGTAAATAAGCGTCAAAATATGGTTCAAATGGCTCTGAGCATTATGGGACTTAACTTCTGAGGTCATCAGTCCCTAGAACTTAGAACTACTTAAACCTAACTAACCTACGGACATCACACACATCCATGCCCGAGGCAGGATTCGAACCTGCGACCGTAGCGGTCGTGCGGTTCCAGACTGTAGCGCCTAGAAGCGCTCGGCCACACGGCCGGCAATAAGTGTCAGTCATTGCGAATAAACAGGAGAAAGGGATCTACTATTGTTCAATTGCACTATCAGCCTCGTGAATGACCACACGAAACTGATTGCAGAAGAATCCGATGTCAGGTGGAGATTCATTGTAAGAATGTAAAGGAATTTTAAGTAATTCCCAAATAATTTACTTAAGTACTGGTAAGGTCGATTCTACATCTACACACATACTGCGCAAGCCACTCTACGCTGCGTGGCGGAGGAAACCTTATATCACTCCATTCATTTCCTTTTCTGTACCTCTCGCAAATAGAGCGAGGAGAAAATGGCTGGTCTATATTCCTGAGTACTGTTCGTTACCTGAGAACCTTACTAGATCGGATTAATAGAAGAGGTGTAGGAGATCCAACGAAGAGTAGCACATTTCGTCACAGAATCGTTCAATAAGTGTGAGGGAGCTACACTCCACTAGTAGACGCTACAAGAGAGGCGTTGTCGTACTTTAAATTCTCCTACAAATGTCTCACGAAACGACCACGACGAGACAATCAGGGAAATTAGAGGTTATACGGTTTCACCAATCATTCGCGAGCCGAACAGAGAGGAAGTGAACAGATGATGACACCATTAGCACCCTTCGCCACACAGATGTGTCGATGTAAGAAACTCTAGTAATGAAGCAGAGTAATACAAAACCTACAGCACCCTTTCTTGGAACCCTAGTTTCATGTGCTTTATGCACTTAAAGAAATTTCGAAAAGATTTGTTTTTTAACCACCGCATCAATAAAGCCATCCATCCAGAGGCAAATAAATCATAGGGGGCGAATGGAACATTAAAAGAACTTTACAAAGGATCAGTTGCCTAAAGATGTCTTTCGGCCCTTAACTCATGTATTTACGTCACCATCCACGATGCACAATAAAAAACGAAAATAATATGCGTAAACATCAAAGACTCTCATCGGAGTAATTAACGTGGTTAACTGCAGAACGATCTACATTTCTCTTCCCGTCCTAGCTGCTTTCTATCTCGTGGTATCAAAAGCAATCCGCGCAAGTGCACTTTACGAAGTCATTTAGCGAATCGCTAGCTTTCTAAACAAGAGTAACAGTCTTCACTAGTGATTCACCAAGTGAGAGCTGCAGATCGCCCGATTTTCCTTGTGATCTGGAGATATTACTCGTACTTTGTGGCAATCAGTTCTTGCTATTATCTTACTTTTATTTCATTCACAGTTTGTTGTTACAGACCCAGGAGGCATTGATTTAATTTTTCCCACATTCTTTTGATGATTTCCTCGCCAGGAATACACATGTCATTTCTGTAAGAGGTACTTTGAGCAAGGATCTTTCAATGTCTTACAACGCACCGAAGTTCTCCTGTATTAACGCAAAACCTCACGGTGGTCTTTAGATTATTTCTCACATACATTAACATTAGCCAAATCCAGACGCCTATCAGTGGGTAGACATGTTACTTCCAATAATCTTTCAAATGAGTATCTGTAGACGAGTAGAAAGGGTTCGTTGTTAACCTATGATGTGTCGACACATGACTGCATCGAGCAAATTACTTTTGAGTATTGGAGACAAATGCCCAAGTGAATGAACATCTGAAATTTTATTGTAATTTTTTTTCTTTCAGAAATTCAGTGACTCCCGCGCTACAAGAGGGAGAGGGAGGGTGGGAGTTCAGTAAAGACAGCAGACATGGAGAGAATAATCTTCATTCGTCGTACAACTACTCACATAGTGTTATTCATTTGAACGTGGAGAGTTAATCAGAAATACTTTCACAAAGGGCTAGAATTCGTCGCACCAAAACAAGATAAAAGTACATATAAACTTGTGTCTAAAAATCCTTTGTTTTTTAGTTAATAAAAGAACACGAAGTTCTCATTTCAGAAACTTTTAGCTAATGCTAAATTTTCCTCTACTTATTTCTACACACACATGCATTCACTAGATTGTAGCCTGTCACGATCTTTTGAACTGCGGCAATCGATATCTATTGGTTTTTCAGGCTTTCTTAACCCGTTGATTAAGGGTCTCTGCATTATGACTGTTTACAGTGTGAAACAGTCGTGTGGCAGATCCAAAGAACTGAAGCCAGGCGAACGCGCAACCCATGGAACCGCTCCTCCCCAAAACACATGTCATCCAACGTTTCTCCAACAATTTGACTAACGTGCCGGACCCTACCATGCGCAAAGCACATGTTTACTCCTATTTTAAGGGGCAAAACCTGTAGGAAATATGAAAGAATGTTCTGAAAGAAGTTCTCATACACCGCATTTTTAAGGCGTGATGAAAGAATGTACGTTCTTGCCACACAGTTACCTACAATTCCAGCAAATGAAATTTTAAATTACTAATGATGTCTACTGCCTGGAGTGGAATGATTCAGAGGATTTTCACCCACCCATAAATACCGGTTGTAAAAACTTGCCCTTCAGTTTTTCCAAAGGTTGCCTCGTCTGTCAGCAAGGCCGAACGTATTTTCTTTAATAACCCAACAACTAAGGACTTACGTTCATCTGATTTTGTTTATTACTCCGATGTAAGGAATTATCCCCAAAGTCGTTAAAAGTATTTCTGATATACCCTGGCTATTTATTTCTTCCGTTCATTCAGGATCTCTCACAGAAGTACATAACACGTCATATGAACCGAATACTGGTACCCGTAGACTGACATGTCCTACCACGTCCTATGGCGGGAGGGGGGGAGGGGGGGGAGGCAAAGCGTACCTGGAGCGATCATAGCGGTCCTCTTCGCTGTTCTTGAATGGCCGCATTCTGTCGTAATTACCTCTTGCGTTTTTGGGCAGATTAATTTTGCTGTCAGCATACATCTAAGTCCACCATGATACAATTCTTTCTTCTTTGAAATTGACGGCAGGTTTACATACAGGAGCCTTACCACGGTTCGCGCGGCTCCCCCCGTAGGACGTTCGAATTCTCCCTCAGGCATGGGTGCGTGTGTTGTCCTTAGCATAATTTAGTTTAAGTCAGATTAATAAGTGTGTAATCCTAGGGACCGATGACCTGAGAAGTTTGGTCCCATAGGAATTTACCACAAATTTCCAAAATATAATTAAACTTTCGCTATTTGAGAGGGCCCTCATGAAAAACGAGTGATCGTAGGGCAATGAAACTTTGTGGAAACATTTGTAAAGACATGTGGAAGAAAAGTAATGAATAACATCATTGAAAGAAATACATTTTAATTTCTACATGAGAAGATAATATTTATTAATTGCATTCTATGTTTGTGTTCCAGGTTACAAACCTTCCTCAATGTGACGACCATCTACATCCATGACTGCCTGGAAGTTTGTACGGATACCGTTTCACAGTTGCTTGCAGCATTATCCAACGGTGGTCCACTGAATGACTGAATCTTCAGCTTTCGTGACACAGCCCTTGCACAAACTGAAATTCGCACTGTTGCGTCAAATATTCTCATCCCTGGCAACAGTAACTTCTTCAACAATTCGTGGCGCAACTGGCTGTCGATCTCTCCCAGGAGTAAGTTCCAAATCGCTAGTTAACTCGAACTTCTGTACCACGTTTTTCAACTCCAGTGCGGAAAGAGGACTGAGGACCTCTCCACATTCCTTTAATGCGTCGACACTCGCGATGAGCAGCAGCGCTATAGCTGTTGTTTTGACAGAGCAGCTTTACGAGTAAAGCCTTGCTCACCTTGTAGAGATCCATTTTGACTGTCTGCAACTGTAACGCACACTGATGTTTGTGTTTCAGCCCTACGACCCCGTAGCAGTGCCGGCACCTAACTGCAAGTCATGACAGTAACACTACCATCAACGTAAATCTTGTTGCGCACCGTCTGAATACCGTTCCTATAAAGATGGGCACCCATACGGTAAATATTTTTCCGTCTGTTGGTTGGTTGGTTGGTTTGGGGAAGGAGACCAGACAGCGTGGTCATCTGTCTCATCGGATTAGGGAAGGATGGGGAAGGAAGTCAGCCGTGCCCTTTCAGAGGAACCATCCCGGCATTTGCCTGGAGTGATTTAGGGAAATCACGGAAAACCTAAATCAGGATGGCCGGACGCGGGATTGAACCGTCGTCCTCCCGAATGCGATTTCCGTCTGTACTGGTTCGAGTAGCGAAAGTTTAATTACAACCACGCTGTGTAATTACGGAAATAATCTCAAGATAATTGTACCAGTTGTCTATTTGTCTACCTTTGGATCAGACTGCCAAGTCCGAAGACAAAAAAAAATCTGAAGCTGCTGGGAATCTAGGAAGCTCATATCTCGCACCGCTGCTCTTACACGTTCGCGAGGGCTATTTCGAGTTAGTGCAATCCCTGACATCGAACCTGCGAATTCGCTCAATGGCTACTGTCATGTATACTTAGTAAGGAGTGCAAATGCTAAGACACTACTCTGGAATTGATCATACTATCGTCGTGAATACGGTTTCCTTTAAAGATGCACCCCATTTTCCCAGAAGCCTCCCAACAAATCTAAGTCTACTGATTTTACTTTTCGTCCCGTTTCGTATCGTTTCTTAGTATTATCGCAAAATATTTAGACGATGTGACGAGTGTACCAGACGTTAACATCTAGTCTTGTAGCCTGATGATGCTAGTGGGTTGTTTCTCTATATTTACATCAAGTGGGAATATCGTACAAGTATTCTGGCATTTCTTTACGCTCGTTAAACAACGCTACATCTCCGTAGACCAGTGGTTCTCAACCCTGAGGCGTAAAATGAAATTTTCTGAGGTGTAAAAACTTCACTATTTGATTCTACACCGGTTCCCGTGAGATCACCGAAGTTAAGCGCTGTCGGGCGTGGTCGGCACTTGGATGGGTGACCATCCAAGCCGCCATGCGCTGTTGCCATTTTTCGTGGTGCACTCAGCCTCGTGATGCCAATTGAGAAGCTACTCGACCGATTACTAGCGGCTTCGGTCAAGAATACCATCATAACGACCGGGAGAGCGGTGTGCTGACCCCACGCCCGTCCTATCCGCATCCTCCTTGAGGATGACACGGCGGTCGGATGGTCCCGTTAGGCCACTCGTAGCCTGAAGACGGAGTGCTAATACTGATTACATTAGTTATCAATAATTACTTTTTCTCAGTTAGTAGCATTAATGCGACGGAGGTTACAGGTTCCTCAAATAGTACATCCATTACAAGCATATGTTGTGCTTTGTCCTGTAAATTTCTGATAATAAAAGTGAGACATATAAGTAACAAATGCTAAATATCTCAAGTTCTATATAGTATCAGCAGTACTCCAGAAATTGCTTCATTACTAGCTTCGAAACAGATAAATGAATTAGACACAAAGCATTAACAGCCTCAAGTCGTACAACTGCGCCGGTTCAGAAGTAAGGGGTCCAGCAATCAAGTGACTCATAAGCAGCAAGTATAGTGCACACATTTGAACTTGTTTGATTTTAAATGGGGCTGCAGTCTACAGGTGCCGCAATGGAGGGGAGTAACGCAGGGGAAGTATGTTTCGTAGCAAGTGTCTATCCTCAGTGTGGGTAATTAGCTTTCTTATTTGAAAAGGAATTGTAGGCTGCACTTGCTATGCACTGCACATTGCTTCATCATTCATTCTAAAACACACACACACACACACACACACACACACGCGCGCGCGCGCGCGCGCGCGAACATACACACAAAATACATTCATCTTCCGCATCTTTCATCATTTTAAAAATAAAAGTGTTCCAAGAAAAGTCTTTCATTCTACAGTTTAGTTACGTGTTAAAGTTGGTGATAATGCGGAAGAAGGGCGGGGGTACTAGCTAAGGTCTGATTGCGCGGGTAATAGTCTAAGAAAGGTGGGGAATCACTGCCGTAAACTTTAGTATCGTCAGCAGACTATCAAGTAGAGCTACCGACACTAGCTTATAAATCTTATATGTACACTGAGGATATCAGAGATCCTGTTACGCTTCATAGGGACACACTTGAGATTATTTTCAATGCTGCCACACGTCCGCAGCAATTTACATGCTATGCCAAGGCGATCTGCGCGTAGCGGCAGTAAAGTATGCCTCTAAGTATGATCATGCGGCGGCCTTTGGGAGTGTGCTCCGTAAAAGGGGCTGTCGGATGCGCGACGAACATTGGGGGGGGGGGGGGGGGGGATCGTCAACTGTGCCCGTGGAAGGACGATGGTTCGACGGCCTGTAGGAGGCCGATCTCTTTGACCTTGGGATTTATCTTTATATGGTCGGTATATTTCATAAACGACGGAATAATTGAGGAGGTGACATGTAAAGACAAACACATCCAGTAAATGCAGTATCTCACTATCAACATGAAACTTGTTTCAGCTTAAAATAATCTACTGCAACGCAGACACCTTTACGTTAGCGCCAAACTGCAGTTCATGTTTGTAAACTGAATCTGCGAAGGAAATATTCCTTTAAAAAGTATATTTAAATACTGACATGATCTCATTTGCATGAATCATTTGGACATGTTCAGCTCTGAATGATTTTCAGGAGGAAATATCCCTTTTTTGTCAAATAACTTAAACCTTATTGTATAATGCTAGCTATATCATATTATATATTTGTAACAATTTAGTAGTGTATGCGAAATCCTGTAAAAAAAATTATAAACTGACAACTGTAATATTTAAACTCCTTTTCAGTGTTTTCCCAAAAGCTCTGATTTTATTGTTGCTTCACAACTAAACAATGTAACAATGGCATTACGTTTTATGGGAAACGTTTTCTGATGTATCTGTTACACTTCTTCATCCAATTTAATTCAGCACTATCAAAGTGACGAAATAATAATTATTAATGTGCTTGCTATGTAACATTTTTTTGTGTGTTGTTCCTGGTCAGATGTAAGAGAGGCCATAGGACCCTAATCTGGTAAAGACAAATAAGCAATAAATAAATGAATAAATAGTATTAGTACTATCAGGGCGCCAATATGATAGTTTACATAAGGGGGGGAGGGTTTAGACATGGAGGATTCTTAATATTTTGGAAGACAAATGGCGACTCGTAAATAGTCATAAAATAGTTCTAAAAACACCTGACTACACAACATTTTTCCCTTCCCTGAGAGCTGAGAGAGGTTAGAGTGGGGTGGGGCTTCGGGAGGGTGGCTTTCCTTTGCCCCCGGTATGAGCACCCCTGCTACTATGCAGTATGATTACGAGGAAGCAGAGAAACACTAACTGATGCTAACAGCAGCCTTGCGCGGGAATGTCTGGCTGTGACGAACGGAAATCACGTGACTTCAACCAGCGCCTCGCATTGGTCGTAATGAACTAGCTCTTCTTAAGTAATTCTAAGTCTAGGGGACTGATGACATCAGAAGTTAAGTCCCATAGTGCTTAGAGCCATTTGAACCTATGACAGATTTAAGATTATCGGATAGTGTGTCTGTCTGAAGCGGAATTTTAGCTCCATCCGGCGCTTGGGCAGTGGTGACGTTTTTGGATAATATCACTGTGGTGGTTATGTAGAGAATATTTGTACAATTATTCCATGTTAGTACGGCTGACTCATTTGATTATCATTGTAATACTTGCGACTTTTAACTGTGGTAAGGCTTCACTTGTGTATACAGAGATATTGTAAGTGATGCGTTAAAACTGTAGCTGGAGGAGCCTTACCTGAGTAACTGAGTGACAGTTTCATTAGTTACACTTGTGTTTCAATTAATCTTAATCGTTGTAAAGTCCAAGTTCCAGTCTCAGTGATTTGCCAAATTAATAAAGAATTATTCTGTTTCATTAATCACTGATTATCTTATTACTATTAAGATTAAATATGTGTTACTTAAATTGCTATGGATATGTACAGGAGGTGCACCTTATATTTATTAATATTTAAATGATTTTTGAGGAATTAATCTTTCCACTCAACGAATGAAATGCTACAATCAGAATCATGGACAAGCAGTTTTTGTTACTGCCTTGAATTTCTTATCACTGGTGTCTTTTCTAAATGCATGATACTTTTGTCAAATACATTGTGTTGAAGAACAATTTTCACTCGCGACTCAACACAGCCGTACCACTTCTTTTACCACTACACTTAGGTTTCTGCCGGACAGTCGCTTTCCAATATTACACATTGGTTTATTTTCTTAAAAATATTGACAGAGCCAATCACATATCTGTGAATACGTGCTGCGGTAATGGACTCTCGAGTCCGGTATGACCAGTGAGTGGGTGAGTGAATCACTTATCTGTGAAGATATTATGTACGATCGTATTCTGATTATCAGTCGAAAGCCTTTCGGAAATCTAGGAAGATAGACAGTCTTCCTGTTCACTTGCAGATAATGTATGACAGATTATTTAAATGAATAGTGCAAGTTACGTTCCACGCGATTGGTTTCTCCTGAATTCGAGCTGATTATGTGAGACAAGTTTCTTTTTCTCCAGGGACGTCATAATGTTTGAGCTTAAAGTATGCTCTAGGATTCTGTAACTGACGTCGGCCTGTTGGTCACCAATTCTGCGTATCCGGTCTTTTAGCCTCTTTGCTAACAACAGTGACCTGATCTTTCTTACAGACATGCGGGATTTATTGGTGCGCAAGAGCTTCCAACCTAGAGAGGAGACTTATTCTTATAAATGATAACAAGTATACATATAATATAAAAATATAGCAAATATAGCAATATAGCAAAAAGTATACATACATAATATAAAGTATACATATAAATGATAACAAGTAGCCACTAGAATACGCAGTGAACGCTGCGGCTGCCGGTGACGTGCGGGGGACTCACCTTGGGCCTCTTCCACACGAACTGGAAGGGCGGCGTCTGGTGGTAGAAGACGGAGGACTGCGTCGCCGGGAAGTCTGGGTCCTCCCACAGTTCGCCGCGCTTCAGGCACGACCGCTTGATGCGCTCGTAGTCCGTCATGGCCCTGAAACAGCAGGTAGCGACACCTGTTATGCGGAGTTTGTAATGGTACTTGAATTACGTAACCATTACGGCACCTCACCTCAACCTCAGCAATATTCTACTGTGTTTCTGTAGAATAGTTAACATATTTCTGTGACAACATTCAGACTTGATTTCATTAATGTAGAGGTACTTTGATACATCGATATGTTTATATTGCAATGATATTATTCTCATGTGTATTCTTTTTTTGTCACTATGATCTTTGACGTACTTGTAACTCTGATTTTTGGGCGTGTAAGAGGTTATTAGAGAGAGTCAAGTCTTGGTCGTCATGTTGAAAAGACGCAAATTGTAGTCAGTTTATAAAATGTGAACTTTAACAGTGAGGAAGATATTTTCAAGTATGTTTTATATTGTGAAGTGATGTTTTGTGAGTTATGTGATATTGCAACAAAAGTAATAAAAAAGAAGTGTAACTTAAATTCGGAGTGCTGGTTACTTTTTTACATCACCATTGTGCTAACTTGCAAAAGTTTAATCTTCAAGATTGGTTTATGAAACACATCTATAAAACTTTTGAATATCGCAGAATAACACCTAGGCCTCTTTGCATCCGAGCTTGGAATCATCACCACCACCTAGATTTTCGACGATTGAGCCACGAGTTCACAACGAGACCAGCGTGGGAAACACGAAAAGATGAGTGCCTAGTTTATCCATTATTTCATGAAATGACTTCATTAACTGTGCTCTAATAACACCTGCCTCATAATACAACGTTGTTGTTGCCCGAAAATGCAATGAGCAACACCACAATCATAATTAATTTTTGACCTTTGTTGTGGTAGGGTTGTTAGAAGCTCCAGAGGTCGGACTCTCTATGACATACAGTTTATTGTCGCAGTGCAAGAGCAGCAATGACATAACCGCGCAACACATGCGCAGTTTAAAGTTCGTTTATTCTATTATTAGCTGAGTACCCGAACTTGTCCAAGCACGTATTTATTCCAGTCTTCTACTAGCCCTAATCCTCCCTCTATCTGACCATCTCTTACTCCCACCTCTCTCTATCCACCTCCTTCTCCCCGCCCCCCCCCCCTTGTCCATCTCCTCTCCCCAACTCTCTGTCCATCTCCCTCTCTCCCCCCCTCTCCACCACCTTCTCTCTCCATGTTATGACCGCTACTCCAATAGCAACTTGCTGGTTCTTACCCTCATAATGTTTCTTTCCAGATAAGAAGTATTAGGTTGGTGGATAAGTTCGTAACGTTTTCTCATAAGTTTAATAAACACAACAGACACACAGAACAGAGACTTTAGTCATTAATAATATACTCCCCTACACTATTTACAACAATCTGTAGAAATCACGTTGTTCTGAGGCGAAGAACGCGTCCAGCGATGTTCGGAGCGCATTTTCACCCGGGAAGGAAGTTGCTTGGAGGTTGCTCGATAGAGAGATGAAAAAGTGAAACATCCGAGGGCGCAAGATCAGGTGAATAAGGCAGGTGCCAAATGACTTCCTAACCCAATTCTTGTGTGGAGTTTTGTGTTAGTCTAGCAGAATGCGGGTGGGCATCTTCGTGGAGTAGCATTACTTCTTGCGGTCTTTCTGATCGTTC
This sequence comes from Schistocerca serialis cubense, assembly GCF_023864345.2. Lineage (NCBI taxonomy): Eukaryota > Metazoa > Arthropoda > Insecta > Orthoptera > Acrididae > Schistocerca > Schistocerca serialis. The sequence goes on from NC_064642.1 coordinate 259,541,042, forward strand.
TTAGATTGCGCCAGTAAGACGTCGCAGTTGTTGACAATAAATGTCAGCAGTGATGATCATACCTCGGGGAAGCAATTCGTAGTACACCACACCTTCGCTGCTCCATCTGATTCATAACATTATTTTTCGCGGACGTGCGCAGGTCTTTTTACGTGGAGTTGCTGCTTTTCTTGGGCTCAACCATTCTTTTCTTTTCCTTATGTTTGCAGGAAGACATCGTTACTCGTCACCAATGACGATCCAGGACAGGAAATCTTGCTTGCTAGTATTCGTCGATAAGGCTGTTTGGATTGACTTATGGCTGTAGCCATTGGCTAGAAACGCTGCGCGTAATCCTTTAAGCTCAGGTGTCATGTTTTGAGCACCACTTGAGCGCTGCGCACGGATTGCCAAAGAACGGATGACCGAGTTCTTCTGCGCAGGATGGTGGTAGGATTGGGCGTGCAGATACCTGTCTGTATGTGTAGGATTGCGATATACTCTGTGACCCAGTGTGCCCTCCGTTGTCCTGTATACTTCGCCGTCTAGAAATGGAATTCCACCATTCTTCTTTACTTCGAGCGTGAACTGTATCTTCCCGTGCATGTTGTTCAAATATTCGTGAAACTTGTGTAGCTCCGTTTCACAATGAGACCATATATCGAATGTGTCGTCCACCTATCTGAACCAGCAACGTGGGAGCAAAGGAGTTGAACCAAGGGCCGTTGATTCAAAGGCTTCGATGAATATGTTGGCTGCCAGCGGAGATAGGAGAGACCCCATTGCTACGCCGTCTGTCTGTTCGTAGTATTTTCCCTTCCATGTGAAGTACATTGAAGTCAGGCACAACTCAGCCAGGTCGCATATGTCTGGCGGGACATGCTCCTGAAGGATTCGGATAGTTTCATCTACCGGCACGTTCGTAAATAGTGACTTCACGTCAAAGCTGACTATGATGTCCATAGATAAAATTGTTTCACCCGTTAGGCGTTCTATAAAGTGCATCGAGTTCTTCACGTAAGAGTCCATCTTGCCAACTAGACGTCTTAATTTTCAGGCTAGATACTTTGCCAGATTGTAAGTAGGCGAATTGATCCCATTCACTATTGACATCAAAGGATAACTGTCCTTTCGTATCTTTGGAACACCGTAAATTCTAGGAGCGATTGGTACTCTGGGAGTAAGACCCTTGGCCGTGTCAGCGCCAATTCTCAAGTGCTTAGTCGAGGTCTGCGTCTTTAGAATTATCTTCGCCGTAGGGTCCGCCCTTAGTTCTTTGTAGATGGGATCATTTAATAATTCTTTCATCTTGTCCACGTACTGCACGGTGCCTAAGATGACAGTAGCATTGCCTTTTCTGTTGTTAATATCACAATTTCGTCGTTGTCCTTCAGTCCCTTGATAGCTGCCCTTTTCTCTCGGCTAGGGTTGTGTTTCGGTGGCTTGGCATGTAGTAGAACTCAAACGGTTTCCTGCCTAATTTTCTCAGCTTCTATCGTAATGTGTGCCGGAGTGCAGTTTTCACGGAATCGATAATTTCTTCCGTAGGAATCCGCTCAGGTGTGACCGCAAACCGTAATTTATGGTACAACGCGACTAAAAGAAGGAATCGTCTGATACAACATATCCTTAGGCATCAAGGAATCGCCACTTCGGTAGTGGTCGGAAATGAGGGGGTTGGGGGTGAGGGCGGGGGGAGCAAAAATTGTAGAGGAAGACCAAGGTTTGCTGTAGCAAGCAGGTTCAAATGGATGTAGGTTGCAGTGGCTATACCAAAAATAAGATACCTGCACAGGATGTACTAGCGAGGAGAGCTGCTTCAAACCAGTCTTCGGACTGAAAACAACAAAAACAATAACGTATACCAACGGTGTAAACTACAACACACTCCTTAATCGCCGATTGTCCAGCACCACAGAATGCACTTTCTCGATAAAAATGGATTAAAAACAGTCTTGACAGAAATAAAATATTTATTTACTACGGTGTAAGTAATACTCAGGTATAAGTAATACGTATAGTCCTGATCTTCTCTTCAATACTGCTCTGTTATCACCTGTTATTAGTATGTTTGCTTCTAAAGGTCTTGTGTCGTGTATTAATGTTCATGATATGCTCAACACATTATTTAAGTGATGGCAAATGTAATCTTGTGGTCTAAACTATTTTAACCATTATCCGTGAAGATGGTCCATGATTGGAAAAGGTCTATATTTAGGTTTAAAATACAAGCGGCTGATGGTCAAACAGCTTTCTATACATTACTTGAAGGCTGTTGATAGTCTCCCTCCAAAAATGTTTAAAAATGCGACACTTGGTCACGAAGAATGTTTAAATAAACAGCCTAATTCATACGTGGTACGAAAAATACCCCCAGAACACCATAGGACCACTTCTGGCGTGAACTACACTCTCCGCACACTGCCGGTTAAACGTCTCATTGGGCTGCCGGTTCACACTACGCCTTTCATCATTTGAAACGAGGCAAAATCGCGACTCATCGGTCCACTCTACGTCTCGAGTCAGCTGCTGTCTGGTTTCTGTGTTGTTTGGCCCACTGAAGACGTGCTGCCTTGTATAGCGCTGCGAGTAACGGCCTTTTGCAGATTAGCTCTCTCCAATTGCCCGCTGTATGAAGTTCCTTTCACAGTGTTCGCTCGGACTCTGGTTAAGATGGGCCTGCAACAATTGACGGTAGCGACTACTGTTGGGTTAAGGCCAATTCTCTTTGACTCACCTCTGATCCATGTCGGTTAGGATCCCCTTTTTTTCATTACGTTTACGCTGCGTTGCAGATTTGCGAGTGGTATTCCATTTCTTGTAGATACGTTAGAAAGTCTCCTTAAGGGAAGACGGTGGCAGAAATAATGAAAAATTTACAAATTATTTTTATTTGTTTATTTGATAGTAAATATAATTGAGATTATTATACCAAATTTTTTCCTTGAAATTCGAGCTACAAATGGCATAAAGAAATTAAAACCCTAAGCAGTGTAATGCGCCAAACCCGCTTTTCAATGTACCAAATGGAGGAAAAATTTTATTGCAGAATTAGGCCTGTGAACCTAGAAAATATAGCTTTACAAGGCTGTGATTTTTTGTATATATAACAGCAGTGTTGTAAAGAAGGCTGTGGAGCCATTTTTGTTCGATCAGTGTGGTATAGAAGGCTGTGGAGTGTTGTAAACAAGTTTTGTGCTGTTCAGTATAATTCGAGTGACACTTGATTTATTGTGCCATTCTTTGTGCAAGGTTGAAGCTGTTGATCCCTTTTTACAATGCCTAGGCCTGGTAAAGTATTTAAAAAATATAGTAAGTCCCATATTTCCAATATAAAGCGAAAAACTGACATTGAGGTTAGGGTCAGGCCTGCAGATGCAAACATTAGCTTGTCTCCAAGTGCATCTAAAATAAAACTTGGAACAGGGATTGTGTCACAAGAAACAAATCATGACGGAAATACAATTTTCAGAATTGTGGATCTGGAAATGGTGGCAGAAGCACTTAGAAAAGCCTGCAAGTGATCTGTTTGTGGAGGAAATGTGGATTTGGTTGATGATGGAAAGAGAGAAAGTTTGGTCTGCACATTGCACATTTTGTGTCAAAACTGTGATGCTGACAGACCATTCAATACATCAAAGGTCAGTAGTAGAATCTATGAAGCCAATATGAGATTTAATTATGGACTAAGATGTATAGGGATTGGAAGAGTTGGTGGAAACCTTTTATGTGTTATTATGAACGTGCCTGGTCCTCCCCTAAAATTTTCTGCATTGAATACTGCTCTCCTCAATGCAGTTGCAGAAGTAAGTGAAGAGAGCATGAAAATGGCAGTCCTGGGGGCAACTCAAGAAAATTGTGAAGCAACTAATAGCAACGATACAGCAGTTTCCTGTGACCGTTCTTGGATGAAGAGGAGGCATACTTCACTGCATGGAGTTTCAACAATCATTAGTGTCGAAACTGGAAAAGTATTAGACTTAGAGGTGACGTCTAAATATTGTTCTGCATGTTCCTTGCACAAGAAGTATATTGATGCAGGAAAGAAATAGAATGGCAAGAAGCCCATAAAGCTGTTTGTAGAAGAAATTATGCAGGCTCCAGTGGTGGGATGGAAGCTGCAGATATGAAATTCATTTTCCAAAGATCTTTGCAAAAGTATGGAGTAAGATACGTACAGTATTTAGGAGATGGAGACTCTAGTGCTTTCAAGAATGTAGTTGAAAGTCAGCCCTATGGAAAAGATTGCACTATTGAGAAACTGGAGCGTTTAGGCCATATTCAGAAGAGGATGGGTGGACGACTCTGAAGACTTGTTGCAGACAATAAAGGCAAGCTACTAGAGGATGGGAAGCCACTGGGAGGTAAAAACAGACTAACAAAGAAGGGAATTGACAGCCTACAAGTCTATTATGGTGCTGCAATTAGAAGTAACCTCACAAGCTTGGACAGTATGAGGAAAGCAGTATGGGCCATTTGGTTTCATTACTTGTCGACAGACACTACATCTCAACATGGCCTCTGTTCTAATGAATGGTGCAAATTTTTGAAAAGTAAGGAAAGTGAGGAAGCTTATACCCATAAAAATAACCTTCCTAATGAGGTTTCAATGGCCATTAAACCAACTTTTAGAGCACTGGCTTCACCAGAACTGCTAGAAAAATGTCTGCATGGGAAAACACAGACCCCAAATGAAAGTTTCAATGCTGTTATTTGGAAAAGATGTCCAAAGACTGTGTTTGTTTCCAATTTGGTAGTGCAGATTTCTGCTTTGGAAGCTGCAGCAGTGTTTAATGATGGGAATGTGGCAAGGCTTCACATCCTCAGCAAGTTGGGCTTTACACCTGGAGTCTTCACTGAGCAGATACTGCAGATCGTCGATAAGCAAAGAATCGCGAAGGCGGAGACTTCAGTACAGAACATACAAAAAATTGCTAGGCAAAGGATGTAAATTTTGTGTAGAATTTTTTCCAGTATGTGGCCAATAAAAGCACTTAAATTTCACAACTTTTTGCTATTTTCGACCGTTCACTTGCAGATGTGATAAAATTACAGGGGATTCATGCTTATCAACCAGCACATAATGCATTAGTGAAAGGTACGGTGACTCACGATAGTCACCGAAGCAGAACACTAACACGTCATTTACTTGTGGAATTCATGCATTGATAGTAGTGGTCAAAATCGTGACGTAGAAGACCCCTTTGTGGATTCATTATATAACATTTTTTTTCAAATTAATAACGTCTCAGGATTAGTTATCAATGCGGTACCGTGCCGAGACACCGATGTCGGCATTAACATGGCGAATATGTGGACCTAAAGGAAACGAAGGATGGTTGACGTCACTAACAACACGAGAAATCCAAATCAGAACTCCCCATCCATGGAAATAGGTGGTTCTGGACCGTGAATGTTGTTGTTATTAATGCCTTAAAATATTTAAAAATTAGAAAATATGAGATCACAGACAGAAAATAGGAGTTTTGATCAATGACATAAATTGATGGAAAGCTCATTGTCTGAAAGGAACTGCCATGTTACGTTCATTGGTTTAGTCACCTCAGAATCAAACTGTCACCTTCCAGCTAGTCTAGGTCCCAGACTACGACACAGATCAGTCTGTCACCGCAACCTCATAAAAAATATGGGTGTAGAATATAAGGCAATCCGAAACATCGTTCCCCTCAATGAATCCACATCTCCACTAGTAAATAATACGATCTAAGGTACCACATAAAAAATAAACGACGTGTTGTTTATAAACGTACGACAGACATCTAAAACTGAAACATACAAAAGAACGACCCAGAATCTATTTATATAACGCCTGACGTCCCACTTCAAAGGATTTACAGACGACTTTCTTTATTCACTAGATCTATCGTAGCCGGCAACAGATATATATTTAAAATACATCACAAACATATCATTTTTAAGTGCTTGTATCTCTCATTAACAAGTTACAATTCATACATATTACGTACGTACAATGATTTAAAAGCTATGAAACAAATCTGGTTATTAATGATCTTTTCGAGCTACTTCATTTTCGCGACCCAAATTCCAATTCTTCGAAACTTCCACCTATCTTTACTTCTTTTCTCCGTACACAGTCCTCATGTATTGGTCCAGTTATCTGTGCTGCGTCATCTCGTTACTTAATGGACAGAACTATTTCGGCAGAGGTGTGCCTTTCAACATTTATATTGATAAAATTAAATTTCCCTCTAGACATTTGAGTCTCATCTTTTTCTACGATGGCACAAATTTTACTTCATTTCTTCAGTTTCCATAATTTATATTGATGTTCTCCATTTAACTGTTTCCTGGTCAATCCTTTAAGCATGCCGCGTGTCTTGGGATTTTGCAGTGCCTGCAAGATAGGTGGAAACGAGGACGATGCCCCGCATCACACGGCATTTGTGGTTGCCGGTTGGGCAAAGGATACTCGCCTACCTAATCCACATTTATGCTCTCTCTTTTATATTCATTACTGATTTTAGGTAAACAATCGTAATATCCTTACTCCAATCTGACTTATTTTAGTTACATTATCTGCTACGCCGTTTTGTTTCATACTTGTGTGAAATCTGTGACAAAGCGTAAAATTAAAAAAAAAAAAAAAAATGGCTCTGAGCACTATGGGACTTAACATCTATGGTCATCAGTCGCCTAGAACTTAGAACTACTTAAACCTAACTAACCTCAGGACATCACACAACACCCAGTCATCATGAGACAGACAAAATCCCTGACCCCGCCGGGAATCGAACCAGGGAACCTGGGCGCGGGAAGCGAGAACTCTACCGCACGACCACGAGTTACGGGCCGTATAAGTTTTAAAAGAATGATTTTGTAGAGGACAGAAAATTTTCGCTAAATTTATTAATATCACAGATTTAATTTAAAATGAAACGTGTAGCTAGGACGTTACCAATATCAAATACTGATACACAGCAAATTAGCTAGCAAACGTTCTATAACAAAGAAATGCGAGGTTTCGAGCACTTAGATCAGTGACAATGCGTGACTTCTGGACGTGCGAAATACTTTAAGGCGCTTCTGCGTTACTGCCCAACTTCCACTTTTGTGCTATCTGCTCCATTTCTTGATAATTTCATCAGTATTTTACCTTAAATAGCCCTTCTAGACATTTGTAGACGTTATCGTGACTCGTAAAATGCTGTTCGTTAATGTGGACACATGGACTACCACGGCTAACCGCTCAACAACACCGATATGTGTTCTTAAGAACACGGCGGAATCCAACCACGTGCATTAGTAATAGAAACTTATAACTCTGAAAATGAGTGTTTTCTATATCACTAGAAGTTATGAAACTATGAATTTATTGTCCCAGAAAAATAACTACCATAAAAATTTTATGTTAATCTATCATAGCAGTATGCAACAACCTACCTTTCACTGTTTCCTTGTGTTTGCCGTGTTTACTGTTGTTGGATGTAAGTTCCGCCAATTGTGCACCGCTTTTTCCAAGTTCCCAAACATGTTTCAGCACCTCTGTGCCATCAGTAGTGGGTTTATGTTTCATTTAATCTTTAATGTGAACATTTTTACTGAGTGATTACAATATTACCGGAATATTTAGTTCACACAACAATTTGTTTCTTTTAGTTAATACCTTTACACTCAGTTTGCTTGGTTTTTCAGGACCACTTGTGCATTATTTATTGCAGGTAGCTTGTCATCTGAAACTAAACGATGTTGTGGGAAATTCTGTTGGGAGTTAACCTATCATTTTATGCTTTAAACGTAATTTAGTTTGTCGCGATATTTCGTGACTTTTTGTGTGACGAGCTCCTTTTTCTGAGCATGATGACAAAAAAGGGCTTTTACTCACGTTTTTGTGTGGCAAGCCCTTTTTCTGAGCATGATGAGTGCATACAGAGTGTAAAGGTATTAACTAAAAGAAACAAATTGTTGTTTGAACTAAATATTCCTGTAACTTTGTAATAATTTAGTAAAAATGTTCACATTACATATTAAATAAAACAGAAACTCACTGATGTTGGCACAGAGGTGCTGAAACATGTTTGGGAACTTCGAAAAAACGGTGATGGCAGAAATTACATCCAACAGTTTTGTTATAAACTTTCGTGGGAATACTTGGGATCTTATCAAGTTGGACTAACTAGAGATGTTGAACGAATAAATGGTAGAGCAGCAACATAATAAGTTTGTGTTTCTGCAGAACGCTTTCACAGCAATGGTAATAAATCTAAAAACAAATTTTCTAAAACTGGTTATCGGTTTCAATCTACCGCCCTCAAATAAGAATCCACTACGGATCTCGAAAATGAAATTAGATCAATTAAAACGTGAAAATGCAAGGCGCAATTTATCTAACAATTCGAACAGCGTAAATCAGAAGTTGTTCTTCCCGTTCTCAATTCGTCCTATCCTCGATCTAGCACGAATAGACGACCATTCACAGCACGTTATTGGAAACTATCTTTTGCAGCGTGTTGCATATTCTAAACGCCAAGGTACGACGACAGAGACACTCTTCCCTTACACAGTGCACTGCCTCCTCACTGCCTGCCTACCGTGCCACGTGCATGCTACCGGCGCTTAATATTCGTTTCATGTAGGTTGTCGCCTGCGTCACTTCCGTGCGGACGTCAAGACATCTATCAGCAACAGGAATTGTGGTATCACTACAAGGAAGGCGTACTCCCAAATGGCCTATGCTTTAGAGACCACAAAATCAACTCATTATACCTGGTATCTAGTACAAATTTTTGTTGCTATCCGTGAATTAAATGCGTCTTAGAATTTTCTGCAACAGACAATTTGCATCCCTTTTTGCAGGTGTGCACCTTCTGCTGCCTTAAAGTAGGTTAGACAGACTGACGTCTCAGTATCTCCAAATATACCACAAACTGTAATTTTTAGTGTACCGTACTTCAGTCGGTAAAAACGGAACCCTCATAGCGTCACTTTGTTGTCCGTCTGTCTGTCCGACAATTCAGGAATCGAGTTGAAATTTATATCACATAGTAATATCTACGGCCTCTTGTCGCTGTAAAAACGTGAAGCTTACGTGTCACTACAATCAAAAGATACGGCCATTTTTATCACATATTTTGACACTCGCAAACTCATTCATCAAAAACTACATGGTAATTCACGTCGACCTAGAGTCATGAAATTTACCAAGAAGCAAGGTTTCACACTACAACCAAAGGAAAAAAATCCGAAATTTGTTAATTTGTAATCACATCACATAAAAAAATATTTCTTTTGTCATTTTCTATCTGACATCAGACTTGAAATTAATACATTTTCGAAAGTCTTTGAATCCCTGTATCAGATATCTTACCAGTATCAGTTCGATAACAGACAAAAATCATCGAGATCCTCGATTTCCGAAATGCATTATCTGTCTACAAACATAATTAAGTTTGTACGGAATCCTCGGTGTGTGAGTCCTACTCGCACCTGGCCAATTTTCTTTGTCAAGGCCTCACAACGGTTCCAGTTCTGGTCGTAAATCAGTAGAAGGCCGGCCAAGGCTAACCACCTCAAATCAAGCGTTAGTAACACGTCGAAATCCGTCGACGTTTATAACAAAATAATGTGCAGAGTTATCAGTTGCCTCAGCACAGGACAAGCAGAATTAGTAGGCGCCGCAAAAAATCTCATTGGTACCAAGAAATTCGATTACTAGGAACTACATTCATAGACATAAAACCTGCCAGGTTAGCCGAGACCGCTAACGCGCTGCTTCCTCGTGTAGGCGCGCCGGCCCCGGATCGAATCCGCCCGGCAGATTCTGACGAGGGCCGGTATGCCGGCCAGCCTGGATGTGGTTTTCAGGCGGTTTTCCACATCCCACTAGTTGAATACCAGGCTGGTCCCCAAGTCCCGCCTCAGTTACACGCATCGTGGACATTTGAAGCACTTTCGCACTATTTCATGATTTACACTAAACACAGATAGCTGGGGTACACTCATTCCGTTCTGGGGGGTATGGGGGTGGCGGCAGGAAGGGCAGCTGGCTACCCCTTAAAATTAACCATGTCAAATCCGTACTTAACCCTGCCGACCCTTCGCACGATGCGGAACAAAGGCAATAGCAAAAGAAGAAGAAGAAATTCATAGACATAAAAGACGCCTCGGTACGGTGCAATAAAGTATCGGCTTATCGGATTGTATGTAAACTGAAGATTGTAATGGTTCTTTATTTCCGTGACCATTACGGCACTCCAACCCCAGTTCTCAATACCAGTAATATCGTACTACTTTTCTGCAAAGTAACAGACATATTTTTGTGACAATATTCACATTTGGTTTTATTAATGTATAGGTACTCCTATGTATCGATATATTACAGTGATATGGTTCTTGTGTGTATTCATTTCTGTGAGACTGTCATAATCTTTGACTTACTTGTAACCGTTTTGGCGCGAATGCGCACAGAGCAGTCTTTGTTTCACTTTGCAGAAGTTAAGTTGTTATTTCGGTTTGTAAAAGAACAGTCAAGTCTTGTGTTTGGTTAAAGTGGAAATTAAATACATGATGATTGATACAAAACTGTTTTCTTGATGATGTGACAATTAAGAAGAAGTATATGTGAATTTACAAGAAGTTTAATAAAAATGTGGATCGTGAACACCAAGTCAAAAGTTATATCTACCATACCATTGTTCTGATCTGGGATTGTATGATTACTAAGAATTTCCTGAAAAACGCATTTGTCGGGTCTTCAAATATTGCTAAAATACAGATCTGGACCTTCTAGCAGTCAAAGTGGAATCACCCTAGAATCAACAAGATGAACCATAACAACTTCGACGAAATCTACGTGGGAATCCATTCAAGATAAGTGCCAAAATAAATGACCTTTTACAGTGACTTCATTATTTCCATTCTGAGGATACAATCCACAGTCAATAACTTTGTTGTTGCCCGATAAAGCGAACATATGCTGCGTGAGCAACATTATTAATCTGATTTCTAAGCTATTTTGCAAGTGGTGGTATTGTTAGAAGGTGGATTGGGCAGAAAGGAAAGGGAGTGGTGATGTCAGCTGCATCGGTACATTACATGGAATCAGCTGCGACGAGTGAAAACGCGTACCGGACCAGGAGCTCCTGCTTACTAGGCAGGTGGGTTAATGACTGCGCCACCGGGACACAGTGTTTATCGCAACGGCGTGTACTGTCGCGGTACGCCTTACGGGCGACCCACATTCCCACCGAACGCCTCCTATCCACAGTCCCTGTCCATTTCCTTCACGCTCGCTACTCTGAGATTCCCTCAGGAGGTAGGATGCACTTGTGTATACTGTAGTGATCCAGCTACACGCAGCTAACAAAATTAAGACTTCACCTGCTATGTTGTCTAGTTCAGTTATGAATCAAACCGTATATAGTAATCGTGACTCAGTCCTGCCACTAAATTTTCGACAAATTGCCATAAAACACTGAGTCAAACTTGCTCGTTGGAAATCTGATGTGGTGTGGAAAAAACACTCTCTGATTTCTACTAACAGAATTTGGCGATTTTGCCTAACACAGTTAAATACGGTACACCTGCCTGCGTATATGGTTATGATGGTGTGGCAATATGACATTTACTTCTAAGTGAACACAAAGTACTCAGTCTGACACTTGTTATTATGTTTACTCGCATCTACGTATATCGCACCAAGCGAGTGTCAACAGCTCTGCTGTCATTGGCTGTTGCATTTAGCTTTATGGCGGGCGCCCCAATTCGCACAAATACAATGCCTAAATAATTTCACATTAAATTCACTCACAGAAATTACGGTGTACACATGTTTCACACTCACCAAGAGATACTTAAAACAGTAGGCAGTGGCAGCAGCGCTAAAATTAAGAATGACAGAAATAAGCATAGGATTGGAAACAACTATACTAATGGAGGTCAATAATGTCTACATTAATACCAAAATTTCGCTAACTTCACATTTATTTTGAAGAACAGACAAATTGAAGATTAGTTTCTTCGAACAAGTACCAAATAGAAAGTTTACAATTTTAATTGTTCTTTTAGTCTTTGACGAGAGCTAAAGCAGCCAGTGAGGTGCAATGTCGTTGCCAGCTTATCATTGCAGACGGCGTGTTGAAATCAGCTCCAACATCTGTAGATGCTGCATATGAATTCTCATGTGGAATTTTACTTTCCACTCGGCGACGATTTCACCAGTGGTGTATTATAGGCCACTGGATAGTACGCCGTTGTTACAGTTGTTGCCAACATTCAACTTCAGCATTCGCACGAGCGATTTACTATGTCTCTCATGTACAACACTGACGCAACACAGTTCAGTAGAGGTTTTTAAAGTTATTTCGATCGCGGAATTCGTTTACCATGCGAATAACACGAACGCGAACTCGCCACTGTTGGCGGTAACATGCACACTCGTAATAAACAGTTTCTATGCGCCTGTGGCACAATTAACGGTTCATGCACACGGCACTCAGCGACGGCGCTAATATGCACTGAAATTATAAAGTATTTAGAACACACAAACTACAATGTCGTCCGTCCATAGCTATGTTGTAGTCACGCGACGCAGTTCGTTTGGCGGTTTTACAGAAGCCAACTTCTCTGTCCACTTTAAACGTTTTTACATTCCGTTACACGAAGCAGCAGAAATGTATCTCATCGTTAATCACTTTCGTTCGCCCCGACTGTTTCACGACACGATACAGTCAACACACTTTTAACCTCCTTCCGCCTTCTCAGTACAATCATGATTCCACACACGCTCTTCTCACACTATGCGACCCTCACAATCGATATTCTGATCGCTCTCGTCCTGCTTGTACAATATCTCAGGTATAAATTTAGCTTTACAAAGTCATTCCAATCAAAATTGACGCAATAAATGACAAACGAAGAATCAAAATATTTTACGTATTCAGTTGACAAGAAAACCTAATTACTAATGTCCAAAACGGAGATATCATTTGCATACTATTACTTTCAACGAACAGTTACTTATTACATTATAGAAAAAAACAAACACTATGCTTTATCACCAGAAATTCATGTACAACTATGAAAAAAGAAAGAATGCTAGAAAGGAAAAAGAAAAAAAAGTCTTACATAGCACGCAACTAGCGGTGTTTTCAAAATATGCACTGAAGAAGGTGGACCCTTTGCCCCTCTCGACTAATCAGTTATACGAATGCGTGGTGTCTATTCTTTCGGACATGTCTGAAAGAACAGACACCACGCATTGGTATAATTGTCCAGTTGCTAAACATCCGTCCGCCTGAGTTTAACGTTAAGACTGATCGCCTTCTTTGTTGTACAGCATTTGAAAAGAGTGAGCTACGTAACATCTCTGGATTTCAGCCTCTGCCTCCCTTTCATTTCAATTATACTCGTCCATTACAATCTCGATCTTCCATCCAGTGCAGATACATACTTGATACGTCACAACAGGTTGAAAGACAGTAACGGCAAACTATCTTCACTAGAACCTAATCCAGAAGACCTATATAGGAAATCAGCATTACGCTTCATGTTCATTGCCACGGTTATTTTTATATGTAAACAACAAGATTACAATCAAAACAGTTCGAGACCAGATTCATAAGAAACATTGATTTATTGATTGTCGAAGTAAGCATGTTGTTAAGAAGATCGTTCCAATAATCGCGTGGAGTCCATGAAATCCTGTGGCAACGGAAAATGTTGGTCCACAAACTGCATCAGCGATAGTGAAGGGTTCTTTGCATTGTTCATATATTTGAAGCAAAGTGAAACATAGTCCCAATAGTACTGTGAAGAATAGTTCTCGTCATGCTTCAGTGTGGTTGGCCGGCCGGAGTGGCCGAGCGGTTCTAGGCGCTTCAGTCTGGAACCGCGCGACCGCTACGGTCGCAGGTTCGAATTCTGCCTCGGGCGTGGATGTGTGTGATGTCCTTAGGTTAGTTAGGTTTAAGTAGTTCTAAGTTCTAGGGAACTGATGACCTTAGAAGTTAAGTCCCATAGTGCTCAGAGCCATTTGAACCATTTTTCAGTGTGATTAGAACCTGTAAGTCTGTGGTGTTCTCATATTACTGTTACTCCTGATGCAAGAAGAATCGCTATATTAAGAAATTGAATTTGAATAGTGTTGAAAGACTAAATTCCTATTGGCAGTCACAGTATTCTTAATTCAACTGTTGGTGCTAGTCTTCTACTGAAGAAGGCTCAGAAGATCGATACGGAAAACAGAACTTCTGATGCAATAAATAAAATTATTCCTCATCGTAATCCAATTAAGACAAATCCTGTATGTTATACTTCGTATGTTCCCTTTCTGACTACATCCGGTTTTAATGCTTCACATTTTCTATGTAGCTTCTCCCCAGTTGAGTACAACGCCCAGAACCTTAATATAAACACATTAAACCTTCAGTAAAGTCCTTCTTTGGGATATTGTTCAACTCCCTCGTCACATTGGCTTGAATGTCGGTTATGTCGTCAAAGTACTCATCCTTCATATGAATTTCTGCAATTTTTCGTTCCGCGGTAATTTCGTGCTGATAACAAAAAGTCTCGTCACCAGTGATGATTTTTTTTCCCAGAAAAGAGTTGTCCGCATTCAGCATTTCAATCACATCGCGGCAGGCATACAGCCTTCGTTGTTTTTGTTCGGGATTCAAGGTGTGTGGCACAAACTTTGCGCACACTTCTCTTCTTCAAAACATTCTGGACAATGTACACTGCTTGGCTTAGAGATGTTGTTCCGCTACGATTGGTGGCCAAGCTGCCACTGTAATTACTGCGCTGACTCCGCTTATACGTCAGGAACCAAATCAGTCTCGAATCTTTGTGGACGGAGAGTGTACGTTTTCAGCCTTAACATACTATGTACATCCCTTCTTTCATCTTGTCTTCTTCAACACCTATACGGCACCACAGCTCGATAATAAAGATATGGAAATCAAATGAACATTGTAATAGCAAAAGGTTGCCACAATGGATAGAAGTACTGTTCCACAAACTGCGAAAAATAAGTATTACCTCAAACGAACTGTTTATTTCCCTTACATGCTGTAAGCACATTGTAGCAACAACAAAAATAATATCATTTACGGAGATTCAAGATTCTCAGAGGTGGTGAATAAAGGTACATAGTTGTTGTTGTGGTCTTCAGTGCTGAGACTGGTTTGATGCAGCTCTCCATGCTACACTATCCTGTGCAAGCTGCTTCATCTCCCAGTACCTACTGCAGCCTACATCCTTCTGAATCTGTCTAGTGTATTCATCTCTTGGTCTCCCTCTACGATTCTTATCCTCCACGCTGCCATCCAATACTAAATTGGTGATCCCTTGATGCCTCAAAACATGTCCTACCAACCGATCCCTTCTTCTAGTCAAGTTGTGCCACAAACTCCTCTTCTCCCCAATTCTGTTCAATACCTCCGCATTAGTTATGTTATCTCCCCATCTAATCTTCAGCATTCTTCTGTAGCACCACATTTCGAAAGATTCTATTCTCTTCTTGTCCGATCTATTTATCGTCCATGTTTCACTTCCATACATGGTACACTCCATACAAATACTCTCAGAAACGACTTCCTGACACTTAAATCTATAATCGATGTTAAAAAATTTCTCTTCTTCAGAAACACTTTTCTTGCCATTGCCAGTCTACATTTTATATCCTCTCTACTTCGACCATCATCAGTTATTTTGCTCCCCAAATAGCAAAAGTCCTTTACTACTTTAAGTGTCTCATTCCCTAATCTTATTCCCCCAGCGTCACCCCAGTTAACTCGACTACATTCCATTATGCTCGCTTTGCTTTTGTTGATGTTCATCTTATATCCTCCTTTCGAGACACTGTCCATTCCGTTCAACTGCTCTTCCAAGTCCTTTGCTGTCTCTGACAGAATTACAATGTCATCGGCGAACCTCAAAGTTTTTATTTCTTCTCCATGGATTTTAATACCTACTCCGAATTTTTCTTTTGTTTCCTTTATTGCTTGCTCAATATACAGATTGAATAACATCGGGGAGAGGCTACAACCCTGTCTCACTTCCTTACTAACCACTGCTTCCCTTTCGTGCCCCTCGACTCTTATAACTGCCATCTGGTTTCTGTACAAATTGTAAATAGCCTTTCGCTCCCTGTATTTTACCCCAGCCACCTTCAGAATTTCAAAGAGAGTATTCCAGTCAACATTGTCAAAAGCTTTCTCTAAGTCTACAAATGCTAGAAACGTAGGTTTGCCTTTTCTTAATCTAGCTTCTAAAATAAGTCGTAGGGTCAGTATTGCCTCACGTGTTCCAACATTCCTGCGGAATCCAAACTGGCCTTCCCCGAGGTCGGCTTCTACCAGATACATAGCACAGTCACATTAATGTGACCACCGCCTATGTTCGACGTCAAAGTACGATAACCACACACAGAAGGCAGGTGGCAGCACTAACAGTGGAGGGTATAAAAAACGTGTCGGGGTGAGGGGGGGGGGGGGGGGGGGGACGTAGAAAACAGTGTAGTCATTGTCGTAATGTAGGAACGGACCGATTTATCTGACGTCCAAAACGGAATGTGGCTTCCAGGCCAACGATGGAAGCGTTTCCGAAACTGCTAAGTCTGTAAACTATTCACGTGCTGTTGCAGTTGAGTACACAGAGTACGACAAAATGGCGCCACCGACGCAACTTCAGTGCACTACGGGTAATAGATGACAGGGTTGGCCGAAGGCTGCTAAGATATGTGAGGGCGAACTGAGGTACAACAGTTGAGAAGCTGACCGCCCTGATGAGCTACCGACAGTGTCTCCTCCTCAACCGTTCGACGAACATTGCTGCGTATGGACCTCCGCGACAGGCGCCTGATTTATCCACCCTTTCTGACTGCTGTTCATCGTCGAGGAAGGCTGGAGTTTGTACATCAATACTGCAACTGAACGTCCACTGAGATGAACCAGGTTTTATGCTCCATCGGACAAATGGCCGTTGACTTGTACGGCCCTGCAACTATCGTCGGAAGGGTCTTGGCCGGAGGAGGAAGCCTGTGATCTGGGAAATATTTTCGTGGCGTTCCGTAGACGATCTCGTCATTCTGGAAGGCACAATGGATCAATGCAAATATGCATCTAACCTTGGGGACCATGGCCACACCTACAGGCAGTCTGTTGTTTCTCGGCATGACGGCATCTACCAGCAGGACAACAGGACAATGCAACGTGTCACATAGCTGGTAGTGAATGTGTGTGGTTCGAAGAGCACCAGGATGAGTTTTCTGTACTCCCCTAGTCACCATATTCCGTCCTCCCCCCCCCCCCCCCCCCGCACTCCCCCACTTATTTAAACCCAATTGAAAGTCTGTGAGACCACCTCGATTGGGCAGCTCGCGCAATGGATCCACAACCGTGAAACCTAGCGCAGCTGGCCACAGCACTGAAGTTGGCATCGGTCTACATCCCTGTCGGCATCTTCCAGAACATCACTGACTCTCTCTCTGCACGTCCGCGCTGCAAACTGTGGTTATTCAGACATTTGTATAAGTGACTGGAGCCTGTATGTCTTGTGAATAAAATGTAGCGAATGCTTACGCTGGTAAGAGATATTCCGAGACTATTTAATGATGATTTTGAGGCTTTATTGGAGCTACATTCCCCCCCCCCTCCTCCCATTCCCCCCTCTCCTGCCCCCCCCCCCCCCCCCTCTCTACGAATGAAACCAAACACAAAGGCTGCAAATGGAGGGATTGTGCCAGCCAGGCCAGATGAGGTCTTGCACTCTGACGATAACCAAAACATTGTTTACGTTGTCTGTAGTACGATAGTACGTAAGAGCACAGAACCCTCACGCTGTAACTAAAATAGCCGCCAAGGTGGCCGAGCGGTTCTAGGTGTCACAGTTTGGAACCGCGCGACCGTTACGGTCGCAGGTTCGAATCCTCCCTTGGGCATGGATGTGTGTGATGTCCTAAGGTTAGTTAGGTTTAAGTAGTTCTAAGTTCTAGGGGACTGATGACTTCAGAAGTTAAGTCCCATAGTGCTCAGAGCAATTTGAACCATTTGTAACTAAAATATTTCTTTACCCGCAAGTGGGCCATTGTATAACAACTTTTGTAATATGAGGTGATTATAATTCGCATGTTACTACTGATCGGTCTGAAACGATTTTTAACTTCTTGATAATATACCGAAAGAAGCTTTGTAGTAAAAGGCGAGCTATGAATATCGATTAAAATTTTCTCTACAATGCGTAATTAAAAAATTTCATTTTTTTCCTGACGATATGCACTCACACAGCATCGTGAAGAGGGACACCTTTGCTGTCCTAGCTCAAGAGAAATGAACTCTCCAGTTCCAAGAGGAAAAAACTATACTTGGTTGCTAAAGACATTTAGGTGGTTTTACATCTTTGCAACGATGCTGTTGTGCATGTAAGAAGTTTTTGTTTTTAGTCTCTCCTTCTGCTACCTCACTGAGGAGCCATAGAACAGTGCGATGTCGTCCTGTAGAATGGCAGTCCACTCTTTGGCTACTCAGTGTCGCAGTGGGTCAAGGTTTATTTCTGGCCTTGGAGAGCCGACCGCGCGCTGTCAGATCGTGGGCATCACGCTAAGCACGGAAGTTAACGTATAGCTGGGAGAACTCGGTAGCTACGGAGAAACGCCATGTAAGAGGCCTTTGCCCAACTGGAAGGCCACACACCCTCTACAATTCAAACGACACCTCGAGTGCTAAGATGACGTTGTAAGGTGTGCGCCGTATTCTTCATTGGACCACTTACGATCACATCAGGCGATTAGTCAAAGTGTAAAGCGAGGCAGGAACTGCTCATCTCAAACTACCATCCAACTAAAACTTTACTGGTAACTTCTAATGTACTCCTTCCGCAGAAGACCACACCTATGCTCCGCTGCACCATATTTTCGATTTCTTACTCCAGTGACAGTATTTGAGGTACGTTTCAAGGAAGCGAGACATTTACACAACAGCGAAAGTGACTCATAGACGAGTCATTGAACCATAATAGTTGTTACTGGCGTTACACGTCCAGTGAAACATGGGTCCTGATTCGGTCAGCGGTCGCGGATCAATACACATTGGCTAACTGAGTGGTGCAGTTGTCTATCCATCACTGTTGACGGGAACCAAGGCCGCTGATATGTTGACCTTCCTCGGTCATTGATGTATAACGTCGCAAAGCCACGCATTGCAAGAGTTGTCACCCACGTCCACGACATGATATTGCTCAAATTTATGAAAGAACAAACAGTCTTGGTTGCAAAACTGGATTTTTTTTATTTTATTATCCTCCAATAACGCGTTTCGCCTTACACGAGGCAGCTTCAGATTGGCCTAGGAGAAAAAATACAACCTTTCTTATAAATGGCTTGACTCCGGTTTAGCAAAATTGGACTAGCGAGAAAAAATACTGGCAAAACACGATGTTAAGCACATAGGATGCCGCGCATACAAATGTCCCATCATGAAACCGCCTTTGTCAGAAATTGAAAAAAACATTGCACAGTGTCTACATCTACATCTACATTTATACTCCGCAAACCTCCCAACGGTGTATGGCGGAGGGCACTTTACGTGCCACTGTCATTACCTCGCTTTCCTGTTCCAGGCGCGTATGGTTCGCGGGAAGAACGACTGCCGTAAGCCTCCGTGCGCCTTCAAATCTCTCTAATTTTACATTCGTGATCTCCTCGGGAGGTATAAGTAGGGGGAAGCAACATATTCGATACCTCATCCAGAAACGCACCCTCTCGAAACCTGGACAACAAGCTACACCTCAATGCAGAGCGCCTCTCTTGCAGAGTCTGCCACTTGAATTTTCTAAACATCTTCATAACGCTATCACGCTTACCAAATAACCCTGTGACGAAACACGCCGCTTCCCACGCCCGGGTTCCCGGGTTCGATTCCCGGCGGGGTCAGGGATTTTCTCTGCCTCGTGATGACTGGGTGTTGTGTGATGTCCTTAGGTTAGTTAGGTTTAAGTAGTTCTAAGTTCTAGGGGACTGACGACCATAGATGTTAAGTCCCATAGTGCTCAGAGCCATTTTTGAAACACGCCGCTCTTCTTTGGATCTTCGCTGTCTCCTCTGCCAACCCGACCTGGTACAGATCCCACATTGATGAGCAATACTCAAGTGTCCTCTAAGATAAGAGTAAAATATATTTGAATATGACCGATAAAATGTTCAGAAGCCAGTAAACAGTCTAGTGCACTAAAAGCCCAAAACATACTCAAACAAAAATTTGAAATTTAAAAATACATAAAAAACAACTTACTGACGTAGACGATGTTAAATACACGCGATAATCGCCGCAGCAGGTAGTTGCTCTTGTCAATTTTTTTTAAAAATGGCCTCGCGTGGTGTCCTACAAAACACATAACCTCGAGAATAGTCAAGAAATAATCAAAAGCAAACAACGGGCTTGGTCTCACAAGAAGTACGCATATCTGTATAAATAGGAACCAGATTACCTTGTCAGATACGCGGCGCCGTCCACATCCACTAAAACGATATCAAGCCTCCAGAGATGCTTCACACAGTAAATACTTAGGAAGCACAGTTGCTCAAGCTTCTGGCTGTGTGCATAGTACTGGGTATAGAAATGTACAAGAAGTATACGGCTAGTATACGCAACCTACGGCAGATGGCTCATGTAAATTCACAAAGAGAAATACGACGAGCAATAAAGCCATATAAAATATCTTCCTTAAAATTACCGGGTAGATGTTTATACAAATGGGTTATAATAAACAAGAGAAATAAATTTTTAAAAAATCAGTTAAGTAGAAAAGTATATATTGGTGTGGCGCAAATGAATAAAACCTGCACGAGGGAACCAAGAGAACTAATTTCTTAGCGGACCAGGTAATATTATGGCTAAAAATCATTCCATATACTTTTTCCCCTTGAGTCAAAATTAGGTCACAGACGCGCTAAATAACGTCATATAATAGTCAGTAAGCTCAGAAAGTAAGACAGAATCAATAATATTCTATCTGGACGCTCTTGGTTCCCTCGTGCAGGTTTTATTCGTTCGCACCACAGCAGTATACACTTTTCTAATTGTTGATTTTTTTAAATTTATTTCTCTTGTTTATTATGACCTATTAGTATAAACATTTTACCTGCAATTTTAAGGAAAATCTTTTACATGACTTTACTGTTTGCCATGTTTCTCTTAGTGATTACATGAGCTGTCTTCTGAGGGCTGCGTATACTAGCCGTAAACTTCTTGTACGTTTCTATGCCCAGTACTATGTGCACAGCGAGAAGCATACGCAACTCCGCCTCCTACGTATTTACTGTGATGCATCTATGTGGGCTTGATCCCGTTTTAGTGGATTTGGACGGCGCCTCATAGCTGACAGGGTAACCTGCTGCCTATTTATACAGATATGCGTACTTCCTGTGGGACTCAGTCGGTTATTTGCTTTTGAATACTTCTTGACTATTCTCGAGGTGATGTGTTTTGTAGGGCACCACGCAAGGCCTTTTTTAAAAGGCAGGGGCAACTACCTTCTGCGGCTTTCATGTGTCTTTAGACGCGATTTTCCCGTGAATTCAACATCAGCAATTTGTTTCTTACATATTTTTAAATCTTTTTTTGAGTGTGTTTTGGGCTTTTAGTGCATTAGACTGTTTACTGGCTTCTGAATAATTTATCGGTCATGTTTCACACCGCTCATTTTTTTTTTTCTTTTTTCAAATTATGACCACGGCGATTTTCTGATAGGACATTTGTATGCATGGCATCCGGTGTGCTTAACACGATATTTTGCGGGTAAGTTATTTTATTTTCTCTTGCTATTCAAATTTTGCTAAATAGGGGTCATGCCATTTATAAGAAACGTTGTATTTTTTCTCGTAGACCAATCTTAAGATGCATTGTATAAGGTGAAACGCGTCATTGGAGGGTAAATAAAATAAAAAAATCCAGTTTTGCAACCAAGACTGTTTGTTCTTTCATATTGCTGCGGCTAATTGCAATACCACGCAGCGTATGCTGGGATTGCATATTCCACCCTGGTATGTCCCCTATACTCCCATTTGACGCACAATACAGGGTTCAAAACCAGAAACAAATTGGTCTGGGGTAATCTATGACGTACGCATTCTAGGAATTAGATGGAGCACAATTTTCTGAATAATGTTTCGTCAGAGACTGTAGAGAACGTTTCAGTTCGTCGCAGTTCACAGTTTAGAAAAATGAGCATCCAGAAATACAATAATTAACAAGAACAGCTGAACTGTTTGTTCAGATCGTGCAACTGACGCCATGTCGTGATGCCATCCGAGCTTGTCCGGGATTTCTACGTCAAGGCGAAGTGCGTCCAAGAGCTCATTAGGCACGTAACTTCCAATCGTTTTTAACACCACGTTCCACGTTATATTTAATTTTGTGTTTTTCTTCTTATCGAAGTTATTTTATTGGTTATCTTTTGCCACTGTGCATATTCTAATGAACATAATTTTAGTTCTTGAGAATCCTAAATGATGTTGTTATTCTGGTTCCAACAAAAGATCAGTTCTAGTCGATTCGATTTGTGTGGGCTGTAATGCGACAACTAGTTTTGTGTAATGTACTGCAGGCACAAGGGAATTTACATGGACTGTTATCTATTTGCACTTGGACGGTAGCACCATGTCACTGATCGTGTAGTAGACTTCTGAACTAGTTTTTTTTTTTTTTCATGTTTCATGTATGTGAAAGTGCATCCGCACCAGGGACTCTACTGGAACGTAAAATCTTTAATAAGTGTTCAAGTTTCCAACATATTGTGCACACCCACAAGAATTAAATCAGTCGTACATGAAGTCTTCTCGTTGTAGGACGGAAAAACTGAGTGGAGCAGTCTTGAAAACTTATACAAAGCAAGAAACAGAGTAATTCTAATCTCCCAGGCGGCATTTAGACGACAGAGAGCGGGGCACATTTCAAATTGATGCCATGAATAGGCCCTAAATAAGAACATCCCAGTCGAAGATCAGATTACAAGAAGAATAGAAGAGTAGTGTGTTCTGCTTCAGTATCGACCGACGACTTAGTACTATCTGCTATGGCGTTACTATGGCCTCAGTGGCAGAGCGCCTGTCACACCGTTGGGCTGCTTACCAAGCGTTAGTCTCTGACCCGTCCAGCTAGACAGCCCTCCTTTGTCAAGAAAGTACTGCTGGTGAAAATTTGCTGTTAGCAAACGTTCTCGTTTGTCACTTATGTCGACTGTAAAACTGCGCTTCGAAGTGACTATACTACGTTTCGTTAATTCCATTACACCACTCCTCAAAAAGAATTTAACGGAGAAGCTCTTGCTTTTTGCATAAAACCTTCTGTTTTCTTTTTACAAAAAATCCATTAAGCAGCATCTACAGGGTCCCACAGGGAATGGCCAATATTCAGTGACATGACTGGAACGGTCATTCGAAATGAAAAGATCAAGTAAATGTGGGTTCTAATATGCATACCTTAAGAGCTATGAACACTTTTTCAGTAGAAGAGACGTGTTTCATAGCAGCGAAGGTGCACAAATACTCATAGCTCTTAAGATATGTACTTTTAGAGTCCATGTTCATTACACATTTTCTCCTTGCTTTGGTCCATACGGCAATTTTTCAAAATACGAAAAGCGAAGAGTTTTCATTAGAAGAGATTTGTTTCACTGTAAGGAAGTGAGGAAGTAGACTTTTTTGCTTCTAATCATCATTCCTATCGTACCCCTGAATATTGACCACGCTACACCTACACCATATTTCGCAAGCCAGCAAACGGTGTGTGGCGGAGGGTACTTTTGGTACCACTAACTGATGCCCAGTGCCCGTTCCACTAGCCAATGCCGTTGGAAGAATGATTGTCCGCAAGCTCTACTTTCTCGAATGTTCTCGTCTTGGTCATTAAGGGAGATCTACGTGGGAGGAAGTAATATGTTTTCCGACTCTTCCCGAAAAATGCTCACTCGAAACTTCAATAGTGAACTTATCCGTAGTCCACACTGCCACTTATAACGTCTCTCTCTGAAGTGTGCTGAACATCTCTGTAATGATCTCGCGCCGACTAAACGAACCCGCTCTTCGTTAGATCTACTCTATCTCTTTCATCAATCCTACGTGGTAAGGATCATAGATTGATAGATAATGATCAAGAATTACCTTGTAAACCACTTCCTTCACGTATGAGTCATATTTTATTAAGCTTCTTCTTATGAATCTGGCATCTGCTTTTGCTACTGCTTGTTTTATGTGGCCATTGTTTTATGTGGCCATTCCACTTAAGGTCACTCTGGATAGTTATTCATAGATACTGTATGGTACATATTGTTTCCAGAAATTTGTCATCTGTAGTGTAGTTGTACAGTAATGGACTTCTTTTCCTATATATTCCTCCTGAGACTTTCTGTATTTGCTTTACTTAGGCATCACTCGTTAACTGTTCTTTTTTAGCTAATTCTTTTGTCAGGACACCTACCTACTTCCTCAGTTTCTGGCAGAGAGGACAATTACATTTAGACCCATACAGTGTGTCCCGTATGCCCCTGAAATCCAGGTATGCAGCAACTGAATTGCGCTGTCATCAGACGGTGGTGGAGGTCGGGATGTGGTTGCAGACATTACGCACGTGTACACGCAAATATCCACTGACTACAGTCATTCTCGAAAAGTCTGTCTCATACGCACATTAAAGTGAGCAAAAAGTTCTTGCGAAGCAAAGGCGCATGCATGTGATTAAACTTCCGTCACAATAACTTCTTTTGATACGTAAAACGAAATTTCAGTAATTGGAAACAGAGGCGCCACAAGGTTTTGAGATTACTCAAACACTTAAGCTTCTCGTTGATAGTGGAAAAATAATTTAATCGGCTTTCTGCGGCTCATCTTGTGGATTCCGTTAAATTTGAGACACAGTGTGTACCAAATAAAACATTTTTGTTTTCTTTGAAACTCTACAATGATGTGCATTACTAAGACTGTTACAGTCAGAGACTATCACTTAGCGACTGATCAATACAATAAAGTCTGACAACACACCCTCACGGCTTGACTTCTGCCAGAACTTCTCTCCAAGTTTACGAACTGCACAGAAGTTCTCCTATAGGTCTTGATGGACTAGCAATCCTCGAAGAAAGGATATCACACTGAAATGGCTTAGACACTTCCAACGTTCCATATCGAATACGTCACTAGAGTGGAGCGTGGACTGTTATGATACTTCCTGATGTACTACCACTGAGTCCGTGTACAAAACGGGGACTCGAACCCACAAAAGGCAAGTATCTGTATTCCAGTCTCAATGTGGCAAGAAGTTATAACCTGCCACGAAGTTACCCAGCAGCACACACTTCCTTGCAGGGTTACAAATTTTCTAAACAAATTGTGATCTGTGTGAATCTCTCTGTGATAATGGAAATAAAATGAGCGTACGGCATCGTTGGTCGGGAGACCCCATCCGGGGACGTTCGGCCGACAAGTGCAAGTCTTATTTCAGTCGACGCCATATCGGGAGACTTGCGCGCCGGTAATGAGGATGAAATGCTGATGAAGACAACACAACACCCAGTCCCCGAGCGGGGAAAATCTCCAACCCCGTCGGGAATCGAACCCGGGCCCACTTGCATGGAAGGCGAGTACGTTACCACCCAGCTAAGCAGGCGAACTATGTGATAATATTTATATTTCAATCAGAATACCAGTTCAGATTTATTGGTAATCTGCACAAAGTCTTACCCCTCAAGTAGTATATCTGCCGAACAACTATGCACGAATGATTGATTTGAGGAAAATGCAGACAACTAAGCCAAAATAATATGAATTATAGGCCCAGATGGAAAACGTCTGCGCCATGAAGACGTACTTCGACAGAGGTCAGGATATTAACGAACACATCCGGGATGACTTCGAGGACACAGTTGTCGCACCCAGAGATGCTTCACTGAGAACGGTTACAATTTTAAGTTCCCATTATAATATTTAACTATGTAACACATCTTATTAATGACATACACAGAGTCTTTCATTCAACTTTGGTCTCCACTCTACGCAGAGCCCTCCGTATACGACTGGGCCTCTTGTTACGCCGGAGGTTTTCGGAGCATAGTTTTTTTTCACACGCCCTGTTTCCGTGCTTCTGACTATGTGGTTTCTACGTTAACTTGATGCCTTCAGCTCTTATGAAATATAGCAGTTTTCACCCGTCAGTAGCTTTTGGGAACACATGAGAGCGTCAACGTTTAGAATGCAGAGGAAGCCCGGGCTTCCACACTCCATCACCCGGTATCTGTGTTACTAAACGGGTAACACGGTGCACAGTGATCACTGCCGGTTACAGGTTGCGTACCTAACGGCTTATAGGGGCAATAAAAATTTGAGTTCTAGTTTTCCTCATAATTACGACCGAATTTAAAAATTTTAAACGCTCTTATAGCCTTCTCAGTAAGTGGTATTATCTTATATTAAAGGATTAACACAGTGTGACAAGTGTAACAGTTAAAAATTGTTTATACTCGTATGTGTTGAGGCAGAGTAACTCAGCGCAAAAATTACCCAGAATATATTCATACAGTATTTGAGAGAGAGAGAGGGAGAGCACTTGGCAACTTCGAACAAACTTTAAAAATAATTCCGAAGCTTTACAAAAGTTTTTCTCGCTGACACTGCCCATAAAGTAATGAAAGGAAATAAGTTCATCGCTTACTACATTTTCGCTGCTCACGCAGTAAAACTTCAACATCAGCATGACATTTTAGTTTATCACTTCTATAATACTAACCATTCGCAACATATTTTGCGGAGAGTATCCAAATATACCACCGACTGTGCCTGCAAAATTGTGTAATTGTGTATATACTTCAGGCGGTATGAAGTCATGAACATCGAGGTGCGTGAAAAACTAGCTTTTGCTAAACCAAAGTGCGAATTAGTCAGACTACACTCGCCCAATGTTTGATAATGAGAGCACTTGGCGACTTCCAACAATCTTTAAACATAAGTTCAATCCTTTTCTAAACTTTTTCTCGCTTACATGCTTAGGCTGTCACTTCATAATGCGAATCCATTTCCTCAATCAGTGCGTTACCTCGTTCAGTATCTGACACTGGATCTACCTACAGCCGCACGAATACTCCGCAAGCCCCATAGTGGGGATTTGGCGTACCAGAAAGGGCGATTTTCTTTCCTGATTGATTCGTGTATTGAGCGAAGGAAATATGCCCTAATCTCTTTTCTTCCCATGATCTCTATGCCAGATATAAGATGGCGGCAGCATGAGGGTCACACTTTTTTCTTCCAGTAGAGGTGCGCTAAATGTACCTAAAGGTGCGTCCACTTGGTAGCTTTTTGTCCCGTTCAACTTAGCGCATGCGCATAATATTCCAACAGCATAACTACACAAGTGCAATTGTGTACGCGTAATTTCCTAGAAATGGAAGCCGTGTGTGAAGCGCATTGCTTCCCGCCTTCGGTGGGATCCTTTGTGCTTTTTAACAAACGACAGGCAGCTGAGACTCATGTGTGTTTCATTCTGTATTGTATTGAGCTTATGTTGCGAGGCGATTTATGTGCAGTAATGTCTGTTGACTCCAAAGGAAGCACATTTAAATATATAGATGAATACAGACAAAGAAAAGTCGTTTGGAATACCGTTTATAAAGATTATTTGAATAATACTTTGAGGTGTGATGGCCTGAACGTCAAATATTAGGTAAAACCCTCATTTGATGCAAAGAACAAACTGCCATAAATTTCGAAGAAGGAAAAAGAGAAGAATAAGCCAGAAATTTATGAAACGTGTGTATGAAAATTGTGGATGAATATTCTTGCTATGATAACTTAATAGCAATTACTTAGGAGCCTGGCATCTGAACAAACGAAATGTTAGGGTATGTGTACAGCACCAAAAAGCTACCAGAAATAGAAATGAAGCGCACTGAGGGTGCCAAAAATTCAAACGTGAAAAACACAGCTACCCTTCTAGTGGATTTGTGTGTCTGCGGCATTCCCATATTTGTCGAGCCCGAGGATGTGTTAATCTACATACGAAGTGTAACTGGCATAACTGCAGATATTTCTGTTGACAACTGAGGACATTGTATTGAACGACATTACATCAATATTTACGTCAATTGCAGGCTACTAACTACAGCCACTACAAGTCTTATGCTTTTAGATTGATCAGTACCTCCAAGTATGTGTGGCAAAAGCAAACTACACTACTGGCCATTAAAATTGCTACACCAAGAAGAAATGAAGATGATGAACGGGTATTCATTGGACAAATATATCATACTAGAACTGACATGTGATTACATTTTCACGCAATTTGGGTGCATAGATCCTGAGAAATCTGTACCCAGAACAACCACCTCTGGCCGTAATAACGGCCGTGATACGCCTGGGCATTGTGTCAAACAGAGCTTGGATGGCGTGTACCGGTACAGCTGCCAATGCAGTTTCAACACGATACCACAGTTCATCAAGAGTAGTGACTGGCGTATTGTGACAAGCCAGTTGCTCGGCCACCATTGACCAGTTGGTGAGAGATCTGGAGAATGTGCTGGCTAGGGCAGCAGTCGAACATTTTCTGTATCCAGAAAGGCCCGTACAGGACCTGCAACATGCGGTCGTGCATTATCCTGCTGAAATGTAGGGTTTCGCAGGGATCCAATGAAGAGTATTATGGTTCAAATGGCTCTGACTACTATGCGACTTAACTTCTGAGGTCATCAGTCGCCTAGAACTTAGAACTAATTAAACCTAACTAACCTAAGGACATCACACACATCCATGCCCGAGACAGGATTCGAACCTGTGACCGTAGCGGTCACGCGGTTCCACACTGAAGCGCCTAGAACCGCAAGGCACACCGGCCGGCAATGAATGAAGAGTAGAGCCACGGGTCGTAACACATCTGAAATGTAACGTCCACTGTTCAAAGTGCCGTCAATGCGAACAAGAGGTGACCGAGACGTGTAACCAATGGCACCCCATACCATCACGCCGGGTGATACGCCAGTATGGCGATGACGAATACACGCTTCCAATGTGCGTTCACCACGATGTCGCCAAACACTGATGCGACCATAATGATGCTGTAAACAGAACCTGGATTCATCCGAAAAAATGACGTTTTGCCATTCGTGCATCCAGGTTCGTCGTTGAGTATACACCATCGCAGGCGCTCCTGTCTGTGATGCAGCGTCAAGGGTAACCGCAGCCATGGTCTCCAAGCTGATAGTCCAAGCTGCTGCAAACGTCGTCGAACAGTTCATGCAGATGGTTGTTGTCTTGCAAACGCCCCCATCTGTTGACTCTGGGATCGAGACGTGGCTCTACGGTCCGTTACACCCATGTAGATAAGATGCCTGTCATCTCGATTGCTAGTGATACGAGGCCGTTGGGATCCAGCACGGCGTTCCGTATTACCCTCCTGAACCCACCGATTCCATATTCTGCTAACAGTCATTGGATCTCGACCAACGCTGGCAGCAATGTCGCGATACGATAAACCGCAATCGCGATAGGCTACAATCCGACCTTTATCAAAGTCGGAAACACGATGGTACGCATTTCTCCTCGTTACACGAGGCATCACAACAACGATTCACCAGGCAACGCCGGTCAACTGCTGTTCGTGTATGAGAAATCGGTTGGAAACTTTCCTCATCTCAGCACGTTGTAGGTGTCGCCACCGGCGCCAACCTTGTGTGAATGCTCTCAAAAGCTAATCATTTGCATATCACAGCATCTTGTTCCTGTCGATTAAATTTCGCGTCTGTAGCACGTCATCTTCGTGGTGTAACAATTTTAATGGCCAGTAATGTATTAATGTTTATTTTCCCCTGGGCGATTAGTCGGGTGTTGAAGTGTGACACGTGGACGCAAGAGGTAAGTCTGTATCGACAGGCAGAGTCCACTTACAAGTTAGTGGTCCAGTAACGACCATGCAGATAACGTCAGGTCGTAAAGTTTGTAAATGTGTTTATGGGGAGGCTGTTCGACAGACAAAAAACAACCAACTCACTGATGTGTGTACATTGAAGATACCACATATAAAAATGTCTGCACTTATACCCTATACACCCTGCATAATTTTACAAGACTAAAGTTATGTAAACAACTTTTTCATTAAATAGAATACACGCGACGCATTTGGAAGTTAATTAACCTTCACATAATGACTAAGAATCTCAAGTAAGTATTTCTCAGTTTCAGGAATAACCACTGAAATGCTTTGTTTCGAAATTCGAAATAAATTATTTAGAATGATTTATAAGTCGCCAATTACTAACTCACGAAATCTTGTTGTCAGTCTTCTCACTGAAGTTTCCTCAGCAGATAATATAAAATCTCGCTGCGACTTCCTTCTGAAATTTGAAAAAAAAATCTTTATTGTCACTTTTTATTTCTCGTTCCTCTCTTATTTTGATACCTCTTTGCCTACAGTCGCTTTTGCGCTTTGTTTTTCTGTCGCCTTTTCATCACAATAAACGCAGCACAATCTCTCGAGCAGAGAAGGAGATCAATAGCAGACTACTTATGCAATGAGGCAACATGTGGACACGAGAGCCCATACGTACATGCGCTCTTTTCATAAATTTGTGTGCCCGCCCTTTTATTTCTGTGCGACTGCGACTGCGCACAAGGACAGAGGTATCGTGTGGACATATCTTGACAGACATTCGCGACAACTACCACCTTCTTACAAAAATCCTAGTTTTAAGTTCCTCGAGCATTTCTGCTACACTTTTGTAAGGGCTACACAAATCTGTTACGATCCTAGCAGTGGGTCTCTGAATTCGTTCGATATCTATTGGTATGCACATTAGGTAAGGACTCCAAACATTGGAACAGTACTCTCGAATTGGTCACACTAGCGTCTTGAATGCGAGTTCATTTACAGATGCATTTTACTTTCCCAGAACCTTCCTAACGACTGTAAGTCTACCGTTCGCCTCTTCAAATGCTGGTTCTACGTGATCGCCCCGTTTAATATCACTTGTTAATATTACCGCTAAGTATTTACACGGTGTGATGTGTTCAAGATGTTCACCAGTATTCTGTAATATGATACCTGTCGTGTTCTATTTCTTTTTTATATGCATAGCCTAAAACTCACCCACGTTTAAAGAGAGCTATCACTCATTTCACCAAGCGATTTTTATTAAAATCTGTTGCTAAGTTTTGCAAGAGCGCTACGCGAAACATACTACACATTATATCGCTTATCGCTTCAGGAAACTCCTTTCGTTCCGCGAATAACTATCAGTTTGAGTGAAGAAATAGTAATTTACGTCATTGATCCGCGCTATTTTGTCTGCTGATCCTATGTTAGAACCACTCAGGAGACCCGATTGTTTAAGTAGTCCTCTGTCCGTTACTTCATCGCAAAGCGTCAGTTTGGCAAGGCCTTGTTACCGACTATTAGGAACAAAAGGAGCTGTACAAGCAAGTCTACGATTTTGTACAGATTGTGCACTAGTACAAAAGAACCCCGAGTTGGAGAGGCTTAAAAAAAAAGTCACTGTAGGTGGAGTCGCTTTCATTTACCGACAAGATGCTAAAATCTTGTTTTACAAACTTCCAAGACGGCTTTCATCACCACCTGTCATGTGAAAAAATGCTGCTGAAGAATAGTCTACGCGAGACATTTCAATGCGTTACGTCCTTCAGAAACACGCGGAAATGTATGATGCGTTAGATCAACATATTTTGCGAACTCTTAAAATAAACTTGCGAATTGATCAAGAGGAATCAAATAATGAATTACTATAACCAGTCACAATTACTATTTCCATTAAGCCTTTAGGATGATTACACCATTATCAGATGAATTCACACCACCAAATAAAGTGTGTGTAAATTGTATGTGGGACTTTTAGTGAACCTGTGGCCTTCTATGGAAGCAAAAAGCAAAAACCAAAACATTGTTTTAGTACAAGTCTCAAAGTGGAGGTTGTCGATAGATGCAGGAACACTATGTGCATAACGTCCTCCGCACAGTACGTAGACGTGTAGAGTACTGATGGAGACCTTTCATCGTTGCGAGGCTGTATATTGTAAGCTACTTTGGTTTGCTGCACGAATATTCCGTCAAACATTAATAAAGGGTTCAAGGAGGAAGAAAGGCTTTAAAGGAGACTGATTGTAAAACACTCGTGAGAACCATCCTCAAATGTGTGGGATCCCTGCCAGACAGGACTGACAGGTGATATTCAACATATGCAAAGAAGATCAACACGAATGCTCACCGGCGTTTTGGATTCGCGGCAGAGTGTCGCGGAGATGCCAAGAAACTTGAACTGATAGACGCCTGGAGACAGACGCGATCTCTTCTGTGAGGTCCGACTCACATAGATTCAAGAGCCAGTTTTAAGTGAAAAATCGAGGATTATTCTATAGCATTTTACACATCGCCCCCGTAGAGATCGTAAACACAAGATCTGACTAACTACAGCGTACGCAGAGACTTCTGGGTAACCGCGCTACAAACGCGGTGACATTAAGTGAATGCATATTACGACAAATGATATGATCTCTCAGGTTTTCCGATGTGATGGAATAATACCATGTTTCCTGGTCACTCCTCTGATTAAAGGTTTCGGGTGAGCAAATTTATTATGTATCGGTGCTGAATCATATTCGATCATTCACAAAAAATTTGTGACATGTTCGTCTCGACATGTCTGTTAATCCCTCGGATCTATCTAAACTCCAGAATTAAATCATTCAGAAACAATTAGGCCTGGAAATGAGCGTTTTGAGAGTAAGATCCGTCCTGTACAGACACATTATTTGTGTTGCAGATCAGAGGACTGTTTTACAATGCGAGTTCAGTACAGAATGTATAACTTTGCCAACAGGTACACAAAATCGCTAAGTGTGTATCCGATTTGTTAATTCTTTTCATGTTCATTGATATTTTGCATGAAACCCAAAAATGTAGTTTTCCCTCTTGAATTAGTCACAAGCATCACATAGATGAAAACATCTCTATAGTCGATTTTTGTCTCTAGTGAAGCCAGCAGAAGACATCGTACTTTGTGTACTAAGCATTTTGAGAAGCATAGCTTGTTGTTTTTCAACTTACAAGCTAGTTTTCCCACTGACACAGCGTTTGCCAAACACGGTCTTCGGCACGTTCTCTATTTTTTCACAAAGGATGTAAGCTGTGGCATAACTGAAATGCATACGGCAGCATCTGTTCCTTAGAGTTCTGCAGTCCATTGTAGGGAACTGAAAATCTTCGCAAATGGAACACCGCATCAAACGAGGACAACTTCCATGGAACTGAGAGACAACTAAATATGAACATTTTGCAATCGACGATGTAACATACGAAAGTAAAGAAAGCATGGCGACTCCAGCAACACTTTTCTGCAAATTGTTTGTATTTATGCACTTAACATTTCGACACGTTATTATAAATATGTATGTACGGCTATGTATCGCGGTGCTTTTCCTTGTATTTATTTATTTTAGTATCATGGTCGAGACACTTAACTGTTTCGGTGCAATCCTTTCAACTGGCGAGTAAAGTCGACGGTAGCGGCTTGTTCGTGGAAGGTAGGTCGCGCCCACGGAACTTTGACAGCTTGCGCACAGACGCAGTCTCAGCACGCACACGCGTGACGGCCTAAGGCCGCCTTCGAAACCATCGCCACGGACGCGCAGAACAGACTGCAGAGCCGATCGCGTCGGCCGCATTCCAAGCCGCTGTTCCTACCGTGCGTTCAAGTCTCCCCCCACTCCTCAACCGAGCAGATAACTACTGTGTGGCTGCGCAGATGCCCTCTGCCGTCGCGTTCTGGTACTGCGAAGCTACTGCTGACTGCCCGCCGTCTTTAAATGTCACTTCTACATCGCGTTCCGTAGACATCGTACTAAAAGTGCCCCTTCAGAAATTTCCACCGCTTCAAGTTACACTTAATTTATAATTACGTTACTTGACAAGAATGAGGGAAAAAATATTCATTGTGACCAGCAGCTGTCGGCAGCACCCGGACAATTATCCTAAAACAAGTCCGACGAAAACATTTAAACGACAACGTGGTCTTCAGACTTCTGAAAACGTAATAAATACTATAACATTATTGCATTATTAGACTGAGACGCCGTCAGTTAGCTCCTTGTTTAGCGTTGCACCGTAATTGAATACTGGTCTTTTCTCTGAAAGTTGTTTTGGATATATTTGCATTTTTTACTTTATAATGTTTGAAACCCTGTTAATTCCGGGCATCCCGTGACGTCTACGTCAACGATAGCTTATTGTGTCCCGCTGCTTTTCCACATAACCTCAGACATTGCATCAAGCACAGACTCCAATGAATCGTCTCGCAATATGGAACATTCAGTGTATCGTATTTAATCATACCTAAATCCGTGAGCAGTCTACTTTGTGGTGATATTAGAACTATTACTCTTTCCCCATGCATGTTGACAACGATGATTTTTGTACGCTTGGTCTATGAACTCGTATGACAAGTGAAAAAATCCCATTTTTTATACACGTCGGCTTAAAGTTGTATTATGCTATCCTTTAGCGATCTTGTAGAGTGTATGTCTGAGTGCTTTTATAAAGTGTTATGCATCTAATCTTTCGTCGCGTCATCAATAGATGCCTCGAAACTCGCAGTCCTCGAAACAGACTTTTTTTTGTTTGTACTCATCCGGGCTCGCTGCGTCGTATATTTATATACACACATCAAAAAAAAGTTTTGCATCACCTCGGTTCCGAGAGTTTCGGAACCTGTACAGAAAATTGGAATAGAGATCAACATGAACATCATTTCGCCCCTTTTTATTGCTCATGAAAATCACACATTGTATGTTGTATCACCACACAGCGAGATCTTCAGAGCTGGTGGTCCAGATTGCTGTACACACCTGTACCTCTAATACCCAGTAGCACGTCCTCTTGAATTGATGCATGCCTGTATCCGTAGTGGCATACTATCCACAAGTTCATCAGGGCGCTGATGGTCCAGATTGTCCCACTCCTCAACGGCGATTCGGCGTAGATCCCTCAGAGTGGTTAGTGGGTCACGTCGTCCATGAACAGCCCTTTTCAATCTATCCTAGGCACGTCGATAGGGTTCATGCCAGGAGAACATGCTGGCCACTCTAGTCCAGCGATGTCGTTATCCTGAAGGAAGTCATTCACAAGATGTGCACGATATGGCTGCACTATCGGTCGGAGGATGGTGTTCACGTATCGTACAGCCGTTACGGCGCCTTCCATGACCACCAGCGGCGTACGTCGGCTTCAAATAATGCCACCCCAAAACAGCAGGGAACCTCCACGATGCTGCACTCGCTGGACAGCGTGTCTAAGGCGTTCAGCCTGACCGGGTTGCCTCCAAACATGTCTCCGACGATTGTCTTGTTGAAGGTATATGCGACACTCACCGGTGAAGAGAACGTGATGCCAATCCTGAGCGGTCCATTCGGCATGTTGTTGGGCCCATATGTACCGCGCTGCATGGTGTCGTGGTTGCAAAGATGGACCTCGCCATGGACGTCGGGAGTGAAGTTGCGCATCACGCAGCCTATTGACCGAAAGCTGCACGAAAAGCATTATTCAACGTGGTGGCGTTGCTGTCAGGATTCCTCCGAGCCATATTCCGTAGGTAGCGGTCATCCACTGCAGTAGTAACCCTTGCGCGGCCTGAGCGAGGCATGTCATCGACAGCTCCTGTCTCTCTGTGTCTCCTACATGTCCGAACAACATCGCTTTGGTTCACTCCGAGACGCCTGGACATTTCCCTTGTTGAGAACCCTTCCTGGCACAAAGTAACAATGCGGACGCCATCGAACCGCGATATTGACCGTCTAGGCATGGTCGAACTACAGACAACACTAGCGGTGTACCTCCTCCCTGGTGGAATAACTAGAACAGATCGGCTGTCGGAACCACTCTGTCTAATAGGCGTTGCTCATGCGTGGTTGTTTACATCTTTCGGCAGGTTTAGTGACATCTCTGAACAGTCAAAAGGACTGCGTCTGTGATGGAATATCCACAGTCAACGTCTATCTTCAGGAGTTCAGCAAACCAGGGTGATGCAAAACTTTTTTGATGTCTGTATATGGACAATATATATTATGTTATTAGACCAAGACACTGTTGTGTTCGATTACGTTATATCAGGTGGTCTTAACATCGCTCACGCGGCAGACTGCCACACAAAGGAGCCCCGGTTCGATTCCCGGCTGGGTTGGGGGTTTTCTCTGTTCAGGGACAGGGTGTTGTGTTGTCTTCGTTACCATCATCTCATCCCCATCGACATGCAGGTCGCCGAAGTGGCATCAACTGAAGAGACTTGCACCAGGCGACCGGTCTACCCGACGGGAGGCCCTAGCCACACGACATTTCCAACATCGCTCTGATATCGCTGTCTTAATTGCTGGCCATGTGATATCGCTGTCTTAGCTGCTGTCACTATTGTATAAGTTTGCTCCTTTGATATTAGTGGAGCTATAGTAAGCATTAAACTTTAGCCAGAACCGCTATTTGGGAAGTTGTCGAATTATGAAAGTTTATTTCATATTGACTCAACTGTCAATACGCCTGTCAAGCAACGTCCTTATGAAATAAACTTTCATAATTCGACGACTACGGAATTAACTGCTCCAGCTAAAGTTTAACTACGACACCACGGACATCAAAGGAGCAAACTTATACAGTAGAGACAACAGCTAAGACAGCGATATCATGTGGTTATCAAGACCAACTTATATAACCTAAACATAGCAGTCACGCCGAAATAGGTCTATTGTCATAAAAATATAATCGAACACATCGGAGTCTCATAGCATAATATATAACGTTCTTATACGATATTTTTACTCACATCTAATAGATAAGACGTTTTTTTTTTACTCATATGTAATCATATGCTGTTTTTTAAGACCAACCATTAATGTCATCACTTTACCGGCGATAAAATTCTACTAACTAATCCATTCGCATTGTATGCTACATAGCTATTAGGATTCTGAAGCAGGTTCGCAAACTTCAGTTCATACGTTTATGAATATAGGAATTAGTTAAAGCTACATCTACACTTGCCATAATACAAACTTTGTGTTTTTTGAATAACTATAAAACCAATTTTATTTTGGTTCCAACAATACATGAGAGTGCCTGTAGAATAGTTCAAAGGCAAGACTGTATCAAAATTGTCTCTACACATCTGTTTTAATTTTCTGCACTTCTGTTTGAATTCGATAGTAAGATTTATGTTTTAATTGTTTTGGTACTGGAGCATATGCTCGTGATCTGTAAAATACGTCAAATAAATACGGAAATAAATCCTTATCGGTTGATATTTCTCGCACACTACATTATTAAATATATGAATTTGATTTTTCTTTGCCTGGAGATGAAATAGTCCTGCTTTCACTAAATTCGTGAATGTTAAACTATTAATACCCAGTATAAATATTTTGTGTCGGAGGTGCTGGACAATTTCATGAATCTTAAAAACTGTATTGTATAATACACAGCACAAGTGTGTTTGATATTTGCAGGAAGCAAATGTTACACATAGGCAGCTGTATTAAGAATGGAACATTTTGACAGTTTCATTGGGCATTTCTATTGTGCAATGCATGGCTGATTACCTTTTTGGAACCCGAAGACGGTCAGATTCATGACTGAAATAGATCGCCTTTCATTAAAATAAAATTGTGTAGCTTCGTAAAACGTATTGCAATATTTAACCCCACATAAATGTTTACGAGTGACTCATATTTGAGTTGAAATATTGTTTTAAACCTACACACACATTTCCGAATCCACTGATATGTGTGAACTATGTCATAAAAAATTACTTTTCGAACAGTTTAAGAGATCAAATATACAGCTCTTATGCAGTTGGGTTGTAGTTGTCCGTTCCGTTTCCTTCTTCTTCTTCTTTTTCTATACTGCACACGCAGCCGCTTACCAGAAGCATGTAATGAAGGCATTTTATTGTTCCCTTCATCTCGTTCTCAAATGGATAAAATGTTTTTTCCTACGAATGTGTGCTGGTACACGAGGGAGAAAAAGGTTTTTAGCAAATTATATAATTCGCCCAGCACTGCATAATGTGGAGAGTGTTTCAAAACTGCAGGTCTAAATTATACAGACGGCAAATGGTTGTGAACTGAACATTTAGAAATAACGTAACAGTGGTGATAAATGAATATTTGACGTGGAACGAGATGGCGAACGTGCAGCGAGTGCGAGGCACTTGTTTGTTAGCTGCTTTTGTTTCATAATGAAATACTGCTGCCACATTTACTAACAAAACAACGCACATTGGAATTTACCATGCTTTCCTATGATACATGGTTGTCGAAAATGGAACTTTACTCATTACAATAACTTGCAGCAAGCGTGTTACCGTCTGTAGCACCTAGGAAGCCAAACGAATATATGGAAAAAAATCAGCAACAAGCGCCAGTCTAACTGGAAGAAATTTACAGGGTAGTAGGTTGTCCATACCATACAGGAGTGGCAGAAGGATCACGACAAAGAACGATCCGCAGAGTAGGAATAGATAATTCTAGATCATATGCTTCAACGATAAGCAGTCGACAACTAACTTACGAAAAGCACTCTTCGAACAATACAGTATGTAGAATACTGGTATGACTGCAGTTACATCAAATAACAAAAAACGCTGTAAGAAATAAGGTCAAATAATTTTGAACCCAGCGTTTAGTTCTATCAGTACGGTACTGCATTGCTGAACTTTGTATTGCCCGCAGATGATGTGGTTCCAACCGACGCATAAGCCACATCTGGAGTGATGATAAATCATATCCTGCACTCGTCTTAGCCCATCGACAACGGTTCTGTATCGACGTGAAGGCTGGAACTGAGCAAGGTCAACCAACAGAACTTTATTTTGAATTTTTTCGATATCCCATCAGTTTATTGTATCTCGTATGGATCCTATACCGCACAGACCGAGGCTAGTTGGCATAGTTTTTACCTTACGAGTTTTATATTTCTTCCTATAGTGCTTTCCGCTTATATAATCGATGCTGCAGATAGTGGTATCCCTTAACTATTAATTAATGGTGAAAATATCACTTAGAATTCCATGCAGGAATCGCAAAAAAATGTTTACTAAAACGTTACATCTATTCCAATTAACCCCACATGAGGGACAAGTTGGCACACGTGCTGGGATAAGTTGGCATGGTTAACAGGTTCTGAGGAATACACACAAGTTAGTGACTAAGACTCTTTTATTTCAGTACAATATCAAG
The DNA here is from genome assembly GCF_023864345.2 of Schistocerca serialis cubense. Taxonomy (NCBI): domain Eukaryota; kingdom Metazoa; phylum Arthropoda; class Insecta; order Orthoptera; family Acrididae; genus Schistocerca; species Schistocerca serialis. The sequence goes on from NC_064642.1 coordinate 259,580,253, forward strand.
GACAAATGGTGTTGACACTTTCCCACTTTTAGATTTTTCAATTGCTTGTACATTTTGTATTAGTGTCTGTCAAAATGGCAACAATATAAAAATATTATTAACTCAGTAAATGAACATAAAAAAGTAACATGATAATAAAATAAAAGATAGCAACGAAATTATAGAATCGCAACTTCATGTCCTCCAAGAAAGTACGAACTGGTGGTTTTCGTTTTCCCTCAATTTTGCTTCTGTTATATCAAATCGAGTCAGGAATGTCAGGTCATCTCCAAAATTTGTTTTCTTTCACCATTGTGAAACAAATATTTCATCACCATCAATTTCCAATATCTTTCCACGATACAGACGTGCACTATACTTCACCATCACGAAGTCTTTCACGTGACACTGCTCCGAACTGTCTTCTTGAACTACATTCATGCTTTTCTCTTTGTTAGTCGGTGTTGGTGGGCATTCTCGAGATGGTGGAGACTTGGGCTCGTATTCCTCTTCAGTGTCTGTACGTAGTGAGAAGTCGAGGCCATCCTCAGAATCACCATAGCTTATTATATCTGACGTTTCGTCTTCGGATTCCTCGAGATAGTTTTCCCTTCCTCTTTTTTTGAGTTGCAGCCCTTTTGCCTGCCTTCTCTAAAACACACCTACTAATTGACACTTGCTTACTTTTTGCCTTTACATTTTTGGTAGGAGTGTCTGTCAAGATAGTGTGTCTCCTTTTCTTGCCACGGTTAGACAGTTTTCGTGGGCCTGCTTTTGGAAAAAGGCGAATTTCTTCTGGTGCTACATTTCGGGACGATGATTGTGTGCTTCGCGTAGGTGCACCAGTGGAAGAGGAGATGGAAGGACTATACTGAGGAGGCGGATCAGTTACAACGTCGGCATTCACAGTCTGGACGCCATCAGGAGGCGGGCGATCAGTGACAGAAGATGGCAGAAAGTCGAATTCATGAAAGATGGCAGGATCGAAAGGGTAACTCCCGCTTGCTCTAAACCCTGCGGTGATAATGGATGGGGTTGTTGCAAGCAGAAAAGCTGTATGCCCCTAGGTATGTGATAAATTGAAATCGTTTGACCAGGATGATTAGTCATCCAAGCATCGCATACTGATATATTTTTTAAGTGGGCCAAACACACTCAGGTCCAGAAGCTGCAATTTATGACTACAATGTGGAGAAAATGATAGGACAACCACCCCACTTTCTTTCAATTAATCAAGTGTTTCAATAGACAAATGAGAGTCGTGGTTGTCAAAAAGCAGAAGTGTCGGGCTATCCTTCGAACTTCTAGAATAGCGAATGAGGTGCTTGGAGAACTTAATAAAATTTGTTTCTACTATCCAGCCTAACTTGTTGGCATCACCGTTAGAACCAGCTGGAGCGTCTCGAACAAAATGTGGTTTGTATTTTGCTCTAGGAAATATGAAGAATGGAGGGACAGCATTATCTCCAGCTTGTACACATGTTGCAAGGGCTACGAGACTACTTCTTTCAGCAGAGGTTATCCTTCCAATTTGTTTCAAACCGTTTCGTGCTACCACTCTGTCTGGTTCCTGTATAGTTGTGGTCCCCGTTTCATACATATTCCATATATCCTGGGCTTGCAACGTCAGTCTATTCAAAATCTTTTTAAGCAAACTGAAGAAATTGTTCACCTTTACTTAATTAAAACTGGTGGCCCTGGCTAGGTTCAAATGGCTCTGAGCACTATGAGACTTAACATCTATGGTCATCAGTCCCCTAGAACTTAGAACTACTTAAACCTAACTAACCTAAGGACATCACACAACACCCAGTCATCACGAGGCAGAGAAAATCCCTGACCCTGCCGGGAATCGAACCCGTTAACCCGGGCGCGGGAAGCAAGAACGCTACCACACGACCACGAGCTGCGGACGCCCTGGCTAGGCTTGTGGCTTCAGGTGTTCGGATGGATAAAGTCTGATGGCTCTTCATAAAATATGTGTACCTCTCAGGTCCCACCATTTTCTTATTGTCCCAAGAAAGTGGTATATCGTTTTTGGTCATTTTTGGTGGTACTGAAAAGCAAATTTTCTAACCTCCTTCGGGCTTAAGCCGAAATAAATATCTGAGGCTTTCTTAAGGTATTCACATAACAGATACTCCTGTTCGAGGGAGAAAACCTGTAACACATAATACGAAGTATGTCCTCAGTTGCGAACCTGATATTATGACAAGCATACGTAGCAGCTAGATATATGTCCTTGGAGTTCAATAGGCCCACAGGGAAAAGTTTACATAACTATTTTTTTAAAGTTATGTTACTTGGCAGATACATACCTTCCTAGGAGTTCTATATCCACTTAGAATATCAGGGACTTCATCACTGGAAGCATCACATTCTCTCGCTTTTGGCTCCGTACAGGGATGCTGACTTCTTCTGCTGTGGCGGCTAGGCTTCTTTTGTCGATAATGTGAGCACGTATAGCATTATTTACGTTCTGAGCAGTATGCTTTGCTCGTTCCGTCTTTCATGGCAAACCTTCAACGAAATGTATCAGAACGTAGTTAAAAAACGTCAGCAAATACCTATGTGAAAAAAAATGTGAGTGAGGGGTAAGTTGGCGTACGCCACGCGGTCTATGCCAACATACCCCTCAGCCAAGGCGCCAACTTGCCCCAACAACACATGATAGACAAGATGGATGCCTCACTGCTACACAAAAAGTTTTACGATGCAGACCACCTGCTTAGCTGGGTGGTGAAGCGCTCGCCTCCCGTGCAAGCGGTTCAGGGTTCGATTCCCGGCCGGGTTGGAGATTTTCTCCGCTCGGGGACTGGGTGTTGTGTTGTCCTCAACAGTATTTCATGCTCACAAATCGCCCATTGTGGCGTCGACTGAAATAAGACTGGTGGCCGAACTTCCCGGTATGGGGCCTCCCGAGCAATGATCCCATACACTCTTTCCATTTTTTTACGAAGTAGTTTAGTACTTGAATACAGTTATTATTGTCTCCTCTACCCATCACAGCTGCTTAAAATTCCCAGTCATATTTTATAGTTTCACGGAATAACAAAAACTTACAGTGAAAAAAATATTCACCCGTCTGAAAAACAAGAAACATGAAGTCCTTCCCCTCTGGGAGTTCTCGTCACACTAAAACTACAATGGCAGACACAACATCGTTTGTGAATTAGACTGCAAGGTCTATATAGGGAAGGTCTGGACACCAAGGTTCCCTATGGAACCGCCATATTGGGGCTAGAGCAGACGACACAGTGTTATGTCGCTAGGGAAGAGAGCGGTTGCTTTCGGAAACTGTTATCGCTCCGAAAACAGTTTGCCTGTCTTCTGTGTCGGTAATTATGTATTTAAATTTAAAAATAAACTGCTGACTATGTGTAAGACCAGTGTTGCTCATTTCGTTTGAGTATCCTTCATAAATGTTTGTACCTACTCAACACTTAACAAGGAAATCTGATGCAGCATTATTACAATCAAGCCGTGACTTTCACGTCTGCTACAGAAGTCGCTGGACGAATAGTTATATATGTTGTGCATTGTTACTGGTGCTATCTTTATACAGAGGAAGTTGTGTAGGCATGTCAATAAGAAAACAGCACTATTTGCAAACGATTAGTTTTGAGGATATTAAAAATATAGAGTCTAATTTCGTATTAATGACATTTATATCTGTACTGTATTCTGAGTGAACAAACGAGGCAGACAAACTGTGTAATGTATCACAGGAAAATCAATAGTAATTCATCACCTGCAAAGTTGGCCTGTTTCATGTGCCTAAAAACAAGAAACTCATAAAAAACAATGCTAGCATCCGAAACATATCTGCCCAGAAAAGCTCACTAGGCATTCCATTCCACCGACAACACCCCTAAGACATTTTTTTATTAGTAATTCAGTGATTGGAAGGCAGGGAACAATTACAGACTATTTAAAGCATAACACACAGCTTTATGTTCCTCAGCTACCTTTTGGAAAAGCAGAATTTTGTTAAAGAAGATACAATTTACGAATTGTATCTTTAGCCAAAAGTCATACATACTAGTACTGCAGTGAGAATGAATATGGTCACATTCTGTATAATTAGCATGCCTCATGAAAAATTTTGGTTTCACTGTTTCAAACCAAACCAATATTGCAACTGACCGAGGGATCATGATTAAGAAAAGGTTAACAATGAAGAAAATTCCAATTATTTACAAAAAATTATTTTGATGAATGAGGATAATGAGTATGATGTACTTGCTAAAACTGGAAGATTTTTTTTTTTGTAAACTCAGATTTACACAGAATGTTTATTTACACACAATCCCAAATAACCTGGAAGTCAGTAATGTAACTGCTTCTTTGTGACACTTTGAGTTTTAACAGTTGATCAGATAAATATACATTATTTATGGCAAACTAATATGTTGTCTAACAGTGCACATCATTCACAGTTCACAATAACCCAAGACTTTAAATTTCTAGTTACTTGAGCAGTATTTTCGACAGTGAATAGCTTACCAAGTTCACACAATACATGAGAAATATCGTTATCTCTTGAAAATAATTTTTTACATCACTATCAACACAGTGCTAACGGCCTTACCGCAGGAGTAACACTGGTTCCCGTCAGATCACCGAAGTTAAGCGCTGTCGGGCTGGGCTAGCACTTGGATGGGTGACGAGCGCTGTTGGCAAGCGGGGTGCACTCAGCCCTGGTTAGACAAACTGAGGAGCTACTTGATTGAGAAGTAGCGGCTCCGGTCTCGGCAACACATACGGCCGGGAGAGCGGTGTGCTGACCACATGCCCCTCCATATCCGCATCCAGTGACGCCTATGGGTGAGGATGACACGGCGGCCGGTTGGTGTCGTTGTGCCTTCATGGCCTGTTCTGGAGGAGTTAAGTTAAGTTAATGAACACAGTTCCTCTTTACAACAAGTCAGATACTACTTCAGTCAAAGGACAGAGTAAAAGTAGCTAACATCTAGGATCAAAGTATCTTGTGCCAGGGCATTTTAGAATAAAACAGTGACAAAAATGGATCATCAAAAGCAGACCCAGTTGATTTTCTTGGGCAGTCATTACCCGACTCACCAGTAGACATCAGTTTTGCCAACCCATCTGTTAGAGATATTGCAATAATCGTTAGGTCACTGAAAAGCAGTAACTTTTCTGGCTATGTTTCAGCCAGAGCAGGCGTACTAGAAACTTGCTGACTTGATAGCAGTGTCCTTCAACTTTATGTACCAACCAGCTACGTTTCAAATCTGAAAATAGCTGAGCCTCAGTGTACTATACTATACTGTACTGTGACATTACTGTCATACCAATTACAGAAAAATTATATTTATGGCCAAAAGTCTCAACCACAAGAAGAAGAAGCAGATAAAACAAATCAATTTTGTGAAGGCAGCTGCTACAAACAAAACATGTGCAACTGTAAAATAAAAATGAAAATCTGAGATCTGTTGATGGTTCGCAAGCACAAAAATGGAAATGATTAAGTAAAACGTAACGTTCTACTTACAGCAGCAAAACATTATTTCTGAATATCAGCACTCGTTCGCATAAACGAACTTTTACTGGCATAGACTTTTGATTTACTAGTGAAGTGCATGTTTGAGTGTTTGGCAAAAATGTGTAGTCTCACAGAGAAAAGTCTTTAAAAGCAATTCCACTACATCATGCTCAGCACAAAAAGAACCACTGACACACTCAATACAACTGAGACATATTGAAAGCAAATGGTGAGGCACATTCTCATACCTCAACAATTCGTGGAAAACCTCTTCACCATGGCATGTAACATTAAATGCAGCCACTATTGGATGCATCAGTGCTCCTTGATTCACAGTGATGTCCATTCATAGGGAACGTTCTCTGAATGTTGTGGAGAATATATTGATTTAATACATGGTCACAGGTAACTGACTTTGAAGTTCTGATAAGTTTATGCACCACCCACCCAGACAAGTAATACAGTCCTGCTAGCTGAACAGTGTTAATACTTACAGGGTCTGAGGCTTGAGGCTCTAACTCAGTCTCAGCCTCTGGCTGTTTTGATTTGGGAAGAAAGTCGAGGCTGTACTCATCATCATCCACTTCATATGATGATGGCTGTGGAACATGTTAATACCGTGCAATGCTTATCATCCTAATTGCATGTCTTAGTTTTACTGGTGTAGGATAAATATCACCAGTTTCATGGACTTGGGAAAAGAAATTGTCTGCAGAGTCTGTGGACAGCCTACTAGTTAGTAGATAGTCAATTAACAGCTTGGAACATAGATCCTCAAACAATTCCAGAGCAGTTGTAGTAGACAGCTGAGTCCAGCTTGTATTCGTTTTCACTGCTTCTTACTGCTCAAACTCAATTTTTCAAACCACTTCAGCATCTGTCTCAAATGCGTCATCCTCTCTGCATTGTTCTTACAGAGTGATTCTGCTTTATGTCTTCTTACCATTATTTCAAATCACTTATCAACATTATTACACAACTGGCCATTAAAATTGCTACACCAAGAAGAAATGCAGATGATAAACGGGTATTCATTGGACAAATATATTGTACTAGAACTGACGTGTGATTACATTTTCAATTTCGCTGCATAGATCCTGAGAAATCAGTACCCAGAACAACCACCTCTGGCCGTAATAACGGCCTTGATACGCCTGGGCATTGAGTCAAACAGAGCTTGAATGGCATGTACAAGTACAGATGCCCATGCAGTTTCAACACGATACCACAGTTGATCAAGAGTAGTGACTAGCAGCCGGCCGGAGTGGCCGAGCGGTTAAAGGCGCTACAGTCTGGAACCGCACGACCACTACGGTCGCAGGTTCGAATCCTGCCTCGGGCATGGATGTGTGTGATGTCCTTAGGTTAGTTAGGTTTAAGTAGTTCTAGGTTCTAAGGGACTTATGACCACAGCAGTTGAGTCCCATAGTGCTCAGAGCCATTTGAACCATTTTTTTTAGTGACTGGCGTATTGTGACGAGTCAGTTGCTCGGCCACCATTGACCAGACGTTTTCAATTGGTGAGAGACCTGGAGAATGTGCTGTACAGGGCAGCAGTCGAACATTTTCTGTATCCAGAAAGGCCCGTATAGGACCTGCTACATGCGGTCGTGCGTTATCCTGCTGAAATGTAGGGTTTCTCGGGGACCGAATGAAGGGTAGAGCCACGGGTCGTAACACATCTGAAATGTAACGTCCACTGTTCAAAGTGCTGTCAATGCGAACAAGAGGTGACCGAGACGTGTGTAATGACACATTCCTATGCAGAGACATACAATATCTTAAAAGCTGCGCCAAAGATAAATTGAGAGGCATGTATATTATAATCTTTGTAAAGTTCACATTGGATTCTCTTTTGTTTGATACTCCAAGGAGCTAAGGGACACTTTCGATTGTTGCCTTGTGGAGGATGGACGTGATTTTTGGACTGTGCGGAAAGGCAGCCATATGGTTGGTAATTATGGTTTGTGCGACGAGCACAGCAAGTCTTATTGTGTTGTGAATAAAAAATAGTGAAAAGTATCGAAGTGTTACGAAAATTATAAAGCAACGTAGCATTGTATTCCTTGGTTTCCACCGTCTTCGTGAAGTGAACCGATGCCGACTCATGATGGCACACACGGTCAATAAAGAGAAGAACATCGATGGCGACTAATGAATTAATATTGTGGCAGAAGGACTAATTCTACGTCTAAGGTGAGAACTCTGATTAAATCAACAATGACGTGGAATTTAAAATATAAAATGTTTTTTATATATTTCGCCACACTGGCGACCGTGACAGGACAGTGCTGGTGGAACAAAGAGTAAGTACTTCATTGTTGTGCTACAAATGTACTTGTACTAATTACTGTTTCTCTGTTACATGACGCACATGGAAAATGACGAATAAAGTGAAACAGTATTAACTGTATAAACGGATGGCACAATAACCAGAAGGAACAAGGACAAGGATTTACAAAACTAACGTAATCGTGAGTGATGCAGTTCAGTCGCAATTAAGGTAGGAAAGCGCAAACGCATGCAGTGGCTGCACCTTGGCTTAGCTCCACTTAAAGCAGAACCTTTTCCTGTCCATATTAAAATCCTGGTAGTGTTTGTGGCAACACACAATTACACTTTGATAATTACTTTTATGTTCAACAATCGCAGAATTAGAAGACGTAGTGCGCCATCTTGTAAATTTCCGACGCGCAACAAATAACAATCGCGAGATATTTTTATTAATTCAACTGCGAGAGAATTTAAAGATTTAGATTAACAGTAAAGTACAGATAAAAATAATATCTTCACAATGGAATCGGAGAACTTTAATTTAACAAATGTTCATGGACACGTCACCGATTCTGACAATAGTGACGTAAATGATGACGCAATTAGTTTTTCAGCACAACATAGTGTAGAAGTAAATACGATTCAATTGCACTCCACAGGGATTAACAATAATGAACCACTTGCAAATGAAACCTTGTGCACAGTCGATGAAGCATCGATTACCAGATCAGATGAAAATATTTCGCGTGAAATCAGTGAACCTAGCCCGGTTTCGATTCAATCAGACCGTGGCAGAGAAACAATGGCAACAAATAATGGCATAAATACAAACACACAAGCTTCGTCAGTTACGCTTGAGGCATTATATAGTCTGATGTCAAACGTGAGCGAGCAATTATCTGATTTAAAGATGAGTCACAACACAACGAACACAAAACTGGCGAATCTAGAAGTCAGCCACAACACAACGAACACAAAACTGGCGACCATGTACAGACATTTCGATCAACGCTTAAATAAACTCACCAATGAAATCGATCAAAAGATCGAAGACAAAGTCATCAAAACCGTCAATAGTGTATACAATGTATTGGCAAATGATTTAGAAAAGAAATTGTCAGATCTTACAAACAAACAGGAACAGGAACTGTCAGAAATAGTAGAAACACACAATCAAACACAAACCGTACAAAAAGAAATACATGAAAACGTACAGGCTATTCAATTAAATTTAACAAGAGTACAGTCCGCATGTGAAGAAATACCTGACCAAGTTAATAAAGTTAACGAAGAAGTCGGTTTTCTGAAACAGGAGACTCGACGTATCAACGCCGACATTATCAAAATAAATGAAACTTTAGAAAACGGTAATGTAAATGAATCAATAACTGACCGGGAAACAAAACTTTTTGAAAAATTAGGTAATGAAATCAAAGTAGCCGAGGACAGAATACGTAAGGAAATTGCTGGTAGACTAAACGTTTCAAATGACTTGCCTACGTCAAGCAACAAGCAGCGCGACACTTATTCGCCCGTGCCAGATTACGATGTCAATAACGCAGAACATCACGCGCCCTGTCCGGCGTATGTGCACGCACCGGCACAGGCAAACAATGGCTATTCGCCAAACGCGGTGTTGCAACATGCAGTAGGCGTGTCGCCTTGCATCTCGACGATTCTAGTCGATGAGAGCCTGTTGAAACATAGACAGTTTCCAGTTTTCTCCACAGAATCCAGAAAAACTCATCCAGTCGTATTTGTAAGAGCATTTAAAAATGTCTTACCAAGAAACTGGACTGAGGCACAGAAGATTAGATATGTAGTAGGCTTCACACAAGGCGACGCACTTTTGTGGGCCACAGACATGGCTGAACAGTGCGTTACCTACGAACAATTTGAACGGGCTTTCTTGGAGAAATATTGGTCTGCTGGGGTCCAAGAAAGACTGCGCCGTGAGGTATTCAATCCACAACCGTTCAACCTCAAAAACGGCGGGTTGAGAAAGTATTTCGAAAAGTACTTGAATGAGACGCGCTATTGGAACAATCCAATACCGCACGTAGATGTTCTCAAAATTCTGAAAAACAGACTACCCGCGAACTTACGCGAAAAATTGGTAACCATACCGGAGAACGACCTTGAATACTTTCTTTCCGTGCTTGACTCAATTGATCTAATATACGAAGAGCCGAGCACAAGTAATCGGAATGAATATTCCGGAACCAATCAAAACAACGGTAACGGATATCATTTTAATGGCAGTGGACAAAACCCACACAGTTGGCATCCGTATGCGACAAGGCCAAATAATGGAACCTGGAATTACGGGAATCGGAGGAATTCGGCGCCACAGAGACGTGAAGACCGAAGGTATAGTACAGATTACGGTCCACGGCGGTATGGAAATGATAGAAATCACGTGAATGATTGGTCAGGCCCGCGTGATGAAAGGCGGCACACAAATGAAAATTACAATAGTTACAGTAATAGGAATGACAGACCAAGGAGGAATAGCGACGGCCGGTCGCAAGAAAATGTTGCACGCAGCGGTCCGGAAACTAATTGGCGACAGAATAACCACTCAGTACACTTTGTAGATGTAACGGAAAGTACTGAAGCAACGCCGTTGTCTCCCCCGGTAAACAACAATCGGTCGTAATGAGCCCCCACCGGCCGACCGATTTGACAACAGGGGGCACAAGCAAGCACACATTACATCTTAGACAATTATTTTTAAGATATGATCAGGATGCGACCGTAGAAGATGATCTATGTGAAGAAGAGATGAAAGCACCAGACAAGGTAAGTGACCTCGTGCAGGCTGTAATAACAACAAAAAGATAAGAAAGGTTACAGAATTTAACATTGGACAGGAAGTACTATTACGTACCCACCCAAAATCCTCTAAAATTAAGGCATTAAACAAAAAGTGGCAGTTGTTGTATGATGGCCCTTTCATTATAATAGACAAACCTCACCCAGGATGTTATCTGTTAGGTAGCACACGAACGGGCAAAGTGAAAGGGTTATACCCCCACAAGGACATCAAGGAATTTTTTCATTTAAGGTTATATGTTATTTTAGCAAAATTGAAATTGTACAACCTTGGATCACATAGTAAAATTGCTGTCATTAACCTAAGAAACTTGCGAACAACTGGGGGCATATGCCAGCTTAAAAACGCATATTTAACCACACCTAATGAAACATGTGTTACTGTGAGTCTTTAACACTATAAAATAAACCATACGGTACTTTGTAGTCTAACTCAGTTATTTAAGAGAGGGGAACAAAGACAAATTAGCGCGAAGGTCAGAGTTTGTTCGCTTGAGACGAGCAACAAACCACACGTCGAAGTTGCAATCCAACGCTCAGCCCATGAGCACGCGATAGCTGCATGTCAATACGAGGTCATTGGTCGCGCTGTAGGCAGCGAGCCGGGGAGAAATCTTCCCCCCTTCCATGTCCGATCAGCTGAGCGTATACAAAGCGCAAAGGCGCATGCGCGGTCGAGTCCAGGTGTCACGTGACTATTACACGATGGTGGCTATCACGAATAATGTTCACCAACAATGCAGAGTTTTCCCCGCACCTACAGTCCAGTCGTGGTACGTAAGCGCGAATGCGCGGAAAGTTTAAAAGTTTTGAGACCACTCTTACTATGAGACACAGAGACGAAAGTCATTCAAAAACAAGAAAGGAAAGGGTACACAAGTCTTGTAAATAGTAACTTAGAAAATTTAATTATAAGCTGGTATTACGTAATAAAAGTGAACATACAAGTACATACTGGTCATGGACGGTATTGTAATATTATATTATACTGAGTAAAATCTTAGCTTGTACGGAAGGAGAAAGAAAATATAAAAATAAATAACTAAATAAATAATGCAGATATATAACCGGAAGAAAGGCTATGTACACGAGAACAGCACACAATTACATATAGGGAAAAAGCAGCAAAGAGGAAATCAAAGAGATAACGCATACATTTACATTACACAGTAGCTAGCGATTTTCAGAATGAACAACAAGGTAAACGCGGGAATTTTTGTGACTAAGGAAAAGAGTGACACAAGCTTTAAAATAGGGTAATAATAAACAGACCTATGCAGCGTGAGTAATGAACTGAATCGCTCTCAAAACAAATACCTAGGGTTTATAGAGGGAGAAACACATTAACGTTAGGAAACACCTGAAGCACTCAGCAAACAGCTTTGTAGAATATATAAGCTATACACGAGGGTACATGTACGAAAGCTAAAGTGTAAAGGAGGAAAATAGGGAATGTTGCGCATTAATGGACTGTAAGGCAGTTATGTATGTAAGAAGAAATATTTAGTTGTAAGTATTATTAGTATAAGGGACGATGCTCAGCACACCCTGAATTATTTTGGAATATTGAAGGAATGGTGCAGGGTACCGAAAAAGGGCCCCACCAGCAATTGTACATTATAGTGGTAGATATTTTTTTGTGTATAAACGTATGTATGAATGTGTGAAAGGCGAAAGAAGCTCTGTACATGTACGGAACTTAAACAACGTAGAAGTGTATAAGGAAAATTAAACTCTAAGACAACCTCTTATAAACATGTATACCTAACATCAAGAAACAACTTAATTAAAACGTAAGACTCTACGAGTTTACGAGAAAATACGAAAAACCTGATACAAAGTGCAACATTAGCGATGCTTCACTCATGTATGCAGAAGGAAGGTATGAATTACTTTACCCACTTGAAACATGAAAGGAAAAATCATGTTAAAATTATATCTTTCACACATATAACAATTTACAGTCACAAGGAATGAAAATGATATCGCCGCTATACGAGAAACAGGTAAGTAGTGTGATCGACGACCTGTAAGCAAAGGAATCGCCTATAAAATGAATTATGAACAAAACGTCATAAAGAATTTCATGCTGCACTGAAGCTATGAAAGTCTGATTGTTCGTGTACACAGATTTTTATGACAACCGATGCATTAAAATGTCTGTATTTTTTCTCCCATGATAACACAAGACGCCTATAAGCGCACTTTAATTGAAAATGATACACGCACACAAGGGCGTGCCGCTATTGTGAAACACTGTACATATTAATAGTAGCTACACCCTGAACTTCAAAATTTTATGTTTATATGTCCATGTTAATGTAGGAAATTTTATTAGGGTTAACGATTTATAAGCACACCAGAACGTGCTTAAGCACAAAACACTGTACATATTAGGGTTATGCTGCATATAAATGATTATTTCGTGCATTTTCAGATTTTATACGCAAAAAACCGTAGCATACACGTAGTCGTTGCCACTACCCTAAGTAGAAGGTAGAAAATTCCCTTCCCAAGCTTCAGTGGAGCGGCTACAGGTGTATTCTCTGCATGCTGATGCATGTCGTTGCGTGTGAAGAATACGTAATGGAGGTAAACCTTAACTTATACTCGAGTTCAAGAAGGAAAACAAAGGACTTGTTCCTTCTAACAGATTAATGGGAAAAGGCGAGTGTGTGTGTCAGTAAAATCCAAGACGAAGAAGCCACTATGAGTGGTCAAAAATTTTTTCAATTTTAGTCGATAGTTTTTTCCTGCAGTTAATGTAAACAATGTATTGTATGTATTATATGTTATTCCATTGTATGTGATGTATTTTGTATTTCATGCCAAGTCCCGTGACTTACAAATTATGTACATTGACCAGAAGTAATGAGGGGAATGAATCTCAGTACAATAGGTAAAAGGGGTTAATGCGAAGAAAAAAAAAAGTGTAGTGAAAAGGAAGTTTCGATCGCAATACTCGCGGTTAAAGTGGTGTGTGTAGAAATTAAAATTGTGCAAAGTAGTGCTACGTTGCAAGTGTCAGCGAGCCTAAACAAGTGACATCGAAGATTGAAGCTTGTATCGTCAAACGACCCATGGCGTCACAGTAGGAAAGGACAATGCCAAACAAGTTTGACATGGTACGCTTCTTACCAGGAGCTGAATCGACGGGATCGTCCTCTGCCTCGCACATAGTGTGGTGTGTTCTTCGGGGCACATATTCCAATGTACCTCGTCGTATCCAGTCTAAGTACTGGAAGGAACTACAAAAAGCACACGCATACTGAGGTTCGGAAGTCTCGACGGTATCCGCACGTCGGTGTATATTCAGTGCACTGTCGCGCGCATTCAACCAACGTTGCCCGCTAACGGACGACCAATCAGGCGCGCGTATCACCCGCCCATATTCAACACGGACTAGCGAACAAAGCTCGTCGCCCCAGAATAAATACAGAAGGCAATACAAGGACTTAATTTTCACCTCTGATGAGGAAGGAAACATTTGTATGTAACGTTGTATTCAGTGTATATTTTATTGTACAAACTTTACTACATGATGTCATTTTCTCAGTATTAACCAGAACTTTGTATATTAGGATTAAGGTTTGTAAATATTAGCATAAGTATACCAAAAAACTGACACACACTCAGAAATACCAAAGAATTCACAGTGCCATGAAAATGAGACAATAAAAATGAAGTGTGTAAATAAAAGACCCCCAAACCTATCAATTGCAAGGTCGACTACTGTATCCTGTCAATCAAATAAAATTTTCTAGTGACAGTATACAGTAGGGGGGCAGTTGTAATGAGACATTCCTATGCAGAGACATACAATATCTTAAAAGCTGCGCCAAAGATAAATTGAGAGGCATGTATATTATAATCTTTGTAAAGTTCACATTGGATTCTCTTTTGTTTGATACTCCAAGGAGCTAAGGGACACTTTCGATTGTTGCCTTGTGGAGGATGGACGTGATTTTTGGACTGTGCGGAAAGGCAGCCATATGGTTGGTAATTATGGTTTGTGCGATGAGCACAGCAAGTCTTATTGTGTTGTGAATAAAAAATAGTGAAAAGTATCGAAGTGTTACGAAAATTATAAAGCAACGTAGCATTGTATTCCTTGGTTTCCACCGTCTTCGTGAAGTGAACCGATGCCGACTCATGATGGCACACACGGTCAACAAAGAGAAGAACATCGATGGCGACTAATGAATTAATATTGTGGCAGAAGGACTAATTCTACGTCTAAGGTGAGAACTCTGATTAAATCAACAATGACGTGGAATTTAAAATATAAAATGTTTTTTATATATTTCGCCACACGTGTTATCAATGTCATCCCATACCATCAGGCCGGGTGATACGCCAGGATGGCGATGACGAATACACGCTTCCAATGTGCGTTCACCATGATGTCGCCAAACACGGATGCGACCATCATGACGCTGTAAACAGAACCTGGATTCATCCGAAAAAATGACGTTTTGCCATTCGTGCACCCAGGTTCGTCGTTGAGTACACCATCGCAGGCGCTCCTGTCTGTGATGGAGCGTCAAGGATAACCGCAGCCATGGTCTCCGAGTTGATAGTCCATGCTGCTCCAAACGTCGTCGAACTGTTCGTGCAAACGTCCCCATCTGTTGACTCAGGGATCGAGACGTGGCTGCACGATCCGTTACAGCCATGCGGGTAAGATGCCTGTCATCTCGCCTGCTGGTGATACGAGGCCGTTAGGATCCAGCACGGCGTATCGTATTACCCTCCTGAACCCACCGATTCCATATTCTGTTAACAGTCATTGGATCTCGACCAACGCGAGCAGCAATGTCGCGATACGATAAACCGCAACCGCGATAGGCTACAATCCGACCTTTATCAAAGTCGGAAACACGATGGTACGCATTTCTCCTCCTTGCACGAGGCCTCACAACAACGTATCACCAGGCAACGTCGGTCAACTGCTGTTTGTGCATGAGAAATCGGTTGGAAACTTTCCTCATGTCACCATGTTGTAGATGTCGCCACCGGCGGCAACCTTGTGTGAATGCTCTGAAAAGTTAAGCATTTGCATATCACAGGATCTTCTTCCTGTCGGTTAAATTTCGCGTCTATAGCACGTCATCTTCGTGGTGTAGCAATTTTAATGGCCAGTAGTGTATAATCACTATAGTACTCTATAGTTTTCGATGAAATGTTACCAAGCCTGCGATATTTTTAATTTTTAATGCCTTGGTTATATTTTTAACTCCATAAATAGCGACTGGAGCTATACAGATTAGTTCATATAGGTTGTGGTCACATCGTTATTTATGGCCGTATTTTTTTAATGAGGCCTTACAGCCCACATATTCCCCTGCAGTTAAGAAGTGATTTTGAAATATATTATCTTCAGGGAGCAACGGAGTTGTTATATGTGAAGCAAGCTAGGCAAAGTATCGTTAACAGGCTTAAAAATTAGCTTGGCATGCATTTGTTGAGCTGTCGGCTCCACGTTCGTTTGCCTGGTATTGAGGAAATGTTTTCACTTTAAAAGATATGGATTTACCGGGTTGCAACGACTAAAAGACGCAGCTCATAACAGCTCATAACAAGTTTTGTGCTGCAATGTTAAATCAGCTGGATGAAGACAAGGTCTTTAATGCACATAATTATTGTCTTCAACTTTTTAAGTGACAGAGTGCTCTTTTGAGTCAGAAACATTCATAACTGCCAGAGCTCTTCTCTGCCGTAACCATGAGAAAATTTTACGAAGCTTTCTTCCGTTTTCAAAAGAGAAAAATAAACAGATTAGTGTCCTTTGATAAACACTACTTTCTGTAAAAAGTGAAACGCTCAGAAGCAATGGTCAGCAACGCGCCGCAATAAGAGGATGTGTAGAACAGCAGAACCATAATAAGTGATGTAAATGGCAGGGAGGTGGCTCGTAGGTAGGCCCAAAAGTACCCACTTTTGTGTGACCGAACAGGTGAATATTACGTAACGCTCAGTCGGTGCAGAGCCGTCATAAGAAGTGGACACAGGGTGGAAAATAGGCGTGTGAGTGCGTTCGAATGGGGCAGAATAATTGATCGCTGGGAGGCATGTCTGTCGTTCCATGTAACTGCGGCTCGAACAGGGCACACTGCTTCAACAGTGAGGTGTATGTGAAACCAGTGGAGGGAAGAGGGCCGTACACAGCGCCGACATGGTAGTGGACGGTACAATGTGACCACAGCATGAGATGATCACCACCTTTTCCTCTTGGCGGTAATGGACAGAACAGCTTCGTCCACAGTATTGGTGCGATATTTGAGCTCCGCAGCGGGCGTGGACACCTCTTCGTCGACGGTTCAGCGTCGTCTGATGCTGGCTTGACTGGTGACTCATGTGCCATTGCGTCGGCTTCCATTGACCTGAAGCGACCATCGTCGCAGACTGCAGTTGTCACGTGAACGCCGCCACTGGCAAGTTTAGTGGCAAACTACAGTGTTTTCGGAAGAGTCTCGCTTCAGCTTGTTCTACAGCGATGGCCACATACGCATTTGACACTGCCGTGTTGAACGCTATCGAGCAGACTATATTGTTGAGCGGTGCAGCGGACAAACGTCAAGTGTGATGGTTTGGGGTGCCATTCCCTATAACACGTGATTTCGCCTCCTACATCTTGAGGGCAGTCTATCTACCACTATATCAGGGAGATTTTACAGCCTGAGGCATTACCCCTCCTGCAGACCGTTCCACATGCCATATTTCAGCAGGACAGGGTCCAGTTGCATTTGACAAGGAATGTCCAAACTTTCTTTGAAGAACGACAGGTACCACTGCTTATCTGGCTTGCACATTCGTCTCACATCTCGCCCATCGAACATATCTTTAGGATATGGTCGGTTGCCCCCCAGGGGGCTCACGGTTCTTTCGTGAGTTCGTGCGTGACGCACACGGGGCTCTGAGCTATTGCAGCCAGTTCTTCCTTCCCTGGCTGCATTTCCTTCACCCTGCCCTCCCTCCCTATCCTCGCTCCTTCCCCACTGCCACATCCTTCCCCTCTCTCCGTGTTCTGATTTATTTCGACCTGGCTAATCACTTGATTTCCAGTACTGGTTGCAATTTTGTTGCTTTTGCCTGTTCTTTCATCCTTTTTGGCGTTTAAGTTCCCACTTGAGGTTTGACCTCCGCTTCAAAATTTCCCATGTGGGGAAGAACTCCCTCCTAGCATCTACAGTATGGATTCCTCCCCCTCCCCCCCTTCCTTCCCTTCTACCTTCTGCACTGTAGCCCACTATCCCCCTGCTAGGTCACCAGCACGTATAACCAGTCCATGTGGGGGGCTGTTATGTACCCATATGGCTGAGCCCCCTGACAACACAGGCACCACACTACTGATACCTGACCTACTCTGTCCCCATGTATGCCAAGGAGTGGTTGCTTAAGGATGGGGACACATTCACTGCTACAAAGCCATTGTTTTTCTAAGAAAATATTGAGGACAAGTTTTGTGAAGTGGAGTCTCTTAGTAAGATGTGGTCGGGCTTCCTGTTGATCAAAGCTTCTTCTGCCACCCGATAGACAGCTCTTCATGTCTATGATAATCTTAGCTACGTCCCTGAATATGGTCCAGGGAGTAATGTCAACTGTAATGCATATTATTTCAGTACATCGGCGGCGTCTTTCCCATCCCATCCGTCCACTGACACACTTTTGGATACTACATAATGTTTGATTGACAATGCCGGTTGGAGTTGGAGAAAGAGTTTTGTGGAGGGGTCACACCTTCTGGTGATGGCTAGCACCGAAACAGTGATCACGTACATGAGTGCAATATGAGGAATCTGTCGAAATGAATCAGTCGAAATGGAATGCAGAGCCATGAGTTATTTCGTCACTGTGACAGATGAGTTTAAATGTAGAGGTAGCCCTGTTGACCTATCTTCCCTCCAAAATTCAAACTTCCCGCCATGGGGGCTTGGCAGGAGGGGTGTGTCACTTTCCCGCCACCTTGAGTAATGGTGCTCGCGTCGTCAGCTGACGTCACGGCAGCCATCTTGAATGACGTCAATCGCGTCATCTGTTGACGTCACAGCAGCCATCTTGAATGGCGTAAATCGCGTCACTGTGTGACATCTAGTTTTCTGCAAGATTCCATGGAACAGAACATGTTCATGTCAGTTTAGAACCTGTTACAGACCTCGAAGTCATGGCGGAAAAACAAAATGTATGACAGTGTACAAATCATGTCAGAGCAAGAAAAAAACAATGTTGCGAACAATGGCACAGGGTTACAGGGAGCGTCTCTTGCGACTTACAGTCTGTGGGATACAGCCATCCTCCTACAGTACAGGTGATGAAACTTTAAACGGGTATGTGCAGTTAATCAATACCTGTAGTAACGGCACCACCGTTTAGGATAGGGAAAGTTAGTTTTTACGATATTCTGAGCACAAGTTACAGCCAGGTTCAGGCCGCATTGCAGTGAGTTACCCATACCAACGGTTGCGGAGTAGAATGGAGGCCACAGGGCCGTCGAAGCACTGAAAAGCGTAAACGCAGTGGTGGCGGAAGTCGCCATTACATTTGGTGTCAGAGGTGCTGTCCAGCCCCTCACCCAAAAAGGGAAAACGAAGAAGTTCCTCATGAGGTATCAAGGCCATACCAAGTTGTTGAAACCACATCCCCTGTTAATGTTAAACTTCAACTGCCAACTAGAACGACGATAGAACACATTGGACGGTTACGGCCATTTAAGTGTTGCCTGGATGTGATTCCAGGCGTATCACAGGAAGGAAAGAGGAAGAAAGAGAGAGTGAAGAGAGGTGCTAAGCACAGAGGAAACCAGGAAGATAGAGTACAACATGAAGTACCATATACTTTGCGATCTAAAAAGTAGTAGAGTATTTGTAGTTTCTTTGTTTTCGTGTCATGTATCATTGGGTTTGCGTAGAGTAATTAGGTATTGTATTTCCATATGTTGTATGCATTTTCGAATATAGCCTGCTGCGGGCAGCAGTCCTTTTGAAGAGGGAGGAAGGTTGATGGTGATCCCTGTCCTCATGTCACTGAAAAGGGAAGTGTAGCGTCTGACATATGTGGAGTGTTGTTGGAGGAGAAATCAAACGCAATTCTGGAGAAATGAATGCGTCGGAGTGGATTCTGTGGCCAAGCCGTAATAAATATGTGTTGAACGATGTCAGAGTCATACGATTTCCTGTTTAAATTTTAAGTTTTCGACAGTGCTGGGTCAGTAAAGTCGTGGCACCAGTTCATATAATGTAAATTTAAGGATGAAAGTAGTCACACAATCGGTGTTGGGTTTGGATCAAAAACAGTGAATGTTGGAGGAAAATCTGTGAAGCTACAAATATGGGACACATGCAGGGTGCAATTATTTTTAGCCAGGGGGAAAGGAATAGACTGTCCAAGGGACATCGTGGAGCTAAAATTGAGCTTGCAACGGGTTGGGATGTATTGGTTTTTCTCCACCTACGAGAATTTGATAGTAGTAGCAAATTGTTTTGAGTGGGGAGTATTTGCAGAAGCGAAACGTACAGAGCTTGAGGGGGGCTGAATTTTAATCAATGGAACTAAGTATAACATTATAGGACCAACCTTCCACCTGCCAGCGTCAATTTCAGGAGTCATGCAATGGAATGTTGCGCAGCCACAGCTGTACTGGCCAGAAGCCACTTTAGAGTTTTGACAAGGCAGAATCTGACCTTGTTAAATCAAACTCTGGAGCCAGGTCTGTTGAGATCCGTAAACCAATTCACTTTAGAGCGAGAGGGGCGCATATCAGCTGAAAAGCTTGTTCAACATGTTGCTTAGTATAGGGAAATGCAATGGCAAATAACGAGCATTTTGAGCACCTCTGTGCCAAGTGTCATTGCAGCCTTAACTTTGTTAAGTGTTGTTTTCATTTTGATCAGGCGGAGAGCTAATTTCAAGAGGGAACGAAGGGTAGCCAAGTCCCAGTGGATTGGATACCAAGGGCGTGAGACGAGTAGGTAAGGGGTTGATCGAGCAATGGTCGTCCTGTAAGGAATTTTTACATTTTGTTTCGTGTCATGGTTTTAAGAGGGTACTAGATCACATTTAAGTTTTCTAGTAGTAAGGAAATTTGCCATAGGTGCCGACCCAAACAAGTTAGAAGCTAGTTAAGGGTCGACCCGGGGACTGCATCTTTCCAAAGAGGAGAGTAATGTAGCGGCATTACCGTGGAAAGGAGGTCACAGGGCCATCGAACCGCTGGAAAGAGTAAACGCAGCGGTTCGCATGGCGCAAAACAGAGGCCCACAGCCATGTATAAATAGGCCCATATTCTAACGAGATTTATTCAAGTGTGGCAGCTCTCCTGGATGGCGGGGCATGTCACACCTCCATACTACACGCAGCAACAGATGGGGCACCAGCGTCCCAGTCCATGGCAGGTCGTTGGTTCAACCCTCTGAGGCCGACGCAGGGTCTGCAGTCAACCAGGGCGGCCCACTTTTCGGCATGCTGCCGCGAGCAGTCGTCTCAGCTCCTGACACACGCTGGAGAGTCAGCTGCTACTGCAATCGTCCTGACACAATCGGAACTTTGCATCTGGCGTAGAAGGCCGGCTTGACACAGCATTGCATTACATGGGCCGCTGGGGTGCTTCCTCAGCATTACTGGGCCCTGTGACACAGACCAAATGGAACGAGGGCACTGTAGCTAAAAAACAATAAATCACTTGGAAAATTCTCGCCAAGTTTTAATATGGCACCTCCTGGCACCCATCCAGTACATTTGGTGTCTTCCCACTACATTTGGTCATCCTGATACATTCAGTGGCAGAAGTCGTCACTACACTGTATATTTAATACAATCGTCACATGTGCTCGTTGCTGGCATGCAGATGGTATTTGTTTTCGATATATGGGAGGAGAGAGATGTCGTAAAAATTTTACCAATTTCTATATCAGATGAAGTTGGCGGAGCTTTTATAGTTCGTAATTTTTCTCTGTTGGATGGTACAGAGTAACGATGATAGCATGTTGGGCTGATAGAAGTGAATGGGACCTGAGGGCCGCAGATCTGCTTCAGACAGTAGTATCTGTATGTAGTATCTGTATGTACCACAATGCGCCCATTTCCACCGAATGGTCAGAACATGGTCCTGTCGCACTAACTCAGGTCGCTCTCTTTCTACACAGGTTTTAGTAGGTGGTGGATATAACTTTCTCCGACTTTTCTCAGTTCAGATGTAAATTGGAACAATCACGTGCGAAAAGCTGTAGAAATGGCAGCAAGTCGCAAGATGCATAGGGACTGACTAAAACCATGTTGGAATTTTACTGTGGCAGACAGGTTCGAGAAAGTTGACTCGTTTCGAGATATGAGACTGCCAGAAATATGATACGGCATCGAGACAGAATGCGTTACAAATACTGGAGAAATATGTAGTGGCAGTGGCGTGAAGCGGTTGCAAATACCTGTTCCATACCATGCTCCTTATCCGAATCACTTTCAAAATTTGTCAATTTCATTACAAGGGTGCACCGTCTATATTCAGTGTCACAGTATTTGTCTGGAAACCTAATTCATTCGTAGGTATCTCTATTTACAAAGCCAGAATAGCTTTTAACATGGATACTTGTGTGCACACGTAGAACCAGTAGTTGTTGGGATCGGGTTTTTTAACATCTGGCGTTTTGTGGGACGATTAAACCTCTCTTTCTAGGACATGGTGGTAGCACTGGCAAGAAAAACTTATGAGACATGTCCGCCAATCCGTGATTGTCAGTTCCGTATCGCCAGCGATCAGTTATTGATGAAGTACATGATAGATTTGCTTTGAGCATCAGGCTCATAAAGTATGTGTTTGTGTTCCAATGTGGGCAAAAGGGAATGACGGTGGCCATTTGTAAGGAGGGTATGGATTTGACCTCGAGTACTGTGATAGCAAAGGGAAGAGTATATCTAGTCATATGAATGGTACTGATATTTCTATTTCGATAGCCACAGCCGTCAATAGGGTGTATTTCCGATACTTTGCTCATTGTAGGATGTCGTTCAACTGAGACCGCAATCGTAACATTCAGTTATATGTACAGGGATGAAATATATATGTGACCGATTTCTGAGGATGATGTTTCTACGTGCACATGCTTGGCTTGCAGCACCAGTGACCTGTGAGGGGATGATTCACGTTTCCCATTAATGATAGGAGCTGTCCGAATGGAGAGGCCTGTTGGAGTGTAGGAATGTAGATGACTTAACCATGTTTTCCTCTAGACGGCCGAATAGCGAACTAATACTTAGTGTGTGTTGGATCGATTTCCTGATCGTGTGGAAATTTGAGAAGATTGAATATGGAGGTGTGTTTGTGCTGGACCGTTATTCCCTCCTATGTAAATTGTCCGGTTGAGTGCTTCTGCACATTTCGCGCCTTTATTTAGTTGAGAGAAGATCGATTGTGGTGTGTCCAAATAGCATGCGGAGACACGTTTTCCGGTTCTCTAGACGTGAAAACACCTTAGTTGACTTGTAAACTATAGGGATGATTTGAAATCTGCCACATCACCGACATCAGTATTTGCGAATGGAAGTATCAGTTTTCTCTATTTTTCTCTAGTTTCCGCGTAAATGTCTTCGCAGGCGAGACAAGTTTCTAGTTATCCTGTGGTTTGCAGCATGCCCTACCTAGCTAAAGTTTCGGGTTTGTAGATAATTAATTTCCAGTCTATATCTTCGGAATTACGTTGCGCGAGCCATCGGTAGGATACTGCTGTGTGCTTGATATCGAGACGTACCGCGAAAATGGTATAATATTATGCAAACCATGCGAAAATACATATGTACTTGTAATCCCAGAGTGTGGGGATGGCTGTAGGAAAGCGAGAAAGCAAGCGGGTCCGAACTAGAAACTGTAACGCGTTTGTGTCGAGGGGAAACGAGCCCGAATTTGTAGAACAGTTCTGAGAGTGACTTCGGCCCACTGCAAGCACTCTGGTCACCTGTCAGGAGTGGATAACCGCTGACCTCACAGGGAAACACCTACTACCACGAGTATATCAACGGTGTTGTCTGCCTTTGCGGTATATGTACTAATAATGTAAAAGGGGCGACGGGATACCAATTCGATTCTACAAAGAGTACGCAAAAAAACTTCTTCTAACAGCCGTGTACCGCAAGTCTCTAGAGGAACGGAAGGTTCCAAATGATTGGAAAAGAGCACACGTAGTCCCAGTCTTCAAGAAGGGTCGTCGAGCAGATGCGCAAAACTATAGACCTATATCTCGACGTCGATCTGTTGTAGAATTTTAGAACATGTTTTTTGCTCGAGTATCATGTCGTTTTTGGAAACCCAGAATCTACTCTGTAGGAATCAACATGGATTCCGGAAACAGCGATCGTGTGAGACCCAACTCGCTTTATTTGTTCATGAGACCCAGAAAATATTAGATACAGGCTCCCAGGTAGATGCTATTTTTCTTGACTTCCGGAAGGCATTCGATACAGTTCCGCACTGTCGCCTGATAAACAAAGTAAAAGCCAACGGAATATCAGACCAGCTGTGTGGCTGGATTGAAGAGATTTTAGCAAACAGAACACAGCATGTTTTTATCAATGGAGAGACGTCTACAGACGTTAAGGTAACCTCTGGCGTGCCACAGGGGAGTGTTATGGGACCATTGCTTTTCACAATATATATAAATGACCTAGTACATAGTGTCGGAAGTCCCGTGTGGCTTTTTGCAGATGATGCTGTAGTATACAGAGAAGTTGCAGCATTAGAAAATTGTAGTGAAATGTAGGAAGATCTGCAGCGGATAGGCACTTGGTGCAGGGAGTGGCAACTGACCCTTAACATAGACAAATGTAATGTATTGCGAATACATAGAAAGAAGGATCCTTTATTGTATGATTATATGATAGCAGAACAAACACTGGTAGCAGTTACTTCTGTAAAATATCTGGGAGCATGCGTGAGGAACGATTTGAAGTGGAATGATCATATAAAATTATTTGTTGGTAAGGCGGGTACCAGGTTGAGATTCATTGGGAGAGTCCTTAGAAAATGTAGTCCATCAACAAAGGAGGTGGCTTACAAAACACTCGTTCGACCTATACTTGAGTATTGCTCATCAGTGTGGGATCCGTACCAGATCGGGTTGACGGAGGAGATAGAGAAGATCCAGAGATGAGCAGCGCGTTTCGTCACAGGATTATTTGGTAACCGTGATAGCGTTATGGAGATGTTTAGCAAACTCAAGTGGCAGACTCTGCAAGAGAGGCGCTCTGCATCGCAGTGTAGCTTGTTCGCCAGGTTTCGAGAGAGTGCATTTCTGGATGAGGTATCGAATATATTGCTTCCCCCTACTTACACCTCCCGAGGAGATCACGAATGTAAAATTAGAGAGATTCGAGCACGCACAGAGGCTTTCAGACAGTCGTTCTTCCCACGAACCATACACGCCTGGAACGGAAAAGGGAGGTAATGACAGTGGCACATAAAGTGCCCTCCGCCACACACCTTTGGGTGGCTTGCGGAGTATAAATGTAAATGTAGATGTAGTTTTGTATGGCATAGGGTACGAATTGTATGTTTACTACATCAACAAGGTGTGCAGTGATATATTGCTGGGTTGGATATCGGTTTCACGCTCTAATATTCAAGCTCCTATCCTCAGGGGGAGAGCAGTGTAATTGAGGAAGTGTCTTTCCATAATTGACGATGTGTAGGCCATTTTGCAAGGTTTAATTGTCGGTGCAATATGGTGATCTGTGTAAAATAGTTTTATGCCACTGAAAGTCTCGCCTGCAGAAAGAAAAAGAAAAGGCGGATGGTGCTTCCACATTGGGGGCATCAGTAATTTGTAGGGTAAATTCGATAAGAGTCAATCATAATGGGCAATTCACTCAGAAGGCACCCTTTGTGACAGGACGTGGGAGCATCTACAAACTGATTCAAACAAGATGGAGGCAAGGTATGTACAGAAATTTCTGAGAAAGCTAGTGTTCAAAGACAAGCTGAAGCAGACCATCTGTCCCTAGCAGGGATGCCATCACTCATCCGACATTGTGGCATTAGAACATCTCCAGATCTGTAGCTGTAGGGTACCGAAATTTCTCTCCATTTTTTCTCTTCTGTGAGATAATAGTCCTTCGAATTCTGTTTGCATAATTGTTCTGAATTCCCCCATCTGTGCTTAGAGAGTGCTCTCTTTCCAAACAACCAGAATGTTTTTATGATGAACGGCATTTTCATGAGTGGTCACAGGCTTTTAGTGGTGAGATCGTTTAACATTTCTGAGACGTATATTCACACCAGGTCGACCATTTCGCGGGATGCGTCATGCATGGCTAGATGCAGCTCACATGTCCTGTTAGGATCGCCAGGAACAATACTCCCTGTGCTATTCTGTAACGTCAGTATGCACAGTTATCACGTCAGCAGCAGTAAAGACAAGTGCTGCCCAGAGGCGTCTTGCATATGGCACTGGCATGAGCGCGCCTTGGAGTTCTGTGACGTCAGACTAACACTCGAAGAACTCTAACTGTATATTCGAAAATAGATCCAACTTTCATCTGCAGCAATGTGAAAGCAATGGCTCGCACTGACCTCTGCCCGATGGTGGTTCGCAGCGGCGTCGACGCACGTGTGCCCTTTGAGTGTCTACGCTCTACAAATAGGTCTTCGCTCCTGTTCGGTCGCTTCAGCAACAGTGCCTAGGTGATAACGTATTTCGAGAGAAATTTCTCAGATGTCAAGTATAAAAGGGATTTCGTCGCCTCATGCTTGATGGATCAGAACGGACACCTGTGTGTGGCTTGGCAGATGATGGCCGCGTCACTTCGTGGGGGCTGTCGGTGCATCCCGACTTCCTGACTTCTGGCAGTGGGTGCGGCAGCCTCCTGTGCGGTCTAGTGGGCAGCGGGTGGATCCTGGGCATGTTGTTTGCGTGTTCAAAAATGGTTCAAATGGCTCTGAGCACTATGGGACTTAACATCTGAGGTTGTCAGTCCCCTAGAACTTAGAACTACTTAAACCTAACTAACCTAAGGACATCATACACATCCATGCCCGAGGCAGGATTCGAACCTGCGATTGTAGCAGTCGTGCGGCTCCAGACTGAAGCGCCTAGAACCGCTCGGCCACTCCAGCCGGCTGTTTGCATGTCTTTTGCATTATTTTGCGAGCAGGTCTGCAGGCTGTGCTATGCATTATTTGGACAGTTTATGAGTTGATTTCGTGTCTGTACATCAGTGTACTGCATTATTTAGGAGGAGTTTACATGTCTGTGTGCTGTGTACCAAAATTATTTTGGTAATTCAGGAGTTGTTTGCGTGTCTGCAGAGCGTTGTTTAGCAGTAGTTTACAGGTCTTTTGGCTGTGTGGCGTGACCCCAAGCATGTCAGAGTGTGTGTTCTGTATCACTGTGATAAATATACTCTCAATTCCATCCCTAAATAAATTGTTCCTAAATAAGTGAAGTACACTACTTCCTCTCTCACCAGTAGCCCAGCACAGCAGCCTCCTCCTAGGAGGAGCTGGCAGCCAGATGAATTAGGTTAGTGGAAGTACCCTAGTGACCTATTTTCCCGCCATTTTCTTAGGTTAGTAAAGATAGCCCACTTGATCTATCTACCTCCAAATTTCAAACTTCTTGCCAGTTCCTAGTTAGAGGTGGCAGTTGGATGACTTAGGTTAGTGGAGGTAGCCCAAGTAACTTATCTTCCCGTCATTTTCTTAGGTTAGTAGAGACAGCCCAAGTGACCATTATTTACCACCAAAATTCAAATTTCCCGCCAATCCCTAAGAAGAGGTGCCAGTTGGGTTACATAGGTTAGTGGAGGTAGCCCAATTGACCTATTTTCCCGCCAAAATCCGCCAGCTTGAATGACATGATGTTCTGTTGCCAAGTCTACAGGCCACCATATTGGATGACGTCATCGCCGCCATCTTGGATACATCTGGCAACAATGGAGAGTGGAGTGGCGCCGGCCTAGTCCCCTTACTTATGTAGCGGTCATTCACTGCAGTAGTAGCCTTTGGGCAGCCTGATGGAGGCATGTCATCGACAGTTCCTTTCTCTCTGTATCTCCTCCATGTCTGAAAAACATCACTTTGGTTCACTCGGAGACGCCTGGACACTTCCCTTGTTGAGAGCCTTTACTGACACAAAGTAACAATGTGGACATGATCGAACCGCGGTATTGACCGTCTAGGCTTGGTTGAACTGCAGAAAACAGGAGCCGTGTACCTCCTTCCTGGTGGAATGACTGGAACTGATCGGCTGTCGAACCCCTCCGTCTAATAGGCGCTGCTCATGCATGGTTGTTCACATCTTTGGGCTGGTTTAGTGACATCTCTGAACAAAGGGACTGTGTGACACAATACGCACAGTCAAAGTCTATCTTCAGGAGTTCTGGGAATCAGGATGATGCAAAACTTTTTTTGATGTGTGTAGTAAGGCCTAAACGTTGTTTTGTCATCTTCTGCTTTATTGCAGAAGCTGTCACAGATATGACTAGTTATAGGTGATGGACGGGCATCGTAAATTGTTTATGTGTATTAGAGCAAAGGTTGATTTTATTATTTTATTGAATGGATGATTGTGTATAGTCCTACTTAAGGATCTTTATGGGCTACAGCAGCGAGTCTTAACTTTTGGGGCGCACCCCGCCCACTGCCATGGAGATACAATGGCACAAAATGGTGGAGGATGGCGGCGGCGGGTGTGAGATTATCAAAAAGAAAAAAAAATCCAAATATTGATTAACTTACTGAAAGGAAAGCAAAGCACAATACATTCTGACATAAAAAATTAAATTAAATAAAATTCATATTTACACCGATATATACTGAGGTGACCCGTCATGGGATAATGATATGCACATAAACAGATGGCGATAGTATCACATACACAAGGTATAAAACGGCAGGGCACTGGCGGAGTTGTCATCTGACCTCAGGTGATTCGTGGAAAGGAGTTGGACATGATTACTGCCACACGATGGAAATTAACAGATTCTGAACTTGGAATGGTAGTTGGGGCTAGAAGCATAGAAAATTCAATTTTGAAAATCGTTAGGTAATTCAGTATTCTGCAATCCACAGTGTCAAGAGTGAGCCGAGAATACCGAATTTCAGGCATTACCTCTCACCACAGACAATGCAGTGTACGGCAGCCCTCACTTAATAACCGACAGCAACGGCGTTTGTGTACAGTTGTCATTGGTAACAGACAAGCAACACTGCCTGAAATAACAGCAGAAATCAATGTGGGACATGCAAGGAATGATTCCGTTAGCACAGTGCGGAAAAATCTGGCATCAATGGGCTATGGCAGCAGATGATCGATGCAGGTGCTTTAGATAACAGCATGACAGTGCCTGTAGCGCCCATCTTTGGTTCGTGACCATATCGGTTGGACCCTAGACGACTGGAAGGTCGTGGCCTGGTCAGATGAGTCCGTATTTCAGTTTAGAAGAGCTGATGGAAAGGCTCGAATGTGGTGCAGACCCACGAAGCCAAGCATCCAAGTTGTCAACAAGGCACTGTGGTGGTGGCTCCATAATGATGCGGGCTGCATTTACATGGGATGGACTGGGTCCCCTGGTCCAACTGAATCAATCATTGGATAGAAATAGTCATGTTCAACTACCTAGAGACCATTTTCACCCATTCATGCACTTAATGTTCCAAACAACGATGGAATTTTTACGGATGACAAATCACCATGTTATCAGGTCACAATTTTTCGTGACTGAACATTCTGGACAATTCGGGCGAATGATTTGGCCACTGAGATCGTCTGACATGAATCCTATCGTAAGCCGGCCAGGGTGGCCGAGCGGTTCTAGGCGCTACAGTCTGGAACCGTTCGACCGCTACTGTCGCAGGTTCGAATCCTGCCTCGGGCATGGATGTGTGTGATGTCCTTAGGTTAGATAGGTTTAAGTAGTTCTAAGTTCTAGGGCACTGATGACCTCAGCAGTTAATTTCCATAGTGCTCAGAGCCATTTGGACCAATCCTATGGTACCTGTATGGGACATAATCGAGAGGTCATTTCGGACATAAAACACTGCAACGGCAACACTTTCGCCGTCTTGGATAGCTATACTGTCAGCATGGCTCAGTATTCCTGCAGGGGACTTCCAATGTCTTCTTGGAGCCCATGCCATTTTGTTACTGCACTACACCGCGCAAAAGGAGGGTCGACACGATGTTAGGAGGTACCCCATGAGTTTTCTCACGTCAGTGTAATGTACTTATAAACAGGGCTCTATTAGTATTGCACAATGTATTTAATAATTAACTTATCAGTACTAAATTAAAAATAAGCTTAGTGATTATTAGTGACTCCCTCGCGGCTCACATGACTTACGGAGCAAAGTTTTCCTAGGGCAGCGGCCGTGCCGTATTTCCTCTACAACCCATAGTCCCATGAGATAATCTATCAACATTTCACTCACTACCTGTAAGACAAAGAGCAATAGAGGGCCCTCGATACTGGCTTTGCCAATGTAGTGGAGCAGTGTTGCGGAATAGCAGTAAATTTACTTATACTTGCAAATTTTTAAGGCTTATAACTATGTAGCTTTAGCGTCAAAATACTCAAAATACATTCTTTGATATGCATCGTATGAGAAAGAGGGGGGTGGGGAGGAGAGAGAGGAGGGGGAAGGGGTGCGATGAAAATTACGATCGAAAAACGAGTCGTGAATACCGAAAGGTTCAGAAACGCTCGGCTACAGGAATATTTTGCTTTGTTTAACGTGTGTTTCTGTTTTGTTGATGTTAAACAAAACAATTTGTTAAATTTAGCCCAACATGTGCACAATCCCCGACCTGAAAGTCAGTCCACCTAAATTGTACACCACATATTGTAAATATTTTTAATCTACTTACTGATGAGGGTGGTCAAGAGAGCTGTAAGTGCTTCCAATAAGATAGCACATCATACTACGCTGAATTAAGTCAGAGGTTTCCTGGTCGACTGAGTTGCATGTCTCTAGACAGGTCAACCATCGACTACAGTCATTGCATCTGACACCCATCTTGACAATGTTTCCTGACTTTTACTACAGAAGCTCTTTCTAAACTATCCCATCAGCAACTCTATCTGACATCAGCCTCCAACTGAAGTTACATATGGTAAGCTGCAACGAGTTTGGAAACAAATCGAATTCCGGTGAGGTATGTATTGAATTACCAGTGGAGAGCAGATTCAAAATTAAAAATCCATGAGACAATAGCTTCATGTAATGGGATAAATAACCAGCTCTATGAATCATCACAAATACTTTATGCATAAGTACAGAGCTCTTACGTAAGCAACAAAGCAAAAAATTTTGGATTTATTGCACAAAACACATGGAAATGGGGCTAGATAATAAAATGTGTATAGTGATATGCACATAGAAACTAATAGATGTAACGAACGGATGCATAGAAAACGATGAAATATGGCCCTACAAGAAAATAACAAAAGAACAACCCATGTATTCCATGTAGAAACGAAATTTGTGTCTGTGAGATTTAATCGCAACAAATTTAGAAAGATATTAAAAAAGCGTAGCTCAGATGTAGGTTTCAAGTAAACTTGACATTAAACTGCTTTTTTGGATCAAATATGGGCGCACGAATGTCTTCAAATTCATAGTATACCCAGCATACGATCAACTGTCGTACTAGGGACGCTCATTAAGTAATGTTACACATTATTTTTCTGAAATCAGGTTGGTTCTATTCAGGACTCGAATACACCATATTATTCCTCACTCTTATGGCTACAAACCCTGTTTTTCAACGTAATCTGCGTTCAATGCGACGGCCTTACACCAACCTACTGGGAAGAACTGTATGCAGCCATGCAACCTTTCTACCGGTGCTACCTCAATAACCTCCCCGTCATCCACGTACTGCTTCCTGCGGAGGGAATACTTCATTGGGCCAAACAGGCGGAAGGCGGAAGGTACTAGATCCGGGCTGTAGGGTGGATGAGGAAGAGCAGCCCAGTGAAGTTTTGTGAGATCCTCTCGGGTACGCAGACTTGTGGAAGGCCTTGCTTTCTCATGGAGAAACTAGACATTTTTGTGGCAACGAACACGCTGAAGCAGATTCTTCTGTTTCCTGAGGCTAGCACAATACACTTCTGAGTTGATCGTAACACCATGAGGGAGGACATCAAACAGAATAACTCCTTCAGAGTCCCAGAAGACCGGCACAATGACTTTATTGATTGAGAGTCCGGCATTAAACTTTTTCTATGAGGAGAGGTGGTGTGTCACCAATCAATGGGCTGTCGTTTCGTTTGCGTTCGAAGCGATGAACCCTTGTTACATCGCCTGTGACGATATTCGGCAAAAAATTTTCACGATCACCCTTTTAATGCGCAAGAAATTCCTCACAGATGGTCTTTCGTTGCGCTGTTGCAGGATCCACAGCTGTGTAGAGCCGGCTTGCACGTGGAAGATCGGACAGCCTTGCGTGATGTTCCGGCGATGACGGCGATGACTCCCCCTGTGCTATTGTTCACTGCCCTGTCTCCATAGACATTGTGCAAGCGCCTACGAATATTTGTGATGGTCTGGTTTTTCGCCAAAAGAAACTCAATAATAGTTTTGTGCTTGTAACGAACCGCCATTACAGTAGCCATTTTGAAGACTACGTATGGCACCACCACCTTTCAGAACTTCATGCAACTATAGAGGCTGAAGTAGGAATATTCCACTATGTCCCACAACAAATTTCTTTTTCAACCGAAATTCCTGAGAAAAAAGGGTTTCATTACTTATTGAATACTCCTCTTAGTTTCAAAAACTACTATATTGGCAAGACGGACCAATCAGATTGTTGATATAAAGATCAGGGGATATACATAGCCTCAGAATATAACTGCTTCTTGCATGTACTTGGCAGAAAACAAACGTAATGTCTCAGATATCGGAAACAACACATTTACTAAATTTGCTGTAAGAGATAGATACTTACAAAACAAGAAAAATGATATTCCAGTTGGGTTCTTAATGAGTAGCACATGTTTGTACATAATGAATATTATTTTCCTCGTACACTGCCGGAAAAAAGTCCATCACGTTCGAGGAATGTGTTCCCTGGCACCAG
The DNA here is from genome assembly GCF_023864345.2 of Schistocerca serialis cubense. Lineage (NCBI taxonomy): Eukaryota > Metazoa > Arthropoda > Insecta > Orthoptera > Acrididae > Schistocerca > Schistocerca serialis. Next base: position 259,612,911 of record NC_064642.1, read on the forward strand.
CGGTGTAATAAGTGCATATTGAGGGGTTGCTGTGTTAGTGATGCATTTGACACAGCATCGGTGAGCAGATGGTGCTTCAGAGGCCTTTGTATCCATTGTCTGTTTTGACTCTGCAGACAGTAACTGTGCTGGCCATAAATCATTAAAACAAGCAAATTATTTGCTCTACTGTAAACACCATTGTCAATAAGCTAACTGCAATAATATATTTCATTCTCACTTACATAAACAATGACTGTGCTATGAATACCTACAAAGGTAAAACCATTCATTAACTCTTACTGAAATTAACTTAAGAAGACTTGTGAACACACACATTTACACTGCTAGATAAAAATTAGTACACCCTTTTAAAGGTTCCCAGATCCCTCAAGATTTATTGTTGCAGCAGTGCATATGGATACATCAAATTATTCATTTCAGGTCAATAGCACAATCAGTTCTATTAGTACTTGGTGTAGCATCCTCGAGTGGCAATGCAAGAGCTGACTGACATCCAGACGATCGCACAGATGGTGAATACTGTCCTGGGATATGTTTTGCCACGCCTGCTTGATCTGTTAACATAGCTCTGTAACACTTGTTCATTGATGCGTCACACAAGTCACTTCTGGTCCCATCATATCCCAGAGATAAGTTTGGATTTTAATTGGGCTATAAAGTTCATGATATCGGCCAATGATGGATGTAAGTCTATCAGCTACACACGTGAGTACATTTGTTAATGAAAGATATTTTACTTTTAGAAATTTTTCACTTTCTTTTATATAGAAAGGTGTTTCTTCATTTAGAAATTTTCTTCTTTCTTTCATACAGAAGTTTTTGTTTTATTAAGTTTTCTCATTTCTGACATACACGAGCTCCACCATTACCTCGCCATTACGATTGATGTACTTGTTATACCAAGACGACACAAAATTTATGGAACATAGTACTTTATAGAGGCAACATAATTTACAATGAAGTACAGGTTGCATGTAGCACTGAACACAATGGACAAGACAAGAGTAGTACAGCTTGCAGAGTGGACCAGGCACTCGTTTGCGATCGCTTAAATAATATCGTTTCTTTGGCTGCTCACCAGAGCGCGCCAGGGGTCCGATTCAGGTGGGCTTTATAAGCAACCCTGTGAACTGTATGGACGTGGCATCTCTGAATTCGCGCGCGCCTTGAGTGGAGTTAGATCACTCCTCCCATATAGTGAGTGAGAAAACGAAATGCATACAAAAAACACTAGGCAGAGAAAGTACTTTGTACACAAAAAATAGGTGGTACAGAAAAAAAGCACTGGTACAGAAAAAACACTGGTACCAAAAAAGATCACTGATACTGAAAAGGCACCATTACCGTGAAAAAAAGTACTGATCTCACGAGGTACTGTGATTACTGGTCACAGAAACATCAGCGACAGCGCTGACATCCGTTTGATCGTCCAACAATGGCGGATGCTACAGCATGTGGCAGGCAGGCACTGGCGATTACGGCCAAAGTGATGAGGACGCAGTTTGGGGGGCTTTCCCCTTGTCATGAGAGGCCGTAGGGCAGGACTGAAAATGGCATCTCCATAGCGATTTTGTCGTCAAGGTCAGCAGTCACGTCGGAGGCAATAGTGGGGGTGTCAGAGATTGTGGCTGCACAAGACCCAGCAACGGAGGCAGTGGTGGGATGCAGCATCAGGGGCAACGGTGGGTGCATGGTGACAGCAGTCGAGTGGGGGGTGGAGGCAAGGACCCTGCACAACAATTCACTAGGCAGCGACCCCTGCTGCAGCACGAACCGGACCGCCTGCAACACAGGGACAGGTACTGGCGGCGCAGGGATTGGGGAGGCAGTGGGCCCTCTGTAACAGACCCTAACATAAACTGGTCGATGTGACGGGCGTCTGCCCATCAGGAGTGCAGGCGATGCACAGGTGTTGGCCCCAGTGATGCTAGATAATTGCAGGAACCCAATTCAGGCAGTAACCAAAACCATAAGCCCAGACAGGCGCACGCGATCCAAACCGTCGTGGAGCCAGTGACGCCAGGGGATGCAGCATCGGATGCAGCAGGTGGAGGGGGGTTATAGTTGGCGCCCATGCAGCAGCTCCACCAGGCTCTTGTCAACCCCTGGAGTGAAACAAAAGAACTCAAAAAACAGTATAAAGCAGCTTCAGGGGACCTGTCAGATAATACTTCAGCATCTGAGTTTTAAACATGTGAAACATGTCATTGACCTGACCATTAAATTGAGGATGAAATGAGGGAGCTTTGAGATGGCGACAAAAAGATGCAAATTCTCGAGAAACAGACTGGGGGCTGCTACCGAACTATGGTATACAGAAGTACCTCAACTACAAAAAACTTAGACAGGGCAGAAATTGTGGCCACCATAGACGTGCCCAGACAATGCGCCATATAGGGAAATTTGGAATAGACGTGCACCACAGTGAGTCAATACCGATTTAGGAAGGGCCCATCAAAATCGACTTCTAAACTCTCTCAGGGACACTGTGACTTTGGCTAGGGGGAATAAAACCTCCCACAGAGCCACCCGTCACTGAACACAGCGAGTGTAAGCGCCGATAAGTGGCATAATGTCCCTATGTACAAGCTGGTGGGTCAAGGCTTTGGTGCGAGAGGTCCCCCAATGACTGATGTGCAGAAGCCACAGCACGAGGAAGTGGGGAGCAGCGTCCTCTGTAGCTAAGAAAAGAACCCCGTCAAACACAGAAATGCAGTGCTGGAGGGACAAGTAATTATGCATAGGATTCCAAGGCATGACCCAGGGGTTTTTCCAGCCACATATGCTGCACAAAAGAGAGGACCCAACTAAGTACAGGATCCATGACGATGGCCAATGCTATGCTGGCACTAGCGATTGGAAAACCATCGACTGTGTTCTGGTTCTCAGTATCGAAATAGAAACAAAGGGACTCGCCCTGACTAAACGCTGGGTCCACCCCAACTGGAAGTCAAAATAAGGCACTGGCGTTGACATGTTGCGCCGTTGGCCAATAATGGACCTGAAAATGATAATTGGAGAGGAAGAGAACACACCACTGCAAATGATGCACTACCTTTTCTGGCACAGGGGCCAAAGGGTTAAAAAGGTCGACCAACAGCTTGTGATCTGTGATTGAATGGAACTTAGAACCTTACAAGAAGATGTGATATTTCTTGGGGGCGAACACAATCGCTAAAGCCTCCTTTCCAACCTGAGAATATCGTCGCTGAGTGGGAATTGACGTCTTAGAAGCATACGCAATGGGTCATTCCGACCCATCCTTGTCTTTGCGCACCCACGCCGCGACAAGACCAAGCTGAGAGGCATCTCTAGCCAGCATCAGATGCTGACCCGCCTGAAAAGTGGCCAAACACGGGAGAGATTGAAGCTTAGAGTTAAGCAAAGCAAATGCTCTGTCACAAGCCAGGGACCAGAAAAAGATATATTTCAAGGGAAAAGAGCGTGCAGGGGCTGAGCAACAAGAGATGCATCCAGTAAAAACTTACAGTGGTATGCAACTTTACCTAGAAACGCCTGCAGTTCCTTAACGGAGGTTGACCGCAGCAAAGCCATAATTGTGTCAATGTGCTGATACGACGACTTGACCCCTGTGCAAGAAACCTCAAAATCTAGGTACTCAATAGACGGCTGAAAATACTGAGATTTGGAAAGATTGCACTTGAGACCCAGAGACTGCAAAACAGAAAACAATGAACGGAGATTGCTAAGGTGGTCTTTGGAGGAAGAACCTGAAACAATTATATCTTCGAGGTAATTGATTCAGCGATGTATAGAAGGTGTCAGCTTTCCCAAAAAAAATAAGAAAAAATAAAAAAACTGAAAAATTGCAGCCACGCTAGCGATACCAAAACGCAAGTGTTGATAGTGGTATAGGCCAAAAGATGACAATGAGAAGGCGCCTAGTGGTCTCATCGAAGAGGAGCGGGACGACGCACGCCTCTGACAAATCAGTGTTGAAAAAGTAGTGGTCACCCAACGATTTTGCGAGCAGCTTGTCAAGGGGCGGGGAAAAGGGGATCTATCTAACACAGACTATGCATTAATCGTGACACTGAAATCACCACAGAGGCGAAGCTTGCTGCAGAGGTGTAGCTTGCCTCTCGGCTTCTTAACGATGACCAGTTGTGTAGACCGTTCACTTCTGGGAGAAATAGGCTAAATGGCACTGAGTGTCGTCTAACGGTATAATTCGATCTTGACGCGGACGCGCAGTGGGACAGGCACCGGCTGCATCTGAGAAGAACGAGGGCGAGGAGACTGTTTCGTGGTAATGTAGGCCTGAAAACAGTTAGCACAACACAGGGGGAAACAGCGACGAAAACTCACAGCAGAGGGGCTCAAGTTGCTCATAAGGAATTTCATCTGACACTAAATGTACCTCACTGGCAATGGAGAAAGTGGAAGCATTAAACGCATAAAACCTAATGAGATCCGTGGTGTGAGAATGATCTACAACAAGGAAGATGAGAGGACGAACAGATTTGTAAGATACAGGTGCAAAGAACTGTCCTGTGATAGGAATCTGCTGTTTATTGCAGCTAACGAACTTCCATGAAACCTGTGTGAATGATAATGATGATCTTTGGTTTCTAGGGCACTCAACTGCGAGGTATCGGCGCCTGTACAAAGTCCCAATTTTTACATAGTCCAATTGTTGAACAGTCCAATCTTCCACTGTCACAAGTGATGATTACGATGATGAAAAGATGAGGACAACACAAACACCCAGTCCCCAGGCAGAGAAAATTTCCAGCCCGGCTGGAAATCGAACCAGCACACCGTGATCCAGAGGCAGCAACGCTAGTCACTAGGAAAACTGTGTGAAGGGAGAGGCACCCAAGTGCATGTATCTTTGTGCATTTACTAAAGTCACTGCATTTCCTTGTCCAATTGCATTTTAGCAGTTTATTAAACACATACAAGTCAATAAACAATTTGCTCGGTGAGACAGTCATTATGGAGAAACAGTTTGTGTCCATCAGTATTACTGTGTCCACCACATTTGAAGAGGAGTTACACACCAATGTAATGTGGCTTTTCTTTCGACACTTGTTGCAAACAGCCCAACACTTAGGGCACGCAGCACACTCTTGGTGGACGAAGCAGTACGGGCAAGGTGGGTGGGGGGCATGCAGTTGCTGTCATAACACATAAAAATCCACAGGGTTAGAAAATATTCCAGTCAGTGTCCTCAGAAATATATGAGCAACATAAAAACCTCATTAACAACAATAATTAATGACTCTTTCAGATCTCACTGCTTTTCTGAATACCTGAAACAAGCAAAACTAATACCAATACTAAAAAATGGTCATGCAGAAAAAGTAGAAATCCACAGACAAATTTCTTTCTTATCTTGCATTTCCAAATCAATAGAAACCATAATGAAAAATATACTAACGAAATAAAATAAACACAACCTTCTCTGCATTGAACAGTTTTGCTTCAGGTCCACAAGAGGCATACAGTCAGATACAGCACTGTTTAGTAAATTCATACTTGAAGCACTAGACAAGGGCAAGAATGCAACAAGCTTTTTATTATTATTGTTATCATTATTATTACTGATCTACCAAAGTATTTGACACAGCTGACCACAGAATTTTATAAGGCAAATTAGAAGTGTTAGGAATAAGGGGTATGGCAAATAATTGGTTTCAGTCATATTTGGAGAACTAGATACAAAGAGTTGAATATTTCTAAAAGACTGTAGTACAGCGCTTATCAGTTTTAAATGCATTAATGTAGGTGTCCCCCCATGGAAGTGTATTGAGCCCAATCCTGTTCCTTCTATGAATAATTCCCCACAGAGTGCCAGGTATGATGAAAAAAAACTATTTGTTGATGACAGCACCATAGTGATTACAGACAAAAATTCAACACAGTTAATAAAAAAATACAATGAAGCTCCCAAATATGCCACAACTGGTCATTAAAGAATAGAGCAACTTCAAATGTGAAAAAGACAAACTGCACCAACTTCTGACTAAATAAAAATCCCAATTGCACTACAATGAAAGTAAACAATAATGTACTAGATTGAGTAGCTGATACCAAATTCTTTAGGATGAATGTAGACTGTCAATTGAAGTGGGCAGAACACATGAGAATTTTGGCAAAGAGGCCATCATCAACATGTAATGCCCTGCAAATCCTTACACCAGAATGTAATATTTCATGCCTCAAAGAAGCCTACTTTGGATATATGCATTCAGTCCTCAGTTATGGCATAATGTTATGGGGAATAAGTGCTGGGAACATACAGACTTTTTCCAAGATACAGGAAAGAGCTGTACAAATAGTAAAAAATGGTAGTAACAGAGGACACCGTAAAAAATTATGCAAAAAGCTGCAAATCTGACAGTCCTGTGTGAAAGTATCTATCACAACATAATGTATATAAGAAAACAATCTTAATCTGTACACCACAAACAGTACAATACATGAGCATGGAACCAAATCCAGACACTGTTCATACTTTAAATTATTATTTAAATTATAAATAGTTAATTAACTATAAATAGTTAACTAATATTCATGGACATTGTGTTGTGTAACAAATTATGATATGTTTAGAGAAGTAGGACTAAGTAAAGAAGCTATAAATACTGTAAGAGCCACATTTTTTAATAAGAAATATTGTGCAAATATTTGTGACATCCTTACAATGTATATTGTTTTATGGATGAATAAATAAATCAAGTCCAATAAAAATGGTAAATTTCATGTGAGCTAATGTGTATTTATAGACTTTGTGGCACCACTCAACAGAAAGGAAGTTTGACTAAATTTAAAAACATAATAATCGTTAGTGACTGCATGACTTGTAGTTGTGGATATGTGAATAAAACATGTAGATGTATCGGCATTCTGTCTTTCAGTAACATATTCCTATTTCTGGGAATATAATTAAGGTTGGAATTTAAAGAGTTGGAACCTGGATAAACTGAAAGAACAAGAAGTTGTACAGGGTTTCAGGGAGAGCATAAGGGAACAATTGACAGGAATGGGGGAAAGATATACAGTAGAAGAAGAATGGATAGCTTTGAGGAATGAAATAGTGAAGGATCAAATAGTTAAAAAGACGACAGCTAGTAGAAACCCATGGGTAACAGAAGAAATATTGAATTTAATTGACGAAAGGACAAAAAATTTAAAAATGCAGTAAATGAAGCAGGCAAAAAGGAATACAAACGTCTCAAAAATGAGATCGACAGGAAGTGCAAAATGGCTAAGCAGGGATGGCTAGAGGACAAATGTAAGGATGAAGAGGCATATCTCACTAGGGGTAAGATAGATACTGCCTACAGGAAAATTAAAGAGACCTTCAGAGAAAGGAGCACCACTTCCACGAATATCAAGAACTTTGATGGAAACCCAGTTCTAAGCAAAGAAGGAAAGCAGAAAGGTGGAAGGAGTATATAGAGGGTCTATACAAGGGCGATGTTCTTGAGGACAATATTATGGAAATGGAAGAGGATGTAGATCTACATCTACATGTACATTTATACTCCGCAAGCCACCCAACGGTGTGTGGCGGAGGGCACTTTACGTGCCACTGTCATTACCTCCCTTTCCTGTTCCAGTCGCGTATGGTTCGTGGGAAGAACGACTGTCTGAAAGCCTCCGTGCGTGCTCTAAACTCTCCAATTTTACATTCGTGATCTGCTCGGGAGGTATAAGTAGGGGGAAGCAATATATTCGATACCTCATCCAGAAACGCACCCTCTCGAACCCTGGCGAGCGAGCTACACCGCGATGCAGAGCGCCTCTCTTGCAAAGTCTGTCACTTGAGTTTGTTAAACATCTCCGTAACCCCATTACGGTTACCAAATAACCCTGTGACGAAACGCGCCACTCCTCTTTGGATCTTCTCTATCTCCTCCGTCAACCCGATCTGGTACGGATCCCACACTGATGAGCAATACTCAAGTATAGGTCGAACGAGTGTTTTGTAAGCCACCTCCTTTGTTGATGGACTACATTTTCTAAGGACTCTCCCAATGAATCTCAACCTGGTACCCGCCTTACCAACAAATAATTTTATATGATCATTCCACTTCAAATCATTCCGCATGCATACTCCCAGATATTTTACAGAAGTAACTGCTACCAGTGTTTGTTACGTTATCATATAATCGTACAATAAAGGATCCTTCTTTCTATGTATTCGCAATACGTTACATTTGTCTTTGTTAAGGGTCAGTTGCCACTCCCTGCACCAAGTGCCTGTCCACTGCAGATCTTCCTGCATTTCGCTACAATTTTCTAATGCTGCAACTTCTCTGTATACTACAGCATCATCCGCGAAAAGCCGCATGGGACTTCCGACACTATCTACTAGGTCATTTATATATATTGTGAAAAGCAATGGTCCCATAACACTCCCCTGTGGCACGCCAGAGATTACTTTAACGTCTGTAGACGTCTCTCCATTGATAACAACATGCTGTGTTCTGTTTGCTAAAAACTCTTCAATCCAGCCACACAGCTGGTCTGATATTCCGTAGGCTCTTACTTTGTTTATCAGGCGACAGTGCGGAACTGTATCGAATGCCTTCCGGAAGTCAAGAAAAATAGCATCTACCTGGGAGCCTGTATCTAATATTTTCTGGGTCTCATGAACAAATAAAGCGAGTTGGGTCCCACACGATCGCTGTTTCCGGAATCCATGTTGATTCCTACATAGTAGATTCTGGGTTTCCAAAAACGACATGATACTCGAGCAAAAAACATGTTCTAAAATTCTACAACAGATCGACGTCAGAGATATAGGTCTATAGTTTTGCGGATCTGCTCGACGACCCTTCTTGAAAACTGGGACTACCTGTGCTCTTCTCCAATCATTTGGAACCTTCCGTTCCTCTAGAGACTTGCGGTACACGGCTGTTAGAAGGGGGGCAAATTCTTTCGCGTACTCTGTGTAGAATTGAATTGGTATCCCGTCAGATGAAGATGAAGTAGGAGATACGATACTGCGTGAAGACTTTGACAGAGCACTGAAAGACCTGAGTCGAAACAAGGTCCCGGGAGTAGACAACATTCCATTAGAACTACTGACGGCCTTGGGAGAGCCAGTCCTGACAAAACTTTACCATTTGGTGAGCAAGATGTACGAGACAAGCGAAATACCCTCAGACTTCAAGAAGAATATAATAATTCCAATCCCAAAGAAAGCAGGTGTTGAAAGATGTGTAAACTACCGAATTATCAGTTTAATAAGTCACAGCTGTAAAATACTAACGTGAATTCTTTACAGATGAATGGAAAAACTGATAGAATCCGACCCCACGGAAGATGAGTTTGGGACACGTGGGGCAATACTGACCTTACGACTTATCTTAGAAGAAAGATTAAGGAAAGGCAAACCTATGTTTCGTAGAGAAAGCTTCTGACAATGTTGATTGGAATACTCTCTTTCAAATTCTGAAGGTGGCAGGGGTAAAATACAGGGAGCGAAAGGCTATTTACAATTTGTACAGTAACCAGATGGCAGTTATAAGAGTCGGGGAGCATGAAAGGGAAGCAGTGGTTGGGAAGGGAGTGAGACAGGGTTGTAGCCTGTCCCCGATGTTATTCAGTCTGTATATTGAGCAAGCAGTAAAGGAAACAAAAGAAAATGTCGGAGTAGGAATTAAAATCCATGGAGAAGAAATAAAAACTTTGAGGTTCGCCGATGACATTGTAATTCTGTCAGAGACAGCAAAGGACTTGGAAGAGCAGTTGAACGGAATGGACAGTGTCTTGAAAGAAGGGTATAAGATGAACATCAACAATAGCAAAACGAGGATAATGGAATGTAGTCGAATTAAGTCGGATGATGCTGAGGGAATTAGATTAGGAAATGAGACACTTAAAGTATTAAAGGAGTTTTGCTATTGGGGGGCCAAAGTAACTAATGATTTTCAAAGTACAGAGGATATAAAATGTATACTGGCAATGGCAAGGAAAGCGTTTCTGAAGAAGAGAAATTTGTTAACATCAAGTATAGATTTAAATGTCAGGAAGTCGTTTCTGAAAGTATTTGTATGGAGTGTAGCCATGTATGGAAGTTAAACGTGGGTGATAAATAGTTTAGACAAGAAGAGAATAGAAGCTTTCGAAATGTGGTGCTTCAGAAGAAGCTGAAGATTAGATGGGTAGATCACATAACTAATGAGGAAGTTTTGAATAGAATTGGGGAGAAGAGGAGCTTGTGGTACAACTTGACTAGAAGAAGGGATCGGTTGGTAGGACATGTTCTGAGACATCGAGGGATCACCAATTTAGTATTGGAGGGCAGCGTGGAGGGTAAAAATCGTAGAGGAAGACCAAGAGATGAATACATTAAGCAGATTCAGAAGGATGTAGGCTGCAGTAGGTACTGGGAGATAAAGAAGTTTGCACAGGATAGAGTAGCATGGAGAGCTGCATCAAATCAGTCTCAGGACTGAAGACCACAACAACAGCAACAATTAACTTATAAGTTAATTAACATTAAAATTTGTAACAAGTTACATTTTCCAACATAGTTTTTGCCTATGTGCTTGTTAGATTCTGATATTTGCCGTTAATGCTTTGTTTACCTATCTTTTAGGCACAAAGCAATATACCTCACTAACTGATTAAGCCATTAATTAAGATTTTTGCATAATTTACTGTAATTTTTAATATGGTGCTTGTGTGTGTAAATGGGGTATTCCCAGTGCCAATGCCTAAAATGGTTCCATTAACTTTTCTAATTTTATAGACAACTATGTATTTCATAATCACAGTTACTTTCAATACTTATAGTTCCTCCTGAGTAGCAAAATCTAGCCTAACAGTTTTCCAAATGATTTTGTAATTTCTGAAATCACAATGCTGTTATGTTCATCTTTACAAGATCCACACAATTGCTTTACAAGCATTACATCGGTACTGCATGTATCTGGTTGTTGCATAATGTACTCCAGGAAGACCTCAGCACCTTCAGCACCAGCAGTGTAAGAAATCTTCATGCTCTCTCCTCCTGTGTCCTCTTCTTCATCACTTTCATCATTACTTTCTTGCACTCTTTTGATTATTTCTTTATCTGTTAAAGTTTGTTCCTTATCACAGTTTTCCTCATTCAGCCTCTTAGTAACATCTTCATCATCAATTTCTTCTCCTCCTGTAAGGTTGTGGAACATGTCAGTGTACAAAGTAATTGATAATTCCGAATTGACTGGCTCATCACTGTCACTCACTACTGGATCCAACTCGGCATCAATAGATGGCCACAATTTTCTCCAGCTCTTCATTATGGTAGTGCTGTCCGCTTATCCCATGCTTTGGCTGCTTGGAAAACAACATCACGTATGTCAATTGCTTTCTACGCCTTCAGCATAGTCTCGATAGAGTCGTTTTCACTTTCATTCAGCAAGGAGACAAGAAGTGAATGTCGATAATGACGTTTAATTGATTCCAAAATTCCCTGGTCCTTGGGCTGAATTAGGGCTGTCATATTGGGTGGGAGAAAGAGTGCTTGTATGCCATCAGACTTTAGAGAAACATCTGAAGGATGACTGGGAGCATTGTCAATTATAAGGATAGCTTTCAATGGAAGCTTTCTCTTCTTTAGCTCTTTTCTCACTGCTGGTACAAACATTTGATGGAACCGCCGAGAGAATGTCTGTCCATCCACACTTTCTTCTGAGTGCAATACTGCACTGTTAGAGTATTTACGTCAGTGTTTTGAAAACAACGTGGATGTTGGGATTTTCCCATCACCATAAGGAGTAGTATACGACTCCCATTTGCATTACAAGACGCCATTAACGTTAAGCGCTGTTGCCGTTGCTTGCAACCAGATGCTTCCTTCTCGTTCTTGCCAGCTAATGTTTTTGAAGGAATCATCTTGTAAAAGAGTCCTGTTTCCATCAGTATTATACAAGGCATCAGCAATTAAATCTTCTTTCTCTATTATCTTCTGTATCTTGCTTACAAACTCATCATCCTTATCGTTAGCTGAGCGACTTTCCCCGGCGAGGTGACTGTCAGCTGCCGAATGCTATGTCGTTTTATTTCCAGTTTGACAGCCAACCTTCGCTCGCTCCAAACAAGTTACTACCGCCAAGTTCTTTGTTAAATGCAGCTGCTTTTTCCTTTATAATTGGGCCACTGACTGGAATTCCTTTCCTGCGTTGTTGTATGAACCATCTATAAACAGCTACGTCCAGCTCTTTATTTTTACTCTTTCGTATAACCTTCCGTTTTCCCAACTCACTATCCATTTGTGTTGAGTACTGTCGAATAACATCTTCTTTCTTTTTGATGTCATAAACAGTTGCTCGTCCATTACTGGACTCAGCAGCAATGGCTTTCTGCGAAGAACCTCGATTTAACTTATCTAAAATTTCGAGTTTTTGCTTGAGGTCTAGCGTAACATGTTTCCTTTCAGAAGACATGATTCCGAACTGTAAAGAAAGCTAAAATTTCAAATACAGTATATAAAGCATTGTTTAACTAAGCATTTTTGCACATGATAATTCATTGTGCACGTGTTTTTGCAAGTGTGCCGGATTACTGAGAGGTCGGACTACTGAGGGCCAGATTACTGAGAGTCTAGTGTAGTTAGTCTGTGAGGGCCATCGACTAGGTTAACACCTCTGCATTACTCTTGTGAATAAAAAGGTCAGTATTCAAATGCAAACATGCTAACATCTTCAAGACAGTACCTGTATCAGTACCTGCAAAAATAAATGTGAGCGCCTAATAACCCACCAGTGAATTCTCTAATGCAAGTTTATGTTTATTTTGACTAAATTGCATCACAGATAATGGAAAAGTTGGGTATCATTGTCGTTGAACAGTTGGTTATTGTTCGTTATGACTTTTGTTAAGGGCTGGATTGAGTTAAATACCTCTGTGTAACTTTCTTTTGAAGTATTACTGCAAGACACTATGTTTACCGTTCCACACTTAGCATTTTTTGAAGACTTTTATAACAACAGTTGATCCATTGATATTATTTCTAGAAACTTTGCTTCAACAACGTTATAATTTATCTGATCAGTTCTTCCACTGAACAGTTGTTGGATGTCAAAGCTAACCTGACTTATGTGCTACTTATATTTCAAAGTTAAGGAACTTATCATCGTCCCTACAATAAGACATTAAGTTTAATAAATGTGTGAAAAAGTCCACCCAAAGTTGTGGAGGTGCATATACTATTTGTTAAGGTTTTCAATTTCATTGATACAGGCTGGCGTGCTACTGAGGAGGCAAAGAATAAGTGATGATAAAAAATTAGATTGGTTATCTTACATCCGCTTCTGCATTTTTTCTGGTAAGCTTCCTTTGTTTTATGCAATTTTTTGTAGAAACATTTCATGAAAACTATCGCAAACTATTCAGTTTCTAATGCACTTATGAGTAAATGGTGTCGCTGATGTTCCTAATTAAACTGATTTTGCTAAAAGCTGACAAAACTAATCAATAAAGACCTTTTTTGTTTCACATATAAAATAATGTCTGACAGCACAAAGAAGGAATGATTTAGAAATAAAAAAATCCATGTCCAAGGCAGTGAGTGATGTTAATAGTGACAAGTTCTCATTTCAAGGGGCAAGTATCATGTTCTGTGTATCTAAGTGTACTTTACGCCATTATGTGGAGAAATATGACGCCATAAAAAGGGCACAGATGGGTGGAAACTCATAATGACAACTGAACAAGAAAAGCAGGTATACCAGAGTATTTTCTGTGTGTCTTCTGTAGGTTATTGTCCATTAACACATAAAATCCTTACAGACAACATTTATAATTTCTGCTAAGAAAACAGGATCTCAGCCTTTTTAAAAGTACTGTTGGTTGTAAGTGATTCTATAGCTTTGTGAAAGGAAACCTGACCTAGCACAATGGAAATGTCTAAAATCGGGCTCAGGACAGGCTCTAAAATGGAACAAATTCGTAGTTGTTGATCACTGTGAAACTAAGAGAGAGTTTGAGTGGATACATTGTCTCCCAAATCCACTAAATCAATTTTCAATATACATGAATATGATGTCAGCTCCACTTCCATAAAGATCCAAGAGTTGTAGCTGGAAAAAGGACTCCATGAGCTTATATTGTGGGCCAAAAAACTGGGAAATTGTTCTGTTGAAACTTGCAGAAATGTTGTGGGCCTTATTATCTCAGCATTACTTTTGTACTCAGCAATGTGAAAGAAATAAGGCCTGGGAAAAATCTCCCTCTTGAGCTCAATGACTCCTGCACTTATTTTTGACAGAGCTTATGCATGCCTTAACTACAACGCTAAAAAGAATGACATTATTCTCTATTGCTTGCCGTAAAAAACAATTCCTATATTACAACTGCTGGACTAAAACTACTTCAGGTGCACAAAAGTAAAAGACTTTTTGACTGACATTGAGGAAAGTATCACATCACTTGATTGACCTTTCTTGTTGTGTTTACCCCAGTATGGAGCAGACAAACGACACAATTCAGGCATTTGCTCATCCAATCTGACAATGATCAGCTGAGGACCAGTTCCTTCTTGCAGCTCATTGGAACAACCCATTTCTCTTCTGGCTAAGTCGCTCACATATCTCTATTAAAAGTCTTGATTTGTTGTCTTTATCTAACTCAGGTGAACCTGTCGACATTAAAACTTTCTTTATGGATAAATATGAAGAAAGGAAGGGAAGAACAACAAGTGTCATAAGAACAGCCAGGATGATCATGAGATTGAGCTACAATAAGTATTTACCAGTAAAAACAGTTCAGCCGTCCAAACCAATATAGGACCAATCATGAAAAAGTTATCTATGAACAAACTAATGAATAAATACCAGCAGTCCACCAGGAAAAATACTGATAAAACTACTGAAATTGAAAGTAGGTATTGCACCAGTTGTCAGGAGGAAGAAATGAAAACATGTGCAGCTTAACATAGTCTTTGGGAATTTCTGCAATGAAGAGTTTGTTGGTCTCACTACTGCTGATAAAGATATTTTAATTTGTTCCAATTGCAACCAATAATTTTTATTGATCTCATTTTTTTCTCTTACTCTTCTTTTGAATAGTTTGAAATAAACTGATGTTAATTATTTAAACACTTAACTTGTAACAGAAATCCTGGGTTGAATACACTTTTGAATAGTAAAAAGGATTATTTAATATCATGTTTATTCATTTTACACCAAAATTGTTTAATTTTAGCAGAAGTGAACCATGAACCTGAAGAAGATATGACCTGTAAAACATGGAACAACAGGGGCTATATTTTGTTGTTTCAGAGCCAAAAAAGTCAGTAGAAATTATTACAGACAAATAAATGCTACCAATCTTGAGAAGTGAGTACATGAAAAATTACTACTCAGTCTACCCAATGTTAGTATTATCATTGTTTATGATCGTCTTTACCACAGTTCATAAAAAACAAAGGTTCCTCACAGTATGCTGTCAAAGTCAATATGATTAATGGGATGAGGAAGAAAAGTCATGAACACACAGTTCTATAATCACCTCAGTAAATGTGTGTTTCTAATGCCAGCTATACAGCCTGGACAAAATATAAAAGAAATGTGTGAGACCACAATACAACAGAAGTATTTCTCTAGAGAAACTGCAAAAAGGTAACAAAGAATTCCTTTGTAGATGACTGGGAGATATTAGATAACATGAAATAAAATCAGAGAATATGTTTTGGGAAAAGGATGGATTAATACAAGACAACACAATAGACAAAATCGTAACAAACTTATGTAGGATGTATTCTGCCAAATATTGTGACGATGATGGCAGTAACTCCTCACGTTCTGCTCTGACTCATCCATCATATTGCACTGAATTCATTCGAGCTAGTAAGACCAATGAACTTGATTTTATTCCAGCCAAATGATATTCAATTACAGGATGAGTTTCTGATATGAGTATGTGTCTCAATGACATAATTTAACAGCACGTTTTGGGCATTAAATTAGTGCTGTTCATAGCTGTACTATGTATGCAAGTAATGGAATGTATTTTTTGTCGTCATACACACAGAATCTTATTTACTTAAAACTTGTCAGTATTTCTCACTTAAGAAGGGGTGTGTTGCCTGCTCCGACATTTCACATGAATTTACCATTGATACTGGTTTCTTGCCCACATTTTATTTGCTAGGCCACCTCATAGATACGCATTATGAGGGTTCACAAATATTTAAATTCAAATAAAGATGAGAGTGCAAAATTAATTGTATCTGCTCAAATAAAGATGAGAGTGCAAAATTAATTGTATATGCTCATCAACTTATTTACACAACTTCAGCCACTGCCAATAATAATAATAATAATAATAATTATTATTATTATTATTATTATTATTATTATTATTATAAATTATAATAAATTATAATATTATAATATTAAATATAATATTATAATTAAAGACTCTGTACCGCCAACTGAAGAAGAAATTATCAAACACATAAACAAACTCAAAAATAACAAAGCATCAGGAGAAGATGGAATTGTAGCCGAATTTCTCAAAAGTCTAGGGTCTAACTCAAGAAATGAGCTAGTTAAAATTATTCAAAACATATGGGTTACTGAAGAAATACCAGAAGATTGGAAATGTGCCCTAATACATCCGTTACATAAAAAAGGGGATAAATCGGATGTGAACAACTATAGAGGAATCTCCTTACTTGCCGTCACATACAAGATATTATCAGCTTGTCTTCTTGAAAGAACACAAAAACTGCTAGAACCCAAAATCTCAGATTTCCAAGCTGGTTTCAGACCAAACAGATCATGTCCAGAACAAATTTTAAACTTGAAATTGATTACAAGTATGAGACAAATGCGAAGGAAGCCTACAGTATATGTCTTTGTCGACTTTAAAAAGGCATATGATTCAATTCACAGACCCACACTATTTAAAATTCTTGAAGAACAAGGACTGGATAAGAAGACACGGAACATCATAGAGCAGACATTAACAAATACAAAATGCAAAGTGAAATTCATGGGAAAACTTTCAAAATCATTTGAGATAAAAACTGGGGTTAGACAAGGTGATGGATTATCACCTCTGTTATTTAACTTAGTTCTGGATAGAGTCATGGCAGAATGGGAAAAAGAACTCAAAAAAGAAAAGTACAGGAAACCAATATCACTGGGAACCAAAAAAGATAACCTACAAATCCCTTACTTAGCCTACGCAGACGATCTTGCAATAATGGCAGATTCTAGTGAAATGGCAGTCAAACAGATAGAAACCTTAAAAGAGTGTGCAGGAAAAGTTGGCCTACAAATATCTTTTGAGAAAACGGTGTTTACAACAACAAATCTAGAAATTTCTAAGTTACAAACCAAATATGGAGAAATTAAGAGGGTATCATACTTTAAATATTTAGGAGAGATAATTTCTGAAAAATACTCACAACAAGAAAGAATATTAAAAGCTCATAGGGGTCTAGGGCTGGTCCAAAACATTTACAATAAAAATTGTCTATCTATAAATACAAAAATTAAACATTATAAGTCGGTAATTAAACCAATAATGCTATATGCCAGCGAAACCTTGACACTTAAAAGGAAAACAGATATGGAAAACCTGAAGAAAGAGGAAAGGAAAATCATTAGGAAAATTCTGGGACCAAGATGGACCAAAGAGGGGTATAGTTTACAGAAAAATTCTAAAATTGAAGAATATTCTAACATAGAGATAGACATGAGGAAGAGGCGTCTAAAATTCTATGGCCACATAATGAGACTTCCCGATCACAGACTTACAAAAAAAATAGTAAGATACGTAGCATCCCTTGTTAATGGAGGAGAATGGATCAAAAATGTAAAGAAAGATCTGGAATTAGCCAACATTACTACTGAGGACATGAACAAAAGAAACAATTTCAAACTTAAAGTTGACAAATGGGAGGTCAAACCAGAGACAAAAGCGCCGAGAACTGGAACAAAATGGAGCGAAGAAAGAAAAGCTGAATTCTCACAAAGAATGAAGACCTGGTGGGCAAACAAGAAGAATAAGAAGCCCCGGAAGTGAACCATCTTTACTTAGCGTCTTCCATGTTGGGAGCTTTACGACTAATAATAATAATAATAATAATTATTATTATTATTAATATTATTATGTCTGAAAAAGGAAGAATTGTTTTGTGGAATTTTGTTGTTTTATACATAATTAAGTAAAGTTTACAGCAAGAACGAAATATTGTTTAAGCTTTCACTACTCTCCGTTTCGCATTTTTGTGTAAGTGAGAGTTTTTGTGCTTTTTTTTCATTTTCTTGGACGAACATACAAGATTCCTAATTCATGTATTAGTTAACGAATTAACTACTGGGGTGAAAATCAGGCATTCTTACATTGCACCCATTTAATTACTTTCGCTTATTGTACACTTCTTTGTTAAATGTTCACTTGTAGTCACGCTTATTTGATTTTGTCACTTTCTCAGACAACGAATCTGGTCTGGAATGCCTTGGTTCCTTTGCGGCTAACTTTTCCTGGTAATTTTCTTTTATGTTAGCTCTTAATACAGGTTCAACAGAGTTTATATTGACACTCCACAGGAAAGCCGATTCCTCCACAGTAGACAACCAACTCCAAACACAAACCGCCATTTGCGGAAATGATTAACGCTCAATCGGTGTTGTGGGGTATGAGGACATCCCCTCCAAAATTCCAATGCGGATACGTCAGAATTTTACGTGCTGCACCTTTCTGCTTCCCGGTAGCCTTCATTCAGATTGTTATGAGCAATCGCAGTGAGCAGTCATTGTTGCGAGCTGCTGTTATTTTGACTTGGTAAGTAGAATAACTTGCTTGGGGTATCACACAACCCCACCACACACTTTATGTTACAAACTCTGTAATTTTAAACACTTTATACATTTGCATTTCTTACAGAAATATCACTGAGTATGGCTAACAAGGCCACAGTGGGTGTTTCTGATACAGATTTTCAGACTGATATCACTCAGTGGTTACAGTATGTGAAAATATTGAATACAGTGATGCTGAAACTGATAACGAAAATGATCCTGAACGCAACAGTGAACACAATACTGAATCAGAGTCACCGAGCGAGGTGGCGCAGTGGCTAGCACACTGGACTCGCATTCGGGAGGACGACGGTTCAATTCCGCGTCCGACCATCCTGATTTAGGTTTTCCGTGATTTCCCTAAATCACTCCAGGCAAATGCCGGGATGGTTCCTTTGAAATGGCACGGCCAACTTCCTTCTCCGTCCTTCCCTAATCCGATGAGACCGATGACCTCGCTGTTTGGTCTCTTCCCCCAAACCAACCAACTGAATCAGAACTGGATATATCAGATAGTGACGAGTGTGAGCGAGTTAGAGAAGGAACAAAATATAACACTTTCTATCAATGCAACCGCTATAAGTGGTCAACAGTGGAACCTAAGAGAAATGTTCGAACGCCTGCTCACAATATTATAGTATATCTTCATGGACTCAAAGGGACTGCACAATGTCTTGGCCATTCTTGTATACCACTGCAGGTATGGGAATGCTTTGTCTCAGAGGACATGCTAACTGAAGTTGTAACATACACAAATGAGAAAATCAAA
Source organism: Schistocerca serialis cubense (assembly GCF_023864345.2). Taxonomy (NCBI): domain Eukaryota; kingdom Metazoa; phylum Arthropoda; class Insecta; order Orthoptera; family Acrididae; genus Schistocerca; species Schistocerca serialis. Next base: position 259,632,462 of record NC_064642.1, read on the forward strand.
CAATATGGAAGTAGATATGCTGATGAAACCAGAACAAAATTGAGAGATGTTTCACTGATAGAAATTAAGGCCTTTATTGGCTTACTATACTACACTGCAATTTTCAAATTCAATAAAGAGAATCATCTCTCTTTGCTTACGATGGTACCAGTCGTGATACAGTGTCATTGAAACGAATGTTAGTTCTGCTAATCTGACTTCAGTTCAATGACTCTGGAACTAGGAATGAGAGACTGTAAATCGATCCTGCAGCTGCAATATCATATCTATTTAATTCAATTGTCAGAAACAGCCAATACTGCTACTGCATAGGAGAAACTGCCAGTATTGATGAAATGTTGCTACGATTTCATGGAAGATGCAGATTTAAAGTGTTTATGGCATCGAAACCTGAAAAATATGGGCCCAAAATCATGATATTATGTCATGTCAGAACATATTATCTCGTAAACGCCTACTTATATACTGGCAAAGGCAGCGACGGAATGGGTTTGTCACCAGAGGAGAAGAAATTATTGATACCATCACAGAGTGTAATTCGACTGTCAAAACCTGTCCAGGATACTTGGAGAATTATCAGAGCTGACAATTACTTCAGCTCAATAGAAATGGTTGATGAACTGAAAAAAAACAGGAACTAACTTATGTAGGCACTCTCAAGGAAAATAAAAGGGAAATTCCATTAGAGCTCTTGCCACAAAAGAAATGTAAACAGGGCTCTTCCAAATATGGGTTTACTAAAGACAAGACACTGGTTTCATATGTGCCCAAGAAAAATACAGCAGTGGTATTAATTTCATCTGTGCATCACTGTTTCCATCGCTGGTGTTCTCACGGTAGTGTTCTCGCTTCCCGAGCGCAGGGTCCTGGGTTCGATTCCCGGCAGAGTCAGAGAATTTCGCCTGCCCTGAGATGATTGGGTGTTGTTGTGTCGTCTGCATCATCATCATCATTCATCCCCATTACGGTCGAAGGAAGGCAACGGCAAACCACCTCCTTTAGGACCTTGCCTAGTACGGCGATGCAGGTCTACCACATCATTCCCCTACGCTCTGTCAAGAAGCATGGGACTTCGTTTCCATTCCTTGCATCACTCTAAAAGCACGGATAATGAGACAGGTAAGCCTGAAATAATAGTTTTTATATAATCAAACAAAAGGAGGCGCTGACGGATTAGATAAAAACTGTATGAGATTTTCAACTAGCAGGTGCACCTGTCGTTGGCCAATGGCAATGTTCTTTGGAATTCTTAACATTGCTGGTGTAAATTCACATGTACCTTATTCAACCTTCAGAGACAATAAACCCCTCTCAAGATTGGATTTCCTAAAGGACCTTTCAGGGTAACTGTGTGTGATGTGTCTAAATGAAAGGTTACTCAATGTAAGACTACCTAGAAAACTCAGAGGTTCTGTTGGATGTATTCTCAATAAGCCATTGACTTCTTCATTTCAAGGAATGTTGACATAATAAATAAAAACTGAAGCTAAAATAATGAAACAATACGGAAATAATTCGAAAAGTTCGAAGAGAGACAATCTCTATTATTTTAGTGAAGACAATTCCACTACTTCATTGAGTGGACGTGGCCATGTGGCAAATCTTAACACTAGTCAGAAACTGGATTTGTGGTACCAAAGGCTAGACCACATTCACATCAATAAAGCAAAGAAACAAATCAAATGCAGTAGAACAACTCCCGAAGCGTCTAACGACCAGATAAATCAAATTTGCAGTGTGTGCATTGAAGACAAGATGAAAGCTAATCCTTTCCCCAAACTGACAAGAACAGAACAAATTCACTGCCATGTTTGATACACAGTTATGTAATATGTGGCTCTGGCCCACAGTCACTTGGTGGAGCGAAATGTGTTGCCACATTCATTGATGATTACTCGAATATGTAATGGTACATCTATCAGAAACCAAAAGTGAAATGTTTCAGCCGGCCGAAGTGGCCGTGCGGTTAAAGGCGCTGCAGTCTGGAACCGCAAGACCGCTACGGTCGCGGGTTCGAATCCTGCCTTGGGCATGGATGTTTGTGATGTCCTTAGGTTAGTTAGGTTTAACTAGTTCTAAGTTCTAGGGGACTAATGACCTCAGCAGTTGAGCCCCATAGTGCTCAGAGCCATTTGAACCACTTGAAACGTTTCAGCCATTTAAAGAGTATAAAGTGTAAGCAGAAAACTGTCAACAGACGATAACAGAAACATTGCATTCAGGCAACAGAGCTGAATGTATGAGTAACGAATTAAACATACCTGGTAAAAGTAGGAATTCAGAGGCAGTTAACTTGTTCCTGGCACACATCAACAAAATGGTGTAGCAGAACAGCTAGACCTAACTCTTGCAAACATCGTGCCTTCCTGAAATATTGACATAGAAAAGGAGACCAAAAGGGAGGACGATAGTGCTGTAAACCTGTGCAAACTCCAATCATCATGACTGTAAAGCTACAAAATGCAAAAGATGAAGACAAGCTCAATGAACACGATGCATCAAGATACAGAACCACAGTCGGAAGTCTTCTTTACTTGGCAACAGGTATAACGCCAGATTTAGAATACCCAACAGCATGATTAAGCCATTTCAACAGCAATTCGAGTGAGAAGCACTGGCATGCTGTCAAACAAACACTACGTTATTTGCGAGATACAACAAATGATGCGCTTGCTTAGTGGAAGACTGTTAAGAAAACTGAAACGTCTATTGATGCAGACTGGGGAGTTGTCCCAAATAATCGTAAATCCTTTAGTGAATATTTGACAGTTTTTGGGGTTGCAGCAACAGGAAACAACGAACTGTGGCACCCAGTACTGTCGAAGAAGAGTTAGCTGCACTGAGTGAAACTGTAAGAGAAGTAAAGTGGATGAACAGTTTTCTCAGTGAGATTGCTCGAAATTGTTTTCTGTATCATCCTATGAAAATTTTCAGTGATAATTAAGGTGCAAAGAAACTTGCTGAAAATCGTGACACTTCAGAAAGAACTAAACAATGGATCTAAAGATGTTCTTCGTACAAGAAGAGGTGGAGGCCAAGAACATCAGACTGGAATATTTCTTAAGTGAAAAGAATGTCACTGACTTTTCGACATACACAATACTCATAAATGCACATCAGACTGGAATATTTCTTAAGTGAAAAGAATGTCACTGACTTTTCCACATACACAATCTACAACCTGAAGTTGAAAACCCATCTGAAGTTAATTGGGGTCATGAAACAGTGATGTGGACTACCTTTCTTGTGTGTTCTTTGATATGTTGTTACTTTTGTTGTGATGTATTGAAACGCTGGACTTCTACCCATGTAAGTGTGTCATGTCACAATAAAATACGTTCTTTCAGCTATGACGAGCTGTGCATTTGTTTGTGTTCCCAGACACATACAAAAGAAGATTAATAAGTCGAACCTGCATCTTAAGTCAAAGCTTGATTAACTTTTTGAAAAATAATTTTCTTTGTATGAACATTAACAATGTACACAATTATTTGTCACCGAGTACGCCATTATCCAACAATGACAATTTTGACCTGAATTTAATGTTCATTTGAACTTGATTTTATTTAAATTGAAAGATAATCTATATTTAAAACAATTTTAAATAAAGATGAGAATAATTGTCCGCCTCCTTTTTTTACTACCTTTAAAATGGAATCTTTTGTTTGACAACAAACAATATTGCTGGCGGAACATCCACAACTGGGCGTTATAGCAAAGATTGAAAATAGTGCTTCAGTTTTAAGGTTCTTTTTATTTTTCAGTGGTTAAAATATGACTAGTTTCGAGCTCTTACATGCGTATCATCAGGTGTTATACTGAAAATAAACAGGAGACTGGAGCTAATTATAGTTTTCACTCACAGTAGTACATATAAAAAAGCAAACAACGAAGTCCCATATAACCATTTTAGAACACAGATGCAGTAAAACCTAAGTCAATGGCAAAGTGACACCAAGCAATACTACAGACGACTGTGTGGGTGACGAAATATGAAATGAACATCAGGACACTTATACTTTGTGCTATGACCCGAGTGCCATGATGGATGAGTACAGGATGCGGTGTCTCACCAGTGAGTGCAGAAAATGCAGTAGCATACATGAAGGGGAAAGCAAACTGGTCAACCAGAATGGCAAAGGTACTGCCATCTGTTGACAGGAAGACCAAAACGAGGCCAACTTGCCCAGCCATACACAGTTTGAGTTGGTGATTTACGTTCAAAAGGATAAAAACCATTAAATAGAAAGATGCACGAAAAATGTTAAAAGTACATTATGAGTGTAAAGGAACATACTCAACAGGGACAGTACAGAACTGTAGTAAAACTAACTGGAAGCTGGTTATGTAAAGTTTATGTATAAACCATAAAACACAATTAAAATTTTTCCCTTTCCATAAATGGCATGTAAGATTTTAATTTAGTGGGGATACACATCGCGACTTGGAATAACATGCCACAGTCATGAGTTTAAAGAACATATACATGTGCCACTCCTACTAAAGAGCATCTCGCTACTGAACAAACTGGAAGGCACCAAACCTTAGAGTACACACTGTCAAAGCTGCTATACCTACACCAAGAAGAAATGCAGATGATAAACAGGTATTCATTGGACAAATATATTATACTATATCTGACATGTGATTATACAGGGCTATTACAAATGATTGAAGCGATTTCATAAATTCACTGTAGCTCCATTCATTGACATATGGTCACGACACACTACAGATACGTAGAAAAACTCATAAAGTTTTGTTCGGCTGAAGCCACACTTCAGGTTTCTGCCGCCAGAGCGCTCGAGAGCGCAGTGAGACAAAATGGCGACATGAGCCGAGAAAGCGTATGTCGTGCTTGAAATGCACTCACATCAGTCAGTCATAACAGTGCAACGACACTTCAGGACGAAGTTCAACAAAGATCCACCAACTGCTAACTCCATTTGGCGATGGTATGCGCAGTTTAAAGCTTCTGGATGCCTCTGTAAGGGGAAATCAACGGGTCGGCCTGCAGTGAGCGAAGAAACGGTTGAACGCGTGCGGGAAGCCCGCGTAGCCCGCGGAAGTCGACGAATAAAGCAAGCAGGGAGCTACACGTACCACAGGCTGGTGCTCCACCGCACTTCCATCATGATGTTCGGCATTTCTTAAACAGGAGATTGGAAAACCGATGGATTGGTTGTGGTGGAGATCATGATCAGCAATTCATGTCATGGCCTCCACGCTCTCCCGACTTAACCCCATGCAATTTCTTTCTGTGGGGTTATGTGAAAGATTCAGTGTTTAAACCTCCTCTACCAAGAAACGTGCCAGAACTGCGAGCTCGCATCAACGATGCTTTCGAACTCATTGATGGGGACATGCTGCGCCGAGTGTGGGAGGAACTTGATTATCGGCTTGATGTCTGCCGAATCACTAAAGGGGCACATATCAAACATTTGTGAATGCCTAAAAAAACTTTTTGAGTTTTTGTATGTGTGTGCAAAGCATTGTGAAAAAATCTCAAATAATAAAGTTATTGGAGAGCTGTGAAATCGCTTCAATCATTTGTAATAACCCTGTATTTTCACGCAATTTGGGTGCATAGATCCTCAGAAATCAGTACCCAGAACAACCGCCTCTGGCCGTAATAACCGGCCTTGATACGCCTGGTCATTGAGTCAAACAGAGCTTGGATTGCGTGTACAGGTACAGCTGCCCATGCAGCTTCAACACGATACCACAGTTCATCAAGAGTAGTGACTGGCGTATTGTGACGAGCCAGTTGCTCGGCCACCATTGATCAGACGTTTTCAATTGGTGAGAGGTCTCGAGAATATGTTGGCCAGGGCAGCAGTCGAACATTTTCTGTGTCCAGAAAGGCCCATACAGGACTTGCAACATGCGGTCATGCATTATCCTGCTGAAATGTAGGGTTTCGCAGGGATCGAATGAAGGATAGAGCCACGGGTTGTAACACATCTGAAATGTAACGTCCACTGTTCAAAGCGCCGTCAATGACAACAAGAGGTGACGGAGACGTGTAACCTTGGCACACTTCCACACGCTTCCAGTGTACGTTCACCGCGATGTCGCCAAACACGGATGCGACCATCACGATGCTGTAAACAGAACCTGGATTCATCCGAAAAAATGACGTTTTGCCATTCGTGCACCCAGGTTCGTCATTGAGTACACCATCGCAGGCGCTCCTGTCTGTGATGCACCGTCAAGGGTAACCGCAGCTATGGTCTCCGAGCTGATAGTCCATGTTGCTGCAAACGTCGTCGAACAGTTCATGCAGATGGTTGTTGTCTTGCAAACGCCCCCATCTGTTGACTCAGGAATCGAGACGTGGCTCTACGGTCCGTTACACCCATGTAGATAAGATGCCTATAATCTCGATTGCTAGTGATACGAGGCCGTTGGGATCCAGCACGGCGTTCCGTATTACCCTCCTGAACCCACCGATTCCATATTCTGCTAACAGTCATTGGATCTCGACCAACGCGAGCAGCAATGTCGCGATACGATAAACCGCAATCGCAATAGGCTGCAATCCGACCTTTATCAAAGTCGGAAACGTGATGATACGAATTTCTCCTCCTTACACGAGGCATCACAACAACGTTTCACCAGACAACGTCGGTCAACTGCTGTTTATGTGTGAGAAATCGGTTGGAAACTTTCCTCATCTCAGCACGTTGTGGGTGTCGCCACCGGCGCCAACCTTGTGTGAATGCTCTGAAAAGCTAATCATTTGCATATCACAGCATCTTCTTCCTGTCGGTTAAATTTCGCGTGTGTAGCACGTCATCTTCATGGTGTAGCAATTTTAATGGCCAGTAGTGTATTTTAAGGGTATGGGTAACACAGAAGGATGCGCCAGAATTGGCGTTCAAAAAAACACATGAAATTCGAAAAGTGTACCAGAAAATCGTGGGAGGAGATAACTAATTACTTAATTTGGCATCAAAGGCGGTAGAATAGTTTAAGGAAATTGACATGAAAAACCACTTAACAGAACAATAGGTTAAGTGCTGACAAAGGGCCAAACATTAGGTTAAGACAACCAGAGTACAGTGTAGAACATTAGGTTATGCAACATGTTTGCCCCATATAATTGCGTCTTGCAAGACCTAGATGTTTCCAAACAGCAGAGTATGATGAGCAAGAGAAATCCAACCCCCACAAACTGAATATTTTATAAATAAACAATATAACTTTTCATTATATTCCATACATTGATACTCTGTTTAAACAATATCCATACAGAGCAATCGATTCCTCTCCAATGACCGAGATCAACTGAGTATTTTTCCCCCATTTTCTGGGGAGGAGAGGGTGGGAGGGGATGGGGGTTTACCAGAAGGGGGGAGGTTGCGTTAATTGATCACCTTAATTAAGTAGTCAATCAATTGATAGTAGTGATAGGGTGTATTCCAATAACTCAGACCTGGGAAGCCTTGAATCCCCTAAAACAATGTTCCATCGACAGAAATCGATTTCCCTCTAAATGACCGATCAATTGAGTCTTTTTCCCTCCATTTCCAGGGGGAGGAGGAGAGGGTGGGAGGGTAGTGGGTTTACCAGAGGGGTAGAGGTCAATTAAGTAGTCTCTCAAACTAATAGTAGTGAGAGGGGCTATTCCAACAGCTCAGACCTCAAAGTGTACCTGTAGCAGCGAGGGGATGGTTACCTTGGGGGGGAGGGGAAGAGTGGGAGGGGGAGGGCGGAACAATAGGTTAAGTGCGGTGAAATGGGAAACCACTTAATAGAACAATAGGTTAAGAACCTGTCAATCAAAGGAGAACAATAGGTTAAGGATCTGTCAATCAACGAACAATATGTTTGTCCCCGAGTGCATACCTGCCCTTGATGTAGACAATCCGCACTAACAGAGTGCACCAGCTTCTGCTTACTCCCACTAATTACGCGTCCACCTCCTGAGGCCTATAACGAGATATCGAAGGCGTCGCTGCTGCAGCGTGGGCAGGTCCAGCCCCATCGACAGGACGAGAGGAGGTGGAGGAGGCGAAGGCTCCGTCTCCATGGGGTCGTCCCGCAGTGTCGTGATGACACCCTCAGGCGGCTGCCGTGGCCGCGCTGTCCTCGGGATCCGTGAATCTGGAGGAAGATCACCGTGCACATGACAGTGACGAGTTTGATTGTGATGTCGACGCTGCAATCCGACTGGGCCTGAAATGACATACATGCATGCTGCAAGTCGACGAACGATCTCGCCTCGCGCCCACCGTCTGCTGCCGCTAAAAACCTTGTAAAATATATTACCATGCGGCGCGAAGCGATACTTGCGACCTTACGTCGGCGCCGAATGCTGAGGAGGCTGAGGCAGGTGGAGCAGTATCCGATGGCGGCGGCCGTGAAGCAATACCGCCGGCGATGGTCCATCTAGTGGATGCGAACGATAGGAGGCGAGAAACAGTTGCAATGCTAGATCCCTGGTGTGTGCGGTGCGGAGCTTGGCCATCTGTGGCTTCAAGGTTCTGACAAAACGACCGCTTCGCCGTTTGACTGTGGGTGGAGCGGTGCCCTGGTTAGATGCTGTATGCCATTGCGTTCACACAGTGTTTCAAATTCATGTGACGTGAACTGATGGCTGCCGTCCAACAGTATGACTTGAGGCAAATCCTCGAGGCACAAAATAGAGGACAACGCCTGACTTGTGCTACGTTACGTTTTCGAGTTCACTGGCACAGCAAAAGGAAACTTGCTATAAGAGTCAACCACAATCAACCATCGAGTGTTCCAAATAGGTCCCCCAAGGTCTATGTGCACATGTTCCCATGGTGATTGCGACTTGGGCCTAGAAGAGAATTTTTGTTGCGGAGCGGACTGATTTTCCGCACATGCGTGACACTGTGACATCATCTGTTCGATTTTGGTGTCTATACCCTGCCAAGTAAAGTGTCGTCGCGCTAACTGTTTGGTACGACCAATCCCCCAGTGTCATTGGTAACGTAACTGCAACACTCGTTTTTGCAAAGCTTTAGGGATCAACAAACGTGGCTGTCCACTGTCATTTTGAACAAGAATCACAGCTTTCTGCATAGCGAGGCTATGCCGAAGTGCAAAGTATCGGCGCACTACAGAGTTCTTTGTGCTATACAAGCGAGCGAGCGTGGCCAAAACAAGAGATTGTATTTTAGCAAATGTTCAAATCTGAATCAGCTTCCGTAGCCTGTGCAATTTTCCGACAATTCAGCGGAAAGAATTGAAGCAATTCAATATCCTGAGCGTCGATGTGACAACAAGATGCAGCAGAAGTGTCGAAGTCTGTATCAAGGCCACTCGGAAGCTCTGAAAGTGGGTCCGCATTACCATATTGAGCTGTTGGACGATACACAATCTCGTACTGGTATTGAGACAATAACAAAGCCCATCTTTGCACTTTTTGGGCAGTTCGTATAGGAACCAGCTTCGTCGGTTGAAACAAAGGCCGCAATGGCTTGTGATTTTTCTGCCATGCAAATAGTGGTGGAATTTGGTGACACCATACACAATAACCAATGCCCCTTTCTCGATTTGTGAATAGTTACACTGAGCTTTGGACAACACTTTCGATGCGAAGGCAAATGGCTTGTCTTGTCACCAATTCTGTGCGAAAGCACAGCACCGATCTCGTGAGAGGAAGCGTCAGCTTGCAACACGACTGGTTTGTCAGGATCAAAGTACACCAAATATCGATCACTGAGGAATGCATCTTTTAAGTTTTAAAAAAGCTTCTTGGCACTCATCTGTCCAAAAAAAGGGGACATTCTTGCAACGCAAGCGCTGCAATGGAGCTGCGATTTGTGCAGCATTCGGTATGAACCGAATATAATAGTTCATGTTTCTAAGACTGACTGCAATTCTGTGACACTACGAGGAACTGGTAAATCACGTATGGCTAACTGATGCGACTGGAGAGGATGTACGCCTTGACTGTTTATGACACGACCAATATACTGCAACGCAGATTTTAAAAAAATCACACTTGTCCAGTCTACACTTTAGTCCTGCATCAGATAACTCACGAAACAAAGCAGACGAATTTGCAGAGTGTGCTTCGATAATATCGTCCAAATAGTTTGAACAGTTTGGTACTTGAGCAATCAGCTGTTCCAAATCCGTTGGAAAATGGCGGATGCGTAAGCACTGCCAAAAGGCAAACGCAAATACTTGAACAAGCCCAAATGAGTATTCACAACACACACCTTTTGAGATTATTCATCTAGGGATATTTGAAGATATGTGTCGCGCAAATCAATTTTCGAAAAATAGTTACCAGCGCCTAAGCCGTCCATAAGATCCTCTGGGGGTGGCAATGGATAATTATCAATCATAGTTTATGGGTTGACTGTAGGCTTAAAGTCAACACAGAGACGAATGCGACTGAAGATTTGGGGAGCAAAACCAGTAAACTTGCCCATTGTCTAACTTGCATGGGCGTAATAGCTCCTCTATCCTGCAATTCTTTAAGATCAACAGCGATGTCAGGGATACCAACCACTTCCTTCACCGACTCTTCACCATACCCAGTTATGTTCTGGATCCCTACTCGTCACTGTTGATGGCACTTCCCTTTACACCAACATCCCTGATGCCCATTTTCTAGCTGCCAATGAACACTAGTTCTCCCAACGCCCTTCAGAGTCTCAACCCACTACCTCATTCCTGATACACCTTACTTGCTCTGTTGTAACACAGAATCACTTCTCCATCAAAGGTAAGGTGTACAACCATATCTGCAGCATAGCCATTGGCACATGCATGATACCCTTCTATGCCAACGTCTTTATGGGCAATCTAGATGAAACCTTCCTAGCCTCCCAAACCCATAGTCTGGTTCAGGTTCATTGATAATATCTTCGTGCTCTGTATTCAGTTCCAAGGCAGCCTATCAGCCTATCCTCAATTCTTGACACTCTTAACACCTTCTCTCCCATCTGCTTCGCCTGGTTCTCTTCAAACCAATGGTCCACCTTCCTGGACATCCCCTCTCTGACTCCTCCTCTCTGATGGATCCATCCACACCTCTGTCCATGCATTTCGACAGCTGCCATCCCTTCCAGACCAAAAAATGTCTCCCGTACAGTCTGGCCACTGAGGGACAAAATATCTGTAGTGACAAGAACTCCCTTATCCAAAATGCAGAAGGTCTCGTAAAGGCCTCCACAGTCAGGTACTAACACCCTGATCTAGTCTGCAAACAGATTTCCATGCTACACCCCTACAGACACCCGATCCTCATACAACCACCAAGAACCAGCTACAAAAGAGTACCCCCTGTGTTACCCATTACCACCCTAGACTAGAACAACTGAATCACATACTTCATCAGGGCTTTGATTATCTATCCTCATGGCTTGAAATGAGGAATATGCTGGACAACTTTCTTCCCACCCACCCCCAAAGCGGTATTCCACCGCCCACTTGAACTCCACAACATCACAGTCCATCTCTACGCCAGTCTCAATCCCAGAGCCTTGCCATAGAGATCATATCACCCAGGTGCAAGAACTGTTGAATCCACACAGCCAGCACTTCCTATTCCAGTCCTGTCACAGGGTTATCCTACCCCATCAGAGACTGCACCATGTCATATACCAGCTTTGCTGCAATCATTGCTAAGCTTTCCACATTGGTATGACTACTAGGGTAAACGGCCAATAACAAAGTGTGGCCAGAAGCTAAGTGGACACCCTGTGGCAGAACATGCAATTGATTTCAGTGGCTAGTTTCACTGCCCAGGCCATCTGGATCCTCCCCTCCACCACCAGTTTCTCTGAACAGTGCAGATGAGAAATATCCTTCAAAGCATTCTCCATCCCCGAAATCCTCCTGGCCTCAACCCGAGGTAACCTACTGTCCCTACATTTCCATCCAGCAATTTCTGCCTCCTCTATCCTATCATTTCTTCCCAATTTATGTCCCACATCATTATTTTGTTCCACTCTCTGTCGACACCACGGATCTTCCCCCCTCCCCTTCCCCCACTGCTCTCCTCCTTTTCTGTTTCCCACTTCTCTCCTATAGCGTCCCTATGCTGTGCCAGGCAGCCTTGTCTGACCAGCAACTGGTCCCTGCACTCTCTGTCAGGCAAGGTTGTCTCTTCAACCCTGCTAACCCTCTCCATTACCTGACCACTCCAGATTGCTGTGTCTGCTCCACATGACAGCACTTCATTCTGATTGCAGTGGGCAGAGAGAGCAGTCATGTGAGGTATGCTTGCTTGTGTGAATGTGTGTGTTTTCTACTCTTTACTGAGAAGGCTTTGGCCAAAAGCCAAGTGTGTAGCAGTCTTCTTGTTATGCCTGTTTGCAACTCAACGTATCACCTTTACAATGAGTAGCAATCTACCCTTTTCATAAAACTGGTGAAAACACTTGACATTTACTTCTGAATTCTCATGTACTTCTGAAAATAATCCAACACATTTTCTTTAATAAGCAATGCGATTCTCTCATCTACATACATATACATACAGGGAAAGACACTAGCTCATAAACATCCATGCCCAGGATTAGTTTCAAACGAGCGACCTCCAGTAAGCCATTATGATGCTTTATCAAAGAGAGCAACAAGATATAACAAATACCATGGGACAGGTCCCAGTGTGACAGGGCATTCATGAAAGAGTTAGGTTAGGTTAGGTGTTTCTCAAGTTCAGCTGTTGGAACTGTGACATTGTGGCCTACATTTCTGGAATGATGGATGATGAGACTCTGATGCTCTTCCTCTACATAACGGTTTTGACAAGGGGTTTGAGAATTACTTATAAAGGACAATGTCAATCATTCTGCATATTGGGAAATTCATAGAAGGCGCAAAGGAGGAGAAATTTGAACCTGAAAGCAAGTGCTACAAAGTGGTAGTAGATTTGCCAACTATTTTGTGCTAAAAACGAATCTCTTATTTCAATGGCAGCTGTCATGGAACCACTATGCTGACAATTTCCAGCTGATGCCCCATTTGTTCCATTGATAACATTTCAAGATGTTCAAAAAGGCAGAAACTTAGTTTCAACTAAGTTTCTTTGGGATTTGATACTCTTAGTCCTCCATTCATATCTGTAGGCGGGGACTACTAAGGAGGGCTTTGTTATCAAGTGAAAGAAAACTGGCATTCTACGGATCGGAGCGTGGAATGTCAGATCCCTTAAGTAGACAGGTAGTTTTAGAAAATTTAAAAAGGGAAATGGATAGGATCAAGTTAGATATAGTGGGAATTAGTGAAGTTCAGTGGCAGGAGGAACAAGACTTCTGGTCAGGTGACTACAGGGTTATATATACAAAATAAGTTAGGGGTAATGTAGGAGTAGGTTCAATAATGAATAAAAAAATAGGAGTGCAGGTAAGCGACTACAAACAGCATAGTGAACGCATTATTGTGGCCAAGATAGACACGAAACCCACGCCTACTACAGTAGTACAAGTTTATATGCCAACTAGCTCTGCAGATGACGAAGAGATTGATGAAATGTATGATGAGATAAAAGAAATTATTCAAATAATGAAGAGAGACGGAAATTTAATAGTCATGGGTGACTGGAATTCGATAGTAGGAAAAGGGTGAGAAGGAAACGTAGTAGGTGAATACGAATTGGAGGAAAGAAATGAAAGAGGAAGCCACCTGGCAGAATTTTGCACAGAGCATAACTTAATCATAGCTAACACTTGGTTCAAGAATCATGAAAGAAGGCTGTATACATGGAAGAAGCCTGGAGATACTAGAAGGTATCAAATAGATTATATAGTGGTAAGACAGAGATTTACGAACCAGGTTTTAAATTGTACGATATTTGCAGGGGCAGATGTGGATTCTAACCACAATCTATTGGTTATGAACTGTAGATTAAAACTCGAAAAACTGCAAAAAGGTGGGAATTTGAGAAGACGGGACCTGGATAAACTGAAAGAACCAGAGGTTGTCGAGAGCTTCAGGGAGAGCATTAGGGAACGATTGACAAGAATGAGGGAAAGAAATAAAGTAAAAGAAGAATGGGTAGCTTTGAGAGATGAAATCGTGAAGGCAGCAGAGGATCAAGTAGGTAAAAATACGAGGGCTTATAGAAATCCTTGGGTAACAGAAGAGATACTGAATTTAATTGATGAAAGGATAAAATACAAAAATGCAGTAAATGAAGCAGGCAAAAAGGAATACAAACGTCTCAAAAATGAGATCGAAAGGAAGTGCAAAATGGCTAAGCAGGTGTGGCTAGAGGACAAATGCAAGGATGTAGAGGCGTATATCACTAGGGGTAAGATAGATACTGCCTACAGGAAAATTAAAGAGACCTTTGGAGAAAAGAGAACCACTTACATGAATATCAAGAGCTCAGATGGAAACCCAGTTCTAAGCAAAGAAGGGCAAGCAGAAAGGTGGAAGGAGTATATAGAGGGTCTATACAAGGGCGATGTTCTTGAGGACAATATTATAGAAATGGAAGAGAATGTAGATGAAGATGAAATAGGAGATATGATACTGCATGAAGAGTTTGACAGAGCACTGAAAGACCTAAGTGGAAAACACGCCCCGGGAGTAGACAACATTCGATTAGAACTACTGACAGCCTTGGGAGAGCCAGGCCTAACAAAACTCTACCATCTAGTGAGTAAGATGTATGAGACAAGGGGAAATACCCTGAGACTTCAAGAAGAATATAATAATTCCAATCCCAAAGAAAGCAGGTGTTGACAGATGTGAAAATTACCGAACTATCAGTTTAATAAGCCACAGCTGCAAAATACTAACACGAATTCTTAAGGGACGAATGGAAAAACTGGTAGAAGCCGAACTCGGGGAAGATCAGTTTGGATTCCATAGAAATGTTGGAACACGTGAGGCAATACTGACCCTACGACTTATCTTAGAAAATAGATTAAGGAAAGGCAAACCTACATTTCTAGCATTTCTAGACTTGGAGAAAGCTTTTGATAATGTTGACTGGAATACTCTCTTTCGACTTCTGAAGGTGGCAGGAGTCAAATACAGGGAGCGAAAGGCTATTTACAATTTGTACAGAAACCAGATGGCAGTTATAAGAGTCAAGGGGCATGAAAAGGAAGCAGTGGTTGGGAAGGGAGTGAGACAGGGTTGTAGCCTATCACTGATGTTATTCAATCTGTATATTGAGCAAGCAGTAAAGGAAACGAAAGAAAAATTCGGAGTAGGAATTAAAATTCATGGAGAAGAAATAAAAACTTTGAGGTTCGCTGATGACATTGTAATTCTGTCAGAGACAGCAAAGGACTTGGAAGAGCAGCTGAACGGAATGGACATTGTCTTGAAAGGAGGATATAAGATGAACATCAACAAAAGCAAAACGAGGATAATTGAATGTAGTTGAATTAAATCAGGTGATGCTGCAGGAGTTAGATTAGGAAATGAGACGCTTAAAGTAGTAAAGGAGTTTTGCTATTTGGGGAGCAAAATAACTGATGATGGTCGAAGTAGAGAGGATATAAAATGTATACTGGCAATGGCAAGGAAAGTGTTTCTGAAGAAGAGAAATTTGTTAACATTGAGTATAGATTTAAGTGTCCGGAAGTCTTTTCTGAAAGTATTTGTATGGAGTGAAGTCATGTATGGAAGTGAAACATGGACGATAAACAGTTTGGACAAGAAGAGAATAGAAGCTTTCGAAATGTGGTGCTACAAAAGAATGCTGAAGATTAGATGGGTAGATCACATAAGTAATGAGGAGGCAATGAATAGAATTGGAGAGAAGAGAAATTTGTGGCACAACTTGACTAGAAGAAGGGATCGGTTGGTAGGACATATTCTGAGGCATCAAGGTATCACCAATTTAGTATTGGAGGGCTGCCTGGAGGGTAAAAATCGTCGAGGGAGATCAGGAGATGAATACACTAAACAGATTCAGAAGGATGTAGGTTGCAGTAGGTACTGGGAGATGAAGAGGCTTGCACAGTATAAAGTACCATGGAGAGGTGCATCAAACCAGTCCCTGGACTGAAGACCACAACAACAACAAGGGGCTGAAAATGGTTAAGAGGATTAAGACAACCAAACTGCTTTAGTTCCAAGAAAGTACACACTTGTTGATCTTCTTCTTCTCTCACATAGCAACACATTCCTAGTAGAATTGTAGGAATCGCGTCACTCTATTTATTTTTATCTCATTCTCTGATTGATGTCTTCGATATCCAATAGAATATCTCTATTTTTCCATTTGATTGTGGATGATATGCTGTTGCTTGAGTTAATTTAGAACCACAAATGTTACCTAATAAACAGGACAGCTCTGACCGGAACCCAGCTCTTTGGTCGGTCACTATTTAGTTAGGTGCTCCAAATCTAGTGATCCAAGAGTTACAAAACACTTGTGGTATGGTTTCTGCTTGAACATCACATAGTTACTAAACTGATCAATACTTGTTAAACACCATATGAATTCATCTGAGAGAGGCAACGGGCCAATCAGATCGATGTGTTCCACCCTATATCGCCAATCTGTGCTTGGAAACTGACGAATAGCAGATTTAGTATGTCTAATCACTTTTTCTTTTGACATGATCCTACACATGATTTTGCCCAGTTTTGGAGATCTTGTTTGATGTTTGACCAAATAAATCTGCATGTAAGTAATTTCACAGAAGATTTAATAGCAGGATGTGTCATTCTGTGTTAATGCTGAAAAACAGAATACCTAAATTGCTGGGAAATGGAAGGATGAGTGTTACTTGTTGATACATCACACAATAACAACCTTCCACCTGCGGTTCCATGCTGTTTAAATTTCAGTGTGTTATGAGGACTAGAGTGAAGTTTCTCGAGTTCTTCCTCACTCACTTGAGCATCTGCTGTATTCCCATAATCAATTAGCACTACTTCTTCCACTCTGGATAGGTTGTCAGCCATGGTGTTTCTTTTTCCAGAAATGTGTCTTATATCTGTTGTAAATTGTGGTATGAACTGTAGGGGATGCTACTGCTTATGGGCTGCCTTATCATTTCGTTGTTTAAAGGAATGCATCAAAGGAGCATGGTCAATATGCACTGCTAATGAACCTCCTTCAAGGATGTACTTAAAATACCTTTGTTGCCATTTACAAGCTAAGAAGTTCCCTATAATATGTTGAACATTTCTTGTGGGATGCCGAGAACATTTTGGAGCAGAAACCAGTTGGTATCTATTTCTTTCTTTTTTCTGTTGCAGCTCTCCACTGCAAACAAAATCTGAAGCATCTATAAATAATGGAAGATCATTGTTCACATTCAGGAATCTTAACAGGGCTGCATCTGCAAGTTTAATTTTGCAATTCTCAAATTGCTTTACTGCCGTGTCTGTCCACTGTATGCTTCTTTGGTCATTATTCTTGGTATTCTTCAGGTAATCATTTAGAATAGCTTGATGTTCTGCAGCATGTTCCAAATGCCTTTGGTAAAAATTCAGTATGGCAAGAAAATGATGTAATTCTGGCACAGTACCTGGAAGTTTGAGATTAGTTATCTCCTGTACTTGTTTTGGGTCTCGATTGATACCTTCTGGAGTAATCGCCTGACCTAAAAAGCTAATTTCTTGAACTCTAAGCACACATTTTCCAACATAATCATCAACCCGAAAGTGTTCAGTTGTTCAAACAGGATAGTTAAATGCTGAGTATGTTCTCCTGGAGAGCTATAAGCTATCAGTACACCATCTAAATATGCCAAACAGCTATATAAATCTCTCAGAGCTTCATTAATAAATCTCTCAAAGGTATTGGGTGCATTCCAGAGGTCAAATGGCATGAAACTTAATTCATGAAGTCCAAAAGGTGTGACCACAGCAATATTTTCCTTATCACTTTCAGTTAGTGGGATTTGGTAATATGCTTTGAGGCGATTGACTTTAGAGAATATTTTCTTGCCCATAAGGATGAAATTTACATTATTTATGTGACGTACTGGATAGCAGTCAAGAAGGATCTGGCCATTAAGACGTAAGTAGTCTCCACAAACCATATGCAAAGAACTAGCCCAATGGGATTTAGAAGGAAAATATTATATTATGGTTCATTAGGAACTGCAATTCTTGTTAAGTCAAATTTAGTTTATGTGAATCTAACCTACATGCTTTAGAGTAAACTGGTGAGCCGCTACTGGTTGCATAAGTGTGGGATTCGTCAATTCAGGAAAGCTTTTAAGTAGTTCAGTGTATTTACAGTTAGCATGGCACAAACTAATGGCAGCAGGCAAATCAACCGCACACTGTAGTGGAGCCATGTGTAACGGAATGTTGCTGCCAACTAATAATTTTCTTTTCAGGTCTATTAATAAACCAAACTAATAAAGAAAGTCTACACCGATTATACATTTTGTTGTGATGGCTACAATGAAGACCCACTCAAAACTGTTTTAAAGTTAAATCTAGATTCAATAACTTTCATCCACAAGTTTTAACCTTAGATCCACTTGCAGCATAAAATTTGTAGTCTATCACTTTAACCATATTGTTGGGACATGCTACTATAAGGCCAGTTCAAACTGGCCATCATGGCACCGTCACATCAAGGTATATCCACATTGCCCATCATGTCACAGCCCATGGTACATTAAGTCAATTCAAGTCACGTGATCTCAACTCCCACAGTCGACCTCAGCTGTTTCTTTTTAGCGGGAATTACGATCTTTCTAAGATAATTTTCAACTGTTTCTACATGTGAAGTGCACAAACACAATGCAGTAGCTTATATAATTGGATGCTGGAGTTCACAGTTGTATGAAAATGACATTTGTTGTACTCAAATAGTTTGCACCTTGCAGGAATAGCTTGTATATTAGAGAAGGAACACAGAAGTTCAAAACAACACAAAGAGAGGATGTGGGTCAGAAAAATGTCGTTATGTTGTACTTTACAAGGAGCTCAAGGAAGAAGAATCTACATTTTATATTTTAGAAAGTTGAAGCATCAGTTTCTCATTTCTTACATAAAATTGCACCAAGATATACTAAAAAGAACACATTGTTATGAGCTGTCATCACATCCCATGAAAAACTGGTGTGTGTAATGTAAGTTTAGTTGCTAGTCCAGAGGTAATTTTTTTGCAGTAGTCATATCTCTCTCAATGCCTTTCCGTTTAAGATTTATAGGGTTTCTTTACATCTGATATTTGGCTTTTAATAGTTCAAGTGTTTTATTTGTACTGAGATTAGCTAGTAAAACCACATAAATACTGACCACTGATGCTTGGAAAACTATTTTACATCCAGTCCAGAGAGCTACTTAACCATAAATAAGCCCACCACAAACGCATATTTAAACAAACATCTTGCAGTATCTGAAGGTTTCAGTTTATTTGTTTATGGAACACTACATATCCCTAACATACAAATAAATTCCACCTAGTAATCAATGTAATTCTACACACAGTACTATTTCTACTTTCAGTTGCAGCCATAATGAAATCCACTTCATTGTAAAATATTAAATGCGGTACTGGTATGTATAGAAATTCACTTCATAATTTTAGTAGAGGACAAGTAATTTAGGATGCTCATGTTATACAGTTCAGACAGCTGCCTGAATGCTTCAATCAATCTTTCGTCATTTATTGTAAATTTTAACAGAAGAAATAATGAGAAGAAAAAATTTACAACAAATAATGAACAAAAAACAACTGATATCAACCATGATAAAACGAAGTATAGAGACCTCTCATGGCCATGTATCAGGAGGAAATGAGCTTGGTGGTCACAACATCAACTATCAAAACTTTCTTCCCAAGAAATCTTAACAGTGCTGCAACGTGATGCGATGTGATGTGACGTGATGGGCTGGGATGGTCAGTGTGGATGCCGCCATTTGAAATGCATTGCAGAATGTTTTGATGAGATGGTATGTGACATGACATGATGGTGAGTGTGAATTGGTCTGTAATGGAAACACCAGCACCGCTATTAACCAGAAAATTTAGCCCTGAAATTTTATCTCTAGGAAACAGTCGATATTAGCGGCCTAGTATAACCTTTGGGCAGAACACTTGGGTGCTACCATAGTCTAACATGACAGTCACGACACTTCGCCTCGATTTTGTTGCCTACCACGCCAGCAGCGCCCCAAGCGGCCAGTAGCTTAAACTGTGAGTTGGACGCGATCGTGAAAGCGAATAGTGGTTGTTTCTTTTGATTTCTACAATGGTTTTTACAAGTGGAAGCGTTTTTAAAGCAATAAATTGCAGCGACAACAGAAGGAAGACACCACAACCTTATTTTTTTAGGTTCCCAAGGATCCTGAGAGGTATATACCACCACGTTACTAAACTGTATCGTCAGGATTCACTTGCGAACTACATGTGTATTAATGATTAATGTTTCGTTTTAGGAGCAGAAAACGGCTAGTTAATAGCAGACGATAAGACCTTATGAAAAAATATCCACTTTATCTGCATAATAATATCAGGTTTTGTTCACTGCATTTCGAACAAAACCAGTTCATGAACACAGACAATAACAAACTCATGAGGAATGCACTACCCACACTGTTTGACATCTCAAATAAGCCACCTCAACTGACGATGAAGAGGAAACTGCCACAAAGTTTCGACAATCCATCCAAAGCTGTAAAACAGTCCTATGACACAGAGGCAGCCAGTTCTATTCTCCATGTATCAGTACCAGATTCGTGAGAATCGTCAACACAGACCTGCTTTGACGATGAAGTGGTTAGATTAAGTGCAGTTATTCGTGTCTTACAGATGCGTAATGTTTGGTATGTATTTCATTCACTTGTGTTGTTAGTCACTTAATTTTCCTTGCTTCCTTTGTGTGATGACATTATTTTGTTAGCACCTTGTTCACTGACAGATTGTTTGAAAATTATTCAAATATTTGGTTTTGCGTAAAATGTAATGTAATTAGTTCATTATAATGTTTTCAACATATTTCATCCACTATTTGGCAGTTGCTTGTCCTACTTAGAAAAATATAAAGATTAAGGCCGTACTTGTGGCAACAGGCAACAATGTCAAACGCGGTAGACCTACCGAACGATAAATGAGCTGTCGATCGCTTTTGCGTATAGAGGTAAATGTCTGTACTTCTTACATGTAAATCTGTGTGTTTATATTCTTTTGATATCAACGAGGTAAGCTGCAATTCTATCCAACGTCACAAGTGTTTCTTCACGAATGTCTTGTAGCTTGCCACTCGATTCATAGTTTTTGTCCATTCTTGCACTTATTTTAGAATCATTTTTTGGAAACATATATGCCTTCTGATACTACACAAACCCTTGAAGGCAAGAAAATAACTCAAATATTTCTTGAATTACATAGGAAATGGCTGCAAGACAAATATTATGCTTTCGACGCGTCTGATGTTCACCTTACTAGCTGCTTGGAGCGCTAGTGTCGCTCCATCTGTCAAACGGTAACAACTTTTACAGCAATGAGTGTCGCGACTGTTATGTTAGACTGTGGCGCTGCTGTATCTGCTGATGGAGTTTCCCTCACTTTTCCATTGGCAAGGTTGGACAACTTCTCAGGTCTGCACTTTGAGGCATAATGAAAATGAAAATAGTAATACTCTCCTGACCTATTGTATCTCAGTTTGCTGTGGCTTCTGCTTCGAGAAAATCATCATGATTGATACTGTGGCTCCTGAGATCTGGATTTTTGGACTTTAGTTTCAACCTCTTCGATCCTTACCAGAAGATCTTTCACTGATAGAGAAGAATCACACACAACAGGGGACACTTCCATTGAAGATGACTGAAGCTGCTGAGTGTTTCGCATTTCCCTCATCTGATCAGCCATTTCCGCCAGTCTCTCCACATTTTTTTCAGAGACTATTAAAATATTCGGACACTACAGAGGCAGTTTGTCTAGCAGAGTGTCTTTAAAACCTTATCTGAAATGTTTGGTCCTCCGTAACCTTTCATATTCCAATGTAACTGACTGGGTTCCCTATCACCAATTTCTAATTCGCTAATTAATTTCTTAGTTGACATTCTTCACTTGTCTTAAAAGTAATTAATAGTCTCTCTTTAGCTAACGAATATTTGTTGCTTTCGTCACTGTCCACGAGATCCCATACATTTTCGACAAGTCAGGACTCTAAGAGCTAACAAGTAACTGAATTTGGTTGCTTCAGTCTGTGTCCATGATTATAAATTGCGCTTCAGCATGACAAAACCATACCGATATATCAGGCTTTTCTGTTTCACACTAACTTTTTCCACTTTTATTTTCGTTTCACTGTTCGGGATATTATTGTTCCCTCTACCTTCCACATATCTATTTCTTATTTAAATCACATCAGGGTCACCAGTTGTTGGTCTTCTTGTACAGTTAATCGCAAAACACAGCGTTTTTTATTCGAAAATTTTATTTGGAAGCTTTTGTTTTGATACAGGACAAATATAACACATCCAAAACGAGTAATTTGATACCTATATCTCCTACTCTGAGCATTTCAAAATGTCATGTGGTTTCAAAGAAAAATAAAGTCAACACAACAAAGCATTATTTATAGAACTGCAGGTTATGAACATAACACTACATCGTCATTGACAAAAGCTGTTAGAATTCTCTATCCCATACTTATTGTAACTAATTCTAATTTGGGCCAAAAGCGAGTGTATAGGTTTTTTCAGTACTGTTAGGAAAAAAAACTGACTTTGTGGCCCCATCACCAATATGCCATAGCTCGAATTTTTTTCAGATAAGGTTTTAAAGACACTCTGCTAGACAAACTGCCTCTGTAGTGTCCGAATATTTTACACAGAAAAACAGTTTGACTGTTACTGAAGAAACCTGTACAAAAAAGTTCAAACGTCATGTATAGGTGATTGACACTCCCGCAGCAATGTGAATGTAAAGTAGGGCTTGCTGAGAACATAGCGTGATTGTTGAGTATGGATGAATAATCAGTTGTCACATGTCTACAATACTCTTGTGAAATATGTTGGGATTGAGACTGTAGCCCTAACAAAATCTCATCTACTCAGCATTAGAAAAGCATGTTCTTTGCACATTCAAGAGAAGGAGCTAATCAATAAATCGTGCTGCTGTGACACATTGGACAGGGAATAATCCTCTTAAGTGCACAAGTTTGAAGGTAAACATGTCAGTTTTAGCAGATGGCCAAAATAAGGCAGAAGCATCTAAAGAAAAAAAATCAGGTACAGGTAAAGCCGCTGCAGTTAATTTGTCAGAGAATTTCTCTGTTCGTTCTACAGATGAAGAAAAACTGAATATTTATGCCATGTCCGATTCACACACGCAACGAAAGTGGCTATGTAGGTAACAGCATAATGCAGTTGCATGTGTCAACTCCCAAGTTTTAGTGGCGCAACTTCAGAAACGCAACTTTTGTCACGCTGCAAAAAGCTGTACTTTGTTGCGCCACTTTCGTACCACCACTGCTCCCTGTTGGTAGTATATCGAAACACAAGCATTTTGTCACAGTTGTTGTGGAGTAATTGCAGATGTAGTCCACTCGATTTCAGCGTGTTTTTATTTTATTTCTGAAAAAAGTGAAAATGCCTATATCAACGAATACAACAAGAGTCTAAAATTTTGGAAGCTTGGCGTATATGTGGATGATATTTACATGCCATCTGTCGGTTAAGTTTCCACTGCAGACAGCATTTTCGTCTCCGAATGTTATTTATATTATAAAGGTGTTTGTGGCCCTGATATTTCCTGTGTTGTGTTTAACTCTTGTCAAAGTTCTAAAAGGCCATAATTTGCTCCTTAACATTCGTATCCGCTCGAATAATTTCAATTGACGCCGTACTGGAAGCTGGGGAACTACATAGAATTCATGGTGTCCTGTGTGAGCGGTAGCTCACGGTACCACTACAGAAAGCTACAAGCTGTGGCGCCACATTAGATGCGTGTATGAACTCAGCTTTAGACTGGCCTGGCACTGAAACAACCATCGCTAACCACGCGACAGTCAACGTGTTAAATACATTCTATAACTGAAATAATTGAATAGGCACTTGGAACCAAGCAGCAACAATACCGTCAACTGGGGCTACAATGGCCCAATTATTTGCAATTTCTAGTTTAATTCTGTAATATTTCGAATAAATCTGTAACAATAATTTCACAAAAAAATTGTTTTATTTAACAGATGTTTTCTCAACTATTACACCACATTAATGGCTTCTGCAGACCTTTATGGTAACTGATTTTATGTTTTCAAAATGTGGGTCAATTTTGTACCAAAGTGGGGCTACTTTGTCCCAATAAATTTTTTTCCTAATTAACAACCCTTTTCATCGTTTTGGGTCAATTGTACATCTGATTATAAGGAATTGTGATAGTACAGCAACAAAACATAGCAATATTTCAAGGAATTTTAGTTTATTTACAAGAAAATTCTGAACCGAACAAATCCATTACCCATACATGCATACAACAAATATTATTGCTAAAAATGTTTAAACAAAACAGTGGGACACTTTACACTATATCTGATATAAACTGTCCAACTCAGGCACTTGAAATAATTCCCTCTTGGAAAGCAGTTTTGGGGGGGAAATTTTTCTTGCAACAGATGACCACGGATATGTCATTATGTCTTTCTTGTGGGGCCACTTCCAACATTTCTTACTTTTCTCCATACAGTCCACTGTAGGACCTTCCAGAAGGTCTATTTTTAGGATCACTACAGGGTATTCTTGTTCATCATAAATAACTGTCACAAAGTCACCCACTTTTACAATAGTCGAAAATCCTCTCTTGGTAATATGGGGTGAGTCGTATGTGTAGATTCTTGCTGCTCAGATTTCTTCCTCAGAAATTTCCAACTCTGATAATGAATCATGAATGCTAAAATTATCAGACTCTGACTCTGAAGATTCAAAGGCCTCTATTATTTTTCTTGGTCTTCTATTCTTTTTCGGAATAGAACTGTCGTCACTCGAAACAGAGGCAATTGTACCTGAAGTTAGGGGTGAATCATTCACGTCTTGTGGGCAGATATTTTTTCCTGGTGGAACATTTAATTTCCTGTATGTCCTCTTTTCTACTGGTATCTTACATTCATTCCTTTTCTGAATCAGATGCTGTATGAAAGTGTTGCTAACATCCTCTACTGCAACTTCTACATTTGGCAAAGAATTCAAAACAGCATTTTTATCAAAGGGATGTATTCCACATTTACGGAAGCCAGAAATTAATTTTTTTGCCTTTCCACTGGGTTCCATCTCTTACATTAGTTTCCTCAAAAGTTGTGGGAATGCATCTTTTGGCAGCCCTTCATGTTTCTTTCCACTTGGAGAGTCCTTCCACTGGCTCAAACTATATCTCCAAGCTTTCTTCATTGGAGCAAAATGTGCTACATCCAGAGGCTGTGTGAGGTGGGTGGAGCTAGGAGTGGGGACACACAAGTCTAATGTTATTTTCCTCACACTGTTTTAGGATTTCTGGATTAATGTGAGTAGACAAGTTGTCACCAATCACTAATTTCATGCCTTGCTGTTTGTTGAGGCTTGGTAGCAAAAGAACCCTAAACTAGTCCTCAAATGTTGCACCATCAAACCATCCATGTTTAGTGTAATTGTAATGGCATTCTAATGGACCACCTTCAGTCCATGTTGTCCACAGATTCTCAGCTTGATAGACAACATATGGTGGCAACAGCTCTCCCACAGCATTCCCATACAGCATAATAGACGTTGAAGTTTTTGAGCTATTCATGATTTTCTCCACATATTTAATCCCTTTCTTGCAAATTACATTGACTGTGCCAGGATTATCACTAAGGTTGGTCTCATCATAATTCCAAACGTTTTCTGTTGAGACATCGTTAACTGAAACCTCAAGGTGGTCAACATACTCATTAATGACAGTCTTGTCAATTGCTGCTCTCACACGTTTGATATTGCTACAAAATCGTGTGGTTAGTTCTTTATGCCTTCTAAGGAAGGATTTAATAAATTCGTAACCAGGTAGATTGTCTTTGAAGCAGTTGATCACAATGCCTTTCTTGTCCATATAGCTTTTAATAACAAATCTAAGATCAGTCTGAACAAGTGGGAAGCCAAATTCAGCTATTTTACTGATGTGATCCACAAACATTTTCTCCTCCTCAGGGCTAAATGTTGTTGGGTGACCACGTTTGTTACTAAATTTCCCTTTCAGTTTATTCTTTAAGGTGCTTCTTGGAATCCCATACGTATTTGCAGCAGTTCTCCGACTTTTTGACCTGACCTAATTCCTTCCAAACA
This sequence comes from Schistocerca serialis cubense, assembly GCF_023864345.2. Lineage (NCBI taxonomy): Eukaryota > Metazoa > Arthropoda > Insecta > Orthoptera > Acrididae > Schistocerca > Schistocerca serialis. Next base: position 259,658,631 of record NC_064642.1, read on the forward strand.
CTTTTCAAGATCTTTTGTATAATTTCCGTAATTTCTCGCTCCAATCTTCCATTTATATAGACTAACCATATTTATAATCTGAAATTAAAAAAGAAAAACAGAACATTGAAAAACAGACCTAAGACAAGATGAGAACCTAAAGCTAATTTACCTGCAGCTACTTTGGCCAGGACAAAGTAGCCCCTAAAATGGTGCCAAGTATCTCACAATTTAATCATTTCCAAATTAACCATGAACTACAAAGAAATAATCAACCTTATCATCTCAGCGTAAGAGTAAATGCCTTAGAGGATAAACTGTCTACTTACCAAATTTTTCTCGCTTGTGCTAATCAGTGTACAACACTAGGAACAGAACAAAAATCGTACTTCTTTGTTGCAGTCAGAAAATGACGACACTACACTCTGGTGGGCATTGTGGGAAGTTTTTGCGATATCACAAAAGGTAGCCGGTGCTCCCACCTACGATGTAGTATAAGTACTAGGCGCAATTGTTGACGTGCTTGCACACACTGAAAATCAAAAACTTTTTTTTTCGTTGTGGGCCAAAGTAGCCTCGCAAGGGCAAAAAAATACACATCGTTTTTGAATCGTGGAGCACATTTTTGTTTGTCAGATGACTACGTAGTCTGTATTACTTCGATTTTCATAAACCTGAGCGTGCTTCCGTTTGAATTTCTCGCTTTTCTTCATTGCGTGTCTATGGTGCAATTTACTTCTGCGCATTGTGTACTAATAGTGAAAACATTTTACTGGAATGGAGAAAATTACGCAGCAACTGCGAGCTTCCTTCGCAATGTTGTACAGCACAATGCATCAACAAGTCGCAGACTGACTGTGATGTTCCGTGAAATGAGTTGAACAGTGAACATTTTGAGATATCTAGGCGCCTTCGTTCAGGCCAATCTGTGCAAAACATTGCAGTGGTTTTTGGTAGTGTGGCTGTTACGGTTCTTCGCCACCCCCACAAATTGGGCATTCTCCGATATCTTCACCATTACCAACCACACAGAACTCATGTAATGCAGCAGCTGAATGAAACCGATCACAAGAAAACGCGTCATTTTTGTTGGTAGGTTTGTGAGATGAGTCATGATCTTCAGTGATGAGGCGCACTTCCACTTAAATGGATACGTGAATAGACGAAACTGCTGCATCTGAAGCTCAGAAAGTGCTTGCATTGCTCAAAAATGGGAAATGCATCCACAGCAAGTGATCGTTTGGTGTGTGTTTTGGGTGGGTGGCATGAGGCAAGTACCATGTAATTAAAGATTTTTTTTTGTGGCCTCTTTTCAGTTGAATGGACGTAAAAGAGTAGTTGTGTCAGCGGGATGGTACCACCCTGTCACATTTCCCGCGAAGCAATTGAGATGTCCCATGAGCAGTTTCCAGATTGCCCCATCATCCGTAATTGTGACCACGAAAGTCTTGGAACCTAACCCCATGCGATTTTTATTTTCAGGGGGTTACCTCAAACTACTGGCGCTATGTCATCAAACTGAAGTTATTTGACAAAATAATGTACCGGCTTGCCCTGTATCTGCTATAAGACTGAAAGAACTAATAACATCACACAAGAAGGCAAAACTTAGTTTTTCTGAGTATACTGATGAAAGTATTTGTGACAGTTACACTCCAAAACTTTAAAGGAAACAACAGTTACATTTCTGTAAGTTATAAGCTCATGCTTGCCCAGTAAAGTTGATCATCATCTGTCACCATTCTAAGGCACTGAACATTAATCTGAGGTATATCAAAAATCCCAGTAAGAACTCACTTTGAACTGTTGATATTCGAATGTAGTATCAGTAGACTGGCAGGAATGAGGAACACATGTCTCAAACTTAACATTGCTGCTTTGCACTAAAATTAGTCAAAGAATCAAAGGCTGAATGTTCAATGATGACCCACGAAACACGCATGTTCAAAATAATGTAAGTGCTCATAAATCTTGTCATATAAAAACCATGTTTTGTGCAAATTAAGAGATTCACAGGTATGTAAATGTTGGGAAACTATCAGTTACCACTCACAGTGGGGAAGAAATCTGGATGACGATGCTGCTCACGGTTGTGAACATGAACCAGGATGTTTATTTCAATGTCCTTAGTGAGAGTGTTGCCTTTTCTTCTAAACTATGATGAGAGTACTGTAGTATTCTAAGATTCACAGTGCAGCAAGCATGGTAAGCATGGTTTAACAGAGACTCTTTCTTCGTATAGCACTTCAATCTCGTCAACCAGTCTCAATCTTATCTAAAATCTTTGGGTCGATTTGGAACAGCGTGTGAAACATAGTGGTTTACATACTTACAATTTTGTAGCTGTATTGAATCATATTGACTGCAACTGCCACTGCCACCTCACCCTTCCCATGAACTTCCACTTTTACCTCCACAAATTTTATTGGCTACAGTATTTGTTTATTAGTGAGGCATATGCCAGTTAACACCAGCCTATTTACACTGTTTACCACTGGTGCATATTGAGTGCATTTACTTCCCCCATCCAGAATACATGGCTTCATGCGTGTTTCATGGTTTTCTGTTCCTGCACGGACACTTTTTTAATTGTTTCCAGATTTTCATCTTCGGCCTGATGATTAGGTTTTCACTTCAACCATTTTTTCCATGAGTTTAATACTGGCTAAAGTGATTGCCACCTTAGTTTTTAATTCTGACTCACGTGGCCTCAGCTGCATTTTTGAAATATGTTTGCATCCTTGCACCACGACCTTACCCTGCCACTTAACAGTTCAGATTGGTTCACAAATTGGAACTATGTAATAATACATTTTCACATTTTGTAGTTGATCTGATGATGTGCTAAGGGCACAAAGTGAGATTAATCATTGAATACTGCAGCGTAGACTACCTTATTTGGTTGACTGTGAGATGTTCGAAATTTTATGTAATGGTGTCTCTAACTTAACAAACATGAGAGTCACACACTTCCATTTCACACAACAGATTCTATATATGTGTGAAAGATATATACAAATAGTTAGGCAAAAGGTTTCAGTCTGATCACACTAATATATCACACTATGGCCAAGTAATGAAAACATGTGCCAATTTGGGTGAAACACACAGCTGATATGCTTTATTTGTAGCTAAACAAACAAATCTTGGAACAAGTAAAATAATCCACAATTCAGATTTGAAAACCCATCTGCCATTGGATCTATAATCAGCTCCTAATAGTAATGCCTTGTCTGATTCTTATAATTTTATTACTAATCTCTGAAGGCATTTAAGATATCTGTGCAATTATGAACACACTAGTGAACCTGGCAAAACACACACACACACACACACACACACACACACACACACACACACACACACACACCATCCATTTCCTCTTCGCCTCACTCACTGACATACAGCCAATGAAAACCTAGATTGGAAACTGAAGTCACTTAAAATAAATGGATAAATCTGTTAGAATTATTCATGTATTGGCCATGAGAGGCTTTTCCTGCTATTGGACTGTGAGGGTAGTAATTTCAATGACAGTATTCCACATAGTTTTAATCTGCAAAAGGGTACAATTATAAAGTTACGGGCAATTCAGATTCCCTAGTAGTATTCTAATCACATATCCATAAGCTACAAATACAACTTTACTGTTTTCTTTTAAAACCAACTACAAGGGAGAAAAAACAGCTTATATTCAAATGGCTCTGAGCACTATGGGACTTAACTTCTGAGGTCATCAGTCCCCTAGAACTTACAACTACTTAAATCTAACTAACCTAAGGACATCACACACATCCATGCCCGAGGCAGGATTCGAACCTGCGAGCGTATCAGTCTCGCGGTTCCAGACTGTAGCGCCTAGAACCGCTTGGCCACCCTGGGCAGCAAAACAGCATATAGTTGTGTATAAAATGTCTGTCTATATATAAGGAGAAAAAAATACATGAGAGAGAAACAATTTGTCTCACTTTAAATGCTCTGCTATAATTTCACAGCACAGTGTAGCCCATCAGTTTCTTTCTCGGTCAGTTTTAATAGAAAACCTGGTATGTGCATGTATGTGTGGACATTTATTACAGTATCGTGTAAAGATCTGAAGTAGATCAGTCACATAATTTGAGATTTTTGGTAAAGACGACTACTTGTCTTGATGTAGTAGTATAGCTGAGTGGCTTCAGCTGCATATGAAATGTGTGAAGAAACATATGAACACACTTCTTCACTGATTTGGTGTCATCATCAAAGCTAGAGGCAGCATCCAGTGGTTTTCACACTGGAGATTCTGTTACTTGACGCTAAACACCTACAGAGGCCTGAAATTCCCCACAGTTAAGTGCGGATAATGTTACAACACTTTTTTGTCTGAAAGGACTCAACTTATAAAACATACACACATTCCATCTTAAAACATAGACTTCCATGGGATTAGTGATAGTGTAATGCGGAACAGAATAAAACCATGAACTCTGAAATCTTACACAACCTGAAGCTGTTTGTTAGAAGGCCAAATGCAATGAGAATGCTAGACATGTTTCTTACTGTAGTTTTCGACTATTTGTCATTTCTCTGAATCTTTCTGCTTTTTCTTGCCTCTATGTCTAGGTGAACAATAGCTGCTTCTCACTGTTTTAGGTTCATCTTTGAAATGTTATATAAACCATATTTCCCAGGTGCAACAGAAGGAACATGCGTTACTTACTATTGTTTTAACTATGTATTTTCCATTCTGTGCCGTTTCATTCTCTCATTGGAAATTTAGTAAAAGTAAAAAATCTCTAGTCAGAACATTGTCTTGTGCTGGATAACAGATTTTATTGACAGATTTAATAAATAGCTATGTATTTCGATGGAACTCAAAAGCAAACTTTGTGACCAATTAATTTTAAAAATACAGCATGCAAAAAAATTTGCTAGAGAGGCTAAAGAACTTAACTGATGTAATCAGTGAAGAAGGAAAGCAATCCTCCTCAGAGGGGGGAGGGGAGGGTGTGGAGATTTCAATACTGCTGGGAAACCATTTAGTATTAATGTCTGTCCCATAATCCAATACAACAGTAAGAGTGCCGTATGCAATTTATTGAGACTTGTGCATCCACTGTTTAATATACTGTTATCTCCATCTGAATCTGAACCAAGCAAGCAGAGGTTGAAAACACTGCTTCAGTTGTAACATTCTTTTTATTTACAATATGACCGGTTTTAGGACCATACATGCCCATCATCAGGTGTTATAACTGTGTACTGTGACCTCGAGCCCTGTGATGGACCAGTATAGGACACTGGTGTATCAAGTCCTGTGCTCGTCCACTGTGGCACTCAGGGTTGCAGCACAAAGTTATAACACCTGATAACGGGCATCTAAGAGATCAAAACTGGTCATGTTTCCACTAGAGCTTTACAAAGCTTTACGACTGAAGCGGTATTTTCAACCTCTGCTATAATGCTCAGTTGCGGATGTTCCTCTGCCAGCATTGTTTGTAAAACAAGCAAATTTTCATTGGTCCACATTTAACTGATCAATAATTATATTCCACCCAGCATGTGTCCTGTTTGATAAATGTTTATTTGGGTGCGACAGGTACCAAATACCTCACTACTTCAAGTATAACAATACTAACACTAACACTAATAATAATAATAATAATAACAATACATTTCTCCCTCACTATGATTGTCATTTTCACCACATTATCTCTGTCAGAGTTGTCAATCTAGTGCAGTATCCCAGAGATGATATGTATAGTTAGGAAATGTGGCAGAGTTCTTACATGCTTAAATTCTCAGTTGGACAATGGGTAATATTCAAATGGCTTACCTGACATTGTTTTGGCCACAAAAGGAAAAACTAATCTGGATTTGAGTCCTGGTGCATTATTTGTTTTAAAAAGTAAGTAGTATCCATTGTAATCACCTTCTCCACTCATTTGCTTGGAACATTGTCTTCTTTGAACATTTTTACAATTTTATTTATCTTTGTTTCTGTTTTCAACATCTTTCACCTGTTTTTTTTTTTCTATTCAGTTGTATATAATTCTATTCAGTTGTACGTAATTCACTGCCACCATTTGCTCGCAAGTCTAGTGGCATGTACCTACAACTACTTCTTGTGTTCCTTGGTGTGTGAATACTCTTTGCTTTATTCCTCTGCATGGCTCCTGCACAATAACTTAACATGGATCCTGCATAATAACTAATTGTTTCTACACAATTTCCATGACAAATTATGGAATACTTTATATTAAATTAGCTGGAGCACTTGTAAAAAGAGGATTTGTTTTCTCAAAGTGTAAATGTTTTGCAAATCATATTCATGGTTTAGTTTTACAGGTTTCTTCAAAGTGACAGTAGAGAAAGAAGAGTGGTGTTATGAAAGGAAGGTGATGGTGAAGAGAGAATATTTCCATTGTTGCTGGTAATCTGCCACCCTTATCTACATGTCTGATTTCTTCATCTCAGTCCAACCAAGAAGGAACATGATCCAAAATGTGGCCTTTCCTTTAGGGTTCAAGTTTCTCCAATATATCTTAAAAGTTGTAGTGCAAACTTCCTTTTTATGACTACGTAGAAGGCATTCCATCTTCCTCTGTGTTATTTAATATCTTATTATTTGATTAGTTTCATTATCTTTTTAGTTGATGATATGATAAACAACCGCCTTTTCCCCCACAAATGTTAATTTCTGCTTTCTGTTGTCCCCTCTGCAAATATCTTACCGGTTAACCAAATTCGGTTCAAACAGAAGCTTCAAGTTAATTTTCAAGTAAAAAATATGGTTTGACATTTTTTCTGAAGCAAGCACATATGATGTGTCAAGATTAATGTAGAACCAAATCAACTAGTGGTAGGAACAGTTTTGTGACAGCTATCACTCCTATAATACACAGCAGAACAAAAAGACTCACAAAATAAGCCTTCGGCCAATAACGCCTTTGTCAAAAATAGACAACACACATACACACATGTGCAATCAGTCTCTGGCAGCTGAATACAGACGAGTAGCAGGACATGATGGGAGAGGCAACCAGGTGGGGGTAAGTAGGAGGCTGGGAAAGCTTATTTTGTAACAGTCTCTTTGTTATGCCTCTCTGCAGTTCAGGATCTCCACTACATGGCAAGCAACTATCCTTTTCATTGTGTATTAGACCGGGGACCTAGAATGACGGAGAGGGTTCGTCCTGCCATAGCCCTCAGTGGTTCACAACCCCACAACAGGCCACAGCAGCCGCCCCACACCGAACGCAGGGTTATTGTGCAGTTCAGCCTCCCCCAAACCTATGAGAAATTAAGAGGTAAGTTCTGCTGTTCTTGTGATATACTGAAGATAATCAAAAATTAATATTTATCATAAAGTTTTAATAACTTAGAAACAATGTGCATTCTCTTCTTAAGCTTTGTTCCTAACATTTGCAGTTACTGAATAAATTGTTAAAATACCATTGCCACTTTATGACTGAAACAACGCTAGCGAACAGTTATTAACGATGGGACAGAACTTGAATGCATTCAAGACAATCCAAAACTTTCTAAGGAGATAGATACTGGAAAAATACACATCCAGTACTTGGTTTGAAGCTATACTTCGAAATTTACCAAAGAAACTGAGCCTGTTACACAGTGTATATAATTTCTCAATGCCTGAATTACGGGATGTTAGCAGTATTTCCTTTATCATATGTCCTGTTTGTGAATGCATCATGTCTTTCAGTTCACACAGTGTATCAGAATATTTTCATGGAAACATTTTTGTTGCTGGTGCATCAAATTGAATAAACATTAAAGTTAATTCTGGAGGGCAGATGATGGACAATATGAATAGTGAAGAGTGACCTTGAGAAATCATTTTCCACAGGTATTATTTTGATATGTTATCAATACAGGACAAATTATTTTTATGACGACTTTTCCAAATCCAGAAGCTTATGCAGGAACTAACAGAGGTGGTACTTTGCAGATGGTTGGGATCAATAGGAACAACACAAAGGACAGAGCACAGGAATAGTCCTTTCTATTTCCATGACAGGTTTTCTGCTTTATAGGCATTAATAAAGGTATAATTGGAGAACAACAAACAGATTGTTTAATTAAAATTATTCCTTCTAAACACCACAGGCTGTGGCCCAGGTACCTAACATTTACTCTTAGATTAAATGCAATAAAACAGTCTATTTACTGCAGAGGAGAAAAAAAAGTCTTTGACAAATGATAACAGTCAATAAAAAACTGCTATCTGCATACAGAGTATAAATAATTATTCTTGGAAAAGAATTCTGACATATCATGTAGCTATTTCTCAACAGTGACTGTAGCAAAAAGATTTGTGTAAATTACACAAATGGTTTAATTTTTTCTACTTGTCCCATCAAATAATGCTAGAACTAAATCTACCTCCACAAAGCAAAAACTCCAAACATTCAAATGCTAATAATCTTGCTCATCAACAAACTACAAATAATTATGTCAGAATCCAAAAAAAACTTTCAAAACAAACAGTCAACTTTAAAGACCTTTCAGATATGTACACTATTACCAATGATCACATTTAACCAAACTTTATGAAACTCCCAAGTAGAACAATAAATTCTCACCTCTGGAAAGAAAACATTATCGAAGTGGATACCACACTGATACAGCAACAATAATGACAACAATAGTAACAATAGGAATTGTGTTATTAAATACCCAGGATTGCTTAATGACTTCAATATTATTTCAATTCTTGGTGCCAACGGCAACAGCAGTCTTCACAAAATGTTTCCAATGGAAACAAATGACACTAAAATCTCTGTACACCATGCTTAAAGACTGTTCATATAAGATTGTATATTTATTTTACAGTCTCCTTGATCAAGATTTATACAGAAATGTGTGTACACCTTTTCGCATACCATTGCTTTACTGTCTCTGCACAGAACAAGAGGTAAAATATTCTAACATTCAAATCATTTTTAAAAGCCAGGAGCATTTAATTTTATGTACAGACAAGTAGATAAAAATTTCGATACTGGGGAAAACTCTGGTAACAAGAAATTTTAGACTACTACACTTACAGAGGCAATTGAAAGTATCTCCGAATTTCTTTTTCAGATTTTTTTCCTTTATTGTATCAACAATATGACGTCACTAACTGAAAAATTATGGACTCCTCAAGAACTGCAGACAAGAAGAATCAACATTTTTTTTAGTAACCATGGAGGATGATTCCACATTAACAACATATACAAGTTGCTTTGCTTCATAAGCAGGAATTTGTAACACAGTCATCGTACCTCACACATTTCATAACTATATACACATATGAAGTGCAAGAGAAACTTGAGAAGTCCATACAACTATTTCATTTTATTGTTATGTACAAAAAGCTAACTTAAATCATTAGGTCGCCTGACCATTTCAAGTTGTCTGCAGGGCTTTGTCCTCCAACCAAACCTAGCTTGCAAGCAGCCACACATACAGAATGTCAGTGTAAAAAAATTAATACAGGTTGCAACGGTATTAAATAATTTACGACTCATCTAGCATCTGAATTTCAGTGCATATGTAGTACTACTTGAAGCAGCTCAACAGCACAGGAAAGCTAATTTCAGTAATCTTCCCAGCATACATGCAATCCAAGAAATATATAACCTTTACATAAAAGAAGTCCACTTAGTCTCCATCTACAATAAAAAAAAGGGAAAATTACATGACAGCCATTTTATAAATGAGATACAAGATAAATGCTGGTTCACTCAAAATCTGCCAATCCAACATAGCAACTCAGAGCAAGAATGCACCTGTAGCCAGCAGGAACAATAATGGAGAAAGTTTCCCTGCGAGAGCAACCACTTCCTTATTGTGCGGTGATATCACACACACACACTTCCACATACTGCACTACGAATCATCAGACATAAAGGAATTCTGAGATTTCAATTGTTCCAAAGTCTCGATTTGTTGACGCAAGAACAATATCCTGAAACAAGAAATTTCAAATTACATACAGAAATGAAAAAATGAAATCCAATTAAGAATCTTATAAATGTGATACCTTTGCTCTTGCAGCGTCGCTTGGATTTCAGTAAGTCGAACAATAGACCTTGCAGTTTTCAGTTCTGCCGATACTCGTGTACACTGCAAGCTTCCCATTGTATAACCTTCTTCACTTAATTTTTGAGCCTGGTTAAAAACAATAAAAATTACATAAATTTTCTACTTTTATGAAATTTAATACTGAATGTTAAATCTCAACGAAGATGTGGGTCAGATGCTGCTAGAACAGAGCCACAGGTCCAGACTTTCTGCACAATGGATTTTCATAGTCAAAAAACAGCTATCAGCTTTTGGTGTGTTCCATTGTTAGGGCAATTTATTCACTTTCGTGGATCTGATACAGCTAACCACCTCAACCTTTGGAATCGTCCAAAGGAAAATGGAGTGGTAGTTTACTCACACAATTGTTTACAGAACATAGCACATACACCCACAAGCACAGCAGTGTTCCTGCTACTGAGTGATTTTAGTTTCTTTTCCTTTCTGTTAGCACCATTCTCTGTATATATCACTGAAAGGAGCAGCTGTGCAGTAATGACTTCCAGTGAATCACCTTCAGAGGAACACTATAGTTTTGGCTTTTGTTATAATTTGTTTTGGTACCAGTTGTATCAACAATTCACTGGATGAGCAATTTCAATCTACTGAGTTTAAGTGACCATACATATGACTGAATATCTTATCTCCTCAATTGTTAATCTATAGTTTTCAAATTCTCACAGAACTTTATTTACCCTCTTTTATCTCCAACCAGTTTTTAATTCTCAGAATAGTTTTGGCTTTACTTAAAACTGTGATGAAGCTCACTCCACACTCAGAATACTTTCTGACTTTTCTGTTGATTCACCGTGAGTCAATCAAATCATTCAGTATCTCCATTAATAATAATAATTTCAAGGACTAAGAGAAGGAGATACCAACTAAATACATGAATGCAAATGTGAGAAACTGAAGCAGCCACCCCCGTCCCCAACACACACACACACACACACACACACACACACACACACACACACACACACACACACACTTAAATCATCAATAAGAAGGCGAATATTTAACTTAATGCAATCAATGCTCCCACAGTCAAATTTTATTTTCCTCTCTAATTAAAATGTGAGGACCTATATGGAGACTACATTAACTGTTCATTAAGGCTACAGATGTTTTATTATCTAGAAACGCAGGTAGATGTTTAAGAAGTGTCAGACATGATCAGAGAGAGGCCATACAGTTCTTGTAATATTTGATTGTCTTCTCAAATGGCTAAGAGTATTACATGGAGCATACTAGAATTTGTTAGATGTTGTGATGCCTACAGCGAGTGTGGTGGTCGTCTGATGTAAATCTAAGTATGCCCTGTGCATAACGATTTGTGTATTACACTAAAGTATTTCACTGATCTGGAATCAAACATACCAATTACATCCTTGTGAACACAATATATCTTCCTTAAAGCCTCCCTACTCTTTTAAGCTTCTCTGCTCTAGCTATCTCTATATTAATTTGTTTTTTTATCTTTGAAAATAGTGTAGACAACTGAAATGCTTCTAAAAGACACTGACTGAATATGTATGCTTCTGCTTCACAGAACAAACCACAGATTGCAACAAAGAGGGGGAATTTATACCACATAATATATGTCAAAGTGGTATAAAAATGAAAATTTTCCCAAACTTAAGTAGTTTCTGAACACCAACCAAAGAAAAATGGAAGTGTGTCAGTTACAGGGAACACCATTTACAGAGTGCAAGTCATTTAGCTGTATGTTAATATTTCCCTGCCAACGAGGCTCGTCGAGGACACCTATACTGTGCAAAGCAGTAGAACGAATGACACACATCATGACTGCATGCACAGTGCAGGAAGCATTGTGTAAGTTTTGCCAGTATTGGATACTTTAAAATAAATCATAGGTAACATAAGAGTGCAGTTTTTCACATCATATCGCGAGCCAATAGTTTGTTTTTCATGTTATGTCCCAAGCCAATAATAAAATAATTTAAAAAATTGTAAAATCCTTTGATTTTCTTTCAGGCGTGCTATGGAGAAGTAAAGATGAGAAACATGGGGAGAAAAAGGTTTTGGTCATTGTGACAGATAGTGCCGCATATATGCTGAAGGGCGCAGAGTGTTTCCGGGTGTTTTACGCTAAAATTGTTCACCTCTCGTGTCTGTCTCATGGCAACCATCGAGTCGCTGAAGAGGTCAGAGCCACATTGTCAGAGATCAACAGCCTTATATCTTCGGCAAAGGTTTTCATCAAGGCACCAAGCCCAGCGAGAGCTTTCCAGACTGCTCACCCAGACTGTCCTCTGCCACCTGAACCAGTCTTGACAAGGTGGGGAACATGGTTTTCAGCTGCAAACTATTATGCAGACAACCACAGAAAAGTTGCAGAGGTATTGATGCCTATGTAGTTCTGGATAAATTGAATAAGCAAAGAAAACGAACACAACATAGAATTCCAATATTAAGCTTATGTCTCTGTACAGCAGTTTTCAGCTTGTAACAGACATTCACTAGATTATTATTTCCTTGTTCCACGTCCTAAAGGGCTTTGAAGACAGCGAAAATTTGGCCATACCAAAAGCCAAGGATGCCCTGAAGAATTCCAGCATGTTACACAGACTATCTTTCATCCGAGTGCACTTGGGTGGCCTTCCAGACTAATTGAGAAACCAGAGACTCATAGCATGGAAGTTACGAAGGCAACGGCTCTCGTCGAAGGACTCAGGACCCAAAGCAAAGAGCTGGCCAGTTCCGATCAGTGAGAGACTTACAAGAAAATTGGATGCAGTTCTTCATAGAAACCCTGGTTGGCCTGCAATTCGGAAGATCGCTCAGTTACTGGAAGGAGATAAACACTCCAAGAATATAGATGATTTCCTGTCGTCTGATTTCTCTGCTCTTAACTTTTTAAGTGTAGTGTTACGTGATGTTGAACGATCATTTTCAAGATTGAAAATGTTATCAGACCATAACAAAAATTTTCTTGTACAGAATAGGGAAAATATATTGGTAGTTCAAACAAACTAATTCTTAGAATTTACCAAACTTATTGTGTAAGTACATATGTTATACTTCACCTTACTCATTGAATTATAGCCATTATTGAAAATATTTGATGGTTATTCTTTAATTTTCCCAAATAAGATGCATAGCTTAAAGAATTTATCTACAAGAAATGCATAACTAAAGAATTTTAGCTGCATATTTAAAGGCACATATTGGCAGGAAGAGCATATTTAACTGCACATTTCGAGGAGTTTTGGCGCATAATTTGTGGGTTGTAAGTGCAAATCGATCCGAAGACTAGTATTTTTTTTTTTACTTTCTGTGCTTGGGTGTGCACCATTTCTTAACCTCTTCTTTATTCTGGCGAATGAAAAAAATCAGAGTGAAAAAATTGAAATTTTTCTCCCCTATATATTCATTCTATGAAATCTCCAAGATATTACTGCACTGCTTTCTCTACTATATACATGCACACAAAAATTTTCAATCAATTTTAGCAGAAGGGATGCTGCTTCTAATTTCTTTCCACAATAATTTCAGTAACAATTTTCTAGATGGAGGCCATTTAAACTTTACTGCTGAATGCAGCTAATTTGTCCATGTCTTTGGGGTTTCTCTCTTACAATTAATTCAAAGAATGAGTTCTGCTGCAGCAAGCCATGGCAGCTGAACATTTTTAATGTTAAAATGGTAAACAACCTGATAATTAACCACACTCCTGAGCTGTTTAGTCTGATTATGTCTGTAACCTATCCTAATAATGGTGTTGAACAACTCCATCACACACTAACACCTTACCTGCTTTTCCAAGGCATCAGCAGGCCAGCCACGTACATGATTGACCAAGTCATCACGATAATGGTTCAACAGACTTGGTGTCAAATGGGTCCCTTGTGGACGCAGTGCATGTAAAGAACTGCAACTGCCTACTGTGCCCAAATTCTGCAAGGAGCTCAGGTTACTGGGCGGACTTGCCACTGAAACAAAAATGTTGTGAACATACAATGTGTGCTGCAATTTGAGACACTAAACTGTACCATCAGCATCTCACAATTTTTCCTACATATTGGTACAACAACAAACAACAAAGCCATTCAAACAGTTAAAATTAAATTGACTGAAAAAAAAAAAATATAAGCACAACACTTTCATCTTACTGAAGAAAAAGTAATTGATACAATTGGAATACTGTATGCTGCAGCTGTGCCTAGTGGTGTAAAATGCCTTGCCAAAAAGTTGGAGCAAATGCCCAAAATTTGCAAATGTCCAGGCATTTATGCATTTTGAAGACTGGTAAATGGTGCTTTAAAAAAAGGGGGGGGGTGCAGGGAGGGGGGTGGATATCCTTTACTGGAAAAGGTGTTTTGCAACACTTGCTTCTGCAGTGGTTGGGTAACAAGAGTTGAAAAAGCTGCTTAAGAGTTGGGGAGAGTTATTAGGGGGAAATAAATTGGACTGTAATCATAACTTTTTACATCTTTAATGATGTCAATTCTTGGGGTAGTACATAATAAAAATAGAAACAACATTAAAGTTTAAAATTAATTTTTGAAATAAAATTAATTTATATTAAGTAGCTAGGCTGTAGGTAGTATTTCTACTTATACTGTACTGCTGCAAAGAATTATAGTAAAAAATTTATCTGTAACGATTTTAATTAGGCATGTATCATGTTCTGATTCTGACTCCACGATTCCAAGAATCCCAGATTCTCTACGAATAGACTAGTATCTCGATCAAGTGACTCCAGCATCTTGGGCATCGATTCTTTGTTATTAAACCTTTTTATGTTAGTGTTCTCATTTTATCTCCACAGCAGTGCAGTCATATAAAAATAGATAAAGAAAGCAGCAAAACAGTAAACTACAGTCTGTCTCAAACATTGCTATATCTGACAACAAAGCATTCCCCCCCCCCACTGGAAACAGTTCAATATTTAACAATACATTTATCACCAAGAAACACATGTCAGTTGTTTAATACATTCAGTAATAATTTTGCTATCAATCATCATCCTTCAATAATATTCAGAGATCTGACACGAATTATAAAAAACATAGATGATGTGACTTACCAAACGAAAGTGCTGGCAGGTCGATAGACACACAAACAAACACAAACATACACACAAAATTTTAGCTTTCGCAACCAACAGTTGCCACGTCAGGAAAGAGGGAAGGAGAGGGAAAGACGAAAGGATTTGGGTTTTAAGGGAGAGGGTAAGGAGTCATTCCAATCCCGGGAGCGGAAAGACTTACCTTAGGGGGGGGGAAAAAGACGGGTATACACACACGCGCGTGCGTGCGCGCGCACACACACACACACACACACACACACACACACACACACACACACACACACACACACACACGCACGCACACAAGCAGACATATCATATGTCTGCTTGCGTGTGTGTGTGTGTGTGTGTGTGTGTGTGTGTGTGTGTGTGTGCGCGTGTGTGTGCGTGAGTGTATACCCGTCCTTTTTCCCCCCCTAAGGTAAGTCTTTCCGCTCCCGGGATTGGAATGACTCCTTACCCTCTCCCTTAAAACCCAAATCCTTTCGTCTTTCCCTCTCCTTCCCTCTTTCCTGACGAGGCAACCGTTGCTTGCGAAAGCTAGAATTTTGTGTGTATGTTTGTGTTTGCTTGTGTGTCTATCGATGTGCCAGCGCTTTCGTATGGTAAGTCACATCATCTTTGTTTTTAAATATATTTTTTTTTCCCACGTGGAATGTTTCCTTCTATATATATATATATATAGTGTGTGTGTGTGTGTGTGTGTGTGTGTGTGTGTGTGTGTGTGAGAGAGAGAGAGAGAGAGAGAGAGAGAGAGAGAGAGAGAGAGAGAGAGAGAGAACTGGTTCCTTGGTACAGCAAGTCTGAACACTAGCAAAAATAAAAACAAAAATTAAATTGCTTCTCTCTTCTTTCCCTTTGTTCATAGTTCAAAGGCATTAAATGACATACATATGTTTAGGTGTAAACATTTACTAAATTTTAATAATGGGAGTTTTGTCTAATCCCTTATTATAATTGGTAAATTATACATTCTAGTAGTCAAACCTTAAAGTTCTTTTATAAAAGTCCAGATTTTGGGCATTTAAAATTGCTTTGGACAAATTTTCAGGCAAATGCCCATTTATAAATGTCCTGCCCGCTGGGCATTTGCCCCACCCACATCACTAGACTTGTGTCCCAGTTCTTAGCTCACAGATCATCATTTATCACCCATTTCTAGCACATCCATTGTGGATAATCGCAGAGGTGCTAGCTTAACATATGTGCAAAATGTTTGGAAAATATTGGATGACAACTAAATGCCTATTGCACTTCATATTACAATTTGTCACTCACAAACAATATAATTTTTTCATTGATTTGTGAAGCTTCTAACACCATGAAACATTCCAATAATATGACATAAACAAAAAGGGATCTCAAGCCCCGTCTACACAGAACTTCAAAGGCAGAGTTACCAACAATGTTGCTCACACATCTACTTCAAATTCCAGAAAGTATTTTTCATGTATTGGCACAATCAGCCAAACTACAGTCGACAAAGAGGTTATCACTTAATGCACGTAGATAAGGAAATGAAACACCTATGAATAATGGGATGAAACAGCCTTTATTGTCTGATTACATAACTAACAATCACTGGAAACAGTAACTATCAAATACACAGTAATATGCATCAAGATTGACAAGGTGGAATGATAACATAAAACTAGTTGTAGGAAACTTGGATGTTGTACAGATTCTTCAGAAGAGCCCTAAGGAAAATTTATTCACCCATGAAATAGGCAAGTTAAAATTACTTGTTACATAAGTTCTTGGTTCCTGCTTTTGGTCAGGGATCCAGATCATGTAGGATTAATACAGTAGATGGACAAGACTTTTATTTAAAACAAAAAGTGTATTATGATGTGTGTGTTTTGCACGTGGGATGCCATCTATGGGTATGCCCTAATCACAGACAGCATGGTTCACAAAATTCTAAAAGCCCCTTTTTACAAGTTGTGGAATGGTCACTAAAACGCTTCCAGAGAGCCAACAAAACATTTGCTTTATTATAATTCCAGCCATGTATTACAATGTTTATTTTGTTTATTTGTAATCAGGTTATTAATTTTAGTTGGTAATGACCATCTTCAGACTTGAGTAAAACCTTGTTACATATAACACTACTACATGTGATGGTGCAATCAACATCATTAGCCATTTGGCTTTGCAAACAAATAAAATCAAAGTATGTAAAGTGTACCACTGTAGTGTACATACTGCACATGAAGAAAGACTCTCAGTATAGCAATCTCTCTTCACGTGCAGTACATACATTTCAATGGTGCTCTCTACATACCATGAATTTATTCATTTGATGAAGCTGTAATAGCTAATTATGTTGACTGCACCATCACATGTAATAGCATGATATACGTAATGCAACACGTTTTTACTCAGGGCTGAAGATTGGTAATGACAATCGAAATTAATAACCCAGTTACAAATGAACATTGTTATCCAAGCAAATCTAAGAATTCGAATTCCAAAAGTAGTCAAGAACCCCTTAAATCCCAACACCACCTCTCATAGTGATTACCCTGGGAAAATTCAACATATTCGGGTTCGTGCAGTAGAGTTTCAAGAATCTTTCTGCCCAAAAACCATATGTAAATTAAATAGGAAAATGAATTTAATATACTATTTACCCACTCTGTCACACATCATACAGTAATACGTAACTTAATGAGAAGAAATTGTATTGAACAGGAAAGCCTAAGATGTTCTCCTGTTTATACAGGGTGTTTACATAAGAGCAGGCAAAAATGTAACACGACATAGAGGATACTCCACTGAACAATTTGAGATAGGGAACCTGGGGCTACAGAAGCCAGCTTAAGGAGATAATAGGAATAAAATCTCGTTACTATGTACTTTTTTATTTGCATCAGTTACAATTAACTGCAAATACAATCACTGACACAATGAACGTATCATTCATACTGTATCTTACAAAAAGTGCTGAAACTGACAGCCATTAACCTCAATGCCAGAATGACATCGGCACAAAAGATTCTACTGCACCATGACAACTATCCCTGGGGCGCTTTGAATAACATCACAGGCAGCTACAATTCTGGCAATTAATTCCATCTCTGTATCCACTGGGGTCTCATACACAAGTGACTTTAGATATCTCCATAGGAAATAATGAAGGGGGTTCAGGTCAGGTGACCTTGCAGGCCATGGAACATGATCTCCCCTTTCAATCCAGCATCCAGGAAATACTGCAATGAGATAATTGTGGACATCCACATTGAAGTAGGCGGCGCACCATCATGCTGTATCCACATCCTCTCATGAACAGCCAAGGGTATATTCACCAGCAGATCACAAAGAACTCTCTCCACAAACCTCAAGTACAGATGGCCATTCAGACTGCCAGGTAGAAGATATGGTCCAATGAGATTGTTGCCTACAATACTAGCCAAATGTTACAGCAAAATATACTTGATGGAATGAATCTACCACAGCGTGAAGGTTTTCCTCATTCCACACACGGTTATTCCCACTGTTCGAAATACCACCATGGTCAAATGATGCCTCATTAGTAAACAGCAAGATCTGGAGGAAATCTCGTTGTTCAATCTATTGTTGGGGCAATCACTGACACACTGTGACACTCGGTGCAAAGTCAGACACAAACACTGCATGGACTCATTGTGGGTGATATGAGTGTAATTATTGTTTGTGGAGTACTTGTCACACGCTAGTATGTGCAGCGCCCATTCCATGTGCATTATGGTGAGTACTTCTAGTAGGGTCCGCTGCAACACGTTCCAGCACCACCTCTTCAAAATTTGGTGTGCAAGAGGTCTTCACGCTGTCAGGTTCCTCGTTTCTTCTTTCCAATGAACGAGTGTCCCGCATTCGTCGATCGATAGAAATAAACACTATTCATAATGGATAACGCCCATTAGAAAATCGTTCCCTGTACAACCTTTCAGCAGCGAGACAATTACAACATACTTCCCCTGTGAGTTCTGCAAAACTTTACTGGTACTGCTCAATTGTATTTTACTGTACCTCTCTGAATAGCACTGAATAATGAATGAGTCTGTTGTCATTCTTTCATAGCACTTTCTGTCATTGGACAATGTAAATACAATATAAAAGAGCCACCTTATGGACAAGTAAAGTACACAAAACCCTGCATCATGACTTCCCAGTAATCAGGCTCATCGTCTGTTTCCTCGCAGGAAATAAAGAATGTTCATATAAATAAACAGCACAGTATGTGCAAACTTGTACCCATGTTAGTTGTGAATAAGGTGGAAAACAGTAATGCTACACAAAGCAGTACAGAAGTTTACTTCTGTATCTCTAAGTTTGCTTCTCCAAGCCCACGTTGCCTCCTACTTCAAATTGTTCAATGGATCATTCATTCTCTATGTCCCGTTACATTTTTGCATGCTCTTACGGAAACACCCTGTATGTAATATATTAATACCTAATGCACTTGCAAATAGAGAGATGGTCATTAGCAAATGCAGCAATCACATACGTACGTGGACAATTTAGCCACTTCGGAAAAAAAATTTTGTCCATCCAAGCAGATTTTTGGTGAACTTGTGTAACAAGCAGTGCAGAAGCAGTAATATTTTTTGAAGCCCTGGGCTTAGCAGACTTCCCCATTACCAGCAGCTTCAGTTTATGGTCTCCACTTGCATTCAATGCAGCAAGAACTGTTAACCTCTCTTTACATTTTCTGTAGCCCGGGGCAGCCTTTTCTTCTTTTGAGACTAAAGTTTTGGATGAAAGCATTTTAAAATTCAGCCATGTTTCATCACAATTACACAGGTTATCAGAAATAAGCTTTTCTTCCAGTGTAAGTTTTCTTAATTTCTCCCAAAACCGTGTAACAGTCTAAGAATCTGCAGAAAGTTTTCCCACCGCAAATTTCACTCTGCCTTGTGCCATATTGCTTCTTCCATCTATCCAACTATCCTGAACTTGCAGTAAAGTCTTTCTCAGCTTCCTTTAACTCAATTCTAAAAAATACAGCTTTTTCTTGCTGAATAAGCCCTGAAATTTGATTTCCTTTTTATCTTTGCTGAGTAAATGAAACAAACAAAGCTTCACATGTTTTTTCACACTCTGATTTCTTCACAAACTTCTTTTGAAATAACAAAATAGAACATTTGCTTGATGAAAATTTTCAATTGTGTCTGTTTCTACGCCAATATCCAAATATCACTTCACCAACTGCAAACTCAACAGCAAGTTTTTTCACTGTTTCTCCTCTGTCCTGTCTTTTCAAAGTCTCCAGTTTCACATTCAAATGCACAAATTTTCTCTTGCGTCTACGACTCACTGTAATGTATGAATTAAAACATTAAGAAACACAGAGTTACATCTGTACAGTACACTGTACATACATAGATCACTTTAAAATGAATGTGACCCAAGTGGGTTCCCTACAGTACGGATGTTACTACACAACCAACCACAATACATACAACATTGCTCAGCCAGTGTTGCAAAATGTGTAAAGTACTGTTACTTAGGATAATGTATTTTAATGAGTCGGCACAAAAATACAGGTAACAACAAGGACGGTATGCACTGTGCAACTCATTGTCAGGCAGTCACAGTTAAAGAAGGGTCGACAAAGAAAGAGCAAGCGCACTCCTCGAAACCTAATGCTACCTGTCCACCTGTAATAGAAATACATTACTAGTCTGAGGCCAGGGTTACATCTGTGCATTATGAACGAAAACTGTACGTGGGTCAATTTTACCTGCCAAAGTGGGATGGCTTGTGTGCCTGAGCAACATAGGCAGCCACACCACAGATGCAACCATAATGAAGTGGCACTTAGAGAGGCAAAGCAAATCTGTAGATCCTGAAGACAGGCAGACGTCTTTCCATTAGTTGCAGGTGCAACTGTCTGGATGAGTAACTGATCTGGCCTTTTAAAATTAGCCAAGATGGCCCTGCTGTGTTGGCACTGCAAACAGTTTAATACAAGATGAAACTAAAGCCAATGTGTTTCAAAAAGACATACAGCTCTCCTCCATGGCTGAACGATGATGGCATCCTTAATTAAATTATTGTTGTTAGTGAAGGGAGACAAAAATTTAATAGCCATGGGTGACTGGAATTCGACAGTAGGAAAAGAGACGGAAACGTAGTAGATGAATACAGAGTGGGGGTAAGGAATGAAAGAGGAAGCCGCCTGGTAGAATTTTGCACAGAGCATAACTTAATCATAGCCAACACTTGGTCAAGAATCATGAAAGAAGGTTCTATACATGGAAGAACCCTGGAGATACTAAAAGGTTTCAGATAGATTATATAATGGTAAGACAGAGATTTAGGAACCAGGTTTGAAATTGTAAGACATTTCCAGGTGCAGATGTGCCCTCTGACCACAATCTATTGGGTATGAACTGTAGATTAAGACTGAAGAAACTGCAAAAAGGTGGGAATGTAAGGAGATGGGACCTGGACAAACTGAAAGAACCAGAGGTTGTAGAAAGTTTCAGAGAGAGCACTAGGGAACAATTGACAAGAATGGGGGAAAGAAATACAGTAAAAGAAGAATGGGTAGCTTTGAGAGATGAAATAGTTGAAGGCAGCAGAGGATCAAGTACGTAAAAATATGAGGGCTTATAAAAATCCTTGGGTAATACTGAATTTAATTGATGAAAGGAGAAAATATAAAAATGCAGTAAATGAAGCAGGCAAAAAGGAATACAAACATCTCAAAAATGAAATCAACAGGAAGTGCAAAATGGCTAAGCAGGGGTGGCTAGATGATGAATGCAAGGATGTAGAGGTGTATATCACTAGGGGTAAGATAGATACTGCATACAGGAAAATTAAAGAGATCTTTGGAGAAAAGAGAACCACTTGTATGAATATCAAAAGCTCAGATGGAAACCCAGTTCTAAGCAGAAAGATGGAAGGAGTATATAGAGGGTCTATACTAGGGCGATGTTCTTGAGGACAATATTGTGGAAATGGAAGAGGAAGTAGATGAAGATGAAATGGGAGATATGATACTGCATGAAGAGTTTGACAGAGCACTGAAAGACCAAAGTGCAAAATGCCCCGGGAGTAGACAACATTCCATTAGAACTACTGACAGCCTTGGGAGAGCCAGTCCTGACAAAACTCTACCATCTGGTGAGCAAGATGTATGAGACAGGCGAAATACCCTCAGACTTCAAGAAGAATATAGTAATTCCAATACCAAAGAAAGCAGGTGTTGACCAATGTGTAAATTACCGAACTATCAGTTTATTAAGCCACAGCTGCAAAATACTAACACGAATTCTTAAGGGACGAATAGAAAAACTGGTAGAAGCCAACCTCAGAGAAGATCAGTTTGGATTCCGTAGAAATGTTGGAACACGTGAGACAATACTGACCCTACGACTTATCTTAGAAGAAAGATTAAGGAAAGGCAAACCTACGTTTCCAGCATTTGTAGACTTAGAGAAAGCTTTTGACAATGTTGACTGGAATACTCTTTCAAATTCTGAAGGTGGCAGGGGTCAAATGTAGGGAGTGAAAGGCTATTTACAATTTGTACAGAAACCAGATGGCAGTTAGAAAGAGTCGAGGGACAAGAAAGGGAAGCAGTGGTTGGGAAGGGAGTGAGACAGGATTGTAGCCTATTCCCAATGTTATTCAATCTGTATATTGAACATGCAGTAAAGGAAACGAAAGACAAATTCGAAGTAGGAATTAAAATCCATGGAGAAGAAGTAAAAAATTTGAGGTTCGTCAATGACATTGTAATTCCGTCAGAGACAGCAAAGGACCTGGAAGAGCAGCTGAATGGAATGGACAGTGTCTTGAAAGGCGGATATAAGATGAACATCAACAAAAACAAAACAAGGATAATGGAATGTAGTCGAACTAAATTGGGTAATGCCGAGGGAATTAGATTAGGAAATGAGACGCTTAAAGTAGTAAATGAGTTTTGCTATTTTGGGAGCAAAATAACCGATGATGGTTGAAGTAGAGAGGATATAAAATGTATACTGGCAATGGCAATTAAAGCGTTTCTGAAGAAGAGAAATTTGTTAACATCGAGTATAGATTTGAGTGTCAGGAAGTTGTTTCTGAAAGTACACTCCTGGAAATGGAAAAAAGAACACATTGACACCGGTGTGTCAGACCCACCATACTTGCTCCGGACACTGCGAGAGGGCTGTACAAGCAATGATCACACGCACGGCACAGCGGACACACCAGGAACCGCGGTGTTGGCCGTCGAATGGCGCTAGCTGCGCAGCATTTGTGCACCGCCGCCACTAGTGTCAGCCAGTTTGCCGTGGCATACGGAGCTCCGTCGCAGTCTTTAACACTGGTAGCATGCCGCGACAGCGTGGACGTGAACCGTATGTGCAGTTGACGGACTTTGAGCGAGGGCGTATAGTGGGCATGCGGGAGGCCGGGTGGACGTACCGCCGAATTGCTCAACACGTGGGGCGTGAGGTCTCCACAGTACATCGATGTTGTCGCCAGTGGTCGGCGGAAGGTGCACGTGCCCATCGACCTGGGACCGGACCGCAGCGACGCACGGATGCACGCCAAGACCGTAGGATCCTACGCAGTGCCGTAGGGGACCGCACCGCCACTTCCCAGCAAATTAGGGACACTGTTGCTCCTGGGGTATTGGCGAGGACCATTCGCAACCGTCTCCATGAAGCTGGGCTACGGTCCCGCACACCGTTAGGCCGTCTTCCGCTCACGCCCCAACATCGTGCAGCCTGCATCCAGTGGTGTCGCGACAGGCGTGAATGGAGGGACGAATGGAGACGTGTCGTCTTCAGCGATGAGAGTCGCTTCTGCCTCGGTGCCAATGATGGTCGTATGCGTGTTTGGCGCCGTGCAGGTGAGCGCCACAATCAGGACCGCATACGACCGAGGCACACAGGGCCAACACCCGGCATCATGGTGTGGGGAGCGATCTCCTACACTGGCCGTACACCACTGGTGATCGTCGAGGGGACACTGAATAGTGCACGGTACACCCAAACCGTCATCGAACCCATCATTCCACCATTCCTAGACCGGCAAGGGAACTTGCTGTTCCAACAGGACAATGCACGTCCGCATGTATCCCGTGCCACCCAACGTACTCTAGAAGGTGTAAGTCAACTACCCTGGCCAGCAAGATCTCCGGATCTGTCCCCCATTGAGCATGTTTGGGACTGGATGAAGCGTCGTCTCACGCGGTCTGCACGTCCAGCACGATCGCTGGTCCAACTGAGGCGCCAGGTGGAAATGGCATGGCAAGCCGTTCCACAGGACTACATCCAGCATCTCTACGATCGTCTCCATGGGAGAATAGCAGCCTGCATTGCTGCGAAAGGTGGATATACACTGTACTAGTGCCGACATTGTGCATGCTCTGTTGCCTGTGTCTATGTGCCTGTGGTTCTGTCAGTGTGATCATGTGATGTATCTGACCCCAGGAATGTGTCAATAAAGTTTCCCCTTCCTGGGACAATGAATTCACGGTGTTCTTATTTCAATTTCCAGGAGTGTATTTGCACAGAGTGTAGCCATGTACGGAAGTGAAACATGGACAATAAATAGTTTGGACAAAAAGAGAATATAAGCTTTCGAAATGTGGTGCTACAGAAGGATGCTGAAGATTAGATGGGTAGATCACATAACTAATGAGGAGGTATTGAACAGAATTGGGGAGAAGAGAAATTTGTGGCACAACTTGACTAGAAGAAGGGATCGCTTGGTAGGACATGTTCTGAGGCATCAAGAGATCACCAATTTAGTATTGGAGGGCAGCACGGAGGGTAAAAATCGTAGAGGGAGACTAAGAGATGAATACACGAAACGGGTTCAGAAGGCTGTAGGTTGCAGTAGGTACTGGGAGATGAAGAAGCTTGCACATGATAGAGTAAGCAAGGAGAGATGCATCAAACCAGTCTCTGGACTGAAGACAACAACAACAACAAATTATATTGAAGTTAAAATATTGCTCATTCAGATCTCTGCACAAGAAGTAATCACAAGGATGACATTACGAAAAACAAATCTAGGGGCTCTATGAGAGGAGTGCAGAATGTCAAATCCTTTAATCTGGTAGGTTGGTCAGAGAATTCAAAAATGGAACTGTATCAGTTGAAGTAAGACACAGTGGGGATTAATGGAGTGTGGTGGTAGCATGAATAGGATTACTGGTGAGGCGAGCTCAACTTTATCAATACAAAATCAAATTGATGTAGTCCATGAGCAAGTCTAAAATGAATAAGAAAATAGGAATGTGGGTAACATACCATGTGCAGTGTTTGGATGCCTTAGTGTAGTCAAGATAGGCAAAAACCCAACTCCTTCCACAGTAGTGTATGTTTATTTGCCTACAAGCTCCACAGATGAAGAAATTGAAAGAATCTATGATGGCACCAAACAAACTATTCAGTTAGTTAAGGGAGAAGAAAATTTAACTGGCAGTAGACAAATTCAACAATAGGAAACAAAAGGGAAGAAAAAAACAGAAGAACATATACTAGATCAAAGAAGGGAAAGGGGAAGTTGCTTGGCAGAGTGATTGGTTGGTTTATTTGGGGGGAGGAGACCAAACAGTGAGGTCATCGGTCCCAACAGATTACGAAAGGATGGGGAAGGAAGTCTGCCATGCCCCTTCCAAAAGAACCATCCTGGTATTTTCCTGAAGCAATTTAGGGAAATCATGGAAAACCTACATCAGGATGGCTAGATGTGGGTTTGAACCGCCATCCTCCCGAATACAAGTCCAGTGTGCTAACCACTATGCCACCTCACTGTTTGCTTGCCAGAATTTTTCACAGAATGTAATTAAATCATTTCTAACACATCATTTGAGAATCATTTAACAAAGTTGTATACATAGAAGAAACATGGAGATACGAGAAGGTTTCAGTTTTATTATTTAAGGATAGAGCAAATGCCAGAACCAGATGATACACTGCAAAATATTTCTGAAGGCAGATGTGGACTGACCCTAGTTTATTCACTGTGGACAGCAGATTAAAACTGAACAAACTGCAGAAAAGTTGGAAAATAAGGAACTGGGACTGGATGAATTTAATGAACCAGAGATTGTTGAGAGCATCAAAAGAGGCACTGGGCAACAACTGGCTGAAAAAGGGGAAGTAATGCAATAAAACACAAATGGGTAATATTGAGAGATGAAACAGTGAAGGCAACACAATAAAACAGGCAAACAAAGGAAGAGCCCTGTAGAACCCCTTGGATATGCAAGACTGTACAAGCATGCATGGCTAGGGGAAAGATAGATGCCACCTATAGGAAAATTCAATAAATCTTTTGAGAAAAGATAAGCAGCTGTATAGATGCAAAAAGCTCATATGGCTAGCCAGTACTAAGCAAAAAAAGAAAATGCTCAAACGAATATCTAGATGGGTTGTACAAGGGAAATGAACTTCAAAATAATAATATTATAGTAAAAGAAGAGGAAGTATATCATGATAAGGAAGATATGGCACTACGACAAGCATTTCACAGAACATAAAGACCACAGTTGAAACTAGGCCCCTGGAGCAGATGTCATTTCCACAGAATTGTTCAGATCCTTAAGAGAGCCAACCATGACATAACTATTCCACCTGACACGTAATGTTTACACGACTGGCTAAATATCCCCAAGACTTAAAGACAAAGGTAATAATTCCAATTCCAAAGAAGGCTGGTGCAGATAATTGGGAATATTACCAAACTACTAGTTTACTAAGTCATCATTGCAAAATACTGACACAAATTACTTAAAGAAAAATGGAGAAACTGGTTCAAGCTGAGATCATGGAAAATCAAATTGGGCTCAATGCAGAAACACATGATCCAATACCAACACAAAAACAGAAGATAGATTGAGAAATAGGAAACCTACTGAGGTAATTAGATTAGGAATTAGAAAATGAAACACTAAAGTAGTAGATGAGATTTGCTACTTGCTCAGCAATACAACTGAAGTTATAAAATGCAGAATGGTTAAAGCATGAAAATCTTTCTGAAAATAAATTTGAATGTTAGGAAGTATTTTATCAAAATATTTGTCAAGAGTGTAGCCTTGTATGAAACTGAAATGTGTATGAACAGTTTAAACAATAAGTTTTTGAAAAGTGATGTTAAAGAAGAATGATGGTTAGATTGGACAATCAACAATGATGATTAAGATTATTGGTTTAAATGGGGCTTAAATTAACTGGTTATCAGGCCCTCAATTCACATGAAAATGACGTACAACAATAAGAAATTGGAAAAGGAGAACAGTCAGTGTCAGCATCTGTGACTATATCATTGTTGAAAATGTGTGCGACAGTAGCTTTAACCAGATAGCTGAAAGTGAGAGAAAACCCAGGCACCTAAAAACTGTTGCTGGTCACCGAAGTCAGGTCTTCATGGTCGGTACAACTAAAATGGGGTGAGAAAATGCAGACTGTGTGGACTACAGAATTAATTAGCTAAAACAGCTACATAAATGAAATACATACATAAAAGTTTAAAAATGCACGACAGTGTCGTGGGAGAAAGTAACCTGAAGACGCTCTGAATATAAGCTATAGTGTGAGGTACTACCTTCACAACCCCTCTGACACTGAATATTGAGGTGGTTTTTTTTTTAATATAAAATCAGCTTTCCCCTTGGAAAGTGTAGGACTTAGGTAGCTGCTAACGCATCGTTCACAAGTATCCGAGGTAGTGAGGTAGACAGGTCGATGGCTCCTCTTAGATATGCCAGCAGCTAGTTCTGCTGGAATATGCTAGACTATGGATGATGGTAAAATGACTGCCCTAACTGCAATGAAACGAGCCCCAAGGTGCGTTAAGTATGGTGTGGCCAATATGTGGTCACCACAGAAAGATGGCATCTTTCAGAGAGGCCTGAGCAGATGTATGCCACATATTGGTGGTCCCCTTGATTGCTCTCAGGTTGTTGAGTGTCATTTTAGCCTGCGGGTTCAACTATGTCTCCTGTAGGTGATTTTGTAGTTAACTTGTCAGTGAGTTCATTTCATTTCACAAATTAATCATGTGTCTTAGTGTCCAGATTAAAGTTACTGTCATTCCACAGTTGAGGTGTCCAAGTAACAGGTCTTGGTTGTTAGCAAACTAAAGGCTTTTCAGTGAGCACTGAGACAGCAACTCCCGAGGTTGTTCTACAAACCAGGAATTCCATTGTTTTGAAAAATTGAATGTACTGCAGAGCCCACAATACGATGACCAACTCTGCAATGAATACAATGCAGGCACTCTGTAGAGGAAACTTCTCATGCCTCATGCCTTTCTGTGTGCAAATAACCAACTGTAACTTACTTTCGATCCATCCATGCAGACCTGCAGAAACGAGGTGTAAAAAAGGGCCCTACAATGAAAGTTGATTCTGCACAACTACTATATTAGCAGCTGAAAGGAAGTGGCTTTCGAATGAGAACTGAAACTTTGATGACAAGATGACAAATCAATGGAGTCCTCCCCCAGAAAACACATCTGGTGTCTCATATGTGGTATGAGTGACAGTACATGTGTCACGTGATAGGAATCTTGTATCGACACACCTAATTTGTACACCTGGTGAGTGGGTGAGTGAGTGATGCCTCCAGGCCCGATTTGGGTGTTCTTACGAATGTGAATGTGATCACTCCCAAGGAAATAATGAAAACATAATAGTTTGTCATGTAAGCTGCAACAAATGAATGCAACCGTTTCACAATCACACAGTTTCTCTGTGCTCTGTTAAAACACATTTTCAACATTTTTGGAGTTGCATTCCATTTTGGAAGTTTTGACACTAATTCCTTTGTTGTAACGAAGTTCACATCCATCTATTTATTTGTTTTCATTTCTGTAAGACAACTATGTGGTACCTCGCCTGCTCTCACGATTCATCACATTTACTTGTGATAGTAATGTGTCCTTACCCCATAACTCATATTCTATAACCACTGTACAGTATGACAACTGCCAATACTACAGAAAGACAACGAACATTTCAATGACCAGTTGGACAGTTCATAATGTTGTGGGAAAAAAATTAAAATTAAAAATAAGTGGTATGAGGGAGTTATGAACCTGGCTCACCCGCCTTACAATCAAACATCGTACCAATTAACCACGACACTGTGGCTTTGCCAATTAATTTGAAGTTTTACTTATTAAGCTTGGACTGTTCAATGTTTCTGTTTTCCCTTTTTTTCATAGTTCAGCAAACCCCCTTCCTGTTTTCATGCTTGATCTGCGTTCAGTTTCTGATGGGCTATCCAATGGGCCATTTTACCACTAAATCTGACAGGTGTATGATGGGGCGGTTCCCTCATAAGTATAAGGCGAAGAGCAAAAGAATGGTTTCAGTCCTTTCCTGGAAAGAGGGTGCAAAAGCTGGAAATAATTCATTATCAGCAGACATGTATAAACTTTTAGAAAAACAATTATCAGATGAGAACTAAACACTGGTGTTCCTCAGAGTAGTGTACTGGGTCCAGTTCTGTTCTTAGTATATGTAACTGACAGTCCAGATAGTATAGGACAAGGAGTAAAAGTTCCCTTTGACAATGACTGCATCATCACAGTCATTGATTAAATATCAGAACTCTTATTCGAGAAAGCAAATTAAACACTCAAAGATGTTTAGAATTGTGCAGTATGTAATAAATTAATTTTGAACATAAAGAAAACTAACAGTATTTGTGCTTCAGCATAAAGAGTAGAAGCAACTCTAACTTCAAAAACAGATGATAAATCTATAGATTGTGTAGCAAACACAAAGTTTTAGGGATGAACAGTGATTGTCAACTAACATGGAATGAAAATACCAAGATACATGCAAGAAGGACATTATCAGCATGTTACACTTTTATGATTTTAGCATCAGTCTGTAAAAGCCAATGTCTTGTGCCGATATATTATGCCTACACAGAAAGTTCTTAGCTACAAGATTCTTTCCTGGAGTTCAAAGTTACAAAATGGATATGATTTTTGAACTGCAGAAAACTGTCATAAGAATAATAACTGGAAGTAGTAGTTGGGCTCATTATAAAGAGCTATTTAAAAAACTGGGCATTCTTACTGCACCTGGTGAGTACATCTACCAATCTGTGGTGCATATCAGGGAAATATAACAATGATTTTGTGATAAACCAATATCTGTGAGAGACCAGTGAAGTATCCAAAATTGTGTCATTTCATTAGCAGAAATTTAACTAATTACTGCACTAATAAATCTATACATAATTGTGGAAAAAGAGTCAGCTTGGCTTTACGTTTCCCGCAGAATATACAAAAAAACCTCTAAACTGTATTGGACAGCTGCTAAGCACCATGCAACTGACGCCACAGTCCACAGCATGACAATCTAATGACGCAAGGTGGAGTGGATGTAAACAATATGAGAGCTGAACCAATGTGGAGGTTACAAGCAGCAATGCAATGGCAGTTGCAATTTGTGTGGAAAATAATTAAGGTAAATTCATATTGTAATTATCTGTAAAAATGAATGACAGTGAAACTGAAGACAGTGTTTTATGTGAGGTGAGTGACAGGGATCAGACTTTGTTTAAATATTTGAGAGAGAGTTAAGCAAATTCAAACATGGTTAGTTTAAACACAAATACAGAAAAAATTTATAGTGATATTAGAAGTAGCATCAGAGAGTGTTTTGACAGTTCTGCATCCAGAACTGGACAACAGTATTGAAAGTATAAATAATTACGTAGTTTCAGTGCAGTTGTTTGATGGAGAAAAATAAAATGTGATTGAAAACAACTGTAATTAAGGAATGGAAGAAATTGATTTTGGCTGACTTAACCAAAGCAGAATCAAACTTCTTTTAACCATAGATAAGTAAAGAGAATGTTTATGTGAATGATGTGACATTTGATGTTGAAACAGAATGCGTGCTGACAGTAAGTGAGAAGGTTGACGAAGTAGTAGCTGATTTGGGGGTAGTACAGATAAAGATGGACATAAATGCTGTTATAGGTGGTGGTGGTGGTGGTGGTGGTGGTGGTGGTGGTGGCAATTATGATAACGAATTGGTTGTGGGTTGTGGATGTTGCTGTTCAGGATCTGCAGGTCAATCAGAACACTGGTGTAAATTTGATGTTTTTTGGTGCGGAAAAGGTGTGTGTATAGGTAGTATATTGAAGTGTTGATAAAGTTAATGATCTTGTTGGTAGAGAATGTACAGCTTTGATAATTAGTAATAAGGTAAGTGATATGCAATTAGTAAATTCAAGGTACATAAGCATGGGTTAACTGAGAGGACACAACTCATCAAATCACAGAAACCGGTTCTCAAGTTAGAGACATAAGAAAGTGAATAGCTTACAAAAAGTAGTATTTGGAAAGTTTTTAGTGAAGGTGTACAGAAGCAATTTGTAGGGATAAGAATCAGGAATTGATTTTCAAAGCAAATGCATCAAGAACAATTTTGAATGCAAATGTCAAAGAAAGAAATTTCAATATAAATATGATGGGCAGTGTATTTGTATCTGCTGGGGGTGGATGATCAAAGAATTTATGGTGTTCTTTAATGGTCTAGTAGAGCCTCTGAGAGACAGTTGTTGGCCAGAGATCAGTAGTGAAAAATTAGATGAGAGAGCAGGGGGTCTCACTGTGAACCTAGAAGGAAGTAGAGGGTTCAGAGTTCTGTATTCAATTAACTGTGTTGCAATAATATTTCCCCAAGTTTAGTGTTCTCATTCTTCCTTGTTCCTGAGCCACTCAACCTCTTCTACCATCCTATCAGTAGCTTGTAAATGGATCAGTAATGGCACTCGACTGTTGCATGAGCTTTGGTATGGTGACATTTCAGTTTCTTCTGTACTGCTAGTTTATATTGGCTTAGTTATCAGAAGTGATGGAACTATAAGAATATGGAAGTGAGGACAATATACACAGCGTATGGTACTTGGTAAAATTGATGAGGTGGTGTATTCATTTTAATTTTAGAAGTCATAGGGAGAATTTCGTTTCAGCATTAATAAATTTGCCAGTCAAAAAGTAGGCCGAATGGAAAGTGAAAAAAGTTCAAATATCTGAAAATCGTATTTAAGATCTGAAGGATCAGCTAATGTGCGGAGTTGGTAGGAATTTGTGCCGCAGCAAAAGAGTAAATCTTGAATACGTGGTTTAGTACTATTTTGTGCTAACAAAGTTTGTGCTCAGTGGAGTTAGTTATGTATATATTTGTCCATCTGTGTGAAAATGTGTCATGCTACAGCACTTCCGGCACCAGTAAGTAAAACTGAAGCTGAAGTATGGTTCTCTACAGTAATGCATGTGGAAAGGAAAAGCAAAATTTGTATCCATATTAACCAGTTCTGGCCTCAATTTAAAGTAATATGATAGAATACAGTGACGTAAATATTTTAGCAACTGACATGTTGTCTGTTATGTTATGAGAGTAATGTTTGCATGTATAATACTAGAATCTGTTACTGTGGAGTGCAGTTCTGTAGATTTTTTTTGTATTTAAGGAGCAAATCAGGTGTTTATTTCTTAAATAACTGAGTAATGAGGTAATAATGGAGTACAATGGTGCATCACAAAAGTAATTAAGTAATGATTGTAATGAGGAATGTGTTAGGGTATTGATGGGTGAGAAGCCTGTCTTTGCAATAGAGTAATTTTTGAGAATGCACTCCTATAGATAACAAAATTAGAACTAGTAGGCTATGATGGAACTAACAGACAAATGATTAATGTAATGCTCACTATATACAGATAGATGTAGTTTTGTTATAATGCAAATGTGTTTTGAGATAGGCAAAAATTCATAATATTTGTATGTGTAATTCATGACACCAAAAAACGAAGCTGGTTGAAAAAGAAGTATTTGGATAAAGTATTAATTATATACTGCTACCTATTTGGTTTCACATGCTGTTGGAAACGGCGATTTGTATTCTGGGTAGTGACTGGCTTAAGGTAATGATACAATAAGGGAAAATATTTTTGCTTATTAACTAGTAAGTGAAGGTAGTAATCTAATTTACATGAAGTAATGTAATTCGATTTGACTAGTAATTATGTACTGGCATTGTGATCATGGTTTTGTTCTCTTTGTAATACATAAAACAAGGGCTTGATCATTTGAAATACAAATTGAAAACATTAATTTTGAGTTTAAAGATTTGAGATACTACAAAGGAGTGTTCCCTTTGTTATCCTGTACCACCCCGGACTGGAAAAACTGAACCACTTTCTTTGCCAGGGCTTTTATTATCTTTCATCATGCCCTGAAATGAGGGACATCATACCGAAGATACTTCCCACCACTCCTGAAGCGGTGTTCCATCACCCGCCCAACCTCTACAACATCTTAGTCTATTCTTACGCCACTCCCAATCCCGACCCCTTGCCACATGGATCATACCCCGGTATGGAAGACACAAGTGCAAAACCTGCCCAATCCACCCACAACACTTCCTACTCTAGCCCTATCACAGGCTTATCTTATCCCTCTGGGGCCAGGGCACCTGTGAAAGCAGCCATCTCATTTACCAGCTCTGCTGCAACCACTGCACGGCTTTTTATATTGGTATGATTACCAACCAGCTGACCACCAGGATGAACAGCCACCGCCAAACTGTGTCCAAGAGCAAAGTGGACCACCCTTTGGCACAACACACTTTTTTCAGTGGCTGCTTCATCACCCAAGCCGTTTGGATTCTTCCCTCCACCACCAGCTTTTCTGAACTGCGCAGATGGAACCCCTCCAGATTGTTGCTTGCATTCCATGTGGTGGTTGCATTCCAGCCCAAGATGCTGGAGTTGGTGGTCATGTGTGCTTAAGGTGTGCTTGCTTGTGTGTGTAAATCGTTGTGTGCTCTCTCTTACTGATGAAGGCTGTGGCCAAAAGCTTTATGTCAGTGTCTTAATTGTGCCTGTCTGCAACTTAACACGCCTTCTTTATGTTAAGTAGCAATCTGTCTTTTCCAATATTGTAGATAATTATTTGAGTCAAAGTACAAGAGTACGCTGAACAGATTCCACTCACTTTATATTATCTTTATAAGTAAACTACTGTGACATATTGAGGAATACATTGTATATTATGTAAGATTATGTAACAAATACATCTTTGAAAACTGAAAGATTTCTGTATACCCTAAAGTAGGATATTTTGTTTTGCTTTTCATATACAATGACTGAGGGTAACCACCTCCCAGGATACTGGTGAAAATGGAGGGCATGGGACAACCATTTTGACCTGTAAAAGGCATGGACCCAACTTCAGTTAAGTTGAACAGTGGAACTTAATTGTGTAAGAAGAAATCACTGAAATGAGTGGAAGATGAGAAATTCACTCCTTTTGTAAAATGAAGAAAGTGTTACATTTCAAATTGTTTTCTCTCTTCTTGCTATACAACTTCTGATTTTCAGGGACAAGCATTCTGGTATTGAAATACATTTTTTATTATATGGTACATGATTCTGTATTTGAATGAATTTTTAATAGCTTGTAATTCTTTCTGTAAGTTTGTGCCCAGTTTACGTAGTAAAAAAATATTGGATCTGTATACATAACTACTTTGTAAAAATCTTTGTGGGTTTTTGTTTAGACATTGGATAATGCATTGGATTAGACAATAAATAACGTACTCTGTGAACTATGACATTAGTAATGAACTATGTTATATTCGAATTATGCATACTGTGGACATCACTTTCATATTGATGCGACTATATACTTGGAAGGGCAATATAATTAGAAAATTTATTAATGGTTTACTTGGGACATGAAAACTTGTGTGTCACTTTCAGTGTTAGGTTACCGCACTCTTACAAACACAATATAGGATATCTATCATGTGCAGTATGTGGCTAGCTGTTCATCTGTGCATAAATTATAGTCAATGCATCTCGATCTTGTCATACACTGTAGGTCATTCAACAATAAAGGCAACTGAAGTATTTGGACTGAAAATTTTGTGTGGACCACATCATTTAAAATAGCCTACTTTATACAACCACTTTACAGCCAAATCTGATGGAGTGCAGCAACAGGAGGCATATTATCACAGGTAAAAACAGCAATGCTTCGCACAGCTGATCACTTGCCTGATCCCCATAGACTACCTATCCTATACTCAAAGCATGTTATGTATACCATGTGTTGTATTTTTTGACCTATTGTTTTGCACTGTGTTACCTTGAAAAATCTTATATCATTGAGAGACTATCCATGGATGAATAAAGATAAATAAAATTAATTAAAGTTCAAAATGTAGCCACAAAAATGTTATTCTGAGTATTGAGGTACTTTCAGAACATAGCCATCCTACATCTGTCAACACTGAGCACGTAGAAATGATAGCTTTCGAAGAGAGAGCCGGGAAGGGGGTGCGGTGAAAGATATTTCCAATTCTATGACAGAATGAATGATTGGCTTTAATTTCAAAATTAGGAGAAACGTTTCATGATAAAATAAAGTGGCAAATTTGTCTCAATTATTCCCCCTCCCTGTTTTTGGTTTCCTGTTATGTTTACAAAGTTTTCCCTTGGGTTTAGCAATAAACATTCTCCAAAAACTATTTGAGGAAATTTTTTAACATAATTTGACATTAACAACGGTGATGCATCACTGCTCAGGAGTCAATTCTATGCAACATAAAACTGATCTTCCAGTATCTTTCAGTACTTTTGCATTAGTATCTTTCCAATCATGATCATTTTGCATTACATATTCTTAGTGTACTTTGTCTATTTTTACACTTTTCTGTGACCTATTAAAGAGGCTACATATTTAAATTTCTTTATATTAAAGAGGCTACATATTTAAATTTTTTTATGCTCTTCATTATGTATCTTTTGTTCCAGACTGTAAGTAATGCGACTTGCTAAGCAAAATGATGAAGATCTCTCTTCTGTCAATAAAAAATTATCTTCCCAGACAGGTTAACTAGTGTGCTGTGTACTGTAAGGTGGTTTCCAGTTATTTGTGGAACAGCCTGAATTAGGCTGAAATCACCACTACCTGCAGATCCTCTCAACAGTTATGTCACTGGAGATCTGAGAAATATTTTGCATAGCCAATTTCTGAGGGATGCTAAACAATCTCAGGTCAAGTATGAACCAGACTTATCAACTATTGCTCTGGCAGGGAACCTTTGTGCAGCAACAACTACCAGGTGTCCAAGTGTCGCACCCTCACTTTTGTTGACAACAACCAGATGGCACTCCTTTTGGTGAAATTTATGGCAATCTTGCCAGAGCACACACAGCTCCAAGTGACTTTCCACTGTCTTGTGTCTGAATTAAGTTGTTACTGTTATATTGTCATTAGTAAATGGAGTTGTTATGCAGTGTGTCTGCAACTACATCAAATGTGGAAGATGACTGCCATGTCCTCATCTAAAATTGTTTACATTTCCTGTCAAAGATGGAGATTATGGAACAGGATTTTCAATTCAAAGCTTTTAGTAAACAATACCATCTAAATTTTGTCCATCTTACATGCTGATATTATGGAGCACCTGCACTTCCTGCACAAAATCATATGCTTCATTTGTGTGTTCTAAAGCCTAGAGCAAACACAAGTGAACAATTCATTTGTTCTTTCTGCATTTACACTGAACTGAATGGAAGGTACCACAATAGAATGAGCATCTCATCGTACAAACACTTTTTAACATTTATAGAGTATGTATGTATTACTGGACTGTTTTTCACTTTGAAAATGCTAAGCACTAAAAATCAGACAACACAGTGTGTACAGCCATGATTTGTTTCAGTTGTGAAGCAAATACAGTCACACAGAAGACAACATAAAATTTCTGTG
This sequence comes from Schistocerca serialis cubense, assembly GCF_023864345.2. NCBI lineage: Eukaryota > Metazoa > Arthropoda > Insecta > Orthoptera > Acrididae > Schistocerca > Schistocerca serialis. The sequence goes on from NC_064642.1 coordinate 259,695,482, forward strand.
TCTGAACATTTGAATTATCATCAGAGACATCGTGTAAAATGAGCTGTTTGCTCACACTCACCTACTGTTTACATATAAGACAATGCTGTTTTCACTGATGTATGTTGGCTCAACATTAATCGGGCTTAAAATATCCTTGCAGTATAGTCTATATTCCTAGACCTTAGGGTATGAAATGTAATGTACAGCATTCCTTTGAGTGTGCACTGCATTTCGTTGCCTACTGACACTGACACAATTGTAGGTCTATATGACTCGGCAAAATGACACAGAAATGTGTTTAGACCCTACTGTATATACACTGAACAGTGTATTCATCATCCCGTTTTTCCTAAACCACACCTGATTTTGTATACAAGTGACAGGCTTCAGATGTTTCAGTCAGGACTTAAAGCCTGGAGACGACATTTGCCATGCATATGATACTTGCACATGAATGAATGTATGTTAATTTGAGTGAATTTTCTACTTCTGAGAAAGGACTTAGTCTGAAAGCTGAATATGTGTAGCTTCTTTTCCATTGTGACTGACTGCAGCCCAATGTCTCCCCTATGTGGTGAGTATCAAGATATCTTTTCCCTATTGTTGAGATTTGGTTGGTTGGTGGTTGGTTGGTTGGTTGGTTGTTGACTGATTTGATGGAGAGGACCAAATAGTGAGGTCATCGGTCCCTTGTTGAGATGTTGTTGTTGTTGTGGTCTTCAGTCCTGAGACTGGTTTGATGCAGCTCTCCATGCTACTCTATCCTGTGCAAGCTTTTTCATCTCCCAGTACCTACTGCAACCTACATCCTTCTGAATCTGCTTAGTGTATTCATCTCTTGGTCTCCCTCTACGATTTTTACCATCCATGCTGCCCTCCAATACTAAATTGGTGATCCCTTGATGCCTCAGAACATGTCCTACCAACCGATCCCTTCTTCTGGTCAAGTTGTGCCACAAACTTCTCTTCTCCCCAATCCTATTCAATACTTCCTCATTAGTTATGTGATCTACCCATCTAATCTTCAGCATTCTTCTGTAGCACCACATTTCGAAAGCTTCTATTCTCTTCTTGTCCAAACTATTTATCGTCCATGTTTCACTTCCATACATGGCTACACTCCATACGAATACTTTCAGAAATGACTTCCTGACACTTATAATCTATACTCGATGTTAACAAATTTCTCTTCTTCAGAAACGCTTTCCTTGCCATTGCCAGCCTACATTTTATATCCTCTCTACTTCGACCATCATCAGTTATTTTGCTCCCCAAATAGCAAAACTCCTTTACTACTTTAAGTGCCTCATTTCCTAATCTAATTCCCTCAGCATCACCCGACTTAATTAGACTACATTCCATTATCCTTGTTTTGCTTTTGTTGATGTTCATCTTATATCCTCCTTTCAAGACACTGTCCATTCCATTCAACTGCTCTTCCCAGTCCTTTGCTGTCTCTGACAGAATTACAATGTCATCGGCGAACCTCAAAGTTTTTATTTCTTCTCCATGAATTTTAATACCTACTCCGAATTTTTCTTTTGTTTCCTTTACTGCTTGCTCAATATACAGATTGAACAACATCGGGGAGAGGCTACAACCCTGTCTTACTCCCTTCCCAACCACTGCTTCCCTTTCATGTCCCTCAACTCTTTCTAACTGCCATCTGGTTTCTGTACAAACTGTAAATAGCCTTTCGCTCACTGTATTTTACCCCTGCCACCTTTAGAATTTGAAAGAGAATATTCCAGTCAACATTGTCAAACCTTTCTCTAAGTCTACAAATGCTAGAAACGTAGGTTTGCCTTTCCTTAATCTTTCTTCTAAGATAAGTCGTAAGGTCAGTATTGCCTCACGTGTTCCAATGTTTCTACGGAATCCAAACTGATCTTCCCCGAGGTTGGCTTCTACTAGTTTTTCCATTCGTCTGTAAAGAATTCGCGTTAGTATTTTGCAGCTGTGACTTATTAAGCTGATAGTTCGGTAATTTTCACATCTGTCAACACCTGCTTTCTTTGGGATTGGAATTATTATATTCTTCTTGAAGTCTGAGGGTATTTCGCCTGTTTCATACATCTTGCTCACCAGATGGTAGAGTTTTGTCAGGACTGCCTCTCCCACGGCCGTCAGTAGTTCCAGTGGAATATTGTCTACTCCGGGGGCCTTGTTTCGACTCAGGTCTTTCAGTGCTCTGTCAAACTCTTCACCCAGTATCATATCTCCCATTTCATCTTCATCTACATCCTCTTCCATTTCCATAATATTGTCCTCAAGTACATTGCCCTTGTATAGACCCTCTATATACTCCTTCCACCTTTCTGCTTTCCCTTCTTTGCTTAGAACTGGGTTTCCATCTGAGCCCTTGATATTCATACAAGTCGTTCTCTTATCTCCAAAGGTCTCTTTAATTTTCCTGTAGGCGGTATCTATCTTACCCCTAGTGAGATAGGCCTCTACATCCTTACATTTGTCCTCTAGCCATCCCTGCTTAGCCATTTTGCACTTCCTGTCGATCTCATTTTTGAGACGTTTGTATTCCTTTTTGCCTGTTTCACTTACTGCATTTTTGTATTTTCTCCTTTCATCAATTAAATTCAATATTTCTTCTGTTACCCAAGGATTTCTACTAGCCCTCGTCTTTTTACCTGCTTGATCCTCTGCTGCCTTCACTACTTCATCCCTCAAAGCTACCCATTCTTCTTCTACTGTATTTATTTCCCCCATTCCTGTCAATTGCTCCCTTATGCTCTCCCTGAATCTCTGTACAACCTCTGGTTCTTTTAGTTTATCCAGGTCCCATCTCCTTAAATTCCCACCTTTTTGCAGTTTCTTCAGTTTTAATCTACAGGTCATAACCAATAAATTGTGGTCAGAGTCCACATCTGCCCCTGGAAATGTCTTACAATTTAAAACCTGGTTCCTAAATCTCTGTCTTACCATTATATAATCTATCTGATACCTTTTAGTATCTCCAGGGTTCTTCCATGTATACAACCTTCTTTCATGATTCTTAAACCAAGTGTTAGTTATGATTATGTTGTGCTCTGTGCAAAATTCGACCAGGCGGCTTCCTCTTTCATTTCTGTCCCCCAATCCATATTCACCTACTATGTTTCCTTCTCTCCCTTTTCCTACACTCGAATTCCAGTCACCCATGACTATTAAATTTTCGTCTCCCTTCACAATCTGAATAATTTCTTTTATTTCATCATACATTTCTTCAATTTCTTCGTCATCTGCAGAGCTAGTTGGCATATAAACTTGTACTACTGTAGTAGGTGTGGGCTTCGTATCTATCGTGGCCACAATAATGCGTTCACTATGCTGTTTGTAGTAGCTTACCCGCATTCCTATTTTCCTATTCATTATTAAACCTACTCCTGCATTACCCCTATTTGATTTTGTGTTTATAACCCTGTAGTCACCTGACCAGAAGTCTTGTTCCTCCTGCCACCGAACTTCACTAATTCCCACTATATCTAACTTCAACCTATCCATTTCCCTTTTTAAATTTTCTAACCTACCTGCCCGATTAAGGGATCTGACATTCCACGCTCCGATCCGTAGAACGCCAGTTTTCTTTCTCCTGATAACGACATCCTCTTGAGTAGTCCCCGCCCGGAGATCCGGATGGGGGACTATTTTACCTCCGGAATATTTTACCCAAGAGGACGCCATCATCATGTAATCATACAGTAAAGCTGCATGCCCTCGGGAAAAATTACGGCTGTAGTTTCCCCTTGCTTTCAGCCGTTCGCAGTACCAGCACAGCAAGGCCGTTTTGGTTATTGTTACAAGGCCAGATCAGTCAATCATCCAGACTGTTGCCCTTGCAACTACTGAAAAGGCTGCTGCCCCTCTTCAGGAACCACACGTTTGTCTGGCCTCTCAACAGATACCCCTCCGTTGTGGTTGCACCTACGGTACGGCTATCTGTATCGCTGAGGCACGCAAGCCTCCCCACCAACGGCAAGGTCCATGGTTCATGGGGGGCTTGTTGAGATATCTGATGTTAATTGTACGAACATCTAATTCCATTACTGAATAAGTGAGACCCATTTCAACCAAATTATCTGAGTATCAAAATACTAAATGTCCTCAAAGCTTGAAAACAAACTATCAATAAATATTTAATGACAGATTCCCTTTTATGAAGCTTATGCAGATTAAGTTAGTAAATTTATTAATGAATTATTTAATACATTTGCCTGACAGTTATTTTTAGAGATAACGCCAGATTTCTAGATGGTATACAGACGAGCTGCACAACACATCACTGTGTGATATTCATTGCACAGACAACTTTTATTAACATTAAGAAACAATAACATACACCCCACGACATGAGGGATCTAATGATGACATACAAGATGGTTTAATAAGGCTGGCAAATTTCCATTAAAGATTGAAATATTTTTGTTGCGCCTTCATGGTTGGTAAGCTTTAGCATTCCAAGGAAATCACTAAGAATTTCAACAGCATACAGTTCATTGATAGCCATCTGAATTGGTCAGAGTGTCAACTGCAACTGAAAATGAAAATGGAGAACACTGAATTTAGTGCTGTTATTAAACATTTTCATTTGAAGGACCGGAATGCCGCATAAATCAAAACAGATCTGGATGAATTTCACATGGACTCTGCACCATCACTGAAGACCATTTACTTTTGGATTAATAAATTTAAATCTGGTCGAACAAGTACCGAAGGTGAAGCGCACTCCGGCTGTCCAACTGAGGTCACCACTAAAGCAAAAACACTGACGAAATTCATGATATGGTAATATATAACTACTAAATAAAATTTGAGAGACTGTAGGCACCTTAACAGAATGAGTGCATAACATCCTGCACGGAGAATTGGGAATGAACAAACTGTGTGCGAGGTGGGTGCTGTGACTGCTCATACTTTATCAAAAGTGCTTCTGACAACATTTCAACACAATGGCAGGCGATGTTTAATTGCAATCTGCAAGACTTTTTGCATCAATTTGTGACACTTTATGAAACCTGGAGCCATCAGTAATAAGTCAAAACGTCAGTCAAAACAATGGACAACAGTGGTGAAAGTGCACCAAAGAATGCAAAACCCATTTGTCAACTATTTTTTGGAATTCCTAAGTAACAATAGTCAGAGATGCCTCATGTATTATTTGGAAAAAGGCAGAGCCATAACTGGACCCTTTATGCTTCACTGTTGGATCATTCTGCAACTTGCATTGGCTGAAAAAAGACCAAGGTTGGCATGCACACATATGTTCTTTCACCAGGATAATGCACCATCCCACAAATCAGTGATAACAATGGTGAAAGTGCTTGAATTGGGTTCTGAGTTGGTTTCTCATCCACCCTATGCATCAGACTTAACCCCATTTACCAGACTTAGCACAAAGTTCTTGTTTGCTAACTTGAAGCTTTGGCTTGCTGGGAAGAAATTTTCAGCAAATGACACAACCTATTTTGCCAATGGGATGGAAAAGCTGGAAGATCACTGAACCAAGTATATCCCCTCAAAGGAGACCATGTTGAGCAGTAAGGTGATTTGTTTATGAAACAAGAATTTTTTTCTTGCTTTTTTACCCAAGTTAGCAAACCACCATTGCATGAACAGACTTAAATTTTTAATCACCAAAATTCCAAGTCAGAAAACAAAGAAGAATATACAGTGCAATTAGTCATGTACTGGCAGAAACCAAACCAACAAAATGTAAGTGTGAAGCATTTCCAGGCCTGAAAGAAGTCTTAGAAATGTCTGCAAGGCAAATTAAGAGGAAAAACTGGATGATTATGCCACAAAGAAACAAAAACAGGAAACTCAGAATATGAACAGAGCTTTAAAAAACCAAACTACTAATTTGTCAAAAATAAAAGGTAGGTAGACTGTTGCATTGTAGAATGCTCAAATAATATTACTCATATGTTCAACAATTTTTGTCTATTCCAAGCACATTAAAACACCCCCAAGTGGATCTCTGTTGAGAAAAAACTATTTATAATGTTTTATGAATCCCTAGCAGCATTTATTTTATTTTTTACGAAAACTAGGTACCGTATGACCAGTGTCGTCTTTGATTAGGCAATGAAATGTTGTTAAGAAATTTCTGCCAAGCTTGAACAAAACTCTCTTCAATCAACTGAGCAAGTAATTTGTGACACAAACATCTTTAGGAAGAGCATGTGTAATACTTATGCTGAGAAGTCAATCATCCAGCATCTGGAACATTCTGAAGACCATGAGATAGTAAAACATTTAGAGGACACAGGTGATAGAAGAAGGAAAAAACATCCTGTAATTGTGAACTTATGTTTATGATTAGAGGCACTGACAGTAATTAGAAACTGCCCACTTCACACTTTGTCAAATTCAGGAGTAAAATGAAATTTTTTGGAACACTCTTTTTATGTGAACTAATTATTTACAGGTGTGTATTTCAATTTAAATGGACAGAGAGTGTTAGCTGTTTACGATTTCACATATTTGTTCAAAAACATGTACCAAAATATGTTTGGTACTTACTTCTCTTCCAGCAAGGCCTTAATTAATTTGAAGACACAAGGAAGGCAGACAACATTGTCAGGAACAATAGAAAGATGCAGAATGTAGGTAATACTAACCAACAGTGATTTGTAACCACATTCATTTCAAAAAAATGAATATGAAAATTGTAGTTCACTTCCTTAGCTACACTGTTACTGCAGTTATTAGAATGTATATAAGAACGAAAAAACTGCAGCATGATACAGCAAAACCACAGTTTTAAATACTTCATCTACAACTCACATTCTGAATAGTAGAGGAAACTTTAGAAATGGTAAAATAAGTTTTATGATGCTACAATATATAATAAAAAGACAGGCAAAATAACAACTCCGTGTATTATTGGACTGAAACTGTTAATGCTATTGATCAGTATTAAGTTGAGGAAGAAACTGTTAGAACTAAATTTTTACTGAGCAGCAAGTTGAATCAAAAAACAGTGGGGGCTTGTTCCAAATATGTACTATTAACTCCCTTGAAATTGTGAACAAAAAAAGACAGTTATCAGATGTTCTTTCTAAACAATTGTTAGTTGAAAAAGAAAGATGAGGCATGACTGTTCGAGGAGCCTGAAAATGTGGAAATTACAAACGCTGTGATTTAGAGCATCTTTCTTCATCTCAGAAAGACACTTCTATTAAGTAGTGTACATTAGCATAGCTCATTATTGGATCCAGAATTTTCATTGCTTCATCTAACGAAGAGCTCCAAGACAAGAGAATTATTTCTCCATTACATGGTAAATGGTACTGCATATCATTTTGCAGGCACAAGTTGTATGTTGTACAGTTACCATATTTACAGGAGTATAAGGCAACACTGAATGTAAGACGAACCCCAATGTGGCTTCTTCAGGAAAAGTTATTTTTTAACATAATCTGACTATTCAAAATTACAAACTTTTCGTGATGTAAGGAATCTGCCTGAACAGTTAACATTACACCTATTCTAAACTTATGGCATTTCCTGATTGTCTGCATTTTGATAACACAAGGAGAAAATCCTTTTCTGTTTACTTTGCCTGTCGTCTGTGGTATCACTGTTTTTAATCATCACTGTCACTGCCATAATAGGACAGCTGTGAAACTTACATCTTTGTTGTCACAAATGTTTGGCTGTTTTGTTCTGAATATATTGAGATTTCTGAGGTGGCGGTGATGGTGAGACCTGAGAATACAGCTTCTTTGCCACAATAGATACTGGATTTCACTTCTATACTGACGTGAGAAGGTTAGAATGTCTCTTGCTTCCAAATATATCATTTGCCAGCCACTTTCTCATTGGCTGTGTAGAAACAGCAGCTGACACACCCTCTATCATTTCCGGAATATCTCACAGTGAAACTGAGACAGCAATATCTTTTAGGGTACAGGTCATATGTAAAAAGACAATTAATACATAAGTAGAAGCTCACAATCATGATTCAGTCCAACACTCAAACTTTTTGCCGTCACACAATCTAGTGACGCCATTGTTACGATAACACTTGCAGTCAGTTTAATGTGATTTATTTCATTTGTTAGACATTTAATTCCAGAGTAATTTTCTTTTCCGTTTCATCTGTATATCACAATCTCGTTCTAAAACGAATTTAATGCTGGTAACAATTTTCCCTAGTATTTTAATAAATCAACATCAAATTTTTCATTTGTAACCCACTTGGGGAATAATTACAGTTTCTCATAACCAAATAAAATCTTGACTTGGGTTCAGAATCAAGTAACAGTTTTTAAAGTACAGGTTTTTTGCATTTTAGTGTTACCTTTACTTAAAAAGCAACATAAATATGTGTACACGGTATCCATAAACATATGAGAACTTTTCATGGCAAGCCATACAAATACAACAAAGGTTTGTAACATGTGAGAATTTAGTATTAAAATCACAAATTTTGAAGCAGAGCATTAGAATGTTGTAATGGTTAGTTCATAGTTTCTCGCGTATCCCTTGCACTAGCAAGGCGAGTCAAATGTCACCTGTTTATTCAAGCAAGGTCGTTAAAATATCAAGCTCTTCAGAGTATCGGGAAATCTCAAGCCTGTTCGAATTCAAGTATTGTTTGCAAAGCCCTACCCTTCGGAATCCTTCGAACTACATTTGTATGAAACCTCAACATACAAAGCTTCACCTGTAAACGTAAGGCGACCTCTATATTAATCTGTTAAACAATGTAAAAAAGTTTACCTCAATAGCAATAGTTTATAATCCGAATATAAGATGACCCTGTATTTTTCGAAAGATGAATTTCGGAAAAAACTTCAGCTTTTAGTCAAGTGGCAGCATGAGAACACACATTAAAAAGAGGATTTTACATCTGCAATCTTTTGGAGCCAGTGGCTCCCCCTTCCAGCAGAAGGGCTGAAGGGGAGGGAAGAGAGGTGAAGGAAAACAATGGGAGATGTTTACGGAAAGGTTTAGAGTTCAGAAAAGTTACCCAGAGCCCCGCATCTGGAGAGACTTGCCGGACAGAATGAGAAGGAAAGACTGGACTAATTATCAGGTACCAACATCAGACAACGTAAAATCCAGTATGGAATGTAACAGTGTAGTTTCAGCTCTCTGAGACTGCAGATGAGTCTGCAAGTTGTGTGTGTGTGTGTGTGTGTGTGTGTGTGTGTGTACTGCTGGCAAAGGCCTTAATGGCCTAAAGCTATGATTGTGTGAATCTTTTTATTGTGCCTATCGCGGCTCAGCATCTCCGCTATCAGGTAAATATGGTATTTTATAAGAAAAATGTAAAGTTGAGGGTTCTTAACAGCTTTAAATACTCACTTTAACAGTTTCACTGGTGGATGACGAGTGTGGAGAACAACTCTTCTTGCTTAATGTGAACTGTATAATAATTGCAAGAAAATATTCAAATACAAGTCAAGTTCAGACACAAAGTACTCAAAAATACACTGTAGGGCCAAAAAAACTGCTACACCTGCCTAATATTGTGTAGAGCCCCTGCACGCATGCAGAAGTGCCACAATACAATGTGGCATGGACTCTACTAATTTCTGAAGTAGTGCCGGAGGGAACAGACGCCATGAATCCTGCAGGGCTGTTCTTAAATCCATAAGAGTACAAGAGGGTGGAGAACTCTTCTGAACAGCACGTTGCAAGACATCCCAGATATGCTCAATAATGTTCAAGTCTGGGGAGTTTGGTAGACAGCAGAAGTGTTTAAACTCAGAGAGGTGTTTCTGGAGCCACTCTGTAGCAATTCTGGACGTGCATGGCGTCGCACTGTCCTGCTGGAATTGCCCATATCTGTCGGAATGTACAATAGATATGAATGGATGCAGGTGATCAGACAGGATGCTTATGTATGTGTCACCTGTCAGAATCATAGCTAGATGTACCAGGGGTCCATGTCACTCCAACTTCACACACCCCATACAGAGCCTCCACCAGCTTTAACAGCCCCCTGCTGACATGCAGGGTTCATGGATTCATGAGGTTGTCTCATACCCGTACACGTCCGTCTGCTGGATAGAATTTGAAACAGGACTTGTCTGACCATGCAACATGTTTCCTATCATCAACAGTCTAAATTTGGCGTTGACGGGACCAGACGAAACATAATGCTTTGTGTTGTGCTGTCATCAAGGGGACACATGTGTGCCTTCGGCTTCAAAAGCCCATATTGATGATGATTCATTGAACGGTTCACACACTGACACTTGCTGATGGCCCAGCATTGAAACCTGCAGCAGTTTGCGTAAGAGCTGCACGTCTGTCACACCAAACAATTCTCTTCAGTCTTCTTTGGTCCTATTCTTGCAGAATCTCTTTCCAGCTGCAGCAATGTCAGAGATTTGATGTTTCACTGGATTCCTGATATACACTCATGAAAGGTCGTATGGGAAAATCCCTACTTGATCGCTACCTTGCAGATACTGTATCAACTCGCTTGTGCGCTGACTGTAAAACCACATTCAAACTCACTTAAAATCTTGATAACCTGCCATTGTAGCAGCAGTAACTGATCTAACAACTGCACCAGAATCTTGTTTTATGTAGGCGTTGCAGACCTCAGTGCCGTATTCTTCCTGTTTACATATCTCTGTATTTGAATATGCATGCCTACACCAGTTTCTTTGGCGCTTCAGTGTGTGTAGTTCATTTGTATTGAACTTATGTGCCAAATAAAATATCTTTCTTACATTCCATTAATATATTTCGTTGTCTTTCCTTCATCACTCTTCCCATTTTAACTGAAAGAAATTAGTATGTTAAATCTGAGAAAAATGATATTGTTGGTCACGGATGCAGAAGTCTTGACATCATATTGAAGAGGCTCTAAAGTTTTTTAGTTACCAGCATACACACTGAAGAACAAATTTTAGTTGGATTCAAAATGTGATTGTGGCTAAGGAGGCCTACACAAATGCTTTCAAAGGGAGCAAGTATTCTTCTCAGGCTTGTTCACTGTCTCAGATGAAATGAAACATATGCTGTTATTATTCCCCTCATCCCCAAATATACTATTTGCATTAGGAAAGGCTATGTCCATAGTGTCCCAACATGATGCCCATTGCTACCAGAGATTTATTTATTAAAGGAGCTAGACTAAAATTATTTACTTGATCAGTGGTTGCAATGAGCCTTCTGCATCTGTTACAGGTTAGACAAGTTTTGGATGTGACGAAGTGAAGAGTCTGTGTTTTGTTACATTAATTTTGAGATCAGGCAGGAGCATTCAAATGCAGAAAATGGGCAGTAAGAAGAAGAGTAATGGGGGCCCGTCTTTGAGCACACCACGAGTCTAACACGGAAGTTCACAGGGCAAGTGTATCTAGTGGAGTAAATACTGTTGCTAATGACTCATAAGCAGGAATCAGAGAGTCTATGAGCTTACTGACAGGTGATTAACAACCATAAAAGAGCTAAGTGGGAAAATAGAAGAGCTATTAATCATTGTCACCTTTAGTAAAATTTTCTAAAGGACTTCCAACTTGAAGACAATCCTCTTCTTGCAGTTAACTAGTGTTTTCTTTGAGTTGTGTAGATGCAATGTGTGTTTAATACACGTCAGTAAATTAATTGGTTAGATTCAAGGAAGATGAGAATAATATGGAAGTTTTTTACTGTTATGCCTGCAACCAAGCCTAAAATGAATATGAAGAAAGGTTAATAAACAATTTGCCCCATAATTATCTTGAACAAGCAACAGAACATCGAGTAAGCACATGGCATGGAGGTCGATAATGAAAATGCTAACTATGCATTCGCATAAATCCAGGGCTTATCACAAAGCTTTTATGTCTACTTCAAAACACACTGCAATCAAATACTAACACACAAGAAATGGTTAGAAGCACTATGTTTCTTTTAGGTATCATCATTTATTTATCCCAAATATAATTATAAGAAGTATCCCAAGAGTGGAAAAAAAATTAGAATCACAGGAGATAATGTATATCCATTGACTGAAAAACTGCAGAAAGAAATTGTTACCAATCATACGGTAGAGTCAGCTGTCAGACAAACCTGCTTGGCACACAGTACTACAGCCTACGACTGCTGACTGACAAGAAACCTCTCCCACATGCAACACTTTAGTAAAGAAAATGACAGCACAGTGAATTCCACAACATGCCTACGTTAACAAACACCATAGTACTGCTTGTGACATCTGCTGTGTGACAAAATTATTTACACAGCTCTGTTATGCCGTAAGAACTGGCAATTTTTAATTACAAGGTCAGGATTACAACCTTATGGAAATTCAAAAAGAAGTAACTTCAACAACAGTTCTTCTGTTTGTTGACTTCAAATTCCAAAAAAACATGCTATGCAGGGAATGAATTCTTCTCCAACATTTCAATTCAACAACCATCTAACAGAACAAAACTTACAGGAAAAAAGTCTGTGCTACATTGTCTACAGTAGTTAAGAGATCTTTGTACTAATACATCTCTGAACCAATTGTTGAGAGCATTCAGACACCAGACTATGCTTGGACATATGTACATAAAGATATGCAGCACCAATGGCAAACATTGCACTAGAAATGTTACTCAGACATAGAGACTGCTCCTAACTCACTGTTTTTATTTCTGTATTAAACTGATAGAAGTACTGGGACAAAGCAGAAAGATCTGGAACATTTACTTTTTGCGAGTACTCTCAAAGAATTTCGTAACTACTGCTAACTACATACCAAAAGTATAAAACCAAAACAATATATATTTACAGTATTACCAAAAATTCTGAACATCATAAGCTCTTGTTTCTACCACTGGCCTTGGAAAGTCCATTATTATTTTCAGGTCACTGCCTCATGCCTTGTTAGGGTTGTGTTGAACGGCCTTAAACATACGAAGACTGCTAGCCGAAATGTGTTTCGAACTGTATTAACTGAAATGTGCTACTCACATAATTTTATACAGTGTATCATTTATATATGACGGTAGTATCTGTTCCCGAAAGAACAGTTACCGTGGATGACCATGCAGCTTTGCTAGAAATGAAATGATAATTAAATGGACACCCTAGCTGCAAACAGGCGTTGATGTACTTCATTGGGGACATGTTGAAAATGTGTGCCCCGACCGGGACTCGAACCCGGGATCTCCTGCTTACATGGCTGACGCTCTATCCATCTGAGCCATCGCGGGCACAGAGGATAGTGCGTCTGCAAGGACTTATCCCGTGCACGTTCCCCGTGAGATCCACATTCCCAACATGTCCACACCACTACATTCGTAGTGCACCTAATAGATGTTTGCCCATCATACTCATTACTCGTGGCAGAAAAATCTACCAAGTCCCGTACGAGTTCGGGCATAGTACCAAATGAAGTACATCAACGCCTGTTTGCAGCTAGGGTGTCCATTTAATCATCATTTCATTTCTAGCAAAGCTGCATGGTCATCCACGGTAACTGTTCTTTCGGGAACAGATACTACCGTCATATATAGTTAAAATATGGCTTCCCGGCCACTGACCTTCCTGTGCGAACGCACACGCTATGCCCGAACTCGTACGGGACTTGGTAGATTAATCTGCCACGAGTAATGAGTATGATGGGCAAACATCTATTAGGCGCACTACGAATGTAGTGGTGTGGACATGTTGGGAATGTGGATCTCACGGGGAACGTGCACGGGATAAGTCCTTGCAGACGCACTATCCTCTGTGCCCGCGATGGCTCAGATGGATAGAGCGTCAGCCATGTAAGCAGGAGATCCCGGGTTCGAGTCCCGGTCGGGGCACACATTTTCAACATGTCCCCAATGAAGTACATCAACGCCTGTTTGCAGCTAGGGTGTCCATTTAATTATCATTTCATACAGTGTATCATGTTTCAAAATTAAAAGTGACTGCACTATCGTCAGTCTTTGATACATGATACTGTGCTAAAGTTATGAAGTACTAGTTTGTACTGGAAAGTAAGAAAACTACCGCTGCATACTCTGCTGATCAGCAAAAGGTGCATTCAAACATATCAGTACTTACATATTTAAGAAAAATTATAATTAAAAAACCCACCTCCACTTTTGTCTAAAGGTGGAAACAACAAAAACATGACAAATTCTCACATACACATTGCACTGTTAATCAAGCAATGGACTTGGCAGCCCGAGAGCCCACTGGTAATATGGAAGAACTTTAATAAGAATAAGTAAATTGGAGTCAGCCCGAATGAGCAACAAATCTAGGCATTGCTTTGTCTTCCCTTATGTGATGACTTCACTACTAAAATAGTCAAAATTACCAGATTTCTTCAAAATCCCTTAATCTTCAAGAATTTTCCTAAAATTGTGTAGGTAAAATTAATTTCCCCGAGAACTGCAGGTTTTGCACGAAACTTGTCACCCAGGCTGTTCTGTTCAGCATGGAGGAGGAAACAGGACAAGTAATTTAATGGCAGTAAGATCTGTAACTACATGCATGCAGTCTTAACTACAAACATAAGTGCAAAATGTGTTAAATACTCACATTTTCTAGCGTCCACACAGTCCTGACTCTCCGAGTGTGTAGGAGTGGGAGGTCCCTCTCCCATACTGGCAGGGCCACTAGTGTCCACTTTCAGTGGCTCTGTAGCACTACGCTGATTTGTGAGAAGCAGCACATTCTGCAAGCTCTGCAAGGTTTTCTGCTGCAAGACATCTGACTGTTCAAGAGCCTTGCCACCTGCAATCTGTGACAGTATTCGTGGTAGACTAACGAGGTTGCTAGGTGGGCCAGGAACATTGCAGGTTGGGGTTGGGGCCTGTGGTGGAGGTACTACTGCAGGTGGTTGTGACGACAACCTAGGTAGGACTGCAGCTAACAGTACAGGACCCTGTGAATGAGAAGGTGTTGAGCTTGCAGCAGCACTGGCAGATCCCGCATCTGGTGTATGACCATAGGATGCCTCAGATGTGGGTGTGCTGTCACCAGGAGATATGTCCATATCCTGTGCAGCCTGCTGCCCATCACCATCTTGCACTTGTGATGTTTGCTGCTGCGGCTGTTGTTGTGACTGTTGTGCCTGCTGTTGCTGTGATTGTTGCTGCTGCTGTTGCTGCTGTGGTGGTGTTACTTGCTGCTGCACTTGTTGTGCAACCTGTTGCTGTGATTGCTGTTGCTGCTGCTGCTGGTGATGGTGGTGGTGATGCTGGTGGTGGTGATGGTGGTGGTGGTGATGGTGAGGTGGTTGCTGCTGCTGTTGCACCTGTTGCTGAGACTGGCTCTGAGGCACAGGTTGCTTTCGCAGTGCACGATCATCACCATCAACCACGATAGTTGGTGGAACTTGCAACTGCTGCTGTTGTGACTGTTGCTGTTGTGGCTGCTGCTGCTGTTGCTGCTGCTGCTGGCTAGCCCAGTAGGAATCACGCTTCTCTGGCTGTCTTTTGGAACTGCTGTCCCGTGAGTTACTCAGTGAAGTGCTTCGTGAGTTGGAATGTTTATCATGAGCTGGTGGGAGAAAAAGTGATCCCATTATATATACATGCATACTGCACTACAAAGTCTAGTTTAAATCATATTTTACATAATTATCTAAAGGATTCTGCTTCATAATTTCAAGTTTTTATACCTAATAAACAAGTATAAATGAAATCATTTCTGTACATCTTTCAGTTAAAATCCTAGGCAACCTATGTTTAAAATATCACAGACAATTTAGAAATTATGTAACCTTCCTTTTATTTTAGTGGCATTTTTGCTAGTTAAACTTAAAAAATTTTTCATAAAATGAAGTGTTAAAATAGTGTGTCGAACCATATCTTGACACTTTACCCTTGCTTTTCCAATAAAGGAATCTCACCATGACTCATGAAAGGAAAGCAAGTTGTGAGCCCCACTTAGACAGCTCAGTCAGTAAGAGCACTGCCAAATAAAATATTTAAGATTAAACTACATGGTACGCAAAAGTATAAACAGAAGTGTCATAAATAACTGTAATTGGCAATATCAGACAATTACATCACAAAACGAGGAAAAAAGTTGTTGTGGGACAAAGTGACTGACAGAAACATAGTGTGTCAAAAGTGATTGAAAGAATTCATACTAAAGACCCAGATATGAAGTAAGTTCCTTAAAAAGTTGACAGAATCTAAAAATTCAATAAAATTTTTACACAAAACAAAGTGATTATTATACAAATGGAAGAAGAGGCAGAAATGAAACACAAAGTGATGGCCCAGATTACCTCCACACAGAAGAGAGGAATTTGGATAGGTAATAGAGAAGCGAATACATAGAGACTCTTCAAGGTCTGAGATCTTAATATTTGTAATGTACCTTTACTACGGTTAACATTATGTTCATGTTACAGTCTTCAATCACTGATACACCAGTACAAAGTGCCTGATGAACATTGATTACAAACAGTTCTCCGAGTATTGTGTTTAATTTCAGTATTTGGTGCCCAAATCATCATTCCTTTGACCCACAACTACCGCTGCTGTTCTCAACTAGCATTAGGTGTTCTGCACACAGAGTGTTTGGTAAAGTCATTATCCTCATTCTGTCACAGAAAATTCCACTTCTTAGATGGTCCATAATGCACACAATTTATCACAGCAGTAGATCTATTGCATTTTTTCAATATCCCATACCACTGAAAGATATTCCATGCATTCTTCAAATGAATTTTATTACAGCATCAACTATCCCCAAAATTCACTGGTTGGATTGACTTCTCATTTACTACATGTACTGTAACATAGCATAAACTCCGCCAGGCCATAAATATTGGCCGGTCGCTGTGGCCGAGCAGTTCTAGGCACTTCAGTCCGGAACCGTGCTGCTGCTATGGTCGCAGGTTCGAATCCTGCCTGGAGCATGGATGTGTGTGATGTCCTTAGGTTAGTTAGGTTTAAGCAGTTCTAAGTCTAGGGAACTGATGACCTCAGATGTCAAGTCCCACAGTGCTTAGAGCCATTTGAACCATAAATATTAGATTTATCCATCTGGGAATCTTCCTCCACTGCACGACTTCTTAGCATCACAACTTCCTGTATTTAATGGCAACACCAGCAAAGAATTTCTAAGAGTTTCAAACTTACACATGCCATGAATAGCAATCTTTGACAACACTCTCTAAGCAACCTCAACAAAACTTATGTCCAATATCTACCTCTGGCAACAGCATACTGGGTTCTGTTCAGATGACTATTCCTCATCCAGTCCACATTGGATATGCTATTTGCAAAGCACAGTCTTTCATTAGTAAGTCACTCACAGTGTGTCAAATGCTTTACTGTCAAGAAAGCATCATCAATCTGAGCAGCTCTGTCTACAGCTTCCTACATTTCAGTTGATGGGAGATGGTCCTGTTTTTGCTAAGTAACATGGTTGGATCTATTGTATGACAACAGGTCCAATGGCCTCGCTTTTATCATCATCAGTCGTACTTGACCTCTGCCATCTCTTCTAACATTTTTGCTTCAAAGCAAAGATCAAAAGCATGAACTACGAGGGTAATCCCAAAAGTAAGGTCTCTCTTTTTTTATAAGTACAGAACTCTGTTTGTGTGGCAGTCGGTCACACTTATGAAAAGTGCTTCACACGCTGTGAGTAAACATGCGTACGTCACACCGAGGGGCTGTCTTGGCTTGGCAGCCATTGAGAATGGAGCTCCCACTGGATGTTACTGCCAAGTGCGAACTGCATGCAGTTATTCAGTTTTTGAACGCAAAGGGCACTGCGCTAATTGAAATCTATCGCCAATTGATGGAAGTGTATGGTGAGTCATGCATGGATGTCAAAAATGTTCGTAAGTTGTGTAGAGAGTTTGCAGCTGGTTGGACCGAAATTCACAACGAACAGCATGGTGACGAGCTGGTATGACATGCGCATATAAAAACTGCCACAGAGTCTACAAAAATGCATTGACAGAAATAGTGATTATGTCAAAAAATAGCTAAATGTTCAAGCCGTAAACTGATGTAAACCATTGTAGAAATAAATAGGTCTATGCACTTATAAAAAAATAGGAGACCTTACTTTTGGGATTACCCTCATATAATCCAACATTCTTCTCTGAAAATTTTGGAAAACAGATTCAGCCTTCATTTTTTTCCATCGTTTATTTCATTAATTACCTAATTTACAACTGACAAGATGTTTTCTGTTGACTGATTTTGCAAAGGATGAAACATATATTTATTTTTCTATCCAATATATTTCATAGCAGTCTTTATGCTGTTTGATTTGTATTTTGTCAGAACTATCAGTTAATGAAACATTCTCCTTGTGAAGGCACTAGCATATATATGCAGAAAAAACTGATCTGGTGTTCAAGAATTAAACTCCTTAAGTTTTATGTGTAGTAAAGCACAATGGTTTGACAAATATTCTTACAGACTATGACATATTTTGAATGTGTGATGTAGCTCCCTTTATACAGGGGAGGAGGGGCAGCAGTGAGAGCTTTTCAATTTGTCATTAATATCTTCCCCTTCATCCTTCTTTATAATGTATGGAACACACTCATTTAGCAGACACACAGTGCAGTATGTACATAAAAGCTATGTGAAAGCTGCCCCCCCCCCCCCCCACCATTAACCATGGACCTTGCCGTCAGTGAGATGGCTGTACCACAAGTGCAACCGCAACAAGGGGTATCTGCTGAGAGGTCAGACACATCTGTGGTTCCTGAAGAAGAGCAGCAGCTTTTCTGTACTTGCGGGGGAAACAGTCTGGATGATTGACTGATATGGTCTTGTAAAATCGACCAAAATGACCTTGCTGTGGTGGTATTGCCACCAGCTGAAAGCAATGGAAACTACAGCCATAATTTCTCCCGAGGACATGCAGTTCTACAGTATGGCTACGATATGATGGCACTGCTTGGGTAAAATATTCCGGAGGTAAAATAGTCCCCTGTTTGGATCTCTACAAATCAGAGCATGGAATGTCAGGTTCCTGAATCAGGAAGGTAGGTTAGAAAATTTAGAAAGGGAAATGGATAGGTTGGAGTTAGATATAGTGGGTGATAGTGAAGTTCGTAGTGCAGAAGTAGGTTTAATGTTGTTGTTGTTGTGGTCTTCAGTCCAGAGACTAGTTTGATGCAGCTCTCCATGCTACTCTATCCTGTGCAAGCTGCTTCATCTCCCAGTACCTACTGCAACCTACATCCTTCTGAATCTGTTTAGTGTATTTATCTCTTGGTCTCCCTCTACGATTTTTACCCTCCAGGCTGCTCTCCAATACTAAATTGGTGATCCTTGATGCCTCAGAATATGTCCTACCAAGCGATCCCTTCTTCTAGTCAAGTTATGCCACAAATTTCTCTTCTCCCCAATTCTATTCAATACCTCCTCATTAGTTATGTGATCCACCCATCTAATCTTCAGCATCCTTCTGTAGCACCACATTTCAAAAGCTTCTATTCTCTTCTTGTCTAAACTATTTATCGTCCACGTTTCACTTCCATACATGGCTACACTCCATACAAATACTTTCAGAAACAACTTCCTGACAAATCTATACTCAATGTTAACAAATTTCTCTTCTTCAGAAACACTTTTCTTGCCACTGGCAATCTACATTTTATATCCTCTCTACTTTGGCCATCATCAGTTATTTTGCTCCCCAAATAGCAAAACTCATTTACCATTTTAATAATAAATAAGAATGCGGATAAGATACCAGCATAGTGAACACATTATCATGATAAAGACAGGCATGAAGTCCACACATACCACAGTAGCAGAAGTTTATATACCAACAAGAACCACAACTTAAAAAATGGAAGAAATTTATGATGATATAAAAGAAATTATTCAGATAGTTAAGAGAGATGAAAATGTAATAGTGACAGGGGACTGGAATTCGATAGTAGGAAAAGGAAGAGAAGGAAAAATAGTACGTTATTATGGACTGGGGAAGATGAATGACAGAAAGCCACCTGGTAGAATTTTGCATAGAGCCTAATTTAATCATCACTAGCACTTGGGTTTAAGAATCAAAAAAGAAGGGTGTATATGTGGAAGAGACCAGGAGACACTGGAAGGTTTCAGATTGATTATATAATTATAAGATTTCGGAACCAGGTTTGAAACTGTAAGACATTTCCAGGGGCAGATGTGAACTCTGACTACAATTTACTGGTTACGATCTGTAGATTACACTAAATAAACTGCAAAAGTGTCAGAAATTAAGGAGACAGGGCCCTGAGAAGTTTAAAGAACTAGAGTTTCAGAGGGAGGATAAGGCAGCTGTTGACTAGAATGCAGAAAAGAGATAGGGTACAAGATGAATGGGAAGCTCCGAGAGAGAAAACTGCGAAGGCAGCAGAGGATCAAATACGTAAAACAGACAAGGCCTAGTAAAAATCTTTGGGAAGCGAAGGAGATACTGAATTTAATTGATGAAAGGAGAAGATACAAAACTGCGGCAAATTAAGTAGGCAAAATGGAATATAAATGTCTAAAAACTGAGATTGACAGGAAGTGCAAAATGGCTGAACAGGAAGGATGGTGGGCAAATTTAAGGATTCATAAGCGTATTTCACTAAGGGAAAGATAGATACTGCCCACAGGAAAATTAAAGAGGCCTTTGGAGGAAAGAAGTAGCTGTATGCATGTCAAGAGCTCATATGGAGAACCAGTCCTAAGCAAAGAAGGGAAAGCTGGGAGGTGGAAGAAGAGGATCTATACAAGGGAGATAGAAGACAATATTACAGAAATGGAAGAGGACGTAGATGGAGATGAGATGGGAGATAAGATACTGTGAGAAGAATTTTACAGAGCACTGATATACCTAAGATGAGACAAAACCCCAGGAGTAGATGACATTCCATTAAAACTACTGATAGCCCTGGGAGAGCCAGCCACCTCTTCCATCTAGTGTGCAAGATGTACGAGACAGGCAAAATACCCTCAGACTTAAAAGAATGAAATAATTCCAATTACAAAGAAAGCAGGTGCTGACAGGTGTGAATCTTATCAAACTATCAGTGTAGTAATTCATGGCTGAAAAATTCTAACACGAATTCTTTATAGAAGAATGGAAAACCTTGTAGAAGCTCATCTTGGGGAAGATCGGTTTGGATTTCGGAGAAATGTATGAACACAAGAGGCAATACTGACCCTACAACTTATCTTTTAAGGTAAGTTAAGGAAATGCAAACTTACATTTATAGCATCTGTAGACTTACAGAAAGCTTTTGACAATGCTGACTAGTAAATTCTCTTTGAAATTCTAATGGTAGCAGGGATGAAATGCAGGGAGCAAAAGGCTATTTATAATTTGAACAGAAGCAGTTTTAAGAGTTGAGGAGCATGAAAGAGAAGCAATGGTTGAGATGGGAGTTAGACAGGGTTATAGCCTATCCCTAATGTTACTGAAAAATGTAAATTGATTGAACAGTAAAGGAAACATGAGAAAATTTTGGAGTGGGGATTAAAGTTCACAGAGAACAAATAGAAACTTTTGTAGTTATCCCGGCAACATTGTAGTTCTGTCAGACACAGCAAAGGACTTAAAAGAGCAGTTGAATGGAATGTACAGCATCTTAAAAGGATGATATGAGATAAACATCAAAAGCAAAACAAGGATAATGGAATGGAATGTAGTCTAATTAAATCAGGTGATGCTGAAAGTGTTAGATTAGTAACTGACCCACTTGCAGTACTAGATGGATTTAGCTACTTGGGCAGCGAAATCATTTTCAAAGGCCAATGTAGAGAAAACATAAAATTTAGACTGGCAATGGCAAGAAACATGTTTCTGAAGAAAAGAAGTCTGTTAACATCAAATATATACTTCAGTGAAAGGAAGGCTTTTTTAAAGATATCTGTGTGGAGTGTAGCCATATAAACAGTTTAGAAAAGAAAGAACAGAAGCTTTTGAAATGTGGTGCTACAGAAGAATTATGAAGATTAGATGGTTATATCATGTAACTAATGAGGAAGTACTGAACAGAATAGGGACACAAGAAATTTGTGATACAATCCAACTAGAAGAAAGGATCAGTTGACAGGACACATTCTAAAACATCACAGGATCACCAATTTTATACTGGAGGGAAGAGTGGGACGTAAAAAATCTTAGGAGGAGACCAAGAAATGAGTACAGTAGGCATATCCAGATGGATGTTAAGTTGCAGTAGTTATTCAAAGATGAAAAAGCCTGCACAGAATAGAGTGGAGAGCTGCATCAAATCAGTCTTTGGAATGAACACCAAAACAAAATGGGAAAGCCATGGAAGTCCGTGCCCCAAAATTCCATTTCAAGTATTTTCTGGCACTATTCTTTGATTCCAGAACTGAACTTGAGAATTATGACTGCATGTGAGTCTCTCATCTCAGATTCAGCACTATTTACTTTTGCCCTGGATATATTTTTAAAATCTTCAACAACATTAAATTTAACTCACTATGGACTAACTGTAGCAAAAGTTCCTGATTTTTCACTGTTTCCCTCTCAGATTGCCAATGTGCAACATTGCCTACTTGACAAGTTATCACCGAATTCTTTCAGTTGAATCACACATACTTCATGTAATTACCAGAATATTTTTGAAATAACAGAGGAGAGTGGGAAAACTGATTTATTATGGCAGGGTTGGGTCATTCCATGCCAAGTGATCTAGAGGTTCCCGCATGACCATCACGAATTTTGATTAAAATTTGTATGAACAATTGTCCATGTTCCCAATGGACTTAAGTAAAGTTTCATTGTCATTAATTTAATACTTCCAGAGATATAGTCATTTGTTTGACCCTATGACTGAGCTATCAACAGTGCATCTGTGAGTTGTCGGCAGCTTCGAGGCATAATATTTCCGGCAAATTTTCTTGAAACAAAACAAAATTTGACTGAGTCTCTCTTGAGCAAAATAATAATAAAAAATTTCCTGAGAGATTTGCAGAAATAACTTGAAGCAAAGCCCACTTAAAAAATAGACTCGCGACAAAAATGTAAAGTTTGGTTTTTTATATCTCCAAAAATAACTGCAGGATAACCCTGAAACAATACACACAACAACTTACCAATACAAGAACTTCAAATACAAAATTTCACACTCCTTCTGCTTTCCAATAACACAATCTGAGGGCAAAAAAATGGCACTTTCTCAAAAAAGCAAAAAATAGCTACATTTGGTCCACTTTTACAAAAAAAGTCTTATGCAAACTCTTGCACCATATGCATTAGAAAGACCAAGTTGTAAACAGCCTGAAAAGCTGTATTTGGTTTCACAATGCAAGCATAAAGGCCCCAGAAAAGACCAACAAGGTGGAGGTGCACTGAAAATGGACCCATATTCTGCTGGTACTCAAATCTGACAACATCTCTGTTCAACAATTGTTTAGTACTCTCTGAGAAAGGCAGTAAAACGACTATTGGAGTCTGTTTTTCTGCATTAGTACAGAATCAAACTGGTTATAAACTTCACAATCAAAATGTGCATTACTGAGGCAGTGGAGATCAAGGCAGTAAAATTGTTGCTTAACAACTGCAGTACACACTGTATAAATTAGCTGCAATTTTTACATCACTGTCACAATGTGTAAAGTTTGGTGACATACACAGCAGTCTTCCTAACATTTTTTGAAATGGATTTATGTTATAGAGAATGATTAGTATGTATTTTTATTGTGTATTGCTACTGATATGCTATTTTTTTATTCTGGTTTAAGGTATAGAGCAACAATGGTTAGCATAGTTTGCGGAACATTAGTGTACACACGAAAAATTGTATTGATGTGTTGGTATGGTGCATGGCGGCTTAACCAGATATGCCAAGTTCAACAGAAGTATCAATAATAGGAACACGGGTGAAAAAAAACTGACAGTAAAAAATCCAACTTGAAGTTTAATTATAACTCCTGAAAGTAAAAATTTAGGCCTTATTCCCTCATAAGAAAGACAGGAGGGGTGTTGGAAATTTAAAAATCAGATCTCAACATTATGTTTTTCAAAATGTAAAATACAAATGCTTTTTTAAAGCCAAATGTTAGAGGAGTGTGAAGTAAGATCAATTTTCAAAAAAAAATAAACATTGCATAACCAGAAAGCACAATCAAGTACTTTAAACTATTGTTACTTACACGCAACCAAATGAATATACTTCGTACAGGATAAAAATTATAATGCTCACAAACACAGAGTAGAGCACTGATGTCACTAGCCACTTGGGAACTGTGCCCACAGTTGCTAATGATGTGTTCAAAATACTTGCAATGTAATTGTGAAGAGACAAGGAAGACACCTAATAAAGAAAACACTCTGGTAGAGTATATGTGACTTTAAAAAGAAATAATTATATTAAATTCTACTTTCGTTTACCTATGCCTGAAAGAAACTAATAAAATTGCAAGAGGTCATTTAAATGCTACTCAATTGGTTTACACTTGACAGCAATGTCACAATGTGAACATCAGTATGCCAATTCACAACATGACTACAAGTTTATGCACCCTCAGAAGTGACATCAGCAAGGTGTCACTGTAGTAGAAAATTGTGCTTAACAGATGATAAAAGGGTATTGTGTACTGAAGCAACACTGGTTCACAAAATAATTCAACGAAAAACACTGAACTGTCAAACCACTAAAATAAATGAAATAGCCAATTCCATACTTTTGCAGAGGCTCCTGTGAGACCATAATTTTAGGCCAGAAATCTTGATAATTATGGACAAATCTCAATACTTGGCAAGTCTGCTTAACCAGCGCTGGTTCCTTTTAAAGTGAGAAAACCTGTATCCTCATAATTAATAGGGGCCACGCCCAATAGCTGTGCAACAGCAGACTCGGATGAGTTTCTTCACCTCAGGTTCCCAAACCAGATAAGAAGTTCTTTACAGAGGATCTCTAAGATAAATTTTTGTTTGTCAGAGGTCAAAACTAGTAGAGGTCTCTTTTAGGATCCTAAGGTTATGTTTACTTTGAGCTACTTGAATTTTCTACACATTTCATTATTTGATATAGAATGTCATTAGGTAGAGTACGCTCCCGGCCAGTTGATGCCAGTGATGGCACTGATTGGGAAGAAATTCTGATGAGGCAGAACACAAAAATTACACTTTTCAAATGTGATTAGGTAAATTATTAGGGTCCCAAAAAAGAGAAAACTGTTTTTTACATTGGGTTCCTTATTCCATTTTATTTTTTATAAAAAGAAATTTGTAGAGCTGAATGTTACAGTGATGTCTAACAAAATAAAAAAGCTAGTTACTTGCAGCTTCTCTGATTCAAGCTTGGGACTTTTGATATTATCTTCCACAGACAGTACTAAACAATTGTAGAACATTATAAAAGATGTCAGATTTAAATGAATTTTATTCACAGTGTGTGCTGTTGAACTCGGTGACTGTTTCTTTACAGAGGGCAGAAAAATTTCTGCTACCTGTCACAATAAAAAGAGTATTTAATCTGTCACACAACCCGTTTCTGGCATGTGCCCATCCTCAGATGTTTATATATTCATGTAAATGTTTATATTGCTGGATATCCACGTATAAATATAAAAAAAATATTTGCTGGTGACTGCACAGCTACAAAAGGGACAATTGTAAGTGACAATGCAGCATTTGTCAAAAATATATCTGTATCTACATACAAATGAAGTATCATTATTATAGTTACACTGTGGTGACAGTTTTGCCATTTAGTTGCACTTATTATCATTTTCATATCCATATTTCAGTTCTATAAAATTTACCTGCGGATTTCACTATTACAACGTGCATTCCTGAAATACACTGTGTTTACACACAAACGTGGGCTGTGGTCAAAGAACTTAAATGTACCAGGTGTAAAGATGTCACCCATACAGAAACGTTAAGTTCTGGTCAAAGAACTTAGCCACAGAAAGTGCAAGGATGTTGCATATATAGAAACTTGAAAAGCTATTATAGGCTGCAAAGTAGTTTTTTTTTTTTTTTTTTTTATATACACACACATTATGAAATTTTTTGATCCACACTTTTGTCAGAGAACTTAGATCGAGGAAGTACAATGATATTACGTACATGAAATTTTGAAAGCTACAACAAATTATGAAAATGACAGTTACAGCTTGTGTTTACAATATGACTTTCACAAATTACGATAATGTCGCTTTAACTGTTGTATAACTGTTACATCGAATTTCCATATAATATTACTTTGTTATTATATCAGCGAATAATTAGTATTTGTTTTTGAATATTTCATGAAATATGTAAGATGATTTGTTCACAAGCTCCATTTGTTCGTTGAGAATAAGGTCCGGTGAGTTAGAGCAGTGGATATAAATTTCTAGCTCTTCAAAATTAATTTTCTTTCCTTTGACAGTGCGCAGTATTTGTAGGTTGTCTGTAATGGCTGTGGCTAAGTGACCATGGTCTTTCCGATGCATTGCAAAGGTGGATTTATCAAAGTTATTTAGCCGGAAGGCATCCATATGCTCACAGTATCTTATAGTGAAACTTCTTCCAGTTTGCCCTATGTAGAACTGTG
Organism: Schistocerca serialis cubense; assembly: GCF_023864345.2. NCBI lineage: Eukaryota > Metazoa > Arthropoda > Insecta > Orthoptera > Acrididae > Schistocerca > Schistocerca serialis. The sequence continues at coordinate 259,721,877 of NC_064642.1, forward strand.
GGCAATTGTCACATAAAAGTTTGTAAATACCTGGTTTGTGGTGGCATTGGTTATTTGTCTTACTGTTGTGGATGATGTGCTGTTGTAGCTTGTTGTTAGTGCAGAAAGAAATTTGAATACCAGTTTTCCGAAAGAGGTTGGCAATTTGGTATGAAATTTTACCTATAAAGGTTATGTGGGCAAATGTGTTTTTTCCTTCTTGTGGATCTGAGGTGAGCATTGTTTCTTTTTGATTTTGTTGTTAAGTTTATCAATTACATCTGGGTTTTATCCATTTCTATGTGCAATTTCCCTAATAATGTTAATTTCTTTTTGTTCATCATGGGGGCTGAGTGGGATTTTATGTATACGATTAAGTGTGGATCTGAAGAATGCCATTTTGTGTTGTACTGGATGACATGAGGAGTTGTTAATGACAACATCACTAAAGGTGGGTTTTCTGTAAATCTCGAAGGCATGTTTGTTGTTTACATTAGATTTGGGAAGGTCAAGAAAATTGATGCCTTTATCTACTTTATGTTCTACAGTGAAGTTGATGTTGTTGTGCATGCTGCCAAGGCCTTTAGCTAGTTTCTCAATCCATTCAGTTGTACCATTGTACAAGATAATAGTATCATCCACATACCTTTTGTAGTGTATTATTTTATTTTCAAGTGACCCGTCTGATATGAAAATTTTGTTTTCTGACCATTGCAAGACCATCTTCTTGTTAATAACTTTTGTTATTAAACATAAAATAATTGTGTGATAGGACTAGTTCTAGCAGGTCAATGAGTTCACACATCTCAGCCTTGGGTAGCTTTTTGTGTTTTGATAGGTTGGTTTTAATTATCTGAATAGTGTCATGTATAGGAATGTTGGTGTAAAGTTTTATTATGCCCACTGAAGCAAATTTGGCATCCTCTGGTGTTGGTAAGTCTTTGATATGCTCAATAAGTTCACAGCTATTCTTAACTGAGAAATTGCTTTCACAGGTATAAAAGTTACTAAGAGTGTCTTTAAGGTTCTAGCTAATAAAATATGCTGGACTGTTTCCTGAGTTGATCATGGGGCATATAGGACAATGTGTAAACACTGTATTTCATGAGTGCACGTTGTAAAAGTGAAATATGCAGCTAAAATTTATAAAACCGAATTATGGACATGAAAATGATAAGTGTGCAACTAAGTGGAAAAACTGTCACCACAGCGTAACTATAATAATGATGCTTCATCTTTATGTAAGTACTGATAAATTTTCGACAAATTCTGCATTGTCACTTACAATTGTCCCACTTGTATCTGTTTAGTCATCAGCATTTTTTTTATTTATTTATACAGTGATCTCCAGCAATATAAACATTTACATGAATGTATAACCACCTGAGGATGGGCACAAGCCCGAAACTGTCGTGTGACAAATAAATAACCTTTTTCTGTGACTGGTAGTAGAATTTTTTCTACACCCTATACGTCAGATTTAATTTGAGAACTAGTGGAATATTGGTCCATTTTTAATGTACCTCTATCTTACCATCTTTTTATTGCCTTAAATGCTCACACTGTGAAACCAAATACAGCTTTTTAGGTGGTTTATAATGTAGTGTTTCTAATGAAAACTATTAGTTTGCAGAAGACCGTTTTGTAAAAGTGAGTATTTACAAAAATCGTCAACTTCGCCCACAATTTGACAACTGTTGGGGAGCAATATGAGGATGAAAATATATATTCCAAGACCTTGTATTGCTAAGTCTATATGTGCTAAGTTTCAGGTGCATCCCACAATTACTTCCAGAGATATAGAAAGCTAAACTTAACATTTTTTCGGTTGACTTTGCTTCAAATTATCCATATCTAATTATGTCAGGAAATCTTTTCTTATTCTTATTTCAGTTAAGAAAGTGCAAAAAGTTGTACAAAATGGTCTAGTTATGTTTCTTTTAAGAAAATATCGCCACAGATATTGTACGGTAGCATGGGTTATTGGTGAGAATGACCTATGTTCCATTGAAGATGCTCGTGTTGATGAAAGATGATGATTCTTTTATAAATATTTTACGTAGTGTGAAAAATATACTGTGCGCACCCCAATCTGTGATCTGTGCAGATGGTGCATAACAGCAGGAGCAAGGTGTGGCATGGTGAGCACAGTAGCACTTCATGCACAAGGACATTTCTGGATTGGTGACATCCCTTAGGGCTCTTATGAACATCTCAGACAAATATGGAAATACTACAATGTAAATATTAGAAACAGATGAAGAACTGTAAATCTAAGATCTTACACTGAGTTCGGTAGTCAGATATACTGAATGACGTATTTAAAGCTATAAGTTATTGATAATTGGATCTGTCTTCACAATTACTATGCATAGTTAAAGCAACACAGAGATTATCGTTGAAGATGTGTTCATCATTCAGCAGCTGAAAACAAAGAGACACTCTCCTACAGCATCACTCCACCTGGAGACAAAATCAGGAAGAATAAATTCACACACAGCCATTTACAGAGTAGCTGGACCATGAGAGCAAAATAAAAAGGTAACTGTACTTGCAGAACAGTAAAAGGTAGCTTCGACCACATTACATTGACAGATCTGCCATGCAGTGTTCCCTTTTCATGGTGTTACAGTCAATTTGCCAAACACACACACACACACACACACACACACACACACACACACACACACACACAAGGGAACCACCACAATATTATGTCTCAAAGCTGCCAAAACTCATGGAAGCACTGCTGGTAGCTCCACTATGTGGTCAAACAAAGGCTACAACTCCCTAAGTATTGAATGAATGATGTGAACCTTTATCAATGTTGGACCATATATGAATGTTCACAAAAAATTTCAGCAAAATCCCTTATGGTCATACAGGAACTTTATTCAAAATTAGACCACTTGGTGTGGAATGGCCCTCTTCTGAATGAATAAATGTCCAACTATTGTTCGATTGGAACTCAGGAGCACCAACTCGCCTATAGTGCACATCACATTGGCAGTTTTGAAGAATTCTGCACATCCTCATCCCATCCCAACATCCAATGAGGTTTAGTCTTCCTTGGGATGCCTTGCCGTAAACAGGACTGGATGACAATAAATGCTCTCCACCAAAATGTGGTGTGACCATCCTTCAGAAGCAATGCAATTTTATTTACTGCAGTCTGTAGCAACACTCCACATGCCATACATGTAAGCCAACCCCCCCATCTGATTAAAGTGTTAGTTTTAGTTTCTTATTCCTGCTTTAACCACATAATCATGTTCTATTTAACAAACTAATGACTCGAGGATCAAAATTTCGCCAAATTAAAAAAAAAAAAAGGTATGAAGAACATTTTGTTTCCCTGAATTAAAAGTGCACTCTAAACTATCTACAATGTCCAACAATGGATATATTTCCTGTAGGAAATTACTTTTTGACAACAATTATCTCAGCTCTAATATGCAGATTGTGCAAATTCATAGTTAAGTACACAATAAAAGAAATCACAAACAAATGCTTGATTTATTTTGAGCATGGCTATTACTAAAGACAGGAGGTCGTAAGACCTAACAGAAATCAAAAAAATATTCACATGATCGGCTGGTACTGCTGTAGCTGCGATCTGACTCCCTTGTCTTCTCACGACACCTCTCTCGTTCAATCCATTCACGAGGTTTTTCCCATTGCGAAACTTCTGTCTTGCAATTGTAATAATATTTCTTCCCAGAAGAGCTGATGTGCTCTGACCAATCACCAACACGTGCAATTCTCTCTCTCTCTTCACGTTTATCCTGAAATAACAATATCTTTTATATACTTCCTCTCTGTGAACAGATTATTTTAAATACATCACAAAGAAAGAAATACCACTGTTCCAACTGAAGCTCTACTTTTTAATTCATTGTCTGGAGACAGGTTATCAGCAGAAGAGGATATTTTTATTAAAGAGTCATTACATGTTTTCATAACCCTAAATCCAGGTGTATATTTTATTATTTAATTCTTCAGGTTGATCATTCAATATGGCCAGCCAGAGTTCAATGACATTTTCCAAGAAGGGCGCAAACTTCATGTGATGGGAAATTTTGACTTGGTAGGACTCTACTAATTAATTCATACCTATGAACAAAGAAAGAACGTATCGCAGTAGTTAAAAAAGTAACTGGGGGAGGCTGAGTAGTATGGAGAATAGCTGAACTGAGCAGAAATGAAAACCGTACATTTTCAAGGTGTAAAACTTTTGGAAACACATCAGAAAATCCAACTGAATGTAATAATGAAGATATCTATGATAAGTACCAACTGCATTACAGGGATAATGACACAGTATAGTGTTTTATGCAGTAGTGTGTGTGTCTTATTTAGTATTTCACAGTGTTGCATAAAAAACAAGCACACTAACTTATCTTGCATACTTTCACACCCCCCCCCCCCCCCAAGGAAACTATATTCTGGAGTAATGCAGCTATAAGAAAGCTTTTTCTTTCCTTCCAGTAAAATTGAAAATGATTGTAATTTTACGAATATACTGCATCTTTACTCCCTTATGATAATAATGGAATGTTATGAATTAATTGTGTTTTACACACAATATTCTTGTCTAAGGTTAACACTAGGGTTCTATATTGTGGTGTGAAGAACTTCAAAGCTGCTAGTGGGCAAATTATGAAAATGGATACTTAGCAAATCCAAAATAAAATTAAAAATGTATCAAGCACACTCTGAATAAAACTACCGACATTCAGGAGTTGAAAATGTCTGTTAGGAGCAAAAAAATACTTTCAATGTGAACAGACATATTATTACAGAATGTAGATAATGGTTATGCTTTGACATTTAACAGTCTACATGTGTATAAAAATAGCAAACTAACAGAAGCAACTTGACATAATCAGGAAACCAATAACTTCTTAATAAGGAAACCTTTTAAAAGAGTATAGTCTCTTTGCTAATAGAAGCAATTTTACTTGCAGCATTTCTATACACAAGTATACTAAAGCAGATTAATAGTTTGTTACTACGATCTACAGAAGAAAATTCTAATGATTCTTTTCAACAACATTTATTCATTCCAAATCCGCGACTGTTCTTCAGTGGTATAAGTACTTCAGTACCATGTTTCTAGTGACTCAATATCAACACTATTTTAAGTTGATTAAAAGTCACTGGAGACTGAGCATAAGCTCTGATAGGATGAGGAGGGAGGAAGGGCAGGAGGACCAAATGAGTTACACGATTTTCAAAGAAACTGTTGTGTCATTTGTCTTAATTTTGAAATGCAAATCAAGATAACCAGACAGGGATTTAACCTCCTGAAAATCATTCCACTACCACACTGGTAGCAAACTCTCATTACAAGGAATAGGTCCTTGACCTGAGATCTGACTCAGAAATACATGAAAATCTACAGAGTAAAAAACCAATTAATTGCATCAAGCACACTCATATTTATATTACAATGAAATACATCATCAGAAAAAATGAGAACCATCCAGGGCTTCAATACTAAGCAAAAAGGAAATGATCATATCTGACAGTGGGGGCAATCAAGCACATGGAAAATGTAGAAGATAATCATTCAATTTAGTCCTTTCCATACATTTCAACAGGGCAGTTGCAACTGAGGAAGAACAATTTATAAATGTTGGAGGTGTAATAAAGGACTAATTGAGGGGGAGGACTGAATCCAAAAGGGACACAAAATAAGCATTTAAAAGAATAAACACCAATATAATTAGTAAAACAAAATGTATAGAGCAGACAAAATGCTACTCAAAGACAGACAGCAGAGTATTGTTTGTTGTGGTACATGACCACAATATTGGAAGAAATCATGAAATTTATCTCTAAGACCACAAATGCATACCATGCCATTTTTAATCTGAAACATAATTCATCCTATCTCCGGATGAATTCAATTTGCAAAACATCCATATGTAAGACGTAATTTCTGCAAATTATCTCTGTTGAGAAGTGGGCTTACCAGTGTCAGGACAGTGGTACAGACAATAGCCAAAGATTGTTACCACCATCAATGAAACCAGGATCCTTTTCAGTCAGCAGATACAGACACACGTATTTTGGCCAACAAACCAGACATAATAATTAGAGACCTGAAGAAGAAGATCTGAACATTAGTAGATGCTGCGAATACTGAAAGGCCAAAAATTAACCCAGTAACACACAGGAAAACTAGTCACGGAAGCAAAGCATGCTAACAGAACTTAAAATACGGTGAGTAAAAACTGGAATTATTCTTGTGATGGAACATGTTTATTACTGTCACAAATTGATGGGCCTGGTGTTAGGATAGAGATATCCCACAGATGTGAGAGGGAAAGAAGATTAACAAGTAATGTGTCCAAATACATCAAAATCTAAGTATTAATATCTTGTCATCTTTTCATCTACATGAAGGCACCCATTTTAAGCTGTAATATTAGTGCCAAGTGGTGTTACTCCACAACTAAAGATGAGTTGATTGTCGAAGAGATTTGCTGACAACAGACAGACATTTTAAACTTATCAATTCTGCACTACATCTTCAATACTACAATGTTCGTAGCATTACATTTTGATTTCAATATTTTAAATATTTTTCAATATGAAACTAATACAATTCCAGTGTTAATAATATATACACAAGTTAGAATATTCAAATGTTAGACATCATGTGAAAACAAAATGGAGATAAATGATAGTCTCGTGTGGGAAGAAATGAAAATGCTACAAAACGTCCTAACAAGACAAAAACAAATGGCTGTGAAGCCTATGTAAGCTAAACAATACAAGCAAAGTCGACTTGCATGTGAGGTGCAATTTGCGTAACATACTTGCAGTGAAGCCAGCCCTCAAACGCTGCTATTATGTCTCATTAGATTAGCAGACAAAACAATTTTCAAAATATTTAAACATTAAAGGCGTATAACATTCAACATTTGTCTTAATTTCACAACTAAGGTTATATGCATACATAAATATGATTGAAGTGATTCTTTGGTCCTTCAGGCACAATGTGAAAATACAAACAAACAGCATCTGTTAAAGCTCTGTGATATTAGAGATTTTGAGAAAAAGACTTTCAACTGCAAGAGGAGACAGGTCTACGTGGTCATGTCAATTGGAGAATGATTATATTATTTGCATTTTCCGAACTTTTCAAATGCTTCAGTTATTCTTTGCAACATTTTACAATCTTAAAAATAAAGTTTTTGTGAAAGAAGTAAAAAGTTAATTATTTTTCAATTAGTTGTATATTTTTAGCGCTCTCTCTCTCTCTCTCTCTCTCTCTCTCTCTCTCTCTCTCTCTCTGTGTGTGTGTGTGTGTGTGTGTGTGTGTGTGTGTGTGTGTGTGTGTGTGTGTGTGTGTGTGCGTGCGCGTGCGCGTGCGCGTCCTCAATCAGTGGTTTAGTGGAATATTCGCAAAATATGATAAATGAAGAACAGGACATGTCCCAATCTCATGAATACAATGCTGAGCATTTAGTAAGCCATTTACATTGTAGTGCAAAGTGTGTGCAAAACACCAAGAACAGACTGAACACCAAAAGGGATACTTGTCAGTGTTAGTCTAACTCAACAAAGAAATTATGCAGTATGCACCATTTCTTTATATTAATTACAAATTACTTCCATGCCTCAAATCTTGATAATTACCTGCCGAGTGTAGAAGTTTCAACATTACAAAGAAGTGACAAGCATTATCTTTAAGTGAAACTGCCTTTAACACACAAAGGGCCAACTGTATAAACATTGCTGCCTGGTGGTCAATTCTGATGTTAGGTCAGAAACTGACCTCTGTTTATAACTCCACTGCATTGCATAGCACTGAACTTGGATCCACTAACAGCAGAATTCGGCTCTCATCACAATTATCACATTTTGAACGCAGAATTAATCATATATCCTAAACACATAGTATTTATTCTCAAAGTAAGGTAAGTAAACCAAAAAATAACCGATCTTTGAACTTCTCCCAACCCAAATGAAAATTTCAACAACTGTATATGAAAAGAAATACCAAAAACTGTTCCAGTAGGACTAAATACTTTGAAAATAGGTGTGCTACAGGCTGTTCTACATTTCAATGATGGTGCAGTGTCAAGGCTTAATGTTATGGAACTGATGGGAGTGCCTCATGGACTAAATATGCATAGAACTACTAGCTATTGTCCAAAGGAGACTTTTCGAAGCAGAATAATCAGTGTTGGAAGCCACCAAAGAAGCAAGAATAAGAAGTGTGAAAAAGAGACTGGAGGAAGAACAACACAAGAAACAAGATGAATATGGACCTAGTATGTATTAGTGCCATCCAAGTTTAATATAAAAAGCAAGTTTTAACTTTAACTTGAATTTCCAAAAGTTAAATTATTTCACATTCTAGTACACTTTGGCTAAAAACTATTAAAGATAGGGCGCTGGAATTCTGTATACTGTCTTAAAACGTGCTTAACTAACAAGCAGTCTACTTTTGTGACTTAACTTCGAAAGCAAAATTTTTTTTGAAGAAAAACCACGAATTCATTTCCAAAATTTTTGATAGTCATACTTAGAACTTTTGTACAAAAATTTAAATCAGCACCTTCTTTTCAATAGTCTGCTTTAAAGATAATAGTGTAAAGAACTTACAGGAAAAAATAATACTTTTTTGTATTTTGAGTAATATGTGCTATGATTTACATAAATAATTAGCATGGTTTATTCACTTGCAACAAAAAATTACAATCAAAAAAAGGGTGAGCAAAATGAGTGATTCAGACAAAAAATGTTCCCAACAGATGTCTTAAAAGATGGTAAGCATTGTATGGGCTTACAAATCTTATTGTTTGAGTTATACTGTTTAGAAAACTGACAATTTTTTCACGGTTTCCCCTGGTATTCACAGACCAGCCCACTTAACCTAACCTTATAGATCATAGAGACGGGGGGAGGGGGGCGGGGGGGGCAATGAAGAAGAAGTAATTTTAAGCTTCAGTGGTGTGGAAGTGGCATAGTTACATACTCAAGTGTTAATAAAAACTTTGTTATTTCAATTTGTATTTGTGCAAAACAACTTTTTGTAATGTCACTACACTGTAAACTGACAATTACATTTGAACCTGACTTTGATCCGTGAATTTTCGTCAGTCGAAGCTGATCCTGCTTCACCCCAATATAACCCGCAATTAATGTTTATACAACACAGATTTCCGAGTTAAGCTTCATCTGAGGTCATTTTCTGGATTAATTTCAGGTCAAATGCTTTCTACAACTAGCCCAAGATATTATAGAATGTAACAATTTTCACACAGAAATTGTAACTGACCGAAACAGTAAGGACACTGATCTGCAGAATAAATTCAAAGCGAGACAGAAATTGTTTGGAGGGGCGGGGGTGGTGGGGCTTGAGCAGAATCTGCGCAAAACACAGTAAGAATATACGACAAGGCAGGAGATGGCTGTGTCAGCTCTGAAGAGTATGTCACTGTCAGTATGCAGAAATAAATGTACAGAAAAAATCTCAACTGAAGTTCGCAAGAAAATACTTTTTCATAAATGGTAGATGACTACAACAGTGAGTAGGTTGTATTTTTGATTTGCTAAGAGTTAATGGAAACTAAACAGATCAGAATAAGAAATGAGATTGAAAACAGTCCACAGGGTGGTCAGAAACAGTCTGAAAAGCTTGTAAGGGTGCTGCAGGGTAAGATGTGCTGAGAAGTAACAGTTACGAAAAAAGGTCAAAACGTTGTGCCATTTCCAATTTAATTAGCAATGAAGTTATCGAATCAGGCCATTTTGTGTGTGGATTCAAGTGGCCCATAGATAGATAGAGAGAGAGAGAGAGAGAGAGAGAGAGAGAGAAACATATTCTTCATTTGGTTTCCTAAAACTGAACAAGAGAGCAATACAAGAAATGGACATCGGAGAGAGGTAGGGATCGAACGCAGACTAAAGACTGTGCAGTCTCATATGCTAATATCTTCCCAATAAGAACACTGACACTAATTCTATTCAGAAGGACACTTGAATTTGCATGCAGAACCGTTTGATTGGCCAAGTTTGATGCTAATTAACTCTAAAATGGTGCATCACATTGGATCTTTTTCTTAACAATTATTTCCTAGAACAACCTACCCTTCAGCATCTTTACAAGTTTTTCACACTGTTTCTGACCACCCTCTATTTAGGCAAGTTGACAGCAAATACCACAATCAGTACATACTGAAAATCAACACTTCCAAGGCGTACTTTTTGAAGATATCTGCTAACAGTGGGAAGATCTGTGCATCATGATGATTTTGTATGTGGGGCACTCAAAACTATTGTCATCAGCACACTAACAAAAGGTCAGCATGCCATTCATGTGGGGGGACGAAGGCTATTCCCAGATGCAGAGTATGTTGTAATGCATTAAAGTCCACCTACCTCCCCAGCACTTTAGGGATGAGGTCCAGCAGTTCACAAAATTTCAGGACCCATGCAACATTGGTGTGTGTGTGTGTGTGTGTGTGTGTGTGTGTGTGTGTGTGTGTGTGTGTGTGTGTGTGTTTTTGTGTCGGCGAGGATCGTGGACATATCTCCAACCAAATCAAGGGCTACAGAGATGTCAGTATTACGACATACACATCTAAAATATAATGAATCGAAAGTGGCCCACACAACCTTAGTGGTGGATCCTCCTGCTAGAGGAGGAAACCATGAGTTCAGGACTATGTCCTACATGTAGTGTGGGTGGCAAAACTCCTGCCAATGGTAAGGCCAGCTTGAAGTCCACCATATCTGTGTGATTTAAGTGACAGCAATTCATTTTCTGCCACTTCCAAACATTCAGTTTCCCACCGATATGATTCGTCTCTCAGATAATGAGAGGATGGTGTGCAAGGGGATGGCACATCAATGAACACCCCATCCACACGTGAACCATGAGCTGAATCAACTTGTCTACCACATAGACTTGGTGGACCAGTTGTAGTGCACTAATGAGTCAGAACAGATAAGAAACCTTGCACTGTGATGCCTGCCAATCCACTCCTGTGCAGTCATTAATGCCATACAACTCCACGTCATAATTTGTAAACTGTTCTGGAGGGCACACTTTGAAAATCTTATCCGAGGAAACAGCTGAACAACTGAGGTTATTCTCTTGTTCCATCCATATAAACAACGATGAAACTGTTGTACACACACAAAACTGATGAAAACAGAGTTGTAAAAATGTAATCTGGCTTACAAGTTTTCTCATACTGCTTCAAACTTCAAATCACATTGGGCCTCTGATGATGCCAAGACAGCAATTCATTCCATCCCTGGTTATGTATTTTGAGGCCTGATATATCCAGATGCTTTAGACAATCAGCAGCATGTATCCCAAATGTCTTGGTCGCAAAGGGCCAATTCCTGAACAGCTGCTCAAAGTTAGAGTGGATTGCTACACTAAATGCAATGATTGGGGCAACACTGAGATTTTAAGGTCCTGCCGAGCCAGTAGGCGGCACTGTCTAATCCAGAGAGGTGGTTCACGAACTTCTGCACACATACTAAACTGGGTTGGTCTGATATGATCCAGTCAATACCTAAATGCTCTCATGGTGGACAGCATCTAACATCCTGGGATAGGAAATACAAACTTATCCATAAAACACGTCTCCATAATCTAACTGTGATGCCCTGTACAACTGCAACAGGCAGGACCTGTCAGTCGTCCTATTGCTTTCCAGTGAGGTATTTCAAAATATTCACTGATTTGAAACACTTTTTTTCCAGGTCTTTCAGATGCAGTTGCCGGGTTAATTTCAAGTCAAACAGCAGGCCTAAAAAACACACAGTGTCCTTAAAATGTAGAATATTGCTCCCCATTTTGAACTCCAATGGGTTAAAACTTCAACTAGCAAAGATAGCACTGGCACACATAGTCTTTGTTGGTGAGACCTTAAAAAGAGTATTATTGGTCCTAGCTTCCGGCGTCCTGATGGTCAGCTGTAGTTGCCTTGTCATTTTTGTAAGATTGGAGGAAGAGATGAAGATTGGGAACTCATTCACAAACAAAGAGCATTTAACAGATCAAAACACGGGTCAAAAAACATACCAACCAAACCGTTTCACTGTAAAAAGGAATCACATATAGCCATCTCTAGTAAAATTAAGTTGTCAAGGACAGAATGGTAGCACCTAAAACCACATAGAGAGAGGCACGGGTGACCTCGGGATTCAAGGAGACAGACAAGGTGGCTGTTAACCATGTGCTTGAGAGTGTTTCTCACACATCTGGTATGGACTACAACACTCCGGTAACTTTTAGGGTCAGTATGATCCTTGCCTGGTTTCCCTTATGGAATTAGTATTGCGTCCTTCCAAATCATGGGTACAGTCCATCAAACCACAGCTGATTCAAACATGATAGGGGCTCACCTTTGGCTCGAGGGCAAGACGAGTGAGCATGGCATAATGAATCTAATCTGCTCCTGGAGCAGTGTGTCTGACCATGGACAGAGCTGATTCCAATTCCCACATGGAGAACAGAAGACTAGAAGTATTCATTACATGAGAAGCAGCATCTCTGTCTCCACAGTCCTATAAAAGAGCTGGAATCCAGAAGCTTGTCTGGGTGACACAGTGACAGTAAAAATGTGTTCAGCTAAAATTTGAGCCACGTCTTTAGACACACACACACACACACCAAGAGCCCATTTCTCAACACGGCCATAAGGGGAGGTGTACTGCCCTTGCCTAAAATCTGGCTGAGTCGCAAACTAGCACAGTGGAACACAACCAATTAATGGAAGTCATGAATTTCCTTCAGAAGTTCCTTTTCTATCACTCACCTGGCTTGTACTCTTGCCGATTTCAAGGCACAGAGGTTTTCTGTACTCAGTTTTTGAACTTCCTCAAAGCTGTGTACCTGGCACTGCAGAGTTACATACGTCATTCCACCTAGGGACAGGCCATCATCTAAGGTGGTTGCTAGACTTAGAAATGGAATCTACAGTGGCTCATTGCCTCTCAAAGATGATATGGTCCACCATCTCCTGAGCACAATGCTATTGTTCGAAGATGGCTTGTTGATTCTATCTTAACCAATTTGCCCTTTGAACCAGCTGTCTTCGTGGTCTCCTGTCAGCAAGTCAGCAGACGAATCCACACTGGAAAGCAGTCACTGGAATGCGAATCTGTGGCCACTTCCCACTAACTCTGTAATAACTGGGGAGCAAAAACAAAAGTCAATAGCTGGAGATGACCCAATAGCTGTGGAAAACCATGTTATTTGACCAGAGTTCAAAAGGCTGATGTTCTCTGAATGAATGAGGCACTTGATAATTAAATCCCTGGAACAAGTAGTAGTCAATCCCTGGGACAAGTGGTAGCTGAGTCCCACACCACATTGTGTGCACTTAAGTCCCCCCCTCCCCCCCAAACCAAGGACGAATGGGTGGGGAAGTGTCCAGGAGATTTCTTCAAGAAAGATAACATTGATTTTAACTGGTATGAGAACCTGCACTGCAACTGCTTTTATGGCTGTGATAAGAAAGTCTGGCAATTGTCACTGATGAAAACAGCCATTCCGACCCTAGCTGTCTCCAGCAACATGTATTTCCTGTGTGGGTGGTAGCCCAGCAATTCAGGTGTGTTAGTGACATTAAAGTGAGTTTCTCGAAAGCAGATGCAGAGCAGTCTTCTCTGAGCCAGGAGCTTCAGCTCTTCCAAATGTTATTGGCATCCGTTTAAGTTCTGCTGCAGCAATGGGAGACATTGATTAGTGAAGGTTATCCTTGTCATCACACTTTGGCGGTGGTGATTTACCTGAGAGGTCGCAGTTCCCAGCTGTTTGGTTTCTCCACAACACTACCAATAACCTCTAAAGTAAAAACACCATATGAAAGGCAGAGTGCTCACAGATCTGATGATTTTTATGCCGCTTTCTACAATTCTGAACAACTTTTCCTTACTTTTGTGAGGAGCTGCTTGCAAGGGTGGCGAGGCTGGCTTAGTGGGCTTCTGACTGGGTGCAATGGTATGTCACTGAGATACCATGTCTGTCTTTGACGGCTTCCAAATGATTCTGGGTTCAAGTGCAGCTTTCCCCCCACAGTTACACTAACGAGCGCACATAGTCTTACTTGAATCTGTGGTCTGGCTCTGTGAAGAGGCATCGCATTTGGTGACTGACTTCTTAAAGTCCAATGCAAAAGAAGTAGCGAACACCAGAAGTTGCATAGCTTTGAAAGCTGCTTTAGGTTCACCACAGGGTGTGTGTGTCTCCTTTCAACATTTATGCATTTTGGAGGAAGTGTACCAGAATCGCCAGATTCATGAGTTGAGCCTCAGCACTTGCCTCACGTAGCCCTCCCATTACATGCCCTAGTGGTATGACCAAATCTTTGACATTTTAAGCATCACTTTGGGTCAGTAACAAATGGTCAAACCTTCAGACAGATACAGCCTACAAGAACATGTTCAGGTAACTCCAGTGTGTTGAACATGAGAATAAATGTTGCAGTTTTCTCTAATGTGCCAGCGAATCTCCTCGTACAGTTCTGCGCTTCCATGACATCCATATTTTTCCTTTCTTCACATAACTCTACAGGGTTCGCCTCCATTATATTGGAGCAGGTAACCATGCTCTTACACAAGCTAAGAGTGTTACACAACTCAGCCACAACAGGGTAGTCACAAAATTCTTGCATTTCAGAAGCTTAGATACTTGGTTTGGCATAACAGTTTCAAGTACAAGTGTTCCATTACAAATTCATTTAACATTTTTTAAGGACCCAGCAATAACTTCCAACGCCTTGTAAATATAAAAAGAAGAGACCTTTGCAATGATTACCTCTTGCACTGATTACCAACTTGCAAGTTGCATTTGCACGTGTATGTGTGTGTTTGCCATCTAATTCTGATGAAGGCCTTGCTGGCCGAAAGCTATTATTTGTGACAGTCTTTTTGTTGCGCCTATCTGCAACTCAGCGTCTCTACTGTATGGCGAGTGGCAACTTTCCTTTTTAGGCAATTTTTCCATCTTGTGGCTCTTCCAAGATAACAAATATTTCGAGAACACCGTTCATTGTCATACACACAAGCAACATACTGGCCAGGTACAGGTTTTATTGTTTACCCAAACAAGGATTATCTGGTTCAATATCTTGTCCAACTTTGGCCACAAACTAAATGGAGAAATTCTAAACAGTCTTTTGAAACTCTAATCTTTATACAGATCATGAGGAACAAATTGGTTCTTATGTTCAGACAAGATTCGAAGTCTTTTTGAATCCTTTCTTCTGGGTCAGTCTTCAGATTCAATCAATTTTTTTTTTTTAGTGAATAAATGGTTTTTATATGTTTTGATCACAGAGATGGAACAAATCTCCTGTAAATTGATGTATCACTGTGTGTATGTGTGTGTGTGTGTGTGACTAGTAAAGGTACCCTACCAACAACACAAGACAATTTACCATGGTGGGAGAAAGGGGGAGGGGGGGGAGAGCAGTAAATCCAAAAATCCTGTTTGTGATGGCACAAATGTGCAACTTTTTTGTGAATACATGCACTGTAAGAGTGCCATTTTGTGAACTATCAATGATACACTAATGCAATTAACTGCCGTGAAAATCAACAAGAAATTCGCATAATGTTGCCTGACTATTCTCCCAATGCAAATCCTGCAGAGCATTCCAAACCACAAGAGCAATACTCTGCAAAGTACACAAACACAACAATTTCACCAGCTTTCAAGTTTTCTTTGACAATTTCAAACACTGTGCCTTGTACTTCGATACAAAGTAATGGACTGAAAGCTCAAAAATTTTTGATGCCAAGTGTTTTAGACAAGCTTTAACCAGCATTTGTTGAGTATGCAGTGTAGTTTGCACTCACGGTTTAAATGCTATCATTTCCTCAATGACAACACCACTGTACACATCTGACAATTTATCCAGGAGATTTGACACATCTGTGAAACTTAAGCATACAAAGCTTTAAACGTCACAAATTATTCTGCTCATCAAAATACATTTTGTAGGTATCAGTAATACTTTTGGACAGATCAAGTTCTACATTTTGATAAGCAAAGTAGACACCAAGTGAAAGCCCGGTGAGCCAACTACATAGTATTCTGACCGAAGGGCAGAGAATTTTGAAGCCCATACATCTTGGCCGTGCATACTGACAATACACAACTTGCTTTTCACACAAATTACTGAAAAAGCATTTTTGTTTGGCACTACACAGGTTACAAAAATCATGGGACAGCAATATGCATATACACAGACAGCAGCAGTATCGCATTCCCACAGTATATAAGGGCAGCAGATTGGTGGAGCTGTCATTTCTACTCTGATGATTGATGTTAAAAGGTTTCCGACACGATTTTGCAATTATGGACCGCTATAGAGGTAGCCATGGCTCAATATTTCTGCCGGGGACTTCCAACAACTTGTCGAGACCATGCTAGATCGAGTTGCTGCACAACATCAGGTGGAAAGCGGTCAAACACGATATTTGGAGCTATCCCATGACTTGTCAGCTCAGTGCATTTTCACCTTCCATTTGAACTGCAACAGTACCCTTTTCGCCAAGGCACAATAAGCTACATTTGTCTTCATCTAAGAAAGCTAAAACCCTATTTTGTGTCACCATAAAGAACATTTCCCTTCTTCCAGGTGCTGCTAAGACACTCACCCTGCCATTTCCACTTTCTGAGATATCGCAAAGCTCGAGAGATGGCAACCAACTCTGCATTGCATACACTGCAGGCACTTGGCTGAGAGTGCTTCTAGTGTCCCCTTGCATATGCAAAAGCATAACTGACCCTGTTGTTGACTTTCAATCGATATGTGTAGATGCATATCGAATTGGAATAATCTTGGGAGGATTGAAACAAGCGGGTGTCAGGGAAGGGTAGGGTCAGCATCCTTCTAGGGGCCACAGAACATGCCCAGCCCGGACAATGTACAGCCCACAGGGGATACTGAAAGGAAACTCTAAGAACACAGACTAACGGAAGCTGTTGGGAGTTCTTCAGTAGAATATAGAGTCGGATCCCAATTTTGGGCAATGCACAAACAGTCTAAATTGCTGGTAGTGGAACAGAGTTGAGTGACATAGGTGCATAGGCATCTGTCACATTGTGACTGCATAATTTGCCAGAAGTAGCTTAGTTTCATTGTGTAAGGAATGCATGTGCCATGTCCAGCTTAAATGAGAGATGGTCAGCTAGGGCTGATTCCTAAAACTGGTCCACTTTATGTGGAATGGAGCTAAGAATCAGCCATTCCTACCAACAATTGTACAAAGGAACAAGTAATAGCAAACAAATTGGAGGTCACTTTTTGAAAGAAGGAGTGTAAACTGACTTGGGATCACTGTTGCTCGAAATCAACTATGAAGTGAGGAAAATCATACACTAGCGAAATTTATTTAAAAGTAATATACAAGTGTTCTCATTTTCCCCTAAAAACCGTTCCAATGTATAAATTATATTTACCCCTCACTACACCACAGTATTCCAAACGCAAAGTCTTACTCTATACATGAAATGAGAGGCAAATCTGCAGTTGGAATCCATCTATGATTACCGTATTTACTCAAATCTAAGCCGCACCTTTTCTCCGGTTTTTGTAATCCAAAAAAAACAAATGCAGCTTAGAATTGAGTGCAAAGTAAGCGGAAAAATGTTGGTAGGTACCGCCACAACTAGCTTCTGCCGTCTAATATATGTAACACTACACAGGCATGCTTTGCAACGCCGCAAGATAAATACTGGCGCCAAAACCTATGCGCCAAAACCTATGCGTCAGTAAATAAATTAAAAGAAAAGGTAGAAGACTGTAAACATTATGCCGTGTATTCTTTTGTGTTTGCTGCTATCTCATTAAAATTCTGTCTGCCTAATAAACTATGAAACTAGAGTGAGACAACAACAAATGTGGAAGAATATACATATAAGTCATGTTTATATTCATATTATTCTTATGCCGAATAGTGATACAGTCAGAAATGAAGCACAAATCTAAGATGAGTCTAGTTTCTGTGCAGAATGTAAAGTACTCAAGAGGCGTCAGCAAAGATTTTCAAACGGAGAAAAATTTTCACTAAACTCTCGTTTGGAATAAATTCTATCATACGCAGTCTATTATTTGGTTCTTGTTGATCATTATCAAAGCTGCGTAAGTAACAACAAATAGCAGTCACTTCCCGTTGTTTCGGTTATGAGACAATTCCTCTCTTCTTTTTTTTTTTTTTTTTTTTTATTGTAAGCTGTGGTAGCACGCACAAAAGCAAGCCATGCCGCGAGCAGCGACACTCATTATCAGAATGCGACAAACAATGCACGACACGGTACAATAATGCGTTTTCAGCTTAGAGTGACAAACACCTACAACAAAGAGAACGGCACTTATCAAATCAATTAGATTAGAGTAAATACGGTAACCAGAACAATTCCACAAAAATTTTAGTTCAAGTGTAAGGCTACCTCACTAGGGACAGAAAAATATTGCACGAACAATAACGTGAAACAATGTGAAATGGGCTATTTTTTCAATATCACAAAATTTGTAATTTAGCTGTAAAAAGCAGGTTGAGGTTCGCGTATAATCAAACTGGGAGTCATTTCCCACATACCGACACTGAACTTGGCCAAAAAACAAAACGACACAGAGCGTAGCCAAAACCAAAACGACACAGAGCGTGCAGAAAACGACACTATAGTGCAATAACCGAAGAGTAACTGGATTACCCCAACTCTGGGCACTTTCAAAATAGTTATTTTGCCCAGTGTTACACTGTACAGTCACAGTCAGGGCCAGCTTGAAAACATTTCTCCACACAAGCATCTTAAAATTTGGTGCCCCCGCCCTTCCTCCCTTTTCACTCTTATATTTTCACCCATGTCAGTTTCTGCTAATTATCTTACACTTGAGTGCCCCTATCAGCTTGGTGTCCCAAACAATGACTTGTCACCAGCCCTGGTCAAAGAACAGCTAACTTTTTAAAAAAAATTACATTTACACTGTCAAAAAGAAAAAAATACAGGAAATTCAATGAAATGTGTTTCCACAAAAACTGTAATGTATAGCATTAACTTAAGCATGTTACATGCAATATATGTATCATGTTATTCCCACAGAGTTAGAAATAAAAACCAAACTACTCTATTGGTGTCACATTCAACGGAATTGTTGGCTACTGAAATAATAATTACACTGAATCTACATTACGATACCTGTGTAAGGGGTCAAAGTAAGTAGAACTTTAATGGCTAATTATACGGCATCTGACTGAATGTAAAATCAAATTTGCACAATAAGGAAAAATGCAAGTTTCTCAACCTTTACTCATTGTAACAAGGTGTGTTCATTTCTGTGCAAGGCTATTTTTTTCCTCTTAGAGACCTTGAAAAATTAGTGATGAATCAAAAGCAAGCAACCACAGAGAAAATAGTGGCATTTTACCATGAAATTAAAAGCAACGTGCTAAAAACTACAATAATCAAAAACAAGAATTGGGGTAATTCAGTGGTTCTTCAGAATGTTACGAACAGTCAACAAATTGAATAAAAAGAGCTGTACATGAATAAACATTTTTGAAATTCGAGCTTTAACACTCTACCGTAAGATTTTAAAGTACAACAGAAGATTGATAATAACTGCCGTTATAACTGCATCAGAAGAAATGATGCTACCCGTCCATGGTATTAATTAAAAAGATGTGTATCCCTCAAGTCATAAACCTCCACGACACCTTTATGCAGACAAGAGGAACACGTATTTTAGCATGCCCTACATTTACAACATAACTAAATTCACATGCCATAGGTTTACAAACCTAGGAGGACACGGCATGCCTGAAATTAATGTACTGATGCATTCAGCTGCCGTGTCACTCACCTGACAGGAATTATGAGGAAGTTTGCGCTGTGATGAATCTCGTGAGGTTGAATTCTGTGTTGCTAGTTTAATCGGATGTAGTATAATTTTCTGAAAATTTTTTAAAAATACACTGCTTAAATTTGAGATAACATGTTCTACTATAAGAAATCCCAGTCTAATGAGAAACTGAATCAACTAATTTCAAGGGAATTTGAGCAGCAATGCACCTAACATACCTAACATATAAGGTGGTGGTGGCTTAATCATGACAAATGAAGTCCATTGACTAAGAAGGTAATAATATGAGTCATCATTAAAAGGTAAACAATGAATCTGTATGACACAGAGCTTTAACTGCTGTTTTATTATTGAAACAATCTAATTACTCCCCTTAATTCTGGAGTTACATTCCACATTATGGAACAACAGAGACTATACTTAATATTTTAATAAAGAGCAGTCTAGGCAGCAATACATTTTTTACTTTTTATTCTGGTTACATGTTTTGGACTGTATGGTCATTCTCAGACCAAGGCTCCTGATGTCACAAGCAGCCAGTACTGACTGGTACCTGTCATTAACTGTATCACTAGTCAGTACTACACATCTCTGTGCTCCAGCTCCTCATGTCACCTGGAGCCTTGGTATGAGGATGGTCTTTTACACCAAAACCAGTGACCAGAACTAAAAATAAAAAATGCATTGCAATCTGGAATGTTTTTTATTAAAATAAACAGTAATTATAACCACTTGCTGCCAATGCCATGTATACTTTTTAATATACCAATTAAAATGTATTCCAATTTATTTGACAAGAGCATTATGTTTAATGTGTGACTGTCAAGTGTTACAGAAGGCAGTAGTTCCTGTAAAATACACTTACTGAACTAAAATTACACAACTGTATGACTTATGGAACATCCCTGCAACATGTCAAGAGTTTCCGTGCTGTTAATCATTTCAATTTGACATTACTCAAAAGTTCAGGACTCGCCTATATACTTAGTAAACTACTGGTTGCAACCAAACTATTTATTCGATATTGCAGTGTCTGTATTAATCAAAATTACGATGCAAAGTTCCTTCGGGCATGCATGCATGCATGACACATTAAAGTTTGTGTTTGGCCGTGAGTCGTGCTTGGATAGCCTAATTGTAAGGCAACTGCTCGTGATAAGAGGAAAATGTGGTTTTGAATCCCGGTCTGACAAATTTTCATTGTCATCATTCCATTATACAGCTAACTGCAGTCCACGTTCACAACTGCATATACATTTCATGGAAACTATTTGTGAAATCAATATTCTGACACTAAAAATTCAATACATCTACATTTACACTGTACTAGAATATATATACATGGTATTACAAAAAGGTACGGCCAAACTTTCAGGAACATTCCTCACACACAAAGAAAGAAAATATGTTATGTGGACATGTATCCGGAAATGCTTACTTTCCATGTTAGATCTCATTTTATTACTTCTCTTCAAATCACATTAATCATGGAACTTTGTTACAGAAAATGTTCAAAATGTCCTCCGTTAGCGAGGATACATGCATCCACCCTCTGTCGCATGGATGCGCTGATGCAGCCCTGTAGAATGGCGTATTGTATCACAGCCATCCACAATACAAGCACGAAGAGTCTCTACATTTGGTACCGAGATTATGCATACAAGAGCTTTCAAATACCCCCATAAATGAAAGTCAAGAGGGTTGAGGTCAGGAGAGTGTGGAGGCCATGGAATTGGTCCGCCTCTACCAATCCATCGGTCACCGAATCTGTTGTTGAGAAGCATACGAACACTTAGACTGAAATGTGCAGGAGCTCCATCGTGCATGAACCACATGTTGTGTCATACTTGTAAAGGCATATGTTCTAGCAGCACAGGTAGAGTATCCCGTATGAAATCATGATAACGTGCTCCATTGAGCGTAGGTGGAAGAACATGAGGCCCAATCAAGACATCACCAACAATGCCTGCCCAAATGTTCACAGAAAATTGTGTTGATGACGTGATTGCACAATTGCGTGCGGATTCTCGTCAGCCCACACATGTTGATTGTGAAAATTTACAATTTGATCACGTTGGAATGAAGCCTCATCCATAAAGATAACATTTGCACTGAAATGAGGATTCTACATCTACATTTATACTCCGCAAGCCACCCAACGGTGTGTGGCAGAGGGCACTTTACGTGCCACTGTCAATACCTCCCTTTTCTGTTCCAGTCGCGTATGGTTCGCGGGAAGAACGACTGTCTGAAAGCCTCCGTGCGCGCAACAGCCTTATGATCACTGATTCCCTGTTCTACACTTACAGAGTCGAAAAGTTAGGGTCTGTTTGTTATCAGTAGGTCCAAGATGTTATCTCCACGAGTCGGTTCTCTGTTTAATTGCTCGAGGTAATTTTCGGATAGTGCACTCAGTATAATGTCACTCGATGCTCTGTCCCTACTACCAGTCCTAAACATCTGAGCGTCCCAGTCTATATCTGGTAAATTGAAATCTCCACCTAAGACTATAACATGCTGAGAAAATTTATGTGAAATGTATTCCAAATTTTCCCTCAGTTGTTCTGCCACTAATGCTGCTGAGTCGGGAGGTCGGTAAAAGGAGCCAACTATTAACCTAGCCCGGTTGTTGAGTGTAACCTCCACCCATCATAATTCACAGGACTATCCACTTCTACCTCACTACAGGATAAACTACTACTATAGTTCAATTCTTTTATCTTGGCGGCTCTCGCATGCCCGCTCAGACGCAGGAGATTACTGCGTTGCCAGTTGCACACGACGCACGCGTCAAGAGAAGCGGCGCCATGGTATAGCATAGTTCTTAAACTTATGTTTAGGGGGGAGCGCGCAGTTAATGAAGTAAAGCCACCACGGCCGCATTAACCCTTTCGCTGCTACAAGGACGTGCTCCCTGCATGCCGCGCTGTGCGCGATTTTGTCACTGCACTGCTCGCCTGTGCAGACACATGGTGTCCCGACTGCTTTGACACTCTTATCATTCGATTCCACAAAAACTACTTGGCCCATAAATCTGATTTTTACACATCATCTTGACTGATACCTTCCCCCCGTAAATGACGTAATTTTGTTTCGATGTTCAACGCAGTTATTATGCAGCATTAAATATAGTAAACCATTGCACGAAATTTTGAAGAGTTTGCAGAGGTAAAAGTCCATAGAGTATACTTTCCGTATGGTCAATTTTAGTTGCCACAATGTTGAGAATGAAATGTGGACAAGATACCTAAATTTCATATAAAATTTACTGTATAACATTATCTCATTTAATTTAAGTACCACATAGGTGTCGTATGTAATACTGAGAAATATTCCATCTTTCGCAACTGTTTTATTTACACCGGGCACGTTTGGCTTTATTTTAAAGCACTTCAATCAATCAAAAGTAAGTAGACAAAATACATTAAACAAAACTGTGGACTTACAAAAACATTAGGACTTGAATATACCGTCTATCAGTGAAGTGCTCTGAGCTATGTCAAATAAAATTTTTGTGTGTGGCACACACCAAACAGCACTTATTTGCTGAAACACTGATCAGCTGACACAAACGTTGAATACTGTGTTACCGCAGCACAAAACTACGAAAGGTGACTTGGCAATGGAGGAGACAAAATACTGCCCACTAAAGATGCTTCAAAAAAGAGAAACGCGTCTGGTCTAAATAAGTCGCTTATTACAGTTGCAGAAGAGGAATATATTTCAACACCATTGGTAAAACTGCAATTGTGGAACAAAAACAAGAAAGAGAACATGAGTACCATTGTGTATGTGCCATACCTTTCATTGATTGAAGTGCTTTAAAATAAAGCCAAAAGCGCCTGGTGTAAATAAAACTTTTATTACAGTCGCGAAAGACGGAATATTTCTCAATATTACATACGACACCTATGTGGTACTTAAATTAAATGAGATATTGTTATACAGTAAATTTTATATGAAATTTAGATATCTTGTCCACACTTTATTCTCAACATTGTGGCAACTAAAATCGACCATACGGAAAGTATACGCTATGGACTTTCACCTCTGCAAACTCTTCAATATTTCGTACAATGGTTTACTACATTTAATGCTGCACAATAACTGTGTTGAATATCGAAACAAAATTTAGTCATTTATGGGGGGGAAGGTATTAGTCAAGAAGATGCGTAAAAATCAAATATTTGGGCCAAATAGTTTTTGTGAAATCGAATGGTAAGTGTGTCAAAGCAGTGGGAACACCATGTGTCTGCACAGGCGAGCAGTGCAGTGATGACAAAATCGCACACAGCGCGAAATGCGGGCAACATGTGTCTGCAGCAGCGAAAGGATTAATGAAGAGACAAAGCACTAGAAATTTCAAAAAACTGCATTCAAACGAATAAAATTCGTGAAGTAAGACACTTCGATATTGTTTTTTAAATAAAGAAAATATTATGCACCACACAAGGGTTGAACTCAAAACCTTTCACTAAGCAGCCCAACAACATGACCGTTGCGCTAACGCATCTCGTCTAGTAACTTGGCTCCATAAGGAGAAATGTCACGCAAAATACTGGCAAACACTATTGGTATGATTATGAATTACTCATGCTTCGTAAAAGTATGATAGAAAATAAACAATTACCGCTGTTCTTTATTGCGAAATAGCAGTTCGTGAGATTGATACAAACACCTTTCCTTGCTATCGCCTGAATTAGGAGTCTTATTGCTTGTTTGGTTTAATTAATTAATAGAATATGAAGCAATTGGTATAAAGAATGCTTTTTCCAAACTGTCTATAAAAGAAAGTCTGCTATCAAGACATTGCTTTTGTTCTATTACTTTATTTATGAGTGAACGTTTCTAAAACTAGAGACACTCGTCCGTGCTCTACACTGCAGTCGAGATCTGGCAACGTCGTTCTCTGTTCATTGGCTGACTGTGTTTTGTGACGTCAGATGCGCAGAACGAACCTAAACTCTGCCGCCAACATAAATGACGCGCACTTTAACAGCGACAAACACGCCATCGGTTGCATGCAATCTATCCTTTCTAAACACCGTCTGTGCCTTTGTAAAAATTTCGGCAGAATTTATCTCTGGTTTCAGCCAGCTTTCTGTAAATATAACAATTTCAGCTTCGGTGCTTTCTATCAGCGCTTGAAGTTCGAGTACTTTACCAATGCAGCTTCGACAGTTTACAATTACAATACCGATTGCTGCTTGGTCCCCGCATGTCCTGACTTTGCCCCGCACCCTTTGAGGCTGTTGCCCTTTCTGCACTTGCCCGAGGCCATCTAACCTAAAAAAACTGCCCAGTCCATGCCACACAACCCCTTCTACCCGTGTAGCTGCTTGCTGCGTGTAGTGGACTCCTGACCTGACACATTGTTGGATGAACCATTCGCAGAAGTGTACCCGTGGAGGCCAATCAGCTGCTGATAGTGCCTGCACACACTGTACATGGTCCGGAAACAACTGGTTCTCCTGTAGCACTCTCCATACAGTGACATGGTCAACGTTACCTTGCACAGCAGCAACTTCTCTGACGCTGACATTAGGGTTATTGTCAACTGCACGAAGAATTGCCTCGTCCATTGCAGGTGTCCTCGTTGTTCTAGGTCTTCCCCAGTCGCCAGTCATAGGCTGGAATGTTCCGTGCTCTCTGAGACGCCGATCAATTGCTTCGAACGTCGTCCTGTCGGGACACCTTCGTTCTGGAAATCTGTCTCTATACAAACGTACAGCGCCACGGCTATTGCCCCGTGCTAATCCATACATCAAATGGGCATCTGCCAACTCCGCATTTGTAAACACTGCGCTGACTGCAAAACCACGTCATGATGAACACTAACCTGTTGATGCTATGTACTGATGTGCTTGACGCTAATACCGTAAAGCAATGAGTCGCATGTCAACACAAGCACCGAAGTCAACATTACCTTCCTTCAATTGGGCCATATGGCGGTGAATCGAGGAAGTACAGTACATACTGACGAAACTAAAATGAGCTCTAACATGGAAATTAAGCGTTTCCGGACACATGTCCACATAACATCTTTTCTTTATTTGTGTGTGAGGAATGTTTCCTGAAAGTTTGGCCGTACCCTTTTGTAACACCCTGTGTGTGTGTGTGTGTGTGTGTGTGTGTGTGTGTGTGTGTGTGTGTGTGTGTGTGTCAGAGAGAGAGAAATTTTTATAGTCTCCTCACCAGGACAGCCAGACAAGTCACTCTGTCAATGCAGCTTTCATGAAGTATAAAACAGGGGAGATGCTGTTTCACTGAAGATAACTGAGTAAGTTCACACATTATAACTTTTTGTAACTTAGTCTTGGAAAAAACGGAGTTAGAACATGTCTGCTGAAAAGAATCTTGTTCTTCAGTCAAGTTTCAGGACAGATAAAGCCTCCGACACTCAACAAGACCAACAAATAACAGATGAATGTCACTTACGTGAAAAATGGGTCCAAAAGTAATTTGTGTGTGTGTGTGTGTGTGTGTGTGTGTGTGTGTGTGTGTTTCATTTAGACTGATATCACACTGTAGTATCAGTAAATTCCTTATGACAACTTATACACAAAAATTGTGGTAACCTTGTTCCCAAAGTTTTGACCAACAAACTAAAGAACATTTTTGTCTCAATTCCATATGGGCTGACGGACTGTAACTACACTCTGTTAAAACTACTTATCTGTCTTGTAGCACAACACAATTGTCACATTATCAGTCAAAACATCTGGCATTTCTGGATTCTTCACCATGACAATATGTCAAACTATGATGCATCAACAATGTGTGTGTTTTGGGTATGAAGTACATTCCTATTTTCCCATTCTCTCTACAGCTTAACCCATTGCCAACCCCTTCCCCCTTTTACAGCTTGTTTTTGTACCCTAACATCAAACCTGTTCTCTAAAGGAAAGCACCTTGTGAACATTAAAAGTACCCAAACTACCACGACAAGATTCTTAAACCCTGTCTCCACTGATACAATGTAATGATTCAAAGCAGCTATTTTGAAAGCTACTAAAGAAGTGCACCACATTATGCAATAACCAATAGTGTCATCCTGACAGTTTCATCTGTTATTAATACCTGTTTTATGCAGCTATGACAATACTACGAAAAGAACAAATTACTTACCCAGCATGTAGCAGAAATGCTGAGCCGCAGATAGGCACAATTTCACAGTCTTTTTATTGTGCCTATTTGCAGCTCAGCATCTCTGCTTATGGTTAGTAGTAGTCTATCCTTTCCATAATAGTAATTATTCCATCCCAGATTTTCAACTGTTTGCTTTATACAGCTGACATGTTTGTCTAAATCAAATGCTTGTGGCACATGACATGCACCATCATGTAAATCAGTCACGAACCATGTTGTGGGTGTCAATGAATATTGATTGTACAAAGTGTTTAGTTTTAAAATCCTGAGAATTCTGAAGACTGCATATGTGTAAAAACAAAAGCAGAGTGTGGTAATACTGTCTGCTAACACTGAAGTCAACCAATTCTTGCGCAGTTTTGTGCTTTCTTAAATTTTATTTTATTGTTTGTTTGTTTTTCTAACACTGCAGTGGTTGTATGAGGATTCATTTTTCCTGTGAGTGTTCTTCCACAAAGGAGACCAAATATCTAAAAGCAAAAGTTGTTTTTTGTTTTACAATACCTGAACAAAGAAGTGCCTTTACTATTTATAAATACGAACATAAGTAACATGTTTTAACGAAAATTATTTCAAGAGTGTAAAAGTCAACTGTACTGAAGGAGGAGGAATATTTTTTGAAGTTATTTGACACCTGAAAAGAAAATAAGGACCAAAGAACAAAAGTCAAAAGACAGTATGCACTGCCTTCTAAATATTGTTTGGTGTGTTTGCACAAATTTCTTCAAGTGAATAAATAAATTCTGAAATGTTTGCACGGTGTCTTTCCATTGTAATAGGTATCAGCAGTATGGAGAACTTACTACATGACCTTCAAGAACATCCTCTATGAATTTTGCTTTGGTCATTAAAAAAAATACCATCATTGCTACTTCCTTAATGTTGTTACTTTATTTTAACTTTTTGTAAAAAGGATATTACCTCATTCATTTGAATACTGGGCGAAGCGTCACTATTATACCGATGTTTAGTTTATGTGAACACACCATCATCTGACAATGTCATTCTATAGATGCACAACTGAATCGTCCTTAAACCTAAACTATAGATGGCAAGCTGCACAAGTGACAGCACTCAACAAATATTCCAATTTATACACAGTAACAACCAAACATGACAAATGAGACTCAGTAAAGGAATATTTCAGTAAGGATGGTGCACTACAAACACTTCCCACAAATAGCTAACTAAGAAAAGAATTTTGCTCATGTAAAAGGAAGCTTCACAGAATGTGGGTTTCACTGGGTAATTCATTTTGGCAAAGGGTTGCGGACTTACCAAGAACGTTTTCTCCGAAAAGCACACACACAATTGGCATCACCCAAGGGAGAGATTCGTTGTGATAACAAACATCAGTGTTTGCAGCCCCGTTCACCAGATACCGGTAACCGCCACTGGAAATTTCAGTGTGCTGGTGGCACAAAATTACTGAATACCATCACAGACAGAAGAAGGGAACAGTAACCCATCACTGGCAATGTCAGAGTATGACGAAAGATAGAGTCAGTATGTTACCATATGAAATGCCATCTTTGTGTGCTATTTCTTCTCACTCTCACCTCTTCTCAACCCCCCCCCCCCCCCCACCCAAACGACACTGCAACATTCATTCTTTCTATACTACAACCATTGTCTATCTTCCGGTATTTATTACTTTTTGATCTCTTTCCCACTGCCACTGTCTCCTCCTCCTTCAGCATAAAAAAACTGAATATGTTCGCGTACCAAATTTTTTGCAGAAAGTTTTAAGATGCTGAGGAAAGTAGAATAGGTAACTGGTACCTTACTTTTCAGTCAGTCTTTTAAATATGGACATACCTGCCTTTTTTGTGCTCCAATAGCAGCATTTCTCTTCCAATTCACTTCTCTTCCATGCCAGAGCATTGCATTTTACTCGTATAAAAAGAACGTCATTGGATCAGTAAAATTTTAGTTTACTTGTGTGAAATTGAAACAAGGCAAAATTAATTTTAAACCTCAGACTGGATTTTATGTGCACAAAAATTTTGCATGTGCTTCAGTACTGCAACACGGAGTTCCCAGAACCCTTATGATGATGGTACACACACTTTATAGCATATTTCTCCATGTTTCAGCCTTACACAGGATTTTCACATGCATATTTTATGTGCACAAGTACAGTAACCTTGAACCTCTGTTACTTGGAAATGGATGTGCAGCAACATATATACGCTGCATATTTTCGTATTACGAAAGCATAAATTCAAATTCCACCAAACACAGCACATTAGTTTCTGGAGCATAGAAATCAAGATTGTGATACCCATTCATAAGCCAATCATAGCTAATGCCACGTGATCTCACCAGCCGATGACAGCAGATGTTAAGAGCATAGGACAAGCGATATAGTCAGCCAATAGCAAGAACAGTGTTAAGTAGTGTGAACACACAAAAAGGAAAAGTTAACGGTTTATATTAATATACATAGTAACTCCGCTGTACCGGTCCCAAGCCCGGGGCCTCATTATGCAAGTGATGAGGAAGGAGGAGGGGGAGGAGTAACAACCTCGTTTAAAAAACCAGAGTTCACCTGGCCCGGGTGATAGTACTCTGTCAGGGCCCCTTTGCTAGGGTTACAGCGAAGACCTCAACGGTAGTGAAGGCGGAGAGAACGAATCTCGGTACGGTGGAACTAGCGGAAGAGGCACATAATACAATAAATCCACCTTGCGTCTGACTTGTAACAAGCGGCACTGTGGTCGGCGTCTGTTCACCAGAGGTGCGGCCGTAATACAAATTCTGGAACTAACCACTCCAGTCTTAACCACTGAGCTTTTCTGAGCTCAACCCTTTGATTCTAAGTACTACTATGGAGCGTTTTAGTAATTACAAAATTACCCCAGGTGGTAACAAATCCTCCGCCATCAGTGGCGCAACTAGTCTATCGGATTCTCGGGAGACTAGGCTGAAACGCTATATCCCAAACCAGAGGAAATCGAAGTCTTTTGACTGACTCATGCCCAAGGTCAAAACATTTTTTGGAACTATCAATATTAACTCTCTCTTGACACCAGGAAAACTCTATAAATTAGGAGACACACTAAAAGAACAAAATATCAAAATTTTAGCCCTGCAAGAAACAAGGTTGCCTGATGAGAATACCATGGATTTTGGAAACTACCGATTGTTTAAAAGTAAAACAGACAAAAGAATTCTTAAAAACACTCCGAATCTGGGTGTTGCATTCGCAATTTCGCAAGACATTCTTGGCTCCGTAATCAAAGTAAATCCAGTAAACAACAGACCAATGACAATTTCCATGAAATGTGCAAATAAAATGTACTGTTTAATTAACGCACACATGCCTATCAACCAGGAGAATAAAACAAATCCAGAAAAAGTAAATAAGTCATGGGAAGTGTTAGAGAATACAGTCTCCAAAATTCCTCAAAATTATGTAAAGATTTTAATGGGTGATTTTAATGCACAGTTAGGGAAAGAGAGAAAATTTAGAAAAACGGTCGGTGAATTCCCTGCACATAAATGGACCAATCAAAATGGAAAGAGGTTGGTAGAATTTTGCAGAAATTTCAATCTCAAAATTATGTCAAGTCATTTTAAGAAAAAACCTTCAAAACAAAAGACATGGCGATCACCTAACAAGGACATAGGTGAATTCCAAATTGACCATATTGCAATCTCGTATCCATGTCACAAAGAAATTTTAAATGTTCAAGTTCGTAAAGGCGCCAATATTTACTCAGACCATTACTTAACCCGTGTGAAACTAAAGCTAAAACCCCAAAATTTCAACAAAAGGACACCATTAATCCCCAAATTTAACACCAGTAAAATCCAACCATCATTATTAGCAGACGAATTTGACAAAACAAGTGCACAAAATTGGGAACAACTCAAACACAAGATTATCAAAACAGCTCAAGATCAAATTCCTTTACGAAAACACAAGAAACATGCTTGGTGGAATAAAAACTGTGATCATGCAATCAAAGCCAGACAAGAGACATTTAAAGCATGGAATAGCAACAAGACAGAAGACACATATGATACATTCCTGACAACTAGAAAAGACACTTCAAAACTAATTAGACAAACAAAAAGACAATATGAGAATAGTCAACTCTTAGAAATTGAAGAAGATTTTCAGAAATACAATACCAGAAATTTTTATAAAACTTTTAAAACCAAAATAAAGGGGTACCAACCCCAGAATCTTTGCTTCAAGAAGGAAAATGGACAGTTGGCTCTTAACAACCAAGAAAATTGCAAAGAACTTTCTAAATATTTTAAGAATCTTCTAAATTGCCCCGAGCCCACAGAAAGATTTCCACCAAAAATTCCCCAACAATGCAATCCAGTTTCACTTGCACCAAATGAAGAGGAAATCATTAAAGAAATTCATAGGTTGAAAAACAACAAAGCATCTGGTGAAGATGGAATTGTTGCAGAACTTTTAAAGGCAGCTGGTCCAAAAACCGTTAAAGAAATTACTTCAATCATGCAAAACATTTGGCAAACTGAAAAAATTCCTGATGAATGGAAAACCGCCTTGATTCACCCACTTCGTAAGAAGGGAGACAAAACTGATGTTAATAATTACAGAGGAATTTCTCTTCTTCCAGTCACATACAAAATCCTCTCTCAATGTCTTCTGAACCGAGCACAACAACAACTTGAATGGAAAATTGGCGAATATCAAGCAGGTTTCAGGCCAAATAGATCTTGCCCAGAACAGATTTTAGTCCTCAAACTAATTCTCAGACATCAAAAAATTTACAATAAAAAACTAGTTTGTACCTTTGTAGATTTTAGAAAGGCTTATGACTCAGTGGATCGTGAATCTCTTTTCCAAATTGTGAAAGAACAAGGCCTGGATCCTAAAACCACGGCAATTATCAGAGACACGCTAACTGGTACAAAATCAAAAGTAAAGTTCAGAGGAGAAATTTCAGAATCCTTTGAAATAAAAACAGGCGTGAGGCAAGGTGATGGACTCTCTCTGTTGCTATTTAACTGCGTTCTAGAAAAAGTAATACAAGAGTGGCGCGAACGAAAATTGGAGTTCAAAATTGACCAACCAGTGAAATTAGGACGAACAAATATTCGAATAGACTGTTTGGCCTTTGCAGACGACTTGGTTATTCTAACGCAGGACATCCAAATTGCTCAGAAACAAATAGAAATTCTTAAAGAAACAGCAAAAAGAGTAGGTCTCCAAATCTCATTTGAAAAAACACAGTATATGACTAGCAACAAACTGGCACCCAAACTTTTGGAAACTAAGTATGGAAAAATCAAAAGAGTTTCGCAATTCAAATATTTAGGTGAAACAATCTCAGAGACTGGTCTAGAAAAAACTGGAAATGAAATTCGTTGTCAAAAGATGGAGACAGCTTTTAGACTTACAAAAGACATCTACAACAAAAAATGTCTCTCGAGGTACTCTAAATTGAGACATTACAACACGATCATAAAACCAGAGTGCCTTTATGGGGCTGAAACGCTAATTTTAAACAGAAAAAAGGACATTCAAGAAATCCAAAAAAGAGAAAGAAAAGTAATCAGAAAAATTCTAGGTCCAAAATATACTGAAGAAGGAACATACAGGCTAAGAGCAAATAGTGAAATTCAACAATACACCAGCATATATTCGGATATGAAAAAACGCAGATTAAAATTTTATGGGCATATTAAAAGAATGGATGCTACCAGACTAACTAAACAAGTAGTGGAATTCTACGAAAATCGAAGTAAAGCTAAATTTGAGACAATAAAATGGATTGCTGCTATAAAAGAGGACATGAAAGAGGCAGATATAAAACAAGATGAAATTCAAGACAGAAAATTATTTAGGCAAAAAATTCATGACTGGGTAGTTGGTCAAGCTGAAAAACCAAAGAAAACTGGAACCACATGGTCTGATGAAAGGAAAAGAGCTCATTCCGAGAGAATGAAAACAATTTGGGCAGAGAGAAAGTCTAAAAGAAAATAACTGAATGCCCCGTGATTGTACTTCGCGTGGTCCAGTAGGGCCCAAACGTGAATAATAATAATATACATAGTTTAGCTACAAGAAAAGCTAAGCTTTCAAGTATAATATTGGTCTCTCAGATTAATATTTGTCTTTTTTTGCACGTATTACAGTTTAAGATACATCATACAAATCTGCCAGTGAAATTTAAAATAATGACATAATTGTCTGTCTTCTGAACTCAAAATTCTTCTAAGTGGCTGGTCCTCAAAGTGTTAAGTTTTAAAGGAGAGTCAAACACACTATGATTTAAGAAATTAATTGCACATTCTCACATGTAACATAATTCATCTCGCGTAAAAGGAAATTTAGTTTAAAAGTCACACTTTCCAAACCATCATTTGCAATATTTACCCGAAAAATAGGTTCATTTCAGCAGTTACCAGAGATTGCCAGAGAAAAGGCATTATTGCGCATGAACAGTTGTAACGATGTAGGAAGCCCGTACATACAAAGCATTAAGAGATCTTACATTATGTCATAAAAGGAACAGTACATCAGAGAATATGCCAAGAGCATCGGAATTTCATAAACTACAATAAAATACATAATTGAGCTTGAAATGCACATCGATTTGCCCAGATTCACAATGAAGTAGGCCCCACCATATATTAAGCTTTTCTGTGTGGTTTTCGGGATGTAAATTCTTGGAGTACCAGTACTGCACTTATCTTGTGTTTGGTTTTTTACTATGGCATAATGGCATACATGTCAGAAGCTGAAAATGTGCAACTGAAATTCAGCAAACAATTGGAACTAGCCAATACTGTGGAATGAAACACTTAATTTCAAATAAATTGACTGCCTCAGTGGAAAAGATTAGTAAAAGCCAAATTTCTTTAGCAAACAAAAAAAAATAACTTCATTATTCTGCAGGGCAATTAATGCTTGACTACCAAAAATGTGGAAAGAAAATCAGAAAACTGAAAATAGTAATATATCTTTGCATTCCATAATTATGTGAATGTATTTTAATTCACCTGATAGCTCCTGATCACAGAAATCCATTCTGTTATTATTTGACATAGGAGTTGTAAACTAAGAGAAAACAGCGAAATCACTAAACATAAACACAGATCAAGTGGAGCCTACCCCTCTCCCCACTTCCAACTCTGCACATGCACAAATCTGGCAGATAGGGCATGCCAGAAAAAATTTTCTTGTTAGCATCTGGTTGCTTGTTGCTGCTGTCAATACAGCTAACAGTCACAACTTCAAGTAGCTGGAAGCAGGAGAAGGTACTGCTCACACACGACTCAAACGCACATGTGCATGAGCCCGCCGGCAACTGCTGAAAAGACCCTAATGTATACAGTTCTGATGTCACACTCATAGAAACCATTTTACTGTTACGAAGTATTGCATAGTCTTCATACAAAGGCCTTTGACACACTTTGCTGTTGGTAGACATTTGTGTGCGCACAGTGTTTTGTTATTGTAAATGGTGCATTCCCTTGGCAACTAAAGTTTCATTTTTTTCCCCTCTTGTTTATGTTGTATTGCTACAGTATTTTTCTGCAGTAATGATATACAGTAATATTCTTTGTTAGAGTATCAGTTCTTACTAGTCCAAATTACAAAACTTTAATGAAAACTTAAACGATGACAAATTCTCGGAATTCCTATAAAAATTCCCAGTTTTTCCCCAGATGAAAAAATTCCCGGTTTTTTCCCAGCTGTCCCAGCGTGTATAGACCCTGTAGATAAATGCCTAAAGAATATACCATTATAATTTGTGCAACTTGCTGTGGCAATTTATTTATATATTCACTGTTGTCTGGAGGAGGGGGGGAGGAGAAAAATTCCTCTCTCAAGTTTTCTCACGAACCACTCATGAACTAAATGGTGCCTCCATAAGCCCCTTAAGATACACTGTAGACCACATCTAATGGGGAAAAAGAAACAACTAATTTGCTCCATTTGTCTAAGTTGGAGGAAGTTTGTGGTATTCAAACTTTGACCCTGTGCAGTAGGATAGTCAAAGTAAGACGATTCTTCTACTGGGCAAACAAATGGTCTTTACCACAAGGGCTATCCAAAACACTTGACCCTACCCATCTATCACCAACAGAACCTGAAATACGAGCCCCAGAAAAATCCAGTTTGTTTGTATTGTGTTTCGAAAGCTATTGGTACCATTTCCAATCACATGTGTACTGATGAAAGGTGGGACCTGCATATGAACCACATACAGCATAGAACAACAGAACAGTACACATCTAAGGCAGTGAGAGAGACACAAACATGCCATTGGGTGCATACATTACACCAAGCAGCAATGGAACAGTTAATTCATTCCTCTCATCCACATAATATGCCCCTCAGGTGTATCACCTGTAAAGTACCCCATGTGTAGAAGTGATGACAGGCATTTTGTCACTTAATGCGCATTTGCACTTTAAATTAATATCTGACTGTGTGTGATAAATCTGAACTAATGCGTTTAGAGTAAGTGGTTTATCAGTTAGAGAAAACCCAAAAACTGAAGTCATTCTTTCTTTTCAACGGGCTAAGCATGTTACTGCCATCATCACGAAGTATCTTTGGATATTATTTAAATGTGTATGTATGTGCTTGCTACAGGGAAGGATCACGTCACTAATGCAATTCCGAGGCATCTGGCACTCAGAACTTAATCAGGACACAACTGGCAACTTCCGAAAAATATATTCATGTTTATTGTAAACTTCTGTGGCATTCAGTAGGGAACTTAACTAAAAGCCTCACACTTGATCCAAATAAATATCAGTAAATCATTCTTTCTCATGCAATGTAACATTTCTCCTTAAATGGTTCTTTCAGAAAAATGATTATCTCTGCTCTTTGTCTGCTGTGTATTTAGTACAGAAAAAAATATTTGCACCAATTACTTTGCACAGCATATTCCATAAAACATGCCAAAAAGTTATAAAATTAAAGAACATATCTGAATAAATATAGTTACTGTGTTAACCCACGCACAAGACCACCCTGAAATAAGATGACCCCACTTTTAAGAGGTTCATCAAGAAAATTTTATTTTAACATATTCCTAATAAAATTACGAAATGTTTTATTGATATGAAATATCTGCCTAAGAAAGAGATTTTATCTATTCTAAACTTACGTCATTTATTGATTCACTGCATTTTGCTTACTATCTAACCAAGTCATCTGTGGTATCACTATTTTTAACAACCATCACTGGGATGACAGTTTCACCTGACCACTAAAAGTGAAATAAGAGAAAGTATTTCTATATTCGAGCAGCAATAAAATTCACAATTTTGGTTGTCACAAATATTTAGTTGTTTCTTCCCATTTTGTTGCAATTTCCATGGTTGTGGTCATGGTGGGGCCTAAGAACATAGCTGTTTCATACAAGTACATAGGCAGATTTCATGTCTATACTGATGTCAGAATGAGCCAATATTCCCATGGCTCTTGCTTCTGCTTACACAAACAGGTCCACCTGCTGCTCTTTGGCTGCATAGAATCAGCAGCTGACATACCTCAAGGTGAGAATTGACAATATTGCTGCACGAAACATATAAGTACACCACTTTCCCCATCTACACTTTTACCACTTCCTGCAGAAATGGATACTACTGTTCAATATTTGTACAATTTTAAAGTCATTCGATTCCGACTACAAGTGGATTCAGGCAAACAGCAGTTGAAAAGTGGTGCAAATACGTAAAAAGCCAGAGTACATGTTATAGATTCCCATGGTTGGCAACAAGACAAAATTTGTTGCTCATTCACCACTCCCCTCTCCGCAAACATCTTAGCTCTCAGCCAAGTTGGTGTCACTGTTCCCTTTCCAACCTTCTCTTAGTGCCAAGCTGGAGCAACTGTGATAAACAGACTGAAATATTTTCTTTATAGCTAAGTTTTCCATTTACACTGCAAGTAAGAGATGGTAAATTAATATCCATACTTTCAATTAGGTAGTTAATCAATTTAATGTGAAAATTCGGTTTTATTATCACGTACTGCTGTCGTATGTAACAACATTAACTAATATACAAATAAAAGATCGCAATTATGATTCAGTCCTATTCTCAAACTTTCGCTCGTCCGGTGACCTATTGCCATCTGTTGGTACTATCTCCACAATGGGACTCGCAGCTGTAATTTATTCTTGCAGTATCAGTTACAGTCAGTTTAATATGATTTATTTTCTTTGCTAGACATTTCATTTTGGATTAATTTTCCTTCTTGTTTTCAATGAATTTCACCATCATCATCTAAAGCGGATTAAAAGCTGGTAACATTTTTACCTGGTATTCTAATATGTGAACAGTGACCAATTTATCATTTGCAATCCACTCAATAAATCATTAGTCTCTCATAATCAAATAAAAATTGGCCTGGGTTCTGAATCATCTAATGTGTTCTGATGGACATTTCTGTTTTTGAATGTTACCTTTACTTAAGAAGTAGCATTAATGTTTATATATAGTATCCATATATGTATGTGACCATTTATTGCAAATCTGTTCAAACACAAGAGTTTGTAAGATGATAGAATTTAATGCTATTTCCTCCTGTGTTTCAGAAAATCGTCAGATTTTAATCAGAGCAATAATTCATTGTAGTGGCTAGCTCATACTGGCTCTTGCACCATGCGACTCAATGCCGCATGACTGATCGAGCAATATTTACAGCTGTATCAAGTGCTTCTATGTTTACGGAAGTCTCGAGCCTGTTGGAACGTGAGTACTTCTGTCGAACACTGACTTTCAGTATTCTTCAAAATAAATCTGCAACTGACTTCAATAACCACAACTTCATCTCTAAATGTAAGAAGAAACCTTTAAATGTTTGAATGTTCATTTATACTCTACCAAACAATGTAAAAATGCTGACAGCAGCAACAGTTTAATCTGCAAATATAAAAAGGCCCTTTATTTTTCGAATGATGTATTTGGGGATAAAACCTCATCTTATATGGGTAAATACGGATGTTATTTTCACCATTTTTATAGCAACCTCCAGTGCATCTGTGTCAGCTTCACACTCCTATATGAGTGTCATTATTTGCACTGTTTTGTGTACAACCAATGCCAGGCTTCATTGAAGTTCATGTTCCACATAAAACAGGGAATGCCTAATAACTGCCTGGATTAGTCTGTACATTAGACTTAGAAAACATGGGCTTGTAATGGGACCTTACCTAGTAAAGTGTTAACGTGTTCAAATCCTAACCTTTGAATCAATGAATGGTTTACTTTAAACAAAACAACCAACATTTGCTAATATGTTGGGAAGGGACAGTACAGATTGTGGAATGCATGTTAGAAGATTGTGTCACACACAAAAAAATAAGTTCAACATCTAGACAAACATAATTCAGAAATTTTTTTTAAACATTATACCTTTACACTCATTATTTTCAGAAATATTTCTATGCAGCCACAAATACGATCAAGAAGCGGTGAAGATTAGCAACATATGAAATTGTGGATAAGACAAAATGGCCCTGTATTCAGCATTAAAACAACTGTGGACAGGAAACTCTGAAAGAGTACAATTTAAGTGTATAAGGTTCCACAATGAAGCCAAATTACATATCAAACCCTCTGCCAGGCACTTAACTGTGATTTGCAGAGTATCCATGTAGATGTAGAAAGCCAATACAATATTGTAACTGCTTAGTTATGTGCCACGAATCTTTCTGTTTGTGTAGTATGACACATAGTAGAGGGCAACAGAGAGAAATTCAGATGGAGTGATTATTTAAAAGCTTAGTATCAACAGTAGTTGATTGTCAAAGCATTATGCTAGATGTCAATGACGAGTGTTCATGGCATTTAAATACAAAAATGAATGCCAATGAGAAATTAGGGAATGTGACTTTCACTCTCAACAAACAATATCATTTTTCCTTTAGCAGCTAAGTTTTTCATTTACAGTGCAAGTAAGGAATAGTAAATATGATATCCATACTTTTAATGAGGTAGTTAAATAATTTAATGTGCAAATTCAATTTCGATATTACATACTGCTATTACTTCTATGGGTGTTAATTTGTCATCTTCTGAACTGAAACGTTTAGCCCACAAAACTGCAACATGTAATACTCAAACATGGTTCCAGCACTTTATTATCTAAATTATGGTGCCAATGGAAAGAGGAAAGTATGAGAAAATGCTGCCTCAAATGATGATGATAATGATGAAGAGGAGTAGGAGGAGGAGGAGGAGGAGGAGGAGGACAACAGAAACACCCAGGCCATGGGCGGAGAAAATCCCCAACCCGGCCGAGAATTGAACACAGGACCATGTGATCCAGAGCCAGCCTCCAATGGAATGTCAGGAAACTATCACAGCACAAAAAACATTCGAGTCACAGGGATGCATACTCAACATTTTTACTATCTAACAGTGACAATCTTGACAGTCAACAAAAACGTACTTTTTGCTGTTGGTTTGCTTTGGTGAACTTCAACAACTGTGAACCACACAACTTCAAATGTTGCACACTAGAAAGTGTTTGGCATCTCAAGAAATGAAAATCTGGAAATGCCATAAAACTTAGCTCAAAAACAGAGCTTATCGGCAAAAGGAGTTGAAAGGTTTACTGGGAATGATTATTGCCCGATTCACTTTAAAGTTATTTGATTTCACATTGATATCTGTAATGTAATTATTGGTTAGTTAAGTGATTATATTTAGGAAACTAATTTTCATTATTTTGTGATTACTATGTTAAACAGACAAATAGATGAAAAACAAAATTCAAAATATTGCTGCATGTGTTTTCTTAGTATTTCTAGCCATTCTCATTCTAGTTACCAAGTCACTGAACATAACTAAATAGATCTTTATAACAGTAATGTCTTCAATACACCACCACTTTGGGGTTACACTGACAATGTAGTCTTCCTTTCACAAATGAAAAACTGGAGTGAAAATTCTGATTCATCACATTCTACAGATGGAAGGTTCTGAAACACCTGACATGCTAAAAACAAAGTAACCAATGTTAAAGGGCAAGTAACTGAGCCCCTAATCCAGACATCACAGTTCCATCACTAGCGACTTCTCTTTCTGACACTATTTTAACTTTAGCTTCACAGGTCATTTTTGTTCTCACACAGTCCCTGGTGCAGTCTACATCAACACTACATTTAAATAGCCATAAAAATTGCATTCCGCAATTTCAGGGAACAGTTAAGATTTTATGTTAAAGATTACATTAAAACCACACAAAAAATATATTTTTCTGTATATTTTGAAAATTACTTTCACACAAAAGCATTTAATAGAAAACTACAAAAAATGAACATATTATTACATGATAATGTTAATGCTACACCTACTGGAAATTTTTGTAGTGATTTCAAGTCAGATTGGCTTCATGCAACAATGGCAAATATAAGGAGCATGTTTTGCATTTTCCCAATCGTTCTACAATGACTTCTACTCTTGGTTCTACTAACCCAAAACATGGTGAAGGGTGCATAAAGATCACGGGGTATGTGACACTTGTTGACCTACTTAAATTTATTGTGGTGTCACCGACAAGTTTACAATCTTCAAGTTTACAATCTTCTTCAAAAATTAAAGTGGTTCACCTGAGTACTGTCCTTGCAGGAATTGTACAGGCCTAGTCCCCCACTTATGTCCAAAATGCAGAAAAATAATGCCATTGGCCATCACTGGAATACGCTTCTAAGAGCAGCGATATTTGTTTCACAGAAGAAAATCACATGTGCCAAAATAAATTAGCACGTTCACACTATTCCTGTATTGTATTATGTTCACTATCTGATCCAACATCACTTCCTAAACTGTCCCCATACCATTTTATAACAGTATCCTCAAAGTCAGACTCCGTTAAACATGAACAGTAGACAAAGAACTTGCTGCTGAATCCATAACAAAGTCTCGGGTGCAGTCCCTGAGACCACTGGCATGAAAGAAGCAGTAAAGCAGAAGTCCATGTACATTCAAGTGGCTACTGACAAAGGAAACCTCATCAGCGTCACGAAGTAACTAGACAACATTCTCATCTCCTACCCTACCATTATGCATTAGCAGCAGAGTAAAAGTAAACACTAGTGATCATTCTCCCCGCAACTAAATTTATTTTTCTCACAAAATTGCAACTATGCTTAGCAAGGTGCCTTAAACACTTAGGAAGGAGTCCAGTGTATCGCATCAAAATTTATGACACTACAAACTAGGCCAGCAGATAAAACAAGCAGCTATTAACTGCTGAAAAATCTGCAATTCGCAAGAAGCAATGGCAGAGGGTAGGAAGCACAAACACCACTTCAATTTTTTTCTTCTTTCTTTCTTTATCTTCCATTGGTATTTTTGCAATAATATAGACCCGAGTTTAGTAATTGCTATTTTTTGTTCAACTTACCGATCTTTGTCGATTTGGGATGTGTTCTAATGAGGACTTGTTGCCCTTCGAAAAAATGTGTAACTCGTTTTACCTTTTTGTTGTATATTCTCTTTCTGTATTCTGCTCTATTCTCTAATGTAATTACTGCTTGTTTGATTTTGTCCTGTAAATTTAACTCTTTAGTAGGTAATTTTGGTATGGGTGATTCCCATTCGTCAGTTTGCTTGGTGTTAAACGTAAGTTCTTACAGAGAGCTCTGTTCAGAGGGACTGCCTTAATGAAACAGCATCCCTGTAGTCCTTTTCTGTTCTGCAATGCTGCAAGCAACATCAATAAAAATTGCAGTAGTCACGGATGTGGTCTTGGAAACAACAATACACTGTAATTGTCTCAAGAAACGACCACAATTTTCTCTGCACTGGCATCAATTCCCATCTTGTTTCAGCATTGTCTCTGTATCTCATACAGTGACAGCACTCAATCTGTGACACCACAATATGACGACATGTAACAAGTTTTCAGTTCTTCAGAGTTGTTGTCGTTCACAAATCCTAGTGTCCTATCACAGCTAAGCCTTTTATCCAACTGATGGTCCATGAATGTATTCTAATCAGTCTCCCTTGAACTGACACACACTCAAAAGCACTGTTTTACACCCATAAGATGATTACTTCATGTCACAAACAACATAAAATGAACTTTGGTGTATGTTACACCAACCAAGACAAGAAAGCATTATTGTTCATTAATTCAATGCACCGAATGTGTGCACGTTAAAGACAATGAAAATGCAGCAAATTTCACTAACAGAAGTATGTCCTGCCATTACTTGGGTGAATAAAAATTACACACTTATTGTACACTAAAATACATAATTCTGTTTCAACTAAAAACTGTAAAAGCTGCATGCACTTCATAAGTTCCAATTCACAAATTACTTATCTCAAAAGTCAGCCACAACAGGCAAGTGAGTCTGTATGTTACACTATTTTTTGTTTAGTTTTTATTCCTCACATGCCTTCTCAAATTCCACTTACAATAAAGTCAAAACCAAGAAACTTAGACCTGACCAAAAAACAACTATCAACCGAATAAACAGCTAATAAGAAATGC
Source organism: Schistocerca serialis cubense (assembly GCF_023864345.2). NCBI lineage: Eukaryota > Metazoa > Arthropoda > Insecta > Orthoptera > Acrididae > Schistocerca > Schistocerca serialis. The sequence continues at coordinate 259,764,327 of NC_064642.1, forward strand.
CATTCTACTGCACTATGACATCCACTCCCAACCAAACATCAGCAATCTACTGAAAACTGTGCATAGCCTGTTAAAATGTACAATGCAACACAGTTTCAGGAGTGTGTGGTATAGCATATCTATAAGTAACTGGGAAAGAAAGTATGGTCTAATGCAAAATTTATACTGATGTCCTTTTCCCCTCCACCACCAAAAACAATGTAAACAAACACGAAGTATTGGTTCTTACCTCTGTACTGCTCCTGTCATGATTAGTCCTGTGTTCTGAATCACGGCTTTCCCTGCTCCTTTTATCTTTTGGAGACCTGGCACAGTCTGTAATGTATTACACATGTAAGATGTAAACATTATTCAGCAATAATTAGACTCACTCTCAGTCAATACAGTTTTTTCTGCAATAAAAATGCAAAATTTTACATGTCTTATTTAGATGATGTTCTTACTTGGTTCTCTGATGCAATGTAATAAAAAGATGGGAGTTTTTTTACTCTGGAATTATATTCTTAAGTTATGTTACTAATGTGTTTTGAACTGGAAGAAATGTACTGAACTGATGGGTAGAAAGTAATCCAGTCCACTTAAGGTGTCAACATTTTCCTTCGCAAAGCCATGTAAGACAGCAGAGAAATCTACAAACCTCATGCACCTTTCTAAATAGCAATCACAGCAACTGAATATGTAAAATTACTCTATCAATACTTTCACCCTGCCTCTATGGCAGACAGCTACTTTATGAAACTGATCAGAAACTATCACTTCAGAGAGGCATGCTGATACTGTTACAATAGATCAAATATTGCAAATAATGTGTGTTCTTAGGTAGTGCAACATTGGTACAATGTCACTTTTAGAGCAGCCCTTGCATTTCTCTCCTTGTTGAAAAGAGAATGTATTTATTAGTCAGTAGGATGTCCCACTCAAAAATAACTTTCAGAAGCCCTACAAAGGAAACAACCACTGAAGGATAACACTAGAAAAACCACTGATGAAATTTTGCTTCTTCCCAGTATGTACTTTCAACAGTTTCTCATATGAATATTAATGATGCCACTCAGTTACAATACAAAAGGTGAAGGAGAAGAAAGAAGGTTGATTGTGCAACTGGCTGACACCCATCAAGTGTCAATAGGAATTAAAACTGAACCACATTTTGAAACATAGTTAAAATCGAACTAAAAACGGAAACAGAAAAGTACCTCCCTCAACACACACACACACACACACACACACACACACACACACACACACACACACAGAGAGAGAGAGAGAGAGAGAGAGAGAGAGAGAGAGAGAGAGAGAGAGAGAGAGCCTCCATAAGAATGTGAATTCACAAGTTCTCTTACTGCTAACACATTTTGCTATTACTTTATGCCACATGCATTCATTTCAGATTGAATAACCAAAAACTTTGTAAATGGCTGACGGGAACCATTGAAAGGTAAACTGTTTAGCATGAAATGCTCTGTGGCATGATGCTTATTTAATTAATATGCACAATTTTCTAGTTTATAGATTCCTTCACCAACACATCATTGAAACTAACTACAACAATAATTATTACTGTTAATACTTCTAAACACAACAATACCACATTGTTATCTTAAGATATATCTAACATCACAATTACTTTATTTATACCAGTATATATCAAACTAAAAAGAGGACTTTACATTCGTGCAAACTTAACCCATAGCCATGAGTGAAATATGTCTAGTTTGTAGTTTAAGAGTTCGCACAGAAGGTGTCCATCATAAATATTTTCCTTTGCAAAGCTGAAGTTGAAAGCCAACAGTTAGACCCACATAACCTTGATGCATATATTCAACAGAACTACGCACACCAAACACTCAGTGCACTGCAAAATACTGTGGCGTGATAGGCAGCTTTCATATATCTAAAGGCAGTACCTATGAAATTCACCTCAAATATCTTAAGGTAACAAATATAGAATTCACTCTGAATTGTTTGTTTTACTAACCCTGCATACTACCAATGACTGTTTTGCTTATCCATGTGTCGACTCTGCTTGAAATGACACTGTAATTTACTACCCGATACAAACCATAAAAACTTAACTGCTAATGAAATCTCATCTACAAAAATATCACAAAACGCTTAATATTGTATTATTTCACACATTAGGTCCAGGCACTAAACTTCTCACACTAAAAGTTTGGTATGTAAGATAAATCTAGAAGTATGCTACCACGAAGTGTTTATAGACCATTAACCTTCATTAGAGCTCTGAAATTAGGGATATCCAACAACTGACACAGAATGAAACAAAGACACTGTTACTTACCGGAATATTTGTCTCTTGATTTGTAGTCTCTGTTTTCTCTCTCCTTCTCACGAATTTTCTGTAAGTATGAATTTTTTGCTTGGTAATTCCTATCTCTTGGACTTTGTGAATCTGGGCTATCTGAACGATACGAGTTCCCATTGGGTGAATCTCGCACTCTCTCGTGGTTATATCGTCCATCGTAGCTTTTCGAGCTGCTGTACTTCGAATTCTGAAAAACATATTTCTATGAAAACCACTAACTCATTCCACCACACACCACAACCTGCACTTACACTATAATGTTGTCAATAAAAAGTAACGGAACAGATTAAACTATAAAGTACATCGGAACAATACATGCCGACGTCTTCACTTTATATGCACCAGTAATTACATATAATATTTATTTTGGCTGCCTGTAAAAGATTACGGCATAACCAAAGCGACCTTCTGAGTCTCGTTGGAAAAAAATAGTTACTGCCACGAATATAATTGCTGTGAATTCATCGATCAGGATTCTCATACCATTATACTGTTTTTACCCTTACAGCTCAAAAAATAATGATATTTATTAGTTTATCATACAACACGACTCCGATTGTCATCTGTCGCGGACCCAAAACCGATCGTTCAATTTGTAACTAGTACTTTGTTTACCTGATAGGGATGGGCTTGGTGTTTTTCAAAGTACCTAAAATGAAACAAAGAATAATATCAGTACGTACAAACTAAAATTTAAAACTAAACAAAGAGAAATTTTGTTGCTTAGCACATCCAAATTAACTGAATATGGCGAGAGGTTGTGTCAGACGAATTCAGATTTATATTGACAGGTTGGTGCGTACCCATCGGAAATCCTCTGAGGTTTCCTTGCATGCATTACCATCAATGCAAGTATCTATGAAATATGTGTGGCTCCAATTGCAGCCCTGTTGCTGATTTACTGTCATAAAAATAACATCAACATTTATTTAACTACAAACTTCCTTCTCAGGCGCCATGTCACATTCGGAGACGTGAGCTCCGGCTGATAGGTCGAGAGCTCGCAACCTAATTGGACGAAATGTTCGTAGTAGTGTAGGAAGGCACCGCCAGAGTGAAGAGCCAAAATGGTGGACAGTTTTCCGCTCAAAAAGTTAACCTACTGCGGGGCAGGTCATAAGATGTTTTTTGTCATCACGTATTAAATGTTTCTAACATGAATGTATATCCTTAACATCTTCTACATGAGCTTTTCTTGTTTCAAGTGTTAATGATTTGTCATTCTGTTTATCTTTCTCATGACAGTTGCCGTTCTCCAGTTCTGTAGGAAAAACAAACCAAAGATTCTTTTCTTTTTTAATTTCGCACTCTAACTATTGTCGTAATTGACAGGTAATAAAAATGAACTATTCTTTTAACAACACCTTCGTAACAGGAAGGTATGTAACAAACATACACAAGTATTTTTCGATGTTTTTTAACCCACTATTGTTATTCATAGACAAATACTGTAATCTACTTGTTTCTGAAAAACACAATTTCTGTTGCCATTGACAACTTCAACTCCTACACAAACATGTTTCGAGGGAACAAATTTCGTATAAGATAACTTATTGCCACAAACATGTTTGAATGTCAAGAACACCAACTTCTAAACTCCAACTTGCTCGTCAGCCTGTGGCCCTGGAGCGTTTTTTAATTGCCCTTTGTCAGTATGATCAAATTATGCTAATGTTTAAATATAGGTCCATAGTTTTAGTAAAATGCCCATTTAGCCTTGTTGTTTTTTTTATCTAAGCTTTGCTATATCAGTGGAGCTGGTAATCTGAGAATGTGCCATGTTTCTTCCGTTTATCTACAACTAAAGCCATATTGGCAATCCATTGTGAACTGCGCGAAAGAGGGTACTTCCTATTGAGCGAGTTATTACAGCTTCTTCTCCTTCTATTAACGTATCGAGCGCGGGAAGAATGTTTCAATACCTCTCTGCGTCTATAATTGATCTAATCTTTTTCTCACGACACTTATGGGAGCTGTACATAGAGGGTTGTAGTAGGGCAACATTTCTAGTCTCATCATATAGAGCCGGCTAATGAAACTTTGAAAGAAGACTTCCTAAGGGTGGTCTGTGTCTATCTTCAAGTGTCTGCCAGTTCAGTTTCTTCAGCAATCCTGTGAGACTCTCCCACAGGTCAAGCAAATCCTTGACCATCGTGCTGCCCTACAATCTACTCTAATTAGATACGGCTCCCACACTCGCAAACAGTACTCTAGGATGGATGATTTGTAAGCAGAACACTCTCCTTCCTACATAGATTGTATTTCCCTTGTATTCTACCACTACATTGAAGTCTGCCATCTCCTTTACCTAGGACTGAACATAATGGTGGTTCTACTCGCAGTTCATATCCCGATAGTGTTACACCCAGGTATTTGGATGCGTTGACCGATTTCAACTGCGACTCGATGATATTGCAGTCAGGATACGACGTTTTAACTTTTTGCAAATGCACAATTGTACATTTTTGAACGTTTAAAGTATGTTGCCAGTTTTTCCACGATTTCCAAATCATTTTAGATCTGACTGAATGTTTGTGTACCAATTTCCAGAGAGTACTTCATTACAGAAACTGCATCATCTGCGAAACTTCGGGGATTACTGTTACAATTGTCTGTCTGTAGGGTCCCACGAAGAGGTTCATGTCAGTAGTCTTCCGCCATTTACATTATTTTGTGCTGGTCCCATAAGCGCTATTTTATCAATAAATCGTTTCCCTGTCACTGAAAACTGTTTGAGCACATGAAAAAAATTATGCTTACTTTGCATAATATACGTCGCTCATGCAATGAATGCAATTGGAAACAAATTATCGGTTCGCGAAAAAAAAAGAAAGAAAGAAACAGGACATTACATTCAACTCAGTAAAGTTGGTCAAGTTTACTTTCATTGCAGTGGAAGCTCTGTCGAATGCACCTAACAATAGTGTTCTACAAGTATGTTGTGTGGTAACAGCAGATGATTGTTTCAAATGATATCGCCCCATTTTGGCGTACGGTATGCATGTTTCGAATGGGCCTGTACTGCTTCAGACAAGATACAGAAGCTGCAAGTGCTGCAGAAATTATCCTTGCAGCGACCATTGCACGCTCTCACTTAATTAGGGTCGCTGAGTTGCCTGCAAAACATTCATTAAGCATTCCTCCAGTGATACAAGACGCTGGCAAACAATTTTTGTCTTTTCTGTGGTATAGATCGAAACCATCACATTTGGAACCCAAGGACGTACGACAAGAACGATGCCTGGAACCTCAGGCTGCCGTTGTGGCTGCTAAGGGGGGCAAAACGGATAAATAAGCAGTAGCAGATCATTCACTAGAACCTGGAAACAACCACATTTGTTTCTCTGACACTGTGGTTTCAGCAAGATCTAATAATTACTACGTTAGTGTGTGCAGCTATGCCAAGGAAATTCAAATGAACACAAAAAATTTCAACAAAAAGGAGCACTGAATTTATACCACTTGTGGGCCTTAGCGCTAAATAAAACAAACGGCGCCAACTGTTCCCCACTACAAGCACCACAACATATGTCGCTACATCTCCACGATTTTAGGCAGTGGTCTGATAGCGTTACGAATCGACCATTGCATAGAAGCATATAAACAATTGGGATTTCTGAGCTTGTTTGAGTGTGTAAAGGCCATTTCACACTGCCCTTCGTGGCACCATCATGCCACGGCATCATCACGTCAAGGTGTATTCATACTGTTTGATACATTACTGCATGTCAAGACAATTTAAGTCATGTGATCTCAACTCGCATGGCCGACATCGACTTTTTTTTTAAGCAGTAATTGCGATCCTCGAAAGATGATTTTCAATTGTTTCTGTGCGTGAAGGTCACATATCCAACAAGGTAGTTTATGTACATGGATGATGGAGTCCAAATTTGTGCCAAAATGACATTTTTTGCATTCAAACGGTTCGCAGCTTGCAAGGATAGCTTGCATATTAGAGAAGGAAGACAGAAGTGCAAAACAACACAAAAAGTGTGGGTCTGTAAAATGTGGCACAGAAGGGGAATTTCACACACTATGCAACCTGCTCGAGGAAGAGAAATCTTCATTTCATAAGTATTTTAGAAAGTCGAAGCATGAGTTCTTTTTTCATTTCTTATGTCAAATTGGACCCAGAATTAATAAAAGGAACATGATGCTACAAGCTGCAATCACATCCCTTGAAAAACTGATTTGTTTAAACTTAAACTTAAATTTAGTTGCCAGTCCAGTGCAAATTTTTGTGGAACAGTCGTATCTGCCTCAGTACGTTTCACTTCAGGATTTATACGTTTCCTTTACATTTTGTATTTGAATTTCAATAGTTCCACTGCCTCACCCATACTGAGGTTCGGTAGTGAAACCACATAAATATTGATCACTAAGTTTTTTCAAGTTGTTTCACACACAATCCAGAGATCTACTTAACAATAAATAAACTTGCCACAAACACATATCTAAACAAACACATCTAACACATTACCTGATGTAAACTTCACAAAAAACATTTACCTAGTGTTGCAGTGCCTGAAGGTTTCATTTAATAATAAATGTCTGACAACATACAAATAAATTCCACTTACTAATCAATCTGATTCTACCCACAGTACTCTTTTCACTTCAAGTCGTAGCCATTTTGCAGTTCATTTCATTAAAAAATTATAAAAATTGTACAGTCTGTAAAAAACTCCATATTAAAAGTGTAATAGATGGCAAGTAGTTTTGTAGACTGAAGTTGTATAATTCAGACCGCTGCCTCACTACTTGAATTAATCTTTTGTCATTTATTAAAAAATCATAGACTTTAACGAAAAAACGACGAAACAAAACAATTTATAAAAAATAACAAAAACAACCAACAACCAATTTGCACATGGCCATGTATCAGGAGGAAATGGGCTCGGGTGTCACATTATCCACAACTGATGTAAGCCAGCAAATGTCTTTCCCAAGAAACCTTGATGGCGCTGAGATATGACACGATGGGACAGGATGGCTGGTGTGGATTCCGCCATTTGAAATGCACTGCAGATTATTTTGATGGGATGTAATGTGATGTGACAGCCAGTGTGCATTGGCCTTAACGGCCTTCTGGGTCATTAAAACCTCTGATGGTATCTCCACAGTGTAAGACGATACTTCAGGGAGAGAATTATGCCTTGGACCACGCCTTTTTCACTTTATTTTAGTTTATCTTTTTGAGTCATCAGTCTTCTGACTGGTTTGATGTGGCCCACCACGAATTCCTCTCCTGTACCAACCTCTTCATTTCAGAGTAGCACTTGCAACCTACATTCTCAATTATTTGCTGGGTGTATTCCAATCTCGCTCTTCCTTTAAAGTTTTTGCCCTCTACAGTTCCCTGTAGTATAATGAAAATCATTCCCTGATATCTTAACAAATGTCGTGTCATCCTGTCCCTTCTCCTTGTCAGTGTTTTCCACATTTTCCTTTCCTCTCCAGTTCTGTGCAGAACCTCCTCGTTCCTTACGTTATCAGCCCACCTAATTTTCAACATTCGTCTGTAGCACCACATTTCAAAAGTTTCGATTCTCTTCTTTCCCTGTTTTCCCATAGTCCATGTTTCACTACAGTACACTCCTGTGCTCCAAACGAACATTCTCAGAAATTTCTTCATTAAATTAAGGCCTATATTTGACACTAGTAGATTTTATGTCCTTCTTGCTTTGTCTGTCAGTGGTTATTTTGTTCCCTAGGTAGTAGAATTGCTTAAGTTCATCTACTTTGTGACCATCAAGCCTGATAAGTTTCTTGCTGTTCTCATTTCTGCTACTTTTTATTACTTTCGTCTTTTTTCGATTCATTCTCAATCCATATTCTGTGCTCAATAGACTATTCATTCCATTCAATAGATCATGTAATTCTTCTTCACTTTAGCTCAGGATAGCAATATCATCAGCACATGTTCTCATTGATATCCTTTCACCCTGAATTTTAATTCCTTTTCTGAACCTTTTCTTTATTTTCATCATTTCTTCTTCCATGTGCAAGTAGTGCAGTAGGGCCGAATGATTACATCCCTGACTTACACAATTTTTTATCTGAGCATATTGTTCTTGGTAATCCACTCTTATTTTTCTCCCTTGGCTCTTGTACTTATTGTTTATAACCCATCTCTCTATAACTTACCCCTATTTTTCTCAGAATTTCGAACACCTTGCACCATTTTTCACTGTTGAGCGCTTTCTCCAGGTCGGCAAACCTTATGAGTGTGTCTTGATTTTTCTTTAGTCTTCCTTCTATTATCAACTGCAATGGCATAATTGCCTCTCTGATACATTTATATTTCCTAAAGCCAAACTGACCACCACCTAACACATCCTCAATTTTCTTTTCCATCCTTCTGTATATTATTCGTGTCAGCAACTTGACTGTATGAGTTGTTAAGCTAATTATGCGATAAGTCTCGCACTTGTCAGCTCTTGCAGTCTTCAGAATTGTGTGGACGATGTTTTTCCGATAGTCAGATGGTATGTAGCCAGACTCATACATTCTACACACCAATGTGAATAGCCCTTTTGTTGCCACTTCCCCCAATGATTTTAGAAATTTTGATGGTATGTTATCTATCCCTTTTGCCTTAATTGACCTCAAGTCCTTCAAAGCTCTCTTAAATTCTGATTCTAATACTAGATCCCATATCTCTTCATATTCGACTCTTGTTTCTTCTACTATCACATCAGTCAAATCTTCCCCCTCATAGAGGTCTTCAAGGTACTCTTTCCACCTATCTGCTCTCTCTGCTGTGGAATTCCCATTACAGTCCTCATGTTAACACCTTCGCTTTTAATGTAACCAAAGGTTATTTTGACTTTCCTATATGCTGAGTCAGTCCTCCTGACAATCATTTCTTTTTCGATTTCTCCATATTTTTCATGCAGCCATTTCGTCTTAGCTTCACTGCAGTTCTTATTTATTTCATTCCTCAGCGGCTTGTATTTCTGCATTCCTGGATTTCCCTGAATATTCTTGTACTTTCTTCTTTCATTGATCAGCTGAGCATTTCTTCTGTTATCCACAGATTCATGGTAGTTACCTTCTTTGTACTTATGTTTTTTTTTTCAACTTGTGTGGTTGTCCTTTTTAGAGATGTCAATTCCTCTTCAACTGTACTGGCTACTGAGCTATTCCTTATTTCTTTATCTATAACATTAGAGAACTTCAAGCATATCATGGCATTCTTTAGTATTTCCTCGTCCCACTGCTTTGTGTACTGATTCTTCCTGACTAATCTGTTAAAGTTCAGCCTACTCTTCAACATTATTACATTGTGATCTGAGTCTATATCTGCTCCTGGGTATGCTTTACAATCCAGCATCATATTTCGGAATCTGTATCTGACAATGATGTAATCTAACTAAAATCTTTCTGTAACACCCTGCCTTTTCCAAGTATACCTCCTCCTCTTCTGATTCTTGGACAGAGTATTCGCTATTACTAGATGATATTTATTATGGAACTCAATTATTCTGTTTCCTCTCTCATTCCTTGTCTCCTGTAACCTTTCTTCTACTCCTTCCTCTACAACTGCATTCTGATCCCCCATGACTATTAGATTTTCCTCTTCCTTTACATACTATATTACCCTTTCAATATCCCCATATACTTTCTCTACATCTTCATCTTCAGCTTGCGACATTGTCATGTATACCTGAACTACAGTTGTTGGTGTTCGTTCACTGTCGATTCTGATAAGAACAACCCTATCACTGAACTATTTAGAGTACCACACTCTCTGCTCAATCTTCATACTGATAACGAATCCTATTCCCTTTATATCATTTTCTGCTACTTTTGATATTACTCTGTACTCATCTGACCAGAAATCCTTGTCTTCTTTCCATTTCACTTCCTGACCTCTGTTATATCTAGATTGAGCCTTTGGATTTTCTTTTCAAGCCTTATTCCCATACATTCCATAAATCAAATATCAGCAGTACGTTTTATATCTGTTTGTCTCCCTGCATATTTCTACTAGTTACCCACTGTACTAAACTGTAGCTGAACCTTCTATGTACAGTATTGTCCTAGTTTCATCGAGATATGTTACTGGGCAGTGTGGCTTCATGCGAAGTTTACTTTTGTCCTGTAAGTTTTGCACACCCTTGCAAGCTGATAGTTTATCTGCTTATTATCACTGTCACATCACTTGTTCCACATATGGGTAATGAAAAAATTATCAATATTTTGTATCGATATTGCATCAAATGTAATGTCTATTTAGGAAACTTCGATATTCATGTGTCAGTTTTTTAGATTCTTTTTGGAAACTAAAGGAAATTATCAGTGCTCTCTCCTGTTGTTTCAGCAAATGTTGAAAGATTTTCGGCTACAAGCTTGTGTTGTCCAGCAATTGACGTTCCCTCACTTTCGAGAATGTCTGCTCACTGTCATACACTGTGTAACTCCACGATGGAGACACGAAATTTCGCACATCTTCAAAGAAAGCGATTTCCTAAGTAAAAGCATGGCGATGTTAATATAATTACCCTTTTTGTATTTTCAGTTCTAATCTCTAATGTTTTTAATTACTGTAGTTTATTTTATAACTCACTTTATATATATTTTGTGTCATTTCTACTTCATTGTATGGATATTTGCAGGGCATTTTAGCTACAATTTTCGAAGTATTTCAGGTCATTGCAATCTGGGCCCCACAGTTACAAGTCTTTTCTCATATTCGTAAAATAAACAGAGTCTCACTAAGGTCAACTCCCCTTATTGCTCCCCCACCCCCACCCCCACCCCATGCAGGCACCGCTGTCTGTAAGTTAATGAATGTTGAACATGAACAGCAAGGACCCCAACACACTTCTCTGGAGCGCACCTGAAGTTTCTTCTAATTCTGTCGATAATTCTCCATCGAAAATAACATTCTGCATCCTCTCTGCCAAACAATCATAAATCCTGTCACAAATTTCGCTTGATACCCAATACACTCACTCTTTTCATAATAATCAAATGCTGCCTGGAATCGAGAACTATTGCAGCTACTTGAATGCCTTTCCCACGACTTTCAGGATGTCATGTGAGAAAATTGCAAAATGAGTTTCACATGAGTGTATTTGGAATCCATGCAGTTCGAATGGAGGAGGCTATTCTGTTTCAGATACCTCAGCACACTTGAACTAAGGATATACTATAGATTCTACAACAAATAGATGTCAAAGATATCAGACAGTAGTTTTGTGGATCATTTCCTCTACCCTCTTCATATACAGCTGTGTCCAGTGCTTTCATCCAACTGCCGTGCATGGTAGGTGGGTTAACTCAGCTGCAAATTCTATATGCTGAACAAGATGGCACAGTGGTTAGCACAATGGACTCACATCCACGAGGATACTGGTTCAAACCCAAACCCAGGCATCATGATTTAGGTTTTCTGTGATTTCCTTAAATGGTTTCAGGCAAAGGCCTGTGTAATGTGTTTGAATCCATGAGTCATTTGAATAAACAACTGGCGATTTTAATTCTTATGTCTCATGTTTTTGTATAAAAATCTCATGTTCGTTATTTTTACAAGTATGTTCTCTTGACTGGACAGAATGATTCGTCCAGTCAGCCACCTTTTAAAACCCAATTCCATAGATGGAACAGTTCTTTTTAGTTTCTTTGCTAGCCTGAAAGTCCAGCTTTGTATGACGAAAGTTGTAAAGCTTTTGGAAAGATGGCGTTTCTTTTTAATTTTTTATTTGAGTTTGGTTGTACACCATTTAGTCATTTATGTGTGATAATAAATATATTATAAGCTTGATATTCATTTCTATTGATATAAATTAACCTTTAATGTCCATTGGAGTTGAGTATCATCATTTATATCTTCACATTTACATTAACTATAAATCAGATAATGCTGTTCTAGGTTGTTATGTTGGATGCAAATAACAGCGACTAATAGTATTCATAATTTTGCGGAAATTCGTGTTTAAAGTAGTGCTAGATTGTCAATTATAGTGTGCAATATTTTGTATTGTGCAATATTATTGATCATCTAGATTGAAGGGTATGCAATATATTGTACAAGATATCGATAGATTTACTGAAATTAGATTTTTATTGGACAAATTGGCTAGACTGTACAGGCTCTTGTTAACATTTTATATCTCTGTCATCTCAGTCCCATATGCCAAATTTCTTATTTTGAACGATTTCTTGTGTTGTAGAAACTGAACTGTGGAATTTGCCATATAATTCACTAGAATGTACCTTCATTTATAATTATTGTAAATCTATAGGGGCTTCACAGCTTCATAGTGTGTAAAATCTAATGAATACAGTAACAGCCAGAAGAAAACTATGCAATACAATCAGTTTTTTTTTCAAATATAGAGAAATTTTTCCAGAAGCAGGTAAGTGTCAATTAAGGTCAATTCACACTGTATGTCAGGTCACCAACACATCAGATGATGTCACATCAAGATGTATTCACAAGTTCATCACGTCACAACACATCAAGTCAAATCAAGTCATATGATCTCAACTCGCACTGCTGTCTTCAATTGTCCTTTTCAGGGGCTTGCGATCTTCACAAGATGATTTCCAACCATTTTTACAGGCGAAGTACACGTACATAAAGCGGTAGCTTATATGTGTGGAAGATACATTTGTAGAAAAATAACATTTATTGGACTCAAATGATTTGCAGCCTACAGGGATAGCTCGTATATTAGAGAAGGAAGTCAACATAATAAAGAGTCTGGCCCTGAGAAATGTCAGAATGTTGTATAGAAGGGGAATTTCACACACTATACAATGAGCTCGAGGAAGGGGAATTGCATTTTATATTTTAGAAAGTCAAAGCATCAGTTTTTCATTTCTTACATCAACTGGCAACCATAATTACTGAAAGGAGCACAGTGTTACAAGCTGCCATCACATCCTGTGAAAAATTGGTTTATGTGAGGTTAAGTTTAGTTGCTGGTCCAGTGCTAATTTTAGTGCAATGGTCATATCTCCCTCAATACCTTTCCCTTTAAGATTTATAGGTTTTTTTTATATCTTGTATTTGGCTTTTAATAGTTCGAGTGCCTAACTTGTACTGGGATTAGCTAGTGAAACCAAATATATATTGAGCACTGATGCTTTCAAAACTATTTTATACACACTCCAAAGAGCTACTTAATAGTAAGTAACCCCGCCACAAACACATATTTAAACGAAAATATTGCAGTGTCAGAAGATTTCAGTTTATTTATTTATGAAACACTACAAATACCTAACAAAATAAAGATACATTCTATGTAATAATCAATTTGATTCTACCCACAGTACTATTTTCACTATGAGTAGCAGCCAGAATGCAATCCATTTCACTGTAAAATAGTAAATACGGTACCAGTATGTATAGAAATCCACTTTATTAATGAAGTAGACGCCAAGTAATTTAGTACCCTCACATCATAAAATTCAGACTGCTGTCACTCTAATTCAATTAATCTGTAGTCTTTATTTTAAATTTTAACAAAAGTCATAACGAAATGAAGCAATTTGTAGCAAATAACAAACAACAAACAACTGATATCAACTACGAAAAGAACAACAAAAAGAAATATGGAGATCTGCTCAGGGCTGTGTATCTGGAGGAAATGAGCTTGTGGGTTACATCATCAGCAACAGATGGACAATGCTGCTTGTCAAAACTTTCCTCCACAGAAACCTTGATGGTGCCCTGACACGATGTGACGTGACGGGATGGACACTGTGGATGCCATAATTTGAAATGCACTACAGAATGCTTTGGTGGGATGGGACATGATGTGACATGATGGCAAGTGATAATTGGCCTTTAGTAAACAAGTTAAATTCACTACGCACGAATTGCAGGAGGACACTGCATTGCACGAATTTTGTCTTTGGAATGTTTGCCGAACCATTTAAATGTAAATTAAATGAAGAATTTCAGAAAATTCTGACAATAATTTGGCTCACATATCCTCAAATCACACCACAAACTTTCATTACAAGTTGTCCTCTCTTATACAGTTCCTCTATTCATGTACACTTCTTCTGGCCTTTCCACAAGCACATATCCAACAGCTGGTGACCATATCGAAAGCATAAAACTTCACAATAAAAAAGGATTTGCACAATGTCATTCAGTTGTTTAATTTTAATTATGATGGTGTGCTACATCCTGAAGATTGTGTTAGTATCAACTCAATATTGGCAAATATGAAAGCAAATTCATATTTTATGAAGTTATATAAGACACATATATGCCTGTTTGTCTCCAACTAGAGAAACATGGTTTTTGATTTTTGCAAATGAAGCCTGTTGTAGATTCTTGAATATCCACAACTTAAATCGATAGTAATATGGTAACCTCATACCCTCTCACTGCGCATGTAATTGTAACAGGTAACAGTTATTAGCAGTTTACGTGAAATACAATAAATTTATATGAACACCATTCTGTCAACAAGGATGCATTATGCCCTTTCTCAGTAATGAAGTCCAACACATTTTCCGATAGTGAAACTGTATCTAAGAATAAAACGCTAAGCTGCAAATTCTCACATAATACATTACACCAGTCACAAATTAGCTGAGTATTAATTGCCATGTTTGTGTGCAAGGACAAGAGGAATGTTCGATACGAATCATCGGCTTTGGCCAGTGATGTAATCTTATTATCAACTTTTTGCTTATCAAAGGAAGCTGTACGTCGTCTTTTCAATCTTTTATGTGAGTTAGTGGAGCATATGAGGGTTAGGTTAGACTATTCTCTGTTTTCTTAAATAATACTGTTTATTTGTGGTAATACGCATTTGATTTCAGTCCTTCGGAAATTGTGTCGTGTTATTTATGTACATCAGGCACCTTAAAATAGTGATTCGTGCAACAAGAGTCTCATTTCTCTAGAATGTGTCACCGTTGCTACAGTAGTGGAAAGGACTGCTTCGTTTTATTTAGTAGACAGTGCCATTATAGACTTAACCAAATCGAAAAAACACATCAGTTATGTGTACTATTCGTATTAACAGATTTTCTGTTTTAAACAAAACATCCGTTTTTCGTCTTGCAAAATTTTTGACGTAACAGTAGTGACCCAGTTTCACTCAGCCACATTACGTCAATAGTATAAAATATAATTTCACTCTGTTTTCTATTGGGACTGCCGCTTTTTTTGAACACCACAGCAGTGTCAGAACAATTTTCCGTCTTACAGTAAAAATATTAGGATCACAGGCACACTAATGCTCCCTCCTCTCATTATTCACTGAAGCCTGTGAACTATTTGTGCTTCCTCAGCCTAAGTTCAACACTGTAAGATTAAGAGGAAAGTTACCCTTCTTTCTTTTTTAAATTGTGCTGCTTCCTCAGCTATAGAACGTAGCTGTTGTGTTTCTCAATTATCTGTATTTTCCACATAAGCCCACCCACACTTATCATAAAATAATAGCTATAAATGCATATTATAAAAGCAGAACAGGAGTCGACTTACTAAATCTTCAGTAGCTGTAACATGTGGAAGGAGTGCCTGGAATGCCGTTTTTAACATCCTTTAATATCAAGTTATTTTCGTGTCATCCTTTATGTCAAACTGTAGCTTGTTGAAGGTAATTTAAATTTAAATTTCTTGTACTGTTCTTGTGTGACAATTTATATATGCCCAAGAACTGCAAAATGGATACATAAATATTGTTTAATAACTCAACAAAAGTATGTTCTGTAGAACATCCACTGTCGTTGTAATGAATTAATCATTCTAAGATATAACTACAACAACAAACTAGCCAATAACACCTCTCCAAATTTTCAGTCAAATGAATTTCTATTATGTCTGTTTGTCACAGTCTGTTGGATGGACTGCAAAGAACAAGTATTTTACAAAGTGGATCACAGTTCACAGTTGCTTCTGTATTACATGTCTACCTACAATTCACCATCTACCATATAGCTACATCTAATGGAATACTGACATGTGCTGAAATGTTGCATCAGGAATCGAACTGACTGTGGCGTCCTTCTGTTGACAACTTTATCAAATAGTGTATTTCATTGTACACGATTTGGAACTTACAGTCTCTGTGAGGGGCGCGAGCAGTTTGTAGTCTCTGCTACCTTTTCTGGAGATTATATTTACGTGTTTCTTTCTTTAAAAAAATAAAAATAAGAAATCATGCATTTGTAGTAGCTGCTCTGTCGATCTATAGGGAGTTACTTGTGAACGAACATGTTGCATATTTTTCCCATGCTTTATTCAGAATCCTAGGAAGATCTCTTACTGGTCAAACAATTAATACCTAATCTTTAACTAATTTCAAGATATACCATTATATAATGATACATACTAGGTCTGGAACTTTAATAGTGGCAACTATTTATTTACAGCTCAGACAAAATAGATACGTGTTTCAAAGTTTTACTGACCTTCAAAGTAGTCACCAGAATTGTGTATAAACCGTTGCTAGCAATGTGAAAGTCGTAGGATACTCTTAGCAGTGCCAGTTGTACTGACAGTTCGAGCGGCGCAGTCTATTGCCTGACGAATTTGTAGCAGTTCTGAAGTGAATGCCGTGAAGTGTTTCCTTCAGTTTAGAAATCAAGTTGAGCTCACGAGGGCTTAAGTCAGGGGAGTGCAGTAGGTGGTGTAGCACTTAGCACCCCTATCAGTCAGACAAATCAGTAACAGCTGTATGTGCTTAAGTATTTTCCTGCAAAATGATGGTCAGGTCCTGCAGAAAGTGTCATCACTTTTGTCTCTATGCTGTTCATTTTTAGAACACAACCCATGACCAGCTTAGAGACAGAAGTGATGACACTTTCTGCAGGACCTGACCATCATTTTGCAGGAAAATGCTCAAGCACGCACAGTGCAAGCTGTTACTGATTTTTTTGACTACTGCACTCCCCTGACTTAAGCCCTCGTGAGTTAACACGATTTCTAAACTGAAGGAAACACTTAACTGGCACTGCTAAGAATATCCTACGACTTCCACATCAATGGCAATGGGTTACACATAATGCCGGTGACTACTTTGAAGGTCGGTAAAACTTTGAACACGACCTGTAAATAAATGGTTGCCACTATTAAAGTTCCAACCCTTGTATAAGTATCCCACCAATTTAGTTAAATGTTTTACACTAATATTTTCATTGAATGAGACTACAGGAGTTTTTTAGTTTTATACTACGCTATTGAACGTATTTGCAATATCTACCAGTCTCAAAGTACCCACAGGTGAATAGTTTTGCAATACAGAACACTTACTACTCATACATGACACGCTATTTCTGATGACAAAGTAAATATGAAATGATGTATGTGAAACCACCCAGAGTGCTCTGCATTTGTTGCCAACTTAACTGGACACGAACACTATTTCATGAATAACTAACCAATGTATAAAATGGTGTCGTACAACATGCAGTCCAAGTTAACTCATGGTTAGCCTATCGTTCAGTTAGCTATCCCAGTTTTATCCCGAGATTTTACGAACAGCCCTCAGTGACCTCTATCCTACCTAGATGTAGATTTCTGGTCTCCAAGCATGGCGCTTCTCCATGCCTGCAGATTCTTGTCATCTCCATAGACCGCCATGTTGCCGTTAGGTAATAATTACCAACAGTCTGTATGTGATGAAGAGTCTTTACCCGTTTCTAGCTTTGAACTTTAGATTACCAACAGTCTGTATGTGATGAAGAGTCTTTACCCGTTTCTAGCTTTGAACTTTAGATCAAAATGTGACGTAACAGACTGATTTGGGAGCAGATTCGAAATGTGTTTTCATTTTGTGCTCTCATGACAGTTTGTGGCAGCCATATTGTAATTATGTAAGAAACGAAATACAAACTTCTTTGGCTGGCACTTGCAGACAGCTGGATTTCGACATTCAAATAATAATAATTTTATTGTCATTTGGTCATTACAGCAATAGAAGTGACACATATAATACAACAGAACTGATAATTTAAAAGAAATAACAAGCTTATTGTTAGTGTCATAATATTATATTAGAGTTGAAACATTCAATTATGTCATAGAATGGGTGGGTAACTAATCAGTCATACAGTATTTATTTGGAGGCTTGTTCAAGTAATTCTTGTACAGGCTGTGGAATCCTTCTAATAATTTGTGCAACGTGAGTTCATAACCGTTTGGTGATTTTCACAGTCTGTAGTATAGAGTATAAATGCAACTTTTCCCTCTTGTATTGTAAAAATGTACATTTTCTCCACGTTTTGTTTCTGGTGTTGTCTATTTTGTGTAAATTAAAACACAGTATATGTATATATTTATTATAGTCATAATCTTTCGGTCGCAAAACAATAGTTTACAGTATGCCTCATAAGAAGAACCAGTAATCACCCTAATAGCTTTCTTCTCCAGTATTAAGATGTTCTGCACACAACTAGCTGTTCCCATAAAATAATACGATATATTACTGTGCTTTGGAACAAAGAAAAATAGGATGTTCTAACATATTTTCGGGTACACAATCCATAAGTTACCTTCTTATATAGGTTACTCTTTACAGCTTATCACTAATGTATTGTACATGATGATCCCAAGATAATTTATCATCTACATATAGCCCCAAAAACTTAAAATAACTAGGATCATTTGATTTGAGTTTGCCTTTCAGTTTAAAAACCATGTGCTGAGTTTCCTTATTATTCAGTAAGATGTCATTTGCTCCAAAAAGTTTTCATGCTTGATCCATTGTCTTTACAGGCAGATCATTAATCGTTATTAGGATTAGAAGGGCCCAGTACAGATCGTTGTGAAACATGTGCCTTGCCTTGTTCTACACTCAATATTTCCTTGCCAACACAGACAAATATCCTACTGTTCTGTAGAAATGGTTTTAATAGTTCAAGGCTGTTACCTTAAATGCCTAGAATTCCTTTTTTCCAGAAGTGGTGTGTGCTCTGCACAGTCAAAAGCTTTACTCAGATCACAAAAACCGACTTAAGCAAAGCCTTTTTTCTTAAAACCATACTGTGATTCACTAATTATTCCCAGATTTTCAAAGTAGACAGATAACTGTTAATAAATTACCTGTTCCAGTACTTGAAAAGCCTAGACTGCAGAAACTGGCCTCTAAATTTTTTTATGTAGTGGAGTTATCCTACACAATCCTAGCTCACCTGGAAAATATCCATCAGATATACACTTGTTTATGTTAAAGAATATACAATACAATTGTATTACTTTCATTAACATGTTGCAAGATGTGTCACATATTTCTACACTGTCTGATTGTTTTAGGTGTTTTGCTACTCTGAGGACGAGACTAGGCGAGAGCTCGGAGAAGCCAGACATGTTTGTGTTACCAGGTGATTTACAAACATTTTTTGAAATAATCTCTGATGAACTATATTATCAGGTTTGACAATAGCATTCTCTGCTTCTTCAGCTTGTTTAATAAAAAATCATTGAATTTTTGGATAGGTATACTAATTTTCTTCTTTCTTTATTTTTACCTTTACTATCTATTAGTTTCCATATGGCTTTGCAATTATTGGTGGAATTCTCAATACTGCTGAGATTGTGTGCATTTTTGGCATCCACAATGGCTTTTTCATACTAGTTCCAATATTTAACGTAGACTAATCTGGCAAGGTCAGTCCTCAGTCTTTTACAAACATTGTACAATAGCATAACATGGTTTTTCGGCTTTTTTGTTCAGTATACCATGGATTTTGTTTATTTGCAACCTTACTTTTGAAGTCTTTGTCAATTATTTCGCATTTCTTTATGGAAAAGTTCTCATTAAATTGTGTCAAAAATTCTTTAAAGCTTTTCCAAACATTAGCTTCGCTGACAAATTATTACATGACTTATAATGTGTGTCACCATAACATTGGCCAAACCAGTCTCTGTCAGCATGGGAATTACGAAACCAGATAATATTATCATTTGTGTCAGATCTGGCGACTACAACTTTTGGGACAGGCCTTGCAGTATTACTGTTATCAGCAGAGAATCTAATTATATAATTTAAAGATACAGAATCATGATCTGAAAATGGAAATATTGTCATATCACTAGATTCTTCTGTACTTTTAAAATAGACAAAAAGTTGTCAGGACATGCTTCATCCCTTGTGTGTCTATTTTTGATAAAGCGCAAATTGTGGTCTCTTTCAAGATTTTTTAGTTCAGTGACACCACATTCAGCTCTCCACCTATTACAGTGTCATGTGCAGCCATTTTGTCTCTCTAGATACATCTAACATTATGAGCAGTTTTTCTAGAAATACACTGGTGATATCATAAGGTGACCTGTACAAGAATATTATAACTCATTCAAAGCTGTCAATAACTATACCAGTAACTTCAAAATTCTGTTTGTTACACAAGAACTCTCGATCTATCCTATTAACGGAGCAACTGGATGACTGGTTAATACAGATTGTTACACCACCTCTTATATGCAATTTTCTACAGTAACCATTTGCTATATCACAAGCATTAAGGTTGACGACTGTAAGTTCACCCTCTGTAGCCCAAATATAAAATTAATTCTTTAGTCCAAAACTGTTCACCAAACAATCTTTATTTTTTACTCCTTTAATGTTTGGGAAGTAAATTTTAACCTTGAAATTGTTATTCCCTTCAGAGAGAACATTTGGCGAGAAGCTGTAGTATCGTTTACGCTACCTATCTTATGGGCTTTTTCATCTTGCTGTGTTCCACTAAAAAAAAGTTGAACAGAGAGGGGGCACTGTTCTCTGCTTACCTGCAACATTTGACACAACTTCTTCAACTGCACTATGGAGATCACTGCACTATAGAATCACAGTCCATATTCTAGACTGTGATGTCACCAGTAATCTCTACCACTGGACTTCACTATCTCATCATCATAGATAGTAGGTACAAATACTTCAAACAAAGAATTGTAACATTAAATACTGAAATAATGTATTACCTTATATCACGATTTTAAGGGTCATTGTTGCTTTTAGTTCCCTAGAATATTGTTGTTCCTCTACATGTTGTTGTTGTTGTTGTGGTCTTCAGCCCTGAGACTGGTTTGATTCAGCTCTCCATGCTACTCTATCCTGTGCAAGCTTCTTCATCTCCCAGTACTTACTGCAACCTACATCCTTCTGAATCTTGCTTAGTGTATTCATCTCTTGGTCTCCCTTTAAGATTTTTACCCTCCACACTGCCCTCCAGTGCTAAATTTGTGATCCCTTGATGCCTCAGAACATGTCCTACCAAGCGATCCCTTCTTCTGGTCAAGTTGAGCCACAAACTCCTCTTCTCCCCAATTCTGTTCAATACCTCCTCATTAGTTGTGTGATCTACCCATCTAATCTTCAGCATTCTTCTGTAGCACCACATTGCGAAAGCTTCTATTCTCTTCTTGTCCAAACTATTTACCATTCATGTCTCACTTCCATACATAGCTACACTCCATACAAAAACTTTCAGAAATGACTTCCTGACACTTAAATCTATACTCGATATCAACAAATTTCTCTTCTTCAGAAACGCATTTCTTGCCATTGCCAGTATACATTTTATATCATCTATACTTCAACCATCATCAGTTATTTTACCGAGCGAGGTGGCGCAGTGGTTAGCACACTGGACTCGCATTCGGGAGGATGACGGTTCAATCCCGTCTCCGGCCATCCTGATTTAGGTTTTCTGTGATTTCCCTAAATCGTTTCGGGCAAATGCCGGGATGGTTCCTTTGAAAGGGCATGGCCGATTTCCTTCCCCATCCTTCCCTAACCCGAGCTTGCGCTCCGTCTCTAATGACCTCGTTGTCGACGGGACGTTAAACACTAACCACCACCACCATCAGTTATTTTGCTCCCCAAACTGCAAAACTCATTTACTACTTTAAGTGTCTCATTTCCTAATCTAATTCCCTCAGCTTAATTCGACTACACACCATTATCCTCGTTTTGCTTTTGTTGATGTTCATCTTGTATCCTCCTTTCAAGACACTGTCCATTCCGTTCAACTGCTCTTCCAAGTCCTTTGCTGTCTCTGACACAATTACAATGTCATCGGCGAACCTCAAAGTTTTTATTTCTTCTCCATGGATTTTAATGCCTACTCCAAACGTTTCTTTTGTTTCCTTTAATACTTGATCAATATACAGATTGAATACAGGGGATACAACACTGTCTCACTCCCTTCCCAACCACTGCTTCCCTTTTGTGCCCATCGACTCTTATAACTGCCATCTGGTTTCTGTACAAACTGTAAATAGCCTTTCGCTCACTGTATTTTACCCCTACCACCTTTAGAATTTGAAAGAGAATATTCCAGTCAACATTGTCAAACCTTTCTCTAAGTCTACAAATGCTAGAAACGTAGGTTTGCCTTTCCTTAATATTTCTTCTAAGATAACTCGAAAGGTCAGTATTGCATCACGTGTTCCAACATTTCTATGGAATCCAAACTGATCTTCCCCGAGGTCGGCCTCTACCAGTTTTTTCATTTGTCTGTAAGGAATTCGCGTTGGTATTTTGCAGCTGTGACTTATTAAACTCATAGTTCGGTAATTTTCGCATCTGTCAACACCTGCTTTCTTTGGGGTTGGACTTATTGTATTCTTCTTGAAGTCTGAGGGTATTTCGCCTGTCTCATACGTCTTGCTCACCAGAAAGTAGAGTTTTGTCAGGACTGGCTCTCCCTAGGACGTCAGTAGTTCTAATGGAATATTGTCTACTCCCGGAGCCCTGTTTCGACTCAGGTCTTTCAGTGCTCTATCAAATTCTTCACACAGTACCGTATCTCCCATTTCATCTTCATCTACAGCCTCTCCCATTTCTGTGATATTGTCCTCAAGTACATTGCTCTTGTATAGACCCTCTATATAGTCCTTCCACCTTTCTGCTTTCCCTTCTTTGCTTAAAACTGGGTTTCCATCTGAGCTCTTGATATTCATACAAGTGGCTCTCTTTTCTCCAAAGGTCTCTTTAATTTTCCTGTAGGCAGTATCTATCTTGCGGCTAGTGAGATAAGCCTTGTCCTCTAGCCATCCCTGCTTAGCCATTTTGCACTTCCTGACGATCTCGTTTTTGAGACGTTTGTATTGCTTTTTGCCTGTTTCATTTACTGCATTTTTATATTTTCTCCTTTCATCAATTAAATTCAATATTTCTTCTGTTACCCAAGGATTTCTACTATCCCTCGTCTTTTTGCCTACTTGATCCTCTGCTGCCTTCACTACTTCATCCCTCAGAGCTACCCATTCTTCTTCTACTGTATTTCTTTCCCCCATTTCTGTCAATTGTTCCCTTATGCTCTCCCTGAAACTCTGTACAGCATCTGGTTTAGTCAGTTTATCCAGGTCCCATCTCCTTAAATACCTACCTTTTTGCAGTTCCTTCAGTCTTAATCTACAGTTCATAACCAATAGATTGTGGTCAGAGTCCACATCTGCCCCTGAAAATGTCTTACAATTTAAATCTGGTTCCTAAATCTCTCTCTTACCATTATATAATCTATCTGATACCTTCTAGTATCTCCAGGATTCTTCCATGTATACAACCTTCTTTTATGATTCTTGAACCAAGTGTTAGCTATGATTAAGTTATGCTCTGTGCAAAATTCTACCAGGTGGCTTCCTCTTTCATTTCTTAATCCCAATCCATATTCACCTACTGTTTCCTTCTCTCCCTTTTCCTACACTCGAATTCCAGTCACCCATGACTATTAAATTTTCGTCTCCCTTCACTACCTGAATAATTTCTTTTGTCTCATCATACATTTCTTCAATTTCTTCATCCTCTGCAGAGCTAGTTGGCATATAAACTTGTACTACTGTAGTATGCGTGGGCTTCATGTCTATCTTAGCCACAACAATGCATGCACTATGCTGTTTGTAGTAGCTTACCCCTATTTGATTTTGTATTTATAACCCTGTATTCACCTGACCAAAAGTCTTGTTCCTCCTACCACCGAACTTCACTAATTCCCACTATATCTAACTTTAACCTATCCATTTCCCTTTTTAAATTTCTAACCTACCTGCCCGATCCGTAGAACACCAGTTTTCTTTCTCCTGATAACGATATCCTCTTGAGTAGTCCCCACCCGGAGATCCGAATGGGGGCCTATTTTACCTCTGGAATATTTTACCCAAGAGGACGCCATCATCATTTAACCATACAGTAAAGCTGCATGCCCTCGGGAAAAATTACGGCTGTAGTTTCCCCTTGCTTTCAGCCGTTCGCAGTACCAGCACAGCAAGGCCGTTTTGGTTAGTGTTACAAGGCCAGATCAGTCAATCATCCAGACTGTTGGCCCTGCAACTACTGAAAAGGCTGCTGCCCCTCTTCAGGAACCACACGTTTGTCTGGCCTCTCAACAGATACCCCTCCGTTGTGGTTGCACCTACGGTATGGCCATCTGTATCGCTGAGGCACGCAAGCCTCCCCACCAATGGCATGGTCCATGGTTCATTGGGGGGGGGGGATGTATTTCATATACACTCAAATATCATGATCCCAACGAGACTGAATATTTATATGCATATAATAATTGTTTCAACTCACTTTTGACAGATTTTTTTAACATAAATGCTGATAATACGTTTTTCACTGTAGTACCTGAAAATTAAGTTAGTGGAGCAGACAAAGATCCAGCAAGATACTTAATTAATGTCCTGTCGACAGTGAGGTCATTAAAGATGGAACAAAAGCTCAGACTGTTTCCAGGATGGGGAAGGGATCAGCCACACCCTTTCAAATGACCCTCCCAGCAGTTTTCTGGAGTGATTTACGGAAATCACGAAAAACCTAATTCTGGATGGCCAGAGATAGATTTGAATCGTCATCCTCCTGAAAGTGAGTGCAGTGTGCTAACCACTGCACTACATCACTTTGTCTTGCTCTAATGATCAGTTGCTAGTGTGCAATGGTGGTGATAATAAAACTACAATGTCTTACAACATCAATACTTTATATGAAGATTAGAAATAAATAGCGTAACACTGTCAGAAGTTGCAAAAATGAAGTACATTCCACAAAAACATCACCTTGATCTTATTTCTTTTATCAAATTGTTTTCATCTTCTCAAAGAATGGGAACTATTCTGTTGTGACTTAAGATATGGATAAATTTTGATGGAGATGCTGCTCTGTTGGTCTGAGAAAACCCAAAAATGTTGGTTGAACAATCTTATCCACAATAAAATAAAAATTTATGGAGATTTCTGAATCATTTAACTACTTCAAAAATAATAAATGGACATTCAAATTACAGAATTTTCATTTAATTTTTCTAACTATAAATTTGTATTGAACACCTGAAAGACCTTCTAGTTGAAAGACTCTTTCACCCCTTTCCTGTCCTGTGTAAAAATCCAAACCAAGTGAAATGTAAAAGTCTAAACACTGCAGTTTTTATAAATTTGAAATATAAAATCAAAAGAATGTGAAATAATTAAATGGACTAGCTCCTGGCAATGGAACTTCATGGAATGCTTGGCAAATTTTTAATATTTCGATTATTTTGGTTTCCATTACTGACTTCTACAGTTTTAATGAAGAAGCATATTGTTAAGCTTTTTTTTACAGGATTACTTATAAAAATTACTGGACGCTTTTATTTATTAAAGTAACAAGATCTGCAGTGTTAACTGTTTAGGGAAATTGCAAAACAGACTGAGTTTCTACAAATTTCACAAACAAAATTACATATTTTGTTTTCTGGAAGTCAGATGAAAAGATTGCAAACATTTAATACCTTTATTTGTCATTAAGTAACAATTTTTAAAATATTAATCACCAATTTTATTACTTGTCTGTGGGAACAGTGCACAAAAGACTATCACAATCCAGTGATAGCAGTGCACAGTGAAGTGTCTACTTCTGAAACAGTTAGTTTGCACCAAGCGATGACTGTTGTAAGACATTCCTGTATCGTGATGTATAAAATAAATGCTATATGTTGAGGTTCTACGTGTCTGCGTATCATTGGGTCATTCCCAGTCCATGGCACAGAAGAAACAATCCACACTGAGATCAAAGCATATTTCCAGAAGTCTAACATAATTTATTTGCTAACATTTTCATTGGGGTTCATAAGGAAGAAAAAAAGGTGGATTTGTGCAACTGTTTAATATGAGTTTCACATTGCAGAGTCAAAGGGGTAACTTGTACCAGTGTCTATATCGTTTTCTTTGCTAATTTGGTCTCAGATTCTCGAAAACGTTATAAAACTTGCACCTACTGTGCATTTACAGATGAGAGAACTGTGAACATTTCATATAAAGTATAAAGGATAATAATCATAAAATGGAAGATTGTAGGAATACTTCTGTGAATGATAGTGCATTCAATTTGAAACTATCAGTGAGTACCTGAGTTCTATAATTGTTGACAGTTAACTGATATTTGTATCATAACATTACAATGAAGTAGCGCCATTTGAGACCTTATATCTATTTTATACACAATACGATATGGCTAGGGACAGTGCGTGCTGTGAGCAGACACAAGCTGAGTTGGGTACTGTCTGTAAACAGCTGGAAGTTGCGTTGGCTTCCGTTGACAAGCTTCTAGCTAATGCTCGAAGTTGCGGGACATCGGGGGCAATGACAAAGGTGTCACTGGAATCCCCTGGGGACCCACACGTCACTGCGGCATCCGATACGTAACATCTGACCGGTCTGTCCTCACTCCAGAGTGGGTGGAAGACAGCGAAAGAGGGAGCAGGCCATGCAGCTGGCTCCCTATGTCTTAGGAACAGGTACGACGTGCTTCCCAGTGTTGATGACAGCTCTGAGCCTGCACGGGATGCCTCTCCTGTTGGGCCAGCGATCTATTTTCCAGCCCATTCCGGACAAGTACAGAGGGTGGGTATGCTAGTCATTAGGAGCTCCAATGATGGAGCTGCTCAGGAGATAGCAGGCAAGGCGAGAAAGAATTCCAGTGTGTATTCGGTATATTTGCCGAGAGGTCTCATCTGGGATGCGGAGGAGGTCCTGCCAGCGGCTATCGAGTGTACTGGGTGCAACCAGCTGCATGTAGTGGCACGTGTCGGCACGAATGACGCCTGCCGCTTGGGTTCTGAGACCATCCTTGGCTCCTTCCGGTGGCTGGCTGATTTGGTGAAGGCAACTAGCAAAGCACATGGGGTGCAGGCTAAGCTGTCTATCTGTAGCATCGTACCCAGGGTTGATCGCGGTCCTCTGCTTTGAAGCAGTGAGGAAGGTCCAAACCAGAGCCTCAGACGGCTCTGCGACGATATCGGATGCGAATTTCTCGACCTCTGCTATCGGGTGCTGAATTGTAGGGTTCTCCTTAATAGGTCACGCGAGCACTACACGCAGGAAGCGGCTACTACGGTAGCGGAGTACGTCTTGCGTGCACATGGGGCTTTTTTAGGTTATAGGACCCTCCCTTGGGAGTAAACACTATTTGCCTGTTAAATCAGCCACAGAGACCCAGAGAATCTTGTTCCTCGCATGTCAGAGATAGAAAAGATGATTTTAGTAAACTGCAGAAAAGGTCCCACAATTAGTATCGCTTATTGAAGGTTATAATGCACAGATAGTATTGGGAACAAAAAGCTGGTTGAAGCCAGACGTCAATTACAATGAAATCCTAAGTTCAGACTGAAATGTTTATCGTAAGGATAGGTTAGTCGCCAATGGTGGCGGCGTGTTTATTGCAGTAAAGAACTCGATAAAATCTAGCAAGGTTATCGCGGATTCCGAATGTGAATTAATCTGGGTGAAGCTGAGTATCAAAGAACGATCAAAAATGGTGATCAAATGCTTTCATAGACCACCTGGATCAGGATCTGTAGTTGTAGAGGGCTTCAGACAGAGCTTGCAGAATATCATTAGTAATTTTCCTGATCATTCCGTTGTAATAGGGGGTGACTTCAACTTGCCAGGTCTGTAGATTGGGAGTGTTATGCCATCAAAATTGGTGCCAGGGACAGGGAATCATGTGGCATTGTTCTGGATGTCTTGTCCGAAAATTACCTTGAGCAGATGGTTAGAAAACCAACGCGTGAGGGTAATGTCTTAGACCTCTTGGCAACAAACAGACCTGAACTTCTCGAATCAGTCAACGTAGAGGAAGGTATCAGCGATCTTAAGGCTGTGACAGCATCTATGACGACGGGTCCTACAAGGAATGTTAAGAAGGTAGTAAGATATACTCGTATTTGCTCAGCAAGGGTGACAGGGCGAATTTCAGAATATCTTAGCAGACAGCATCAAATATTCGATGATGAGGACGAAGATGTGGAGAACAAGTGGAAAAAATTCAAAGGCGTCGTTCAATATGCCCTAGACAAATATGTTCCGAGTAAAGTTTTATGGAATGGGAAAGATCCACCATGGTTTAGTAGCCGTGTTAGAAAAGCGGTACGTAAACAAAGAGCACTTCATCTCAGATTCAAGAGAAGTAAAAACCTAGCCGATAAATAAAAGCTGAACGAAGCGGAAATTAGCGTATGGAGAGCAATGAGAGAAGCGTTCAATGATTTCGAACGTAAGACGTTGTCAACCGACCTGTGTAAAAATCCTAAGAGATTTTGGTCATATGTAAAATCAGTAAGTGGGTCAAAATCATCTATTCATTCTCTCAGCGACCGCACCGGCACCGAAACGGAACGTAACAGAGAGAAAGCCGAAATACTGAATTCAGACTTCCGAAGTTGTTTTACCGCGGAAGATCGTAACATTGTCCCTCCTTTCAATCGTCGTGCGAACATCGAAATGGCAGATATTGAGATAACCGATCGCGGAATTGAAAAGCAGCTACAATCGCTTAGTAGTGGAAAGGTCTCAGGACCAGATGAGATACCTATAAGATTCTATAAAGATTATGCAAAGAACTTGCTCCCTTTCTAGCAGTAATTTATCGTAGATCGCTTGAGCAACGAAAGGTACCTAACGACTGGAAAAAAGCTAAGGTCATTCCCGTTTTTAAGAAAGGCTGTAAAACAGATCCACACAACTATAGACCTATATCGTCGACGTCAATCTGTTGTAGAATTATGGAACATGTTTTATGCTGAAGAATTATGACATTTTTGGAAAATAAACAACTCCTCTATAAAAATCAACGTGAATTCCGTAAACAGAGATTCTGCGAAACTCAACTCGCTACGTTCCTCTATGAGATCCACAGCGCAGTGGACAACGGCGCACATGCCGTGTTCCTTGACTTCAGAAAGGCATTTGACATCGTCCTGCATTGCCGTTTAATGAAAAAATACGAGCTTACGGAGTATCGGAGCAGACCTGCGATTAGTTCAAGACTTGCTTGCAGATAGACTCAACATGTTGCTCTTAACGGAACTAAACCGACAGAGGGAAAGGTAATATCCGAAGTACCACAGGGAACTGTGATAAGACCATTGCTGTTCACAATATATATAAATTATCTAGTAGAAAGCGTCTGATGCCCTTTAAGGCTATTTTCAGATAAGCAGTTGTTTATACCAAAGCAGCAACGCCAGAAGATAGTAAGAATTTGCAGAACGATCTGCAGAGAATTGATAAATGGTGCTGGCTCTGGCAGTTGACCCTGAACGTAAATAAATGTGACATATTGCGTATACACAGGAAAAGAAATCCACTACTGTACAGCTACACTATTGATGAGACACAGCTGGAGACAGCGTCTGGCGTAAAATATCTAGGCGTAACTATCCAGAGCGACCTTAAGTGGAATGACCATATAAAACAGAGGGAAAAGCAGACACAAGACTCAAATTCATCGGAAGAATCTTAAGGAAATGTACCTCATCCATGGAAGAAGTGGCTTATAAGGCGCTTGTTCGCCCGATTCTTGAGTATTGTTCATCTATCTGGGATCCCTATCAGGTAGGACTGATAGAGGAGATAGAGAAATCCAACGAAGAGCAGCGCGTTTCGTCATGGGATCGTTTAGCTGGCGAGAGAGTGTTACACAGATGCTAAACAAACTCCACTGGCAGATTTTACAAGAGAGACGTTGTGTATCATGGAGAGATTTACTAATAAAATTTCGAGGCAACACCTTTCAGGAGGAGTCAGACAACAAATTACTTCCCCCCACAAACATCTCGCGTATTGATCACGAGAAGAAAATTCGAGAAATTAGAACCAATACAGGCAGTTACCGACAATCATTCTTCCCAAGCACTATTCGCGAGTGGTACAGGATTAAAGGGATCAGATAGTGGTACCGAAAGTACCCTCCGACACACACCATTAGATGGTTTGCGGAGTATGATGTAGATGTAGATGGACGAGTATATGACGTAAAACCTTATCAAATGGATTGCTTAAGCCAATTTTCCAATGTGACTTGAAGCTAATGCAAAAATATCACCACCACGTCACTGCAATAATTACTCTTCTCACAAACTACAGCCATAATTCTATATGTGACATTTTAAATGTGGCGTCATATAGATTGTGATGTATGGAGATCTTCATCTAGTATAGAGACTAAATAAATTTAACAAGAAAAAGATCAAACTTTTCTTATGCTTACACACTCAAACTTTTCCTGTTAAACGTGTGTCCTTAAATAGAGCTATTTTATATTAAATCAGCATAAAATCACACAACTAATAGTTATGTCCTGAAAATACTGTGTATCGTTATTAAAAGGATACCTTCCATATGGAAGAATGGTGTCACATCATCAGAAACAGTTGCTACCATTTAACTTCCACTTTTTGAAAAAGGCTTGTCTAGACTTTTCCATGAGATATAATCTTCATTCTCATGCACCCATGTTGCTCCTACATGTTTTCTAATGCCACCTACCCATGTTCCATTAAATCACTGCATCAGGCTTTCCTTACCTCGAGGAATTTCTTTATTTATCATCCATTCATCTTTCTTTATCATCCATTTGCCTGGCTACTTATTTATTTTTTATCTACAT
The DNA here is from genome assembly GCF_023864345.2 of Schistocerca serialis cubense. Lineage (NCBI taxonomy): Eukaryota > Metazoa > Arthropoda > Insecta > Orthoptera > Acrididae > Schistocerca > Schistocerca serialis. Next base: position 259,795,494 of record NC_064642.1, read on the forward strand.
TTAATTTTCATCAAAGTTAGGTCTTCCACTCCAGTTTGTTTTCTGTTCTGTTGTTCATTTTTCTGTCACTTCTGTTGTTGCTATAATACTTCTCTCCATTTCTTGGCGAGCTACAGTCTATTTTCGAATGGTTATCGAATTTAAAGCCTATATTCTACAGCTGTAAGTGAATACAATAGCCGACCGGGGTGGCCGAGCGGTTCTAGGCGCTACAGTCTGGAACCGAGCGACCGCCACGGTCGCAGGTTCGAATCCTGCCTCGGTCATGGATGTGTGTGATGTCCTTAGGTTAGTTAGGTTTAAGTAGTAGCAAGTTCTAGGGGACTGATGACCCTAGAAGTTAAGTCCCATAGTGCTCAGAGCCATTTGAACCATTTTTTAAATACAATAATATACACAAGTGCAAAATTTCTATTTCAGTTACAAGAGGAGCTTGTTAGTGTGCTGGTTCTATGTCTGCATTGTTAATTTGTACTATTTAGTTCTCACTGTGTTCATTGCTTTCAGCTTTCTCTGTTAAGATTATTCTTTAGTTGTAGAAGTTTGTTTTCACTAGAAAGAACAAATTTTGTTGTTATCAGTGAAATATAAATAGTTTAAGTATATTTTATTTATCTATCCATCATTCATTCATCCTTTGATCAATGTTTAGGCCAATACTGGATATGTCATATACATTTACAGCTACTAGATAATTAATTTAGTTTACAAGATATAGGCATCCAGTTTCACTTTGTATTGTAATGTTCTATTAAAACACATTCATTCCTCTATTTGCCAGACTAAGCATATGGAGACTTCATCTGAAAAGAAGGGAAGATTATGGTTTAGTGTTCCATTGATGGCAAAATCATTAGAGATGTATGACAAGTTCATATTTGGGAAATGTAAGGAAGGAAACTGTCCATGACTTTTCAAAGGATACATTCCACCATTATCCTTGTGCTGTTTAGGAAAATCATGTAAAACCAAAATGATGATGGCAGGCTGGAATTTCAATGACTGTGTTCCTGAATGTAAGTCCAACTGATCACCTCACTTGGTAAGACTTTCTGTAAGAATGCTAAGAATAGTTTTGCTGATATGGAATCTCCTTGCCATAGTTCTCCTTTTTTTCTTATTCTTAATCGCCCTCCCAATCCAATAAACCCTGATAGAAGTTGCTGTACTGATGTAATGTAATGTCCTTCACTATGTTGACTTAGGAAGCATCAAAACCTTGTACTTCAAAACCTGTTAGCACAGACTTCATTGGAATTGCGTCAAAACGATCCCCTAAATCTATGCATACCAGGAATAGTTGTAATTCACACTCACTGCTTCCCTTTATGAACTCCTTTATGACCTGCAGATGCTCCATTGCGGTTCACACTCTCCCACAAACATACAGTCGCAACAGTTCTCATGACTCGTAATGGAGAAAAAAAATGAGAATTATGTCAGCTTACTTCTAGGAGACAACAAAAAAGGAAACAAATTTCAACTGTTGTTACAGTTTTGTGGAACTGTATTATTCCACAGAGTAAAATTATTTACACAATTTCTTCTGGTGTCCCATTTTATCCCAATTTAAAGTGGATTAACACTTGTCAGAACGTCACCATGACGTAACCGTCACGTTTTTGAGTATCGACGATCAGAGGAATTCCTGAGCATCCGTACTACACGGCACGTCAACGCCGAAAGAACGTTGTTCCGTTATAGCTGGTTCATAATAAACACATTAGATGAACTATGAATATTTCATACTGTCGAGACAACAGTTTTTTACCTGTTAAGCAAGATACAAATAACAATTACGAAGAGAAAATCAAAATTTAGGCGTCTGGTATCACTACGGCAGAAGCTGATGGTTTGCCTAAGGTATGTCTACATGGTCCGTTATGCTGAGTTAAACAAAATGTCACGGGACTCCGTCAATGGCCCATCAAAACATTCTTCCTGAGAAATATTGACGTGATACTGACATGACATAACGTGTCGATTACGTTCCATTGGCGGCGGGTGTGAATCCCACCATTTGAACTATCGAGGAGAATCTTTTGACGTGATGGACGTATGGTGACGTTTCACCAAGCGTAAATCCATATTTAAATGTTTGTATACAACAGCATCCTATCTTTGTACCTCTCCTTTCTTCAGAATCCTATATTTGTGCCTCTCCTTTCTTCTTAACTCAACCAGCATTACTTCTAGAACATAATTAATTTACTCACCAAGCATCTTGGAAGAGTTTAGGTCCCTCTTTACCACTTTTCGTGACAACTCTACAATAAAACTGACAAAGTTAGGAGACATCTGCCTGGAGCAATGCTTCCAGTTTAGCAGCTTGAAATAAATATCTTTCTGGCTAAAAAAGAAGCATAGGTTAAAAAAATACGAAGAATGTGCACATAAAGATCGACGTTAGTTCAATAGTCACAAAACTCGTGTATTTTTGATTCTTTAAGGGGGAACGTAACGGAAAATGTAAACATTTGTTTAAAAAATCATTACAGCCATATCTATTAATGTATAATTCTAAAATTTTGCATGTGTAAGGCAAAAGAGCTGTGTTTTAACGGAAAAATATAACAAAATATGCAGGATTAATATTTTCCAGAAATCTGAATTTTTAATTTTTTATTATCTTTTTATAAAAAGCCATAACTCAAATTCTAATTATACAATTAATCTGAACATTTTATTGTAGTGTCCTGAGAAGGTTATGAGACCCCTGAACTACAGTTATTAACTTCATATTGAATCGTTAACAGAGTTTTTAATTTTTCACAACCAAAATTAACTTTTTTCTACATACAACCATCTAAAAATCAGAATATAATTGCAGGATCTCGTATTTTTTAGTTCCAGGGAGACAGCAACACGTTACAAACAGTTCCCGAAAATTTCTTAGCATTAGCGTATATACTTTTTGAGAAAAGGCTTCTAATGACGTGAAAAATGTAAAACAGAGAAAACGAAGTTCAAAGATTTTCTTGTCATACTTCTACATGTAATAAACTTACCTTAATTTTAAAATCCTCCATTCTGATACTCTTCATCCTCCAGGTTTCTCTTCTCTCCTCTAAGAATCCGCCTGGCCTGTATTTGCAGCTAAGACACTGATCTGTTAGCTTTCTTGATCCTGCTATCGTCGATGTCGTAAAATGCTTTTGTTGTAAACACACCAAGATCTATACCAACTCTCTTCAGCATTTCAATTCTGCCAGTATTTCCGTTACTGAAACATAAGACAGCATCATAGACGCCCATTTTGAGTACTTCAAGTCTACAGCATCTAATTCATATTAAAGTAATGAGGCTTTCACTTGCATTTTGTGTCTTTCCACGTAGACACTTCCTCAATAACACAGGGTTTGCAAGAAACCTGAATGTGGGCTTCATTGCATTCATAACAAGTTCTGGTTATGAGTGTTTATTTGAATACGTCTCATTTCTGTTGCTGAATTTATACCAATCGTCTCTTGGACACAAATTGTGTATTTGTGTTTCGTCAGTGGATAGTTTATGGAAAAAATTCCTTAACATCTTCTGCTGAAACAGTCGCTTTGTTATTTTATGCTGATGAAATTTGCTTTAAGTGTGTGTCCATCATAAACATAAATTAGTGTGCATATTAGTGAGATTATGCAAGTAACTATGTATTATACATTTCATCCCACAACTACAAAGTCTCCATAAACAGAAATCTACAGAAACAGAAATCTCTGGCAAAGCAGAATATATTTTAGATGCATTGACAAAATTAACTCTCTATTGGCTATTTTTTTGGATTTCACTGCAGATGAACGTAATATGATGCTCCTTTCAATCATCGCATTAACGCCAAAGTGGCAGATGCTGAGATATATGACAGTGGAATATAAAAGCAACTATAATCATGTATCAATGGAAAGGAATCTGGATCAGATGAGATACCTATAAGAGTGTAAGAAATTATGCAATAACTTGCTCTCATTCTAGTAGCAGTTTATCAGATGTCGCTGGAGTGAGGGAATGACCACATAAAACAAATAGTAGGAAATGCAGATGCCAGATTCATAGGAAATTCAAGATTCAGGCGTCTAGTATCACCACAGCAGAAGCTGATGGTTTGCCTAAGGTATGTCTATACAGGCCATTTTACTGAGCTAAGCAAAAGAAAGAATCTTTAGGAAGGAAGAAGCTTTAGGAAATATAATTCATCCACAAGAGAAATGGCTTACAAAACGCTACAATTCCAGATGTTGCTCAGCGTCTAAGAGCCTTACTATGTTGGATTAATAGAAAAACAGACAACAAAGGGTGGCGTGTTTCATCATGGGATAGTTCAATCGGTGTGAGGGCGTTGTGGAGATGATAAAAAAAAAACCAGTGGTGGACATTGCAAGAGAGGCAATGAGTATCAGAGAGGTTTATTATTGAAATTTCGGAAAGAACATTCCGAGAGAAACAAAGGACCCTCTAGAATACTCAGCAGTTGGTAGGGCTTTTGAGGGGCACATCTCATTCACAAGGATTGAGAATTCGGGAGGTGGTATCGCCACCCTGTCGGGTTTTTGGAAGCATTCCTCCCTGCCTTGGAGACTGAGCTCCTCAAAGTCCTAGATGATCCAAGATTTAATAATTACTGCTTGTACGACACCCTCCTCGGCTCCCTCCCTAGGCATAGAATCATCTAGAAAGAAAAGAAAAGAATGACTCAAACAGCTCAGTCTATGCACTTGGAAAACCAATAAATATTACACGAAATTATTTTATCCAAGAACTACGTTTTACAAATGTACATACATTCACGCTGTGCTCCTGCCCTCTCGACCTCTAGCTGATGGGCTAGCTCAGCTAGCATGCAAGGGATGGATTCTAGAAAGACATAAAAGACTGAGTATAATATCCAGTATGGAAAAAAATCTCTGTAGCATACACACACGCACACACACACAATCTGTTAAAGGGCGCAGCCGTCTGTGGACTGTGGTCCAAACAGATATTTGACAAACAAACACATAACACAGACATAGAATATGTTAAAGAGCGCAGTAGTTTGTGTAGACTGCGGTCCAAAACAGATATAACACACACAATCCGTTAAAGGACGCAGCAGTCTGTGCAGCCTGCGGTTCAAAACAGATATAACACACACAATCCATTAAAGGACGCAGCAGTCTGTGTAGACTGCAGTCCAAAACAGCTATAACACAAACAAACATTGAACACTGAATCTGTTAAAGGGCGAAGCAGTCTGCGGACTGTGACTCAAACAGATATTTGAACACCGAAAAAGTACTCACCAGGAAATTGATCTTCATCTCCTCGGCGGCGCTTGCAGCTGCTGCTGTTGTCGTTGCTGCTGCTGTTAGTACACTTCATGATGAAAGTACAAACAACTGACCTCTGGGAAACTCTTAGAAGTACAGAAGCAGAATGACGGCGAGTTCGGTTATGGCTTGGCTTATATAGCTTCTATGACGTCGAATCACGTCACTGATGCAGTACCAATAGGAACGCAGCATTCTAGGATTGGGGGGGTGCTACGTCATGAATGATCTATGAGTGTGCTCCTAGCCGGAAAACCTCAAACTTCTCTTTTGATCATTGAATCTCCAACTGATACATTCAGTTATCGAATATCATTAAAATCGGAATAGAATTAAGTACTTAAGTAACTCATACATTACATGAGTGATGTGTCAGATGTGTTACATTACAATCGATAGCATATTTCTAGAAGACGATCTGTGACATCAGTACGAGTGTGCAGGCTAGAGGCCATGACGTCAGCATTCGCGTGCTCGGGCCTATACACATGGCACATGCCCTGTTAGAACGGCATGAGAAAGAAATCATTACAACATCTCTCTCTCAGTGCTTGACTGCAGGTAGAGAGGGGGTGACGGGACTTTCACATACTGCAGACAATAGCGCTCTCTGGTGGTGGTACTGTGTACTATACAATTTGGGCCTCATAGGGAACACACTGTTTGCCGCCATCTTGAATAACGGTACTTGTGTCATCAGCTGATGTCATGTCCATCATCTTGGATGACAGTGCCCTCTGCTGGTGGTACTGTGTACTAGATCCAGACCTCGTGGTGAACATCCTGTTTGTTGCCATCTTGGATAATGGTACTTGCGTCATCAGCTGATGTCATGGCCGCCATCTTGGATTATGTAACAGGATGAACGACACAACCCTCTGGTGGTGGTACTGTGTACTAGGTCAGTTGGAGTCCGGACCTCATGGTAAACACAATGGATGGCTGTACTGCCTAAAATGGTTTAAATAAAGTCAGTCTGCTAAATAAAGACTTATTTCCAGAACAGCCTGAGTCCTCTCCCAGCCATTTCCTAGGAAGAGATGGTGGTCTGGTGACTTAGTGACTTAGGTTAGTGGAGATAACATTTCTTTCACGCCATTTTCTTAGCTTAGTAGAGATAAACGAATTGCCCTTTCTTTACAACCAAAATTCGAACTTGGCGCCAATTCCTAGGAAGAGGTGACAGTTGGGTGATTTAGGTTAGTGGGGGTAGCCCAAGTGACCTATCTTCCCCCAATTTTCTTAGGTTAGTAGAGATAACTGTGGTGTGATGCATTACCCTGTTGAAATTTGAACTTCCCGCCTTTATATATTTATATATTTTTCTAGAAGAGAAAGGGGGGTTAGGTTAGTGGAGATAGCCCACTTTTCCTATCTTCCCGCCAAAATTCAAACTTCCCACCAAAAGCCGCCATCTCGGATGATGTCATGGCCGCTATCTTTGATACATCTGGAAACAATGCAAAATGGGCTAGAATCCCCCTTGCCCCAATACTGGTCAGCACATTAGATCTTGCTGCCACGTGATGCATGCCCTAAGTCAGCATATAACAACTTCAAACTCCTCTTTCTTTGATAAGAGCTATTTAACACACTGCAGATTTAATAGCAGCAACTTTATCTCTGCCACCTGAGGCTTATATAACAATCATCCTCAGTTTTATCCACCACAATATAATATATGTGTTCGCCATGCCACACATAACTCGAGACTGCCTTCCACTTCCATTTAGAGAATGTTCTAAAAGGCGGTAATTTTGCCGCTAAAACTCATCCACCGGAAAGTCCCTACTGATTACGTCTTAAAACTAAGGTCATGACCCTGTACACTTACATTTACATAAGCTCATGACAATTGTAATGATGAAAGCAGTTTTACAAAATATAGATAACAATACACAAGTCATTATTTGAACAGTAATGTTCAAAAACATATATTGACGATTTAAGATTTCTTATTTACCTGTCTAGTGGCAGCACTGTACAGTGTTAGGTGAGCTCAGTTTATCTCTGTTATTGCTAGATGGCCTGAGGGGGTATTATGCTTGATTCAGATTACAAATTCCTGCAGATCCTTGTGTGGATAAAGGCCCTTGTCCTTTCCTCTCATAGGTGATGCTAGTCTATATGATCCTCAATGAGGCACTTATGTAATTACAAATAGGCCAATGTATAAGAGTAGCCATTTGTGGTTAAGTTTTCCATGATTAATAGCTAGTAGACTTCAGATGCTTTGGGAGCAATACCTTGTCCTATATGGAATTGTACAGTGTGCCCTACACTTTTGTCATAAGACTTTTTTCTCTGCTCACTGACCTCATTGCGCACAACTTAACAAACTAGAAAAAAAATTAAATAAGATAATTACATACTGTATTATTAAAAAACTAAAAACCGCCTCGATTGCGAAAAAAAGCACCTAGTGTTAAGTGTTAACCCAGGTTTCGGTGTAGATAACTACACCTTCTTCAGAACAACAATAAAACCCACAAGTGCCTAAGAAGATCTTTGTCAATGATTAAAAGAATACCATAGCTATAAATTTATAAATGAAAAAGAAAAGGAAAACAGAAACAGTACATATGTACAAAGTCAAAACCACTACTTAACTTAATGGTGTATGCTCCACCTCACGTCGGCCTATGTCTGATGGGCCACGACCCGCCATAAACTGCAGCCACAAACAGTGGCTCACTTACAAGCCTGATGTGCTATCTATGCACAAGTGCAAGACAAGGGAAATTACTTGAATGCGCATGTACATAGGAAAACGAGAAAGTTTATACATGGGTTGGGGCTAAATAGCCCATATATTCCCAACTGTGGATCAACGTATATCAAAAAATGAAATGGATAGAACAAGAGACGTCCTAAATAGGAGATGAAACGTAAAAATAACCACACACGGTTGCTTATGCTAGTAAAGAAACTTATATATGAAGCTACCTATGACAACAGGAGGAACTCTTAAAAACTATACCTAAAGCCAGTAGTTAGCCTGGGAGGGGGGGGGGATGAGTGGATGTAATCTAAAGACGTCGTGGTAATAAAGCTATATGGATAAAACGTGAGGTGTTCAACGGGCTAAAATAACCTTCATCGTAAAAGGAAAATGAGGATAAAAAGAAAGAACAAGAACAGCTTGACCAACCACGCTCGCCAATCAGTGTGCGCATGTGATAATCGCCAGATCCTCAGATTTAAAAGCATGAAGAGCAAAGTAAAGGCGCGAAACCTTCAAAAAATTTTCTATTTCTTAGTAGGAGTTGGTCATTGAGAATATTGTCTTTACCATGTTGCAGATGCTTAAAGATCTGCATTTCTTCCAAAACATCCAGTTTTAAGCCCTTAACCTCGGCATGAAGTAACACTAGGTGCTTTTTTCGCAATCGAGGCGGGTTTTTAGTTTTTTAATAAATTAAAAAACGATTGCTGACGTGCTGCGAAGTTGAAGGTTCTACAATTACATACTTTTCACCCCCTTTTCCTTTTGGATAACGACCAGCAGCATCCAATGATACTAATTCTAAAGGTTTCGTGGGAACTACTTGATGCAGTTCAATTATCTTTCATTTATTGGCGCGTTTGGTCTTCGTACAAGTAATACATTTTCGAATTACTTGGAGAATTCGGCGCCGCATGTTGGAGATTATGTGTTCACCTTATCAATGCATTAAGAAACACCATAATGATCCTATACATGAATTCAGCTACAAACTTTTAAGGTAAACATACGTACCACCATTTTAGTTAGATTTATGTCTGTGAAAAAGTACTCATTCCTCAATAGTATAAATATTTTTTAAGTTATACTCATTATCTTTTTAAAGTAGTTTGAGTCTTTCCCTTTTCCAACGTGGATATTCTTCTTACAATAGCTTCAGGCTATAGCAGATTTTTACATATTAGAGTTGGTGTGTTTTATCTTGCATAAGTAGGACATAGATTTCAGAATTCTGTTCAGTGACTTCTAAAAATTTATTTAACTTTTGGGTAGCCTCGTCAAGGTGTTGGCAGTTATGTTTCACATCTGACAAGGGGAGGCCGCCAATTGTGAAATTCAGATTCGATTCATACTGCGCATAATAAAAGCTCATGGCCAGAGGTGTAATGTAGCAAAGCACCAAGATGCACTTCTCAGCCGTTGTCGAGAAAATCGACAGTTAAAAGAAACCGTTGTGGTGAAATACTCTCTACGATTAATGATTTTCTACAGCGTCATAGCGCAGCGGTAAGCGCTGGGGTTCGTAATCCGAAGGTCGACGGATCGAATCTCGCGCCATGCAATATTTTTTTTTATTATTAGTTTTTTGCAATTCAAATATATATATATATATATATATATATATATATATATATATATATATATATATATAAACTATTAATGAATTGCTTATGCATGTTGGTGAAGGCGGATCGCTCTCCTATTGTACCGCCTCCATTTTTCCGTTTGTTTAACAGGGTGTACCAAAGCTGTCCCGTCCGCACTGATTTTCGACGATGTTATAAGTTGCGCTAGGGACCGCCTCTACCTTCTTTCGAAGTTAGCAGGCAACTACGCTGTTATGGAGCGGCTCGTTTCGGCCCATTCAACATCTGTCCTTCAAGTGTAACGAGCGAGTAACGGAGTTTATATTTCATACCTGCCACAGCAAGTTTGTGTTCGTGGGGTCTCTATTCTAATTCGAAAGTTTGACTTACGCTATACGTATTCGTTTCTAAGTCTTCCGTTAACTATACGTGGTTAACATTATGAAGACAATTAATAACATTTGTGAAATACAACTTTGTTTGCGGAAAACATAATGATGTTCGAAGTCGCCAGTTTTTCCACGACAAACGACTTTCAACAACTTATTATATGCATAATTGTTGCAACTGATTGCCGGGAATTATATATATATATATATATATATATATATATATATATACATATAAATTACAAAAAACAAATACTAAAAAAAGAAAGTTACATGGACCTTCGGATTACGAACCCCAGCGCTTACCGCTGCACCACCACGCTGTAGAAAATTACTAATCGTAGAGAGTATTTCACCGCAACGGTTTCTTTTAACTGTCGATTTTCTCGACAACGGCTGAGAAGTGCATCTTGGTGCTTTGCCACATTACACCTCTGCCCATGAGCTTTTATTATGCGCAGTATGAATCGAATCTGAATTTCACAATTGGCGGCCTCCCCTTGTGAGTACATTACCTCGAAACTGAAATCCTGCAAGTAAAGACACCATCTGGCTATTTCTCTGTGCAGCAATTTACACATCAAGAGAAAAGTACATGCTTGGTCGTCATAGCAGACTTTGGTGTGTTTTCCCACAAATAATATTCGAATTTCTTGAAAGCCCACACTGCAGAGAAAGCTTTGAGCACCGTTACTGAAAATGATCAGTCACATTCACTAAGAATTCTGCTCGCAAAACAAGTCATCTTGGGTGTTTGTTGTCCATTTGTCTTGGTGATTTGAAATACGTATGCCTCCAGACCCTGCGAAGGCGCATCAGGGCTTAAAAAGAACTCTTGAGACCTGTCTGGGTGATGTAATATATTTGCACTGAACAGAGCTTAATTTATGTTGTCAAAGTCGATTGCACACTGGTCCATATCCATTAGTTATCCTTCCATAACTGATTGCATCTAGTTTCCTCGGATCTGGCGGAATATCTTGGATAATATGATGTCCTCTAGGAATTTGGCCTTTTCCTTCACAAATTGAGACTTCTTTACATATGCTATAACACTGTATTCTGAGGAACGATATAGTACATTCCCCAGTAGTGCAAATGCTCTTCCCAGATAGGCATTGCTATTAGCTGGCCATCCTCATAGAATGTGACTTTATTAAGAAGTTCTGGACCTAAGCCTTTTTCTACCATGGAAAAGAAGACACCTGCATCCACATTTAAACTGAAAGGCAAGACACAAAATTCATAGCTTTTGCCCCACCTACAAAGGCTACGTATTTCCTACGGTCTTTGTGGAGGTATCTGCCAATACAATGCGTTTCAGTCGATTATGGTAATGTATTTGACTTTATGAATCCTTAGTAACTGTTTTTCTAAGTGGTTGGGACTCGTCCTAACAATCGGCGATAGTTTATATAGGTCTACAATATGGCGAATATGAGTGTTGTATGACACCCCAGTCAATCAATCTCTCAATTTTCTTTTACTGTGTCCTTCTTGGACCAAGGTACGGGCTGTGATGGAAAACAGAACGTTTCATATGGGTAAACGTCCATTTTACATGTGCAGTCTTCTATTTCTCCTCGGAACTTTACAAATACATATGCTTACCCAAGTATTAATTCCTGTAGCTCCTCTTTCTGGTCTTCTCACAAGCAAACTGATCCACTTACATTTGCTTGTACTAGTGTTAGACACGTACTGTTTTCATATGGTTGTTCGTCTTTTTGGCCATCTCCAAACAATACATCTGAATAAAGCAAGTGTACTCTAATGTCTGTATTTGGCAGAGATTTGTTTCCTATTGTACTTGTTCTGATTAAATCTACTGATATCCTTTGTTCGTTAATTGTAAAGAAACACTTTCCCTGTCCTATGTCAGCTGTACCTTGTAATGTCAGAAGGTCTCCATACCAATTAGTCAACTAACTACAAGTTTTCTAAGACTAGATACAAGCATTTTAAAGAAAATTTTTTTATAGTAATGGATATTATTGCTTGAAGTCTCACCTCTTTAGATTTGCTCCCTACTGCAGTCAACATTCAATAGTTCTGCACCGGGAAAGTTGGTATGTGTGTTCTCTTTTGTAGCTCAATAAATAAACCTTATGAGATCACATTTGTTAATGTACCTGTATCCAGTACAATGTACATATCTAAATTAACTATCCTGGCATTTATTAAGGTTTGTACAGGCTCCCTTCTGTTCTCTTCTAAATTGTGAACATTTTTCTGATACAGGTCCTCATTGATATCTACTTCTTTTCCATATCTCAGAAAATAATTAGTAATTAATTTTATGTCCCCATCTCCTTTCTCAGTCTGTGACCGGGGGTCTGTTACGCCAGTTTTGATTTTCCTGATTAGCTGGGGGGAAGGGGGTAATCTCTTCACTCTGGGTAACTTCCACTTTATGCACAGGGTGGTCTTGACTTTGGAATTTGTGTCTTGCGATGCCTGTGAATTAAATGCCCTTTGACCTTGACCTCCGCCCAGCACAGAATTGTTGTTCCACTGGTTGCAGCTATGGAGATGGGGTGGGAGTGGGGGGTGGGGACTGCGTCCTGGCTACCACAGGGTGGCCCTTGCCAATTATTATATTGGTTATTACCACCCACCAGGATTTCATTTTGAATCTGTTGTCCAAAACTTCTCTGTTTGGTATACACAGGTCCCTTGTAATTAGGGTTGTAGTTTTCTTTGAAGCCTTGTTTATGTCCTTGGTTTTCCCGGTACCAAAGTTACCTCTTCTGTGATCATTATTACATTGGTATTAAGGGTGGCCATTGCCTCCTTCATTACTACTTTGCAAACCACTGATTCAAGGAGGTTCACTTTACACAATATTGTTCTGTTGTTGTGACTGTCCATCTTCATAAATCAGGGTAGTCGAGTGAAGAACGGATAACAAATATTCTATATCATTCTTGGGAATTGTGATCAATAATTTTTCTTCACATGTGCTGGTAACTGACTTTTGAGTATTTTTAGAACATCCACATGAGAGAGAGGATTTGTCCATTTCCATGTTTTGTTCAGATATTATTCAAAATTCTTCCAGATCTCCCATGTTGTCTGTTGAATGGCTCTAGGTTAAATACCTCTTGCTCTATCCTCTGCTCCTGGGCTGCTATGTACCAGAATTTCTCCAAGAAGGCACACTCAAATTGTTCATAAATATGGCACCACTTGGCCATATTGGTAACATCGCCTTGGTTGTACCCCACAACGAACATGATCTTCTGTGCCTTAGTCCAGCTTCATAGTAGCAAGTTGCAGAAGGCTCTGATGAATACCACAGGGATTCTTCTTTTGCCCTCTGTAGCAAAAATCGATAACTGCCAATGCCGGAGTAACCCTTTGTCAGCTAGAAGAATAGACAGGCAGGAGGTACCATCTGCTACTGCCATTGTATGTTTCAGTTGCATACGGGTAAACCCCGTATATACTGAGGCCACTATTACTGACACTGGCAGTGGCTGTTGCATTTTATATTCCCCATCCTCCGCTCTTGAAGGACTAGTGGTGAACTGCAGACAGGTATTTCAGCTCTCTGTTCACCTGAGTGCAGCAGATTGCTAGTCATTAGTAACTCCTTTGTGATATCAGTAACACTAGTTAAATTTTTCTTCAATTTTTATTCTTCTCCCTTTAAACCTGATTCAATCCTGGCAATTAATTCATTTTCCTTCTGCTTGACTACTTTTTCTACCCCTTCTGCACAGACATTATGTTCTTGCACTCCCTTCTGTGTCAGTGTTGTCCCTCATCTAGTAATCCTGATTTGGCGTCTCCATTAAGTTCTTTATGTCTTTCTTGTGGTTTCATTACGAACTTACTGCTCAATTTTGAATTAGTTATTTCTACAGACAATTCCTGTACTTCCTCAGGCAAATCTTTACATATAGCTCAATAATAGTATCTTGCATCTCCTTTACACTTTATTAATTTCTGATTGAGTCACCTGCATTTTGATCTGTATGTCACACACATTTTTCATATTACCTGCCATTTCCTCTTGTGCCTTGTCAACATCCATTGCCATTTTACTTAGCTAATCTAATTGCTGAGACAGATCTGTGAATAGCTCCACTTTTAATTATTTTCCCATTTCAGTCGACTTACATGTTAAAACATTTGACAGGGCAGTGTGCAACTTTTTAATTAGGTCCTCAAATGTATGCATTTTTTCATTTGGAAGTTACTTAAATCTTTTTGTGTCACATGATTTCTAAAATCAGTAAATGTTTGTGTACATTGTTTTGAAGAATCTTCGACTTTTTTTGTTAAATTATTAAATTTTTGTGTCAGATCATTAAAGTTTTGTGTTTGTTCATTAAATTTTTGTTTGATCATCCCTACAATCATTTAACTTTTTATCATCCTTTGAATAAGCTGTACCAACGTTGGGATATCATTTTGAACACCTACTGAGTTATATCTGATTACATTCGGTTCCACTTCGCCCAATGTGGAAATTTTAGTTGTACTAGAATCTGTGCTATCATGCCTTTCATTGCCCTCATGTGAAAACATGATTCCAAGTGATATTCGAGAATTTATTTCGTCTCTCAAAAGTAAAGTCATATTATTAATCACAACTTTGGTATCCTCAGTCATAGCTGAAATTAAATAATACTCGCGGTTGTCATCTGACTCACCAACATTTCCACACTCACTATCATTTGTTGCTGCATTAGTTGAGGAGATATTTTGTGCTTGTACATTAATTACTGAATTTCAACAATGGTTTCATCTGCTGTATCCATTTCTGTCCTTGTGATTTACTAACTACAAAATTTTAAAATGAATATCCCTTTTTTACTTACTCTGAGAAAATTTTCTAAATTATCGCTTGATGTGTTGTGAACATACACTGCAACTCAGTTTGTTAGCTCTTACACTGACTCAAAATTACCAGCCAAATAATTATTTTTAATAAATAAATTTTTTACTACAATTTAAAATCCTTCAGTTTTAGGATGGAATGGGTGAGGTACAACTGCTGTTAGATAAGTGTGAGGTGCTGCCAACCGCAACCATGCAAGCTATAAGTTGGAAGTTGCCTCCCTTCTCGATGGGGTTTTACAATTTTTTTGTTGGTAGTCCCTACAAATACTTTTTCTCCCTCTGTGCATATCCTTCTTTCGTGATCTTTCCTCTCTTTCTCTTGGCAATATTATTCGTTTCTTGTAACAAAGAAAACAAAAGAGAATTAATACAATGGCTAATTCTTACAGCATGTTTTATATATTTTAAATACTGCAATTGTCTATATGTGGCACCATCATTTTTATGGTCGCCATTTATACTAATATTTAAGTACTGGCGCCGTAAGAAGGTGCAAATAATGTGGATTACCTCAAGGCATGTGGGTTGTGGATACTTCCATCAGCAGCAGTTCATACTACTACAGTCTCTCGCTATGATTACCGCTGTAACAGTATAAATTGATTGACATAGTATCACTCCTTTGAACAGAGAAACAAAGTTTGCAGGCTACGATGTATGCAGGTATCATTTTCAGGATGAAACAATTCTGAAATGAAAGAAACTACCTCCATTTCCAGAATATGTTGTAAAAACTTTTTAACAAATATGTATTGTTGTCTGACTTACATGCAATATGTTCACCCAGAATCATGGACAGGAAGAGACAGATAGCTGAAGAGTGAAAAATTCGATATTGACTTATAGAAAGATTAGAAGATAGATTTATGTTTGTCTTTCTTTTCGAACCTATCTCTTTTTGGCACAGGCACGTTTATATTACATCTTTTCCCTGAACAGCTCCCTGATAATTATTAAATGACGTATGTTTTATGGCTAAACAAAAATAAGATCTATCACACAGGCCACAAATGATCCATTCCACAGACACATGCAAACTGTTACTTCGAGACTGTATGTCATCAGCTGTAAGACTGCAGCAACTCACCCAGTGTTACCTCAACATCACACAAGAAATACTTTGCCTCCACAAAGAGATCCACACAAAATGTTATAAAATTCGCATGTCTAAGGACAAGCTCACTGCTGCTCACTGTTCTTGGAAAAACTCACTTGAGAACAGCCTTGTAATTCCGACATTATAGCCGTGGCTGGATCATCAGATGTGGGGCACAACAGCCATACACATACCATTGAAGTAGGTTGCAATATCTGAACTGACATCAACATAGGTCCGTGCAGTTTATCCTTCTTCTGGTGCCCACACATTTGTGTGAGTTTCTCCAGCTACACTATCTGCAATGGAGCTGTTCATAAAATTGACGCCATACCAGGCCCACAAGTCCAACACAAGGTGCTTAAAATAGCTCCAGTTAAACTTCATGTGGTCAAGTTGACTATGGATGAGAGACTAGAAGTCAGCATAATCATACAGTCTCATAGTCCTTGGGTATCACACATTCACCTCATACCAAAAAAGGAAGATACATATACACTTTGCAGCGACTATTGGGCCCTTAACAGCTGCTTAACACCAGACAGTTATCCAATTCCGAATTTTCAGGACTTAACTCATTATTCAGGATGTGTATTTATGTTCAATGCATTGAACGGTAAAAAGACTTGTTGAAGATTCCCATGAACCACTAGGGTGTGCCAAAGACAGCTCTTATCACCACTTTCAGACTTTAAAAAATCCTTTACATGACTCTTGGTCTTATAAATCCTGCCCATACTTGGTAAATGACCATAGATAATGTTCTTTTTCCTTTTGCTACTCCTAATTTAGTCTTCTCTACTTCTCAGCATGAACCTAAAGAGCGTCTCCGAAAAGTTTTCGATGCCCTACTTGTGCTCTGCAGCAGTGTCAATTACAATAAATGTCAACTGCAACAGTCAGAGGTTACCTTTCTTGTCTATTCAGTTAGCAGCTGAGGCAAAACAAGCATTGTATCATTGTAACAGGTTCAGAGGAGAGCGAGTGTGCTCAGTCTTACCCTAGTTCACCACTACCAGCACCACATCACCATAATGCACCTGTGCTTCACATACAAAAGATTACACCATAATTTAGAAGTGAAATTTGAAGTTAAAGTAAATTTTCCAAACTTCTTCAATGTATGTTGAAGTCTGTTAATTTTAACATTGTAAAGTCTCAGAATGATCAAATGAATAGGTTAGGTAAAATATACGACCTTAAAAAAAAGGCGCTGAATAATAAAAGTAAAACGCTAAAATTACTCAGAATATGCAAATGTATGTCGCAATTACAAGATACAAGTCTCAACTTGATCAAAACAATATTATTGGTGGTTTTATAAAAAAATGAAGCCACTAATTATTCAAGCTGAAAATTCGTTTGAGCCTGAGTTTCATGTAAAAAAATTAAATACATGATAACAATAAGCTACCTCTATTAATTTTCAAGTTTTTCACTAAAAACCAAATTTCTAACACAAATGTCCTTATTTGTAGTAGATTAAATATCACTTCTATTTAGAACAGAAAGTTCTAATTACAGCGCTCGATTATATGCATGAAATAATACAGCTGTACCAAGTTCCAAGACTGTATTGTAAGTAACAATTGTTACAAGGAATTTTAAACAGGCACGTCAGAGGTCATGTTCTAATGTTCATTCCATTCTAAAAATTCTAATCGGCAAAGTTTAAATGCTGTCAAGCTAAAATGTTTTCAGTAACTTAAGTAAACTTAACTCTATTTATATAACATTAAGAATTTGTAAATTGTCAAATGGCAGAGCTATTAATTAATACATATTGGAGAATTGGGTTATTTAGATACTACTGGCCATGCCTAGGTCGGTTGAAAGAACATGTTCTGTTTGGTGCTCCACTGCGCCTCTGTATAAATATAGCCAGAGAGGCAATGATAAGAGACACTTTGCATGAATGTATCATTTCAGTCAAATGCCCACGTGTGTTGTGCTTCGGATGACGTCAGCGTCAGTGTCAGTGTAGTTTTCAGGCTCTTGTAGATGGCGAAGGTACATAGAAAGCATACCCAGACAATTTAAAAGCCTTTTCATAATTACGTAATGATTGTTACCCATCACTCCACATATGGTCTGCTCACAGGATACCGAAGTGAAATACACCGAAACCAATGCGAGAACAACGTTAAGATTCGCTCACGAGTGCGGGAACTATCTTGTGAATGTTAGCCACAGAAGAAGACACAACATCGCTGCTACCGCTGCTGCTGGCGTTAGAAGAAGGTAGTGCATCATCAGGAAGCTGTATGGACCTGTAAGTTACCTACATGCTACTTCACGTTCTCCCTGATGCCCATGAGCCACTGGAGTTAATGCAGTAGGCAACATCCGCAGCCATCCTCACCGCCATAGCTGCTGTTGCTGCTTCCTTTACATCGCAAAATGTCACATCATGTTTGCTGGTATACTCCGGCAGCATCAGTCATCGAGGTCAAGCAGTGAAGTGAACTCAAGAATATCTAAAGTATTTATTAATTGCTTGTAACAAGCTTTTACAAATGGAATCTACCGATAAGAATGATGTGAAAGTTAAGATGGAACCAGTCTCTGATGATAAATTCTCAGAATTAGAAACTGAAATTAATGAGGATGGTTCTGCCAAAGTAATAAATCCAAAATCTGAATGTGATTTGTCAAAAATAGAATTGGAGATAAATTTCAATGTTGCTGCAAAACTGGAATCAATTTATGATGACGATTTAACTGAAGTTGAAGTCAAAAACGAAAAGAAGAATTAACAGAATTATCAGGTGATGAAATTGAGTTCAATATTTCTGAAATCCAGCCAAGTCAGGGAATGCTAGACACTCATTTAAAACCGGTTGAAATGCCAAGTGGCAATGTAGAGGCACCAAACTGGATGCAATTACTGTATTCTAAAGTTGAATCGCATCATAAGGAACTGGATAGTAAGGTTGAATCTAGTAGTAAAGAAGCAAAGGATAAATGAAGTTAAAACTGAATAGCTTAAATTATAAAATGATTCTAACCACCATGATCTGCACGTCAAAGTATGGCAGCAGTTAACTTAATTGCTTAGTGTTTTGAAAACCTAATTATGAAATTCATAAAGATTTCAAAGATGCAGATACTCTTTTGGAAGAGAAGTTGTCAGAAAGAATAGGAAATGAATCCAAACTTGGCTCTAATTGGTTTGAGGAAGTAACTAATGAAGTCAATGCTTCTCTGGAATATTAAGAAAGTAAAGTATGAGTGTTTAAAATTATGTGAGGAAGTTTATATTTTATGACACAATAGAGTCAGTAGAACTACAAGTAGATGAAATAAATATTAGTATTACTAACACAGATCAATAAGAGTAAACTTTGGTAGCTCTTATAAAACTGTTGTTCAGAATGTTGTTCAGTTAGCACAGGATGCTGTCACTTTTTAGGTTTTGATCTAGGCAAACAAATTCACCTGTTGAATATCCGTTTTTTACATCATATGTTTGCCTGTTAATGCATTCATCAGTGGTGCCTGCATGGCAGCTGCATGAAGTAGGTTGTTGTTGTTGTTGTTGTTGTTGTCTTCAGTCCTGAGACTGGTTTGATGCAGCTCTCCAAGCCAATCTATCCTGTGCAAACTCCTTCATCTCCCAGTACCTACTGCAACCTACATCCTTCTGAATGTGCTTAGTGTATTCATTTCTTGGTCTCCCTCTACGATTTTTACCCTCCACGCTGCCCTGCAATGCTAAATTTGTGATCCCTTGATGCCTCAGGACATGTCCTACCAACCGATCCCTTCTTCTAGTCAAGTTGTGCCACAAACTTCTCTTCTTCCCAATCCTATTCAATACTTCCTCATTAGTTACGTGAACTACCCACCTAATCTTCAACATTCTTCTGTAGCACCACATTTCTAAAGCTTCTATTCGCTTCTTGTTTTTTTATTTATTGTCCATGTTTCACTTCCATATATGGCTACACTCCATACAAAAACTTTCAGAAACAACTTCCCGACACTTAAATCTATACTCGATGTTAACAAATTTCTCTTCTTCAGAAACGCTTTCCTTGCCTTTGCCAGTCTACATTTTATATCCTCTCTACTTCGACCATCATCAGTTATTTTGCTCCCCAAACAGCAAAACTCCTTTACTACTTTAAGTGTCTCATTTCCTAATCTAGTACCCTCAGCATCACCCGACTTAATTTGACTACATTCCATTATCCTTGTTTTGCTTTTGTTGATGTTCATCTTATATCCTCCTTTCAAGACACTGTCCATTCCATTCAACTGCTCTTCCAAGTCCTTTGCTGTCTCTGACACAATTACAATGTCGTCGGCGAACCTCAAAGTTTTTATTTCTTCTCCCTGGATTTTAATACCTACTCAAAATTTTTCTTTTGTTTCCTTTACTGCTTTCTCAATATACAGATTGAATAACATTGGGGAGAGGCTACAACCCTGTCTCACTCCCTTCCCAACCGCTGCTTCCCTTTCATGCCCCTCGACTCTTATAACTGCCATGTGGTATCTGTACAAATTGTATATAACCTTTCGCTCACTGTATTTTACCTCTGCCACCTTTAGAATTTGAAAGAGAGTATTCCAGTCAACATTGTCAAAAGCTTTCTCTAAGTCTACAAATGCTAGAAACGTAGGTTTGCCTTTCCTTAATCTTTCTTCTAAGATAAGTCGTAAGGTCAGTATTGCCTCACGTGTTCCAACATTTCTACGGAATCCAAACTGATCTTCCCTGAGGCCCGCTTCTACCAGTTTTTCCATTCGTCTGTAAATAATTCGCATTAGTATTTTGCAGCTGTGACTTATTAAACTGATAGTTCGGTAATTTTCACATCTGTCAACACCTGCTTTCTTTGGGATTGGAATTATTATATTCTTCTTGAAGTCTGATGGTATTCCGCCTGTCTCGTACATCTTGCTCACCAGATGGTAGAGTTTTGTCGGGACTGGCTCTCCCAAGGCCGTCAGTTGTTCTAATGGAATGTTGTCTACTCCCGGGGCCTTGTTTTGACTTAGGTGTCTGCAATAAAAATTTGCCATGCAGAGAAATCAGCATAATTCTTGAAAGATCCATGGCTATGGTAGTTGATCAATGAGCTCTGTCTGTTTTGTAGTAGGCTGTATGCCGTCACTGTTGGGGCATTGGGACGGGGGATAATAATCACATTATCGTTACATTGTTATGTCATTATGTTTGTGAGTGCTTTCCACCTACCTTCGCCATCTACAAGACCCTATTTTCGCGGTCAACCAGAAAGTGATGGAAAACATACTGACCACAATTTCCAATCTGCAACTCCACATTACTCCTAGAGTTCACCGAAAGAAAACGCTCCTACTTGCTACCTACTTAGTGGGATCAGGAACTATGACTATAAATAACAGTTTTGAGTTTTACCTGACTGATATATTGTGCAAAGGTTCACATGCACAAAATATAAGTCTCAGTATTTAATTAGTATCCCTATCGGAAACAGCACTATTAACAGTGCCAGAGGCGACCTTTATGGGAAACTCTAAGCAGAATGGTCTACCTCCCTGACTTTTATTCACCAAAAGGTAAATGCTCAACTTAAAAGTGGAAAATAATCTCACCAATTGTCAAGCAGTTTTTTCAACATTACAGGCGGCACATAAACAATTACTTCTGTGAAATCTAAGCGATCCAGGACAGTGAACGGTCCTCGCGAGTTCACTCCTTACTTTTACCGAAAATGCATTCAAGTCTGTCCAGCCCTAACGTCATTCAAGACACAATGCACTTGTGCATTTGACTCATACAAACTCTAACTATAAGAATTATTTGCAAAAATTTCTCATCATTCAGGTTTCATGTGTGAAAAGTCATGCTTTTGCATATGAAACTGCATTTCACAAAAATGTGTTGCACTTTAAGGCCAATTCACACTGGCCATCACATCATGTCCGATCCCATCAAAACATTCTGCAATCCATTTCAAATGGTGGCATCCATGCTGGCCATCCCATCCCATCCCACCACATCATATCAAGGGACCATCTAGGTTGCTTGGAAAGAAAATTTGATGGCTGAAGTATCCATCTGTTGTTGATCACATGGCCCCCAAGCTCAATTTCTCCCAATACGTCGCCATGCGAAGATCATATTTAATTCTATTGAGGTTTTTGTGGTTAATATCTGTTGATTTTTCTTTTTTTGTTTGTTATAAATTCTTTCATTTCCTTTTTTCTTTAACTAAAATTTATAATACATGGGGAAAGTTAATCGAAACACTGAGGCAGCACTCTTAATTTTACAAAGTGAGCATGCCAAATTAGTTGCCCTCTACTACATTTATAAAGTAGATTTTTATACATACTGGTACCAAATTTAATATTTTACAATGAAGTGCATTCCAGTATAACTGTAACTTGAAATGAAAAATGTATTGTGGGCAGAATCAGACTGATTAGTTAGTGGAATTAATTGCATATTATCAGGAATTCGTAGCTTTTCGTAAAGGAATGGACTGAAACCTTCTGACATTGCAATTTGTCTGTTTAAGTATGGGTTTGTGGTGGGCTTATTTATTGTTAAGTATCTCTCTGGATTGTGCGTGAAAGAGTTTTGCAAGTATCTGTGGTCAACATTTATGTAGTTACACTAGCTAACACCAGTACAAATAAGGTACTTGAACTATTAAAAGCAAAAAAAATTTGTAAAGAAAGCATATAAATCTTGAAAGGAAACATATTGAGGGAGATATGACTATTGCACAAAAATTTTCACTGGACTAGCAACTAAACTTACCTTTAAAGAAATCAATTTTTCATGGGATGTGATGGCAGCCCTTAACACTGTGTTGTTTTTGATAATTCTGGGTGCAATTGGAAGTAACAAAAGAACAAATTGGTGCTTCAACTTTCTAAAATAATTATAAAATGCAGATTCCTCTTCCTTGAGCTCCTTATATAGTGTGTGAAATTCCCTATCTGTACCACGTAATGACATTATTCAACCCACACTCTTTTTTGTGTTGTTTTGCATTTCTATCTTCCTTCTCTAATACACAGTCTATTCCTGCACGCTACAAACCATGTAAGTTCAATAAATGTCATTTTCGTACAAATGTGGACTCCAGCATCCAAGTACATAAGCAACCACATTGTGCATGTGCATTGTGCATAAAAACAGTTGAAAATCATCTTGTGAAGATCACAATTCTCGTGAAAAAAGAGTTGTGGACAGCCATGCAAGTCGATATTAAGTGACTTGAATTGACTTGATGTGCCATGATGTGACGGCCAATGTGAATTCACCTTGATGTGATGGTGCCATGACAGACAATATGAATTGGCCTTTAAGTACTGCATTTGTATATAATGTAAAAAACAGGTTATTACAGTTGATTATCGTTTCGTTGTTTATACATAAAAGATTTTGTGTGATTCTCGAGTTTCTCCCGGCGTATTTGATAATCAAAATATCCACGGGTGTGCTGCCGGTCTATACTGTCCAACGGGCACAATATTTCGGCGATCATACATGTCGCCATCATCAGGTGAACTGACGGACTGAGCTCCTGTGAACGTGCCGTCACGGAGATCCGTACGCTATGGCTGTTCAGAGGGAACTGGGTTCGGTCGCGGCGGCGGACGATTTAAATACCCTCCGCCCGGGGCGCGCTCCCTCCGCCGTCCGCGCACCGCGCCACGGTCGCGCGGTGGAACAGATTGCGACGGCGTCTGAGATGACGTCGGTGTGATGGCTCTGTCCGCCGTGGTCGTCACAACTATACGTTTGCTCGATTTACTCTTGATTAACCCGATCGCTGGTTCCCAAGCCTTGCTAAGATTATAGCCACAGTCACGGTTTATGAGGTCGTCATTGGTGCGAATTTCGATGGCCTCTCTAACAACGCTGTCCCAGTATCTCGACGTCTGTACCAGAATCCTCGTGCGGTCATACTCCATGGCGTGATTTTCCGACAAACAATGTTCAGCGACCGCTGACTTGCTCGGATACATCAGTGGACTGCTTTTTGTGTCAAACTGTCACTTACTTCAGATACTGTTCTAATAGAAAAAAGTCAGCATAAAGTCTTTGAACAAGATCCTGAACATGAGTGTTCCACAAGAGTTTATTACCTATCTGAACACAAAGAAATTTGAACTATTCAGTCTCACTTGAATGTAAGCCCATTTTATGTAGCTAAAACGTCAGATTTTGCTGAACTGTATGTTACAAATTTAAAATCTGAGTCTTATTGTGATTAACTTTTACTTTATTTTCTACAAGCCATGACATTACATTTTGAACTGCTCTATTTGAAATAATGCCAACTTTGCACACATCCTTTACTATCAAGCTAGTGTCATCAGCAATCAGAAATATTTTACAATCACCAGCAATACTAGAAGGCAACCATTTATATAAATAAGGAAAGGTAGTGGCCCCAGTACTGATCCCTGAGGTACATTCCATTTAACCATGCCCCACTCAGACCCTACATCATAGCCATTCTCAGTAGTGTGGAGCATGACGTTTTGCTTTCTGTTCTTGAATGATGAGGTGAATCAGCTGTGAGGTACTCCCCATATTCCATAATGATCCAACTTCAGGAGCAATATTTCGTGATCAACAAAATCAAATGTATAGTGAAATGAAAAAAGATGCGTAGCGTTCGAAATCTTTCGTTTAATCCATCCAGTACCTCACAGAGAAAAGAGAATATTGCATTTTCAGTTGTTAAACCACTTCTAAAACCAAACTGTACATTTGATAACAAATTATGTGAAATGAAATAAACATACAAACACAGCTCTTTCAGTAACTTTAACAAACAATGATGGCATAGAAATAGGTCTAAAACTGTCTCTAACATATGCTGTGCAGTACTTTAGTATTCTGCCAGGTACTCCATCCATTAGAGTCAATATTCTTCAATGATTTAATCATTGACTCAATCTCCCCAATCATTATCACAGAGGAACAGTTCAGATATCAGTCCCAGAAAGGCATTTTCCAAGAGAGTTATAGATTCCCTGTAAAGGCTGTTTTTATTTAATTCACCAGCAATGTTCAGAAAACGATTGTTAAATATTCTACATATATCTGACTCATTGGTAAAGGAAACATTTTTTCTATGTACTGACTTTATATCCTCGACCTTGTGCTGCTCATCAGATACTACCCCCATGACTGATCATATGGTTTTGACTCTGTTCTGTGAATTATCTATTGTATCTGCATTCCACTTAACCTTTGCCTTCCTAATTACATTTTTAAGCATCTTACAGTACTGTTTGTAAGGGGATTCTGTAGCTCGACTGTAACTACTTCTAACATCTTGATGTAATTCCCACTTTCTTCTACATAATATCCTTATTTCACTAGTCAGCCATTCAGGCTGCCTTTTGCTATTAGTACCCTGTTTTCAACGTTCTAATGGAAGGTATCTTTCAAAGAGCATGAGAAATGTGTTAAGGAAAGCATTATATTTGTCAGCTATGTTATCATATGTTATCAGCACTGTAAACACCCTGCCACTCCTTTTCCTTTTTTTTGGTCATCAGTCTACTGACTGGTTTGATGCGGCCCGTCACGAATTCCTTTCCTGTGCTAACCTCTTCATCTCAGAGTAGCACTTGCAACCTACGTCCTCAATTATTTGCTTGACGTATTCCAATCTCTGTCTTCCTCTACAGTTTTTGCCCTCTACAGCTCCCTCTAGTACCATGGAAGTAATTCCCTCATGTCCTAGCAGATGTCCTATCATCCTGTCCCTTCTCCTTATCAGTGTTTTCCACATATTCCTTTCCTTTCCGATTCTGCGTAGAACCTCCTCATTCCTTACCTTATCAGTCCACCTAATTTTTAACATTCGTCTATAGCACCACATCTCAAATGCTTCGATTCTCTTCTGTTCCGGTTTTCCCACAGTCCATGTTTCACTACCATACAATGCTGTACTCCAGATGTACATCCTCAGAAATTTCTTCCCCAAATTAAGGCCGGTATTTGATATTAGTAGACTTCTCTTGGCCAGAAATGCCTTTTTTTTGCCATAGCGAGTCTGCTTTTGATGTCCTCCTTGCTCCGTCCGTCATTGGTTATTTTACTGCCTAGGTAGCAGAATTCCTTAACTTCTTTGACTTCGTGACCATCAATCCTGATGTTAAGTTTCTCGCTGTTCTCATTTCTACTACTTCTCATGACCTTCGTCTTCCTCCGATTTACTTTTCCTTAATGAGGTTTAAAAAGCTCTCTGTTGTCATTGGATTAGCTTTTCTACATAGTTTTTAATTACATATAACATATGTTTGAGTAGAAAAACCTTTAAGTGTTAAAATTTGTGCATCATGATCTGAAATGGCATTCACTCTTTTCTAACAGAAAGCATATCTAGTAATGAAGAATGAATAAAAATATTGTCTATGATTGCGTTACTGTTTCAATACTCCTTCACTGGAAAAAATAGTTTGTTTCAGATCAAATGACTTTAAGAGGTCTTCCAATGTCCTTCTTTTTTTACACAATCAGATACAATATTAATATTGAAGTCACCATGAACAACTAATTTTTGGTATTTCCTATAGTGTGAACCAAGAACCGTCTCTAGCTTGAGCATAAATGCTCTGAAGTCATAGTTAAGGGACTTATAAATAATAACAATTAGAAGTTTAGTTCCACTGCCCCTTCACAAGATTCAAATACCTGTTCAGCGCAGTGCTTTGATACAGCTATGGACTCAAATGGAATACTGTTTTTTACATACAGGGTGTTTATAATTAAAGTTAAACTTTCAAACCGCTGTAGAAATAACACCATTGATCAGAATGACGTTGAATTGCAACGGAATATTATTTGAGAAGGGCAGAAGAAAAATAAATAGTTACAAAATGTAGCAATAGATGGCACTGTAAGCATCATAATTTAATCGTAGTCGATTACAAATGACAAATGAATCATACAACAATGTTTAAGGTGTACGTTTGACGTTAAACAAACTGTACTACTCATTGTGCATGGCTGTAAAGGTATGATACTGTTAGGTACATAAGCCCATCCACCACGGCAAGGTCATACCACATTGGATGGGAAAAATCGGTTTTTAATTGTCCTGAAGCCAAATGACGGATAAAAAGCATCAATCATATCGGTTTTTAATTGTCCTTAGGTAAAAAACCACATAAAAAGGATAAATCAAAATCAAATCGGATTATTGATTTCCGTGTTACTGGCGCATAGTATGTTCAATATGATGTCCATCGTTTTCTGCAACACGTTGAAATCGAGAAAGAGCATGTTCCACAACTGATCAAAGTGTTTCTGGGGTCACGTTAGGAATGTGTTGCGCAATGCATGCTTTCAATGTAGCTAAGTTTGCAATCGGAACACTGAACACGACATCTTTCAGATAGCCCCACAGTACAGATTAAGATCAAGTAATGAGGATGATCCGGCTGTAGGGAGATAGCAGTTGGTAATTCTAGCATTTCCGAAATGGCGCTTCAACAGCTACTTAAGTGGATTTGCAATGTGCAGAAGTGCGTCATCTGCATAAAAATGATCCCGTCCACACATCCACGCTGTTGGAGAGCTGGAATGACGTGTTTCAGCAAAAAATACTCATAGCACTTACCAGTGACGGTACAGATAATAGAATCAGAAGCACCCTTCTCTTTGAAAAAATATGGGCCTAAGATAAATGATGCTGTAAACCCACACCACACAGTGACCTTTTCAGGACGAAGTGGTACTGGTTGATTTGCGTGTGAATTTTCCGTTGCCCCGATATTCGACAGTTCTGTGTATTGACATATCCTGTCAGATGGAAGTGGGCTTCGTCTGTCCACACAATCTTCCACAGCCAATCATTGTCCACATCCATGAGAGCAAGAAATTCTAAAGCGAAGGTCTCTCTTGCTGGCAGGTCGACAGGAAGAAACTCGTGTGCATGGGTGTTTTTGAATGGATAGCAAAGAAGGATGTTTCATAGAATTTTACACATCATGCTCACAGGTATGTCCAATGTTCGGGCAATTCGTGCACTACACATTTGCACACCATCGCTCGTCTGCTCCTGCATTGCTGTGGCCACCGCTTCCACTGACGTCGAATCAACACGTTTCCTCCCTCCATTTTACATTTCACATAAATTTTCTCAGCATGTTATAGTCTTAGGTGGAGATTTCAATTTACCACATGTAGACTGGGACACTCAGATGTTTAGTACGGGTGGTAGGGACAGAGCATCGAGTGACATTATACTGAGTGCACTATCCGAAAATTACCTCGAGCAATTAAACAGAGAACCGACTCGTGGAGATAACATCTTGGACCTACTGGTAATAAACAGACCCAAACTTTTCGACTCTGTAAGTGCAGAACAGGGAATCAATGGTCATAAGGCCATTGTAGCATCCCTGAATATGGAAGTTAATAGGAATATAAAAAAAGGGAGGAAGGTTTATCTGTTTAGCAAGAGTAATAGAAGGCAGATTACAGACTACCTAACAGATCAAAACGAAAATTTCAGTTCCGGCACTGACAATGTTGAGTGTTTATGGAAAAAGTTCAAGGCAATCGTAAAATGCGTTTTAGACAGGTACGTGCAGAGTAAAACTGTGAGGGTCGGGAAAAACCCACCGTGGTTCAACAACAAAGTTAGGAAACTACTGCGAAAGGAAAGAGAGCTTCACTCCAAGTTTAAACGCAGCCAAAATCTCTCAGACAAACAGAAGCTAAACGATGTCAAAGTTAGCGTAAGGAGGGCTATGCGTGAAGGGTTCAGTGAATTTTAAAGTAAAATTCTATGTACCGACTTGACAGAAAATCCTAGGAAGTTCTGGTCTTACGTTAAATCAGTAAGTGGCTCGAAACAGCATATCCAGACACTCCAGGATGATGATGACGGCATTGAAACTGAGGATGACACGCGTAAAGCTGAAATACTAAACACCTTTTTCCAAAGCTGTTTCACAGAGGAAGACCGCACTGCAGTTCCTTCTCCAAATCCTCGCACAAACGAAAAAATGGCTGACACCGTAATAAGTGTCCAAGGAATAGAAAAGCAACTGGAATCACTCAACAGAGGAAAGTCCACTGGACCTGACGGGATGCCAATTCGATTCTACACAGAGTACGTGAAAGAACTTGCCCCCTTCTAACAGCCGTGTACCACAAGTCTCTAGAGGAACGGAAGGTTCCAAATGATTGGAAAAGAGCACAGGTAGTCCCAGTCTTCAAGAAGGGTCGTCGAGCAGATGCGCAAAACTATAGACATATATCTCTGATGTCGATCTGTTGTAGAATTTTAGAACATGTTTTTTGCTCGAGTATCATGTCGTTTTTGGAAACCCAGAATCTACTCTGTAGGAATCAACATGGATTCCGGAAACAGCGACCGTGTGAGACCCAACTCGCTTTATTTGTTCATGAGACCCAGAAAATATTAGATACAGGCTCCCAGGTAGATGCTATTTTCCTTGACTTCCGGAAGGCGTTCGATACAGTTCCGCACTGTCGCCTGATAAACAAAGTAAGAGCCTACGGAATATCAGACCAGCTGTATGGCTGGATTGAAGAGTTTTTAGCAAACAGAACACAGCATGTTGTTATCAATGGAGAGACGTCTACAGTCGTTAAAGTAACCTCTGGCGTGCCACAGGGGAGTGTTATGGTACCATTGCTTTTCACAATATATATAAATGACCTAGTAGATAGTGTCGGAAGTTCCATGCGGCTTTTCGCGGATGAAGCTGTAGTATACAGAGAAGTTGCAGCATTAGAAAATTGTAGCTAAATGCAGGAAGATCTGTAGCGGATAGGCACTTGGTGCAGGGAGTGGCAACTGACCCTTAACATAGACAAATGTAATGTATTGTGAATACATAGAAAGAAGGATCCTTTATTGTATGATTATATGATAGTGAAACAAAACAGTGTAGCAGTTACTTCTGTAAAATATCTGGGAGTATGCGTGCGGAATGATTTGAAGTGGAATGATCATATAAAATTAATTGTTGGTAAGGCGGGTACCAGGTTGAGATTCATTGGGAGAGTCCTTAGAAAATGTAGTCCATCAACAAAGGAGGTGGCTTACAAAACACTCGTTCGACCTATACTTGAGTATTGCTCATCAGTGTGGGATCCATACCAGATTGGGTTGACGGAGGAGATAGAGAAGATCCAAAGAAGAGCGGTGCGTTTCGTCATAGGGTTATTTGGTAACCGTGATAGCGTTACGGAGATGTTTAGCAAACTCAGGTGGCAGACTCTGCAAGAGAGGCGCTCTGCATCGCGGTGTAGCTTGCTCGCCAGGTTCCAAGAGGGTGCGTTTCTGGATGAGGTATCGAATATATTGTTTCCCCCTACTTATACCTCCCGAGGAGATCACGAATGTAAAATTAGAGAGATTCGAGCGCGCACGGAGGCTTTCAGACAGTCGTTCTACCCGCGAACCGTACGCGACTGGAACAGAAAAGGGAGGTAATGACAGTGGCACGTAAAGTGCCCTCCGCCACACACCGTTGGGTGGCTTGCGGAGTATAAATGTAGATGTAGATGTAAATGCAGATGTACCAGGTTGCTCTCACCAAAAGGAACCGTCTTTTCGAATTTGCGAATCATTTTCTCCAGACCCTGGTAGTTATCGGACCAGCGCCTTTTTTCAAATCCTTCAGTGTGCGGAACTTCTGCAGAGCGACGTGTGCGCAGTCATCATTCTTGTAATACAGCTTTACAAGCAGAGCGCGATCCTGCATTGAGACAGTCTGGCGAACGTCGCAGACGCGAAAGGAGGAAAAGCTATGTACCCAGCGTTTTTATACCAACTTCAATGGGTCGTGAGCATGACAGGTGTTTTCATTTACGTATTCTGACACATACAGCGCCATATAATGATCAATTTTCACACTATTTTTTCCTTTGCTGTACGTTTTCCCCCTTCTCCGATAATATTCCTTTGCAATTTGACGTCATTCCGACCAGTGGTGTTATTTCTACAGCGTTTTGAAAGTTTAATTATAATCACCTTGTATATAGCCACTCTCCCAGTTCACAAAGAATTCCTTGAAAAAACAGCCGGCTAATGTGGAGCCTGGTAAAGGAAGTCTCTGAAGGAGCATATTATTTAAGTGATGCTCTGATACACCAAAAATGTCAGAGTCAACACCTATAAGCAGTTCACTAACAGCATCTCTAATACATCTTATATTTTGATGAAATATGTTAATTTCTTCACTACTTGGATACCTGACCTTCTTTGAAGGTGGTTTCTTAGGCTGCGTTCACACTGCCGGCCGGGCCGAGCCGAGCCTGGCCGGGCCGCCGCCCGCTTCGATATCAAACACATGGTTTTGAATTGCGGTGTTCACACTGGCGGCCGGGCCGCGCCGACACGGCGTGAGCCTCCCGGAGCCGAGCCGGCGACATCCCGAGTGTTTAATATTGCCGGCGCGAGCCGACCGCAGGCGCGAGCCTGTGGAGCAGCACTACAGCTTCTGCAGTACACGCATCACACGTCTCCCTTCTGCTTTCTTCACAAGTGTGACTGCACACGTCTTTTACTTTAAGATGTTACCTCACATTTCACAATCAGTGAGGAAAAATTACGTTTATTATAATGATACATGCGAAATTACTTTTATTTCATTTATTTAATCTACCGTATTTACATGGATTTACAACAATAGCTTGCCAGCGATCGCGGCATTGCCGCCACTGAATAGTTCGCATTTACTTGTAAACGGAGACAGATATGAGTGTCACTGAGGGACGGAAATGTGTCCCTACCAGATGATAATGCATTGTAAAGTCATGCTGTGGGAGTTCCTTATCAGTGGAAATAGAACCACTGAGTCAAAGGGCATTATCTCAAAACTCTTCGCCTATCAATCTGTCTATCTTACAAGGTAATGAAAAGAATTCTGTGAGGTCATCAGTGGCTCCACATGATGAACCATCACCACTGCCAAGCGCTGCATCATGAAGAAAAAAGAAGAAAAAAGTTACAAAATTCTGAGGGAGTATTT
Source organism: Schistocerca serialis cubense (assembly GCF_023864345.2). Taxonomy (NCBI): domain Eukaryota; kingdom Metazoa; phylum Arthropoda; class Insecta; order Orthoptera; family Acrididae; genus Schistocerca; species Schistocerca serialis. Next base: position 259,827,428 of record NC_064642.1, read on the forward strand.
CTGCGATTCTTCGTTGAAGGCACAGCAAGACACTACCTAAAATGACGAAGCTAATTACTTCCTAATGATTCTCAGGAGTCCCATAAACTCTCTTCCCCTCAGAGGTAAGGGTAAGCGTTTGTGAAATTTAAAATACAAAAGCATGACTACAATTAACTGGAGGTAGTGAATGCTGTACAAAGTTCTACTGCGAGCCAAAACGTGTGTACTAACGAATCTTACCTTATCGTTATACACAACTTTTCTTCTGCGGTTATACTTCTGCGAAAATTTGTGTTCTGTTTAGAAATTTTGTCTTGAATGTTCTGCAGCACATACTGAAACGTATTATGATTCGTTCTGTAATTTGAATAAAATTTTTAAGGATAGTTTTTAAGTTCTTCATATAAAGAAAAAAACTCTCCTAAATGTCTGTCGCTATTCATGGGATGAATCCATAACCTCCTAGTTCTTCTGTACTTCAAAACTCGACGAGTTACTGCAGAGTCAAAACAATACCAATAAAAGAGTGAAGACATTGTTCTACACGACAGCACAGACCAGCTAAAGGCGAGCAACTGTTGACTGCAGCTGCGTTTTCTACTGACTTGCTTGTCAGCTGTCGAAGGGTGGAGATCTTTTTAAATTTATTTATTTGGCCTCCCGCCAGCCATTTAGCCAAAGAGTGGGGATTACTTTGACAGTGCAGCGCAGCCCGCCAAGGAAGAAAAAAAAACAATGAAGAACAATGAAACGCACATCTGTGCCGATCTACAGTAGTTTCATTAACTCTCCATTATTTTTTCTGTCAACGTAGACAACGAGACTACAGAATTGCGCTTCAGTTATCTTTTAGTGCGAAATACGAAATGTACATCATACTAATTGTAGGATGTTGATGACAAATAAATGTTTGTCTTTTGTGATGCAACGTGTGGCCAATTATAAAAGCATAGCAGATGATTGTCCAGTAGCCGAGGGAAAATTTCTTATACATTTAGATTTATCTAGAGAATGAGACCATTAAAAAAATAAGAGGGACCGGCACTAGGTCTGCGCTGATCACTAGTAATTAGTTTTTTTCTGTCCTGCGTTATATGACTACACTAAACCAAGCTGTAACCGCGCGAACTCCGTGGCTTGCGGACGCGGCACTGACGCCACTGAATAGCTCGCATTACTTGAGACCAGAGACAGATATCAGTATCATTATCATTTCAAAAACTTTTTGGTAGTTTTAGCTACATTTCATTCCCAACAATGTATGGTCTAAAACTGATCTAACAGTAGGCTACCCGCTACATAACTTTTTCACTACAAGATTTGTAAATCAAGTGCACAACGTTGACAAATAGCATCATTTCACAATGACTGTTGAGAAATATGGAAAGATAAATGATTCAATACGAAGCTAAGATGTTGCACTACCACGTGTACAAAAATCAGATTCTTTAGCCGCATACTTTCTTCAAAATCGGTTGGGAAGCGTTATGAAACTAAGAAATCACGCGAAACGAAAAGTAGACTTTTTCTTTTTTCACGACGTAAGTAACGCTTTTAAGGAAAAAATAAGTTCATAAAACGATGTGGCGAAGTCTTATATACCGCTAAGAATTTTTAAAACATGAAAATCGGGGAAGTGGATTTTCCCCCATTTCGCCGTCCCGGCTCGGCGCGGCGCGCAATGTGAATGCACTACTCGTCGGCCTCGGCGCGCAATGTGAATGCACTACTCGTCGGCCTGAGCTGGCTAGGCACGAGCCGAGCCAGTACGCGTCAGCCCGGCCCGGCCCGGCCGGCAGTGTGAACGCAGCCTTAGAGAGACCTCCTTTAGGAACGTATACTTATTGCCTGACTTCAATCTAAAAAAGATGCAGCTCATACACCAACTGCTGCAGGAATTTTCCCATAAGTGATTCCACCGCTGCCCACTAAACACTGTCACCTACAAGCTTTGCAACCTCCTCTTCCCACACCTACTGAGGTGCAGTCTCACCTAGTGATACTTGATCTATTGATAGAAATGACTGACTCCACCGCAATGTGAGTCATGCTCTCTGTCATCAGTTCATTCTGAAGTCTCATGTTAAGGCGCCCAATATCAGCATTAAGATGAGGCTGATCATGTCTCCGAAACAGTTGCATGAAATGCACCTTTATGCCACCAGTTTAAGTAGCTATCTTTTCCAGGTCACCACCTGCATCACACTCCCCATCCCTATCCAGACTATTCCCAGATCCACCCACAATCATTACCTGATCCTCTTTCATACAATGTTCACAAAACTCCCCTAAGTTAACAGTCACTTGCGTCAAGCTTGCACTAGGCTCACAATGCTGGTGACCTGGTACTCACTCCCCAATACTTCCTGCAACTGCAAGAAGCCTCTCTCTACTAAACTCCAACAGCTGGTCAAATCTATTGGTGATATGCAAAGTATAATTGTCTGAATATTCGTCATCCTAGATGCCATTTTACCAACTGTCAGTTCCCTTTCCCCAGCGCCCTTCTCCCTCCTCATCCTATCTAATTCCTCCTCTGCATTTTGTAACTGCACCTGAGAAGCGTGGATCTTATGCCCCTGTTCCTCTATTAATCTGCTACAGATTCTCCATTTTCAGGAGAGGATTTTGCTAGAATGCCCACTAGCACACCCACTGCCTTCCCCACTGCATCCCCCTCTCCCCACGAAAATACGTGGAACTACAGATACTGCAACTCCAGGAGAGGATTTCCCTAGAATGCCCACTGGCTTCCCCACTGCATCTCCATCCCTCCACCCCACCCCCCAAATGAAAATACTTGGAACAAATCTCACACTGTAACCCACTACTCACAAACCTACAACAAAGCCCACACTTCTCACTCATGATAAAATGTTAACAATTACTGAAAAACTAAATTCAGTTACTACAGTAGAATGATTTAAAGAACTAACAACAGTAATCTCGAATTTCGCTCTCCACTAAGAAAGCAACTACATCTACTAATACTACTAAACCACAACTAATACCAATGCCATAAAAACTTCACACAATTTCTTGTCTAAAGCCAAAAATCCAAACGTCCACTGGAACATCAATGAAACTATACATAGTGAGCGACAGTTTTAACCGAATATTTCACTAGGAGCAGCAAGAAACATTGGCTGTAAACCACCACACTAAATTTAATAAATGACTACAATGCACAAAAACTTCATAACACACAGTGAGTGAAAGCTTAATCAAACTGTTATTCCACAAGAACTGGCACAAGACACTGCTGAAAACTACTAAATTTTTTTGTCGAATATAGTGCACTCAACTTTGTCAGCAGTGGCAGCTTGTAGATACACATTCTCAGTGATGAGAAAATTTTAAATTCAGATAAATATGAGCCTGCAGAATTAATAGCATCTGCTGTGCAATAGTTATGCTTATCAACATATTTATACAACTTCAGTCACTGTCAACAACAATAATAATAATGACAATGATGATGATGACAATGATAATAATAATAATAATAATGTGTATAATGTGCCTAAAAACGGAACAATTGTTTTGTGGAATTTTGTTGTTTTGTACATAATTAAGATCAGTTAATGAAAAGAATGGAATAATATATAAGCTTTCACTAAGCCCCATTTCGCATTATTGTGTAAGTGAGAGTTTTTGTGCTATTTTTATTTTTTTGGACAAATGTACAAAGATCCCTAATACATGTATTAGTTAATGAATTAACTTCTGGCCAAAAAATCATACATTATTATGTTGCACCCACACAACAACTTACACTTATTATAGACTTTTTTTCTTAAATTTTCGCTTGTAGTCACTCTTATTTAATTTCATCACTTTCTCAGGCAACGGATCTGGTCTGGGAGGCCCTACATAATTTGAGGTTAACTTTTCGTGGTAATTTCCTGTTCTGTGAGCACGTGGCACAGGTTCAATGGAGTTAATGTTGACACTGCACAGGTTAAGCCAATTACCGCACAGTAAACAATCAACTCCTAACACAAACTGCCGTTAGCGGAATATATTAAATACAAGTAGTACTATCTACCAACAAGGTAACTTGTATACAAATGGGGTGCTGAGAGCCGTAAGGGCCAAAAGCACACTGTCTTTGAACCCCCATATTTATGTGAATATCAGAGAAACCAGTGAGACAGCTTTCTGCAAATGTTCAGGTATACATACAATTTGGGCCTACAGTACAGATTATTTTTCTTTTTTGAATTTCAATTCCCCACCTGGGGCGGGCTGGCAGCAGCATATGTGCTGCACTTCAGCCAAAAAAACAATAATGATACAACGGAAGACATTTAAAATTACAAAGGAGAAAACATGGCAGACAAAAAGATAAAAAATAGGGAATATAATGGACGAGAACAGACAAAAAGGGGGCGACTGTAAAATAGAGACAAAAATCTTAAAAAGTATTGAGCACAAAAAACCACACACTGGGACAATTAAAAGAAAATGGTTCAAATGGCTCTGAGCACTATGGGACTCAACTGCTGAGGTCATTAGTCCCCCAGAACTTAGAACTAGTTAAACCTAACTAACCTAAGGACATCACAAACATCCATGCCCGAGGCAGGATTCGAACCTGCGACCGTAGCTGTCTTGTGGTTCCAGACTGCAGCGCCTTTAACCGCACGGCCACTTCGGCCGGCAATTAAAAGAACACAAGGCGAAGTATGGCTGCAGCATAAAAGTATCGATGGATGGCATAGCACATAACGATCACTGACAGTAACAATATGTACAAGTCCACCACATTATTAAAATCACAGCACTTGACGCACAGGAGAACCGCACCAAACACAAAACTAACGTAGCACGTTCATGACGATGAGCAAAACACAGGATCTTCCAGGGGCATGGAGATGAGGGAGAAGGGAAGAAGGGAGGGTGGGAGGGGGAGACGGGCGGTGGTGCGACGAAGAGGTCTGCGGAGGGAAGGACATGTGAGGGACACAGTTGAGGAGGGGGGGGGGGGGCAGGGACTCGGGGGGGGGGGGGGGGAAAGGAGGAAAATTCGTTCTGGGAAGAGGGGAGAGGAAAAGGGGACCCTGGGGAGGGGAAGGAATAAGGGCGGATTACAGTTGGAAGGAAGGGTAGACGTCACGGCGAAATTCAACATCCAGGAGGGGGAGAGTACAGATAAACCTGACATACCATAAGATCAATAGATGTCAGAAGCATAAATAAATGCTAGAGCCTCACAATCGGCCGTGACGTGCTTTATGGTTCTCAGCGCATCAAATGGATTACTGTGTGACAAAATTCAAACCTTAATTTACTGTACCTCATTAAGAATCCCACAAAATAGTTTTTTATCTGTGTAATTATAATACATAGTGATGTGCAATCTAATTTCACTATACAGTGAGTGAATTGACAAATCTGTAGCGTGTGCTATCGTCTAGCCGGATTTATGCCAAGCAAATGTGGGTAAGTCTGCTGCTGTGTGCTTCCACCTGGTGGCATTGACCTAAACTTGTAGTTGAGTGGTAAGGCCTTGCACTGCCGCTGTGAACCGTGCAAATTGTTTATCAAATCCATATTATTTGGCCCATAAGGCAATTATGCCATGCCAGCTGCGCAAGTGCAGAAGCTCCTTAAAACATCCACAACTGGAGGTATGCTCGCAACCCGGACGCCAAATTTCACCGGGTCTAGTGGAGTAATGTAGCACAGCGCGGTAGATGTAGTGCCGTGTATTTCAGATTACCGCATCTGCATTACGTTTAAGAGCATTGAAAGCAAAATAACCAATAAATTCGCAAGGTGTCAAAAGTTATGATTATAGGTAGTGTGGGGGCGGGCGTGGTAATTACAATGATAAATAATCATTTGCACACCCGTCACTTACTGTGAATACTTTTATTCTCGCAACGTAATGCGTGTAGTATAGAGCGCGTACTACAGAGAACTGATTGGCAAAGTTACAGTTCTTCTTGCTGCGATAGGGCAGCGATATTATTGGAGGGTAGAGCCAGTGGTTCTACATCCACATAGGGCTTTCACGTGCTCTTGTGCTCTTACACAATATGCGCCACTGTTTGTCAGTACTTACAAGGGCATCTCCTCATCGCACACACCTCAGATTTAGTGGTAAGATGGCGCAGTGGTTGCCTGTCAAAATGAACACAGATCACGCATGAAAACAGAAAGAAGGTGTACTGAACTGTGAAAAAAAAGCAAAATAAAAACAGTGAACAGTCCAAGATTAACAAGTGCAGTATCGAGAAAAATCGAGCAGTTGCGATATCGTAGTTCAGTGGTCATTTATTTTTATTTTATTTTTTTTCCACAACATTATGAACTGTCTTTCCGGTCATTGAATTGTTTGTTTTCCTTCTGTAGTCTTGGCAGTTGTCATACTATACGTAGGTTATAGAATATGAGTCATGTGGTAAGAACTCGTTACCACTGCAAATGCCGGCTGCGGTGGTCGTGCGGTTCTAGGCGCTCCAGTCCGGAGCCGCGCTGCTGCTACGGTCGCAGGTTCGAATCGTGCCTCGGGCATGGATGTGTGTGATGTACTTAGGTTAGTTAGGTTTAATTAGTTCTAAGTTCTAGGGAACTGATGACCACAGCAGTTGAATCCCATAGTGCTCAGAGCCATTTGAACCATTTTTTTTTTTTTTTTGAACCACTGCAAGTAAATGTGATGAGTAGCGAGAGCAGGCGAGATACTACATAGGCGTATCACAGAAATGAAAACAGTAAATGAATTGATGTGAACTATGCTACAACAAAGGAATTCAAGGGTCAAAACTTCCAAAACGGATAGCAATTTCAACGTTAAGAACATATGTTTTGACACAGCAGAGAGAAACTATGTGATTGTGAACTGTTGCAATATTTTTTGCATCTTATGTGAGAAACTATCATATTCCATCATTTCCTTGAGATTAATCACATTCACAGTCATATGAACACCTAAATCGGGCAAGGAAGCATAGGTCACTTACTTCCCAGGCATACAAATTACCAGCCCTGGATCTACGATATCTCCGAACCGGGGCAAAAACTTGATGATGGCGCCCCGTCGAGCATTTGAGATATGACGCCAAAAATTTAATTAAATCATATGTTCATTTTGTAGTGCACGTTTTTCTGTAGTGTTGGATACATAAAACATACGTTCGAGGAAATGTAAGACATGTTACTCGGTCCTGCAAAAGTGCAGTGCCACTACTCTTCACACAGCATTCTCCGGTCGCACGTCACTGTATTTCGCTCTGTGGAACTCAAACTCATTTGTTTTATATTGCAAATGGACATTACACCAAAATATACACACAAATTTGGATACATCGAATAGTGTGTGGTGGGGGGTGGGGGGGGGGGGGGGGGGGAACTGGCACGAAGGAGGTTTAAACACGGCTCGTCCGCTTGGCAGTCCAACACCGTGACCACTTAATGACTACACCGTTCCTCTTTCATGCTGCTCTATGTAGCACTTTGTGTCCTTGGACTGTTCACTGTTTCTATTTTGCTTCTTTCTTTCTCTTTTTTTATAATTCAGTACACCTTCTTCCTGTTTTCATGCTTGATCTGTGTACAATGTTTGAAGGGCTGTCCACTGTGCCCTCTTACCACTAAATCAGACAGGGTTGCGATGTGTAGTTTCCCTTGTTAGCTCTAGATCCGCTGCAACTGTACGCCGCGAAGAGTAAAAACTTCTCTTAAAACATGACTAATATAAGGAGAAAATTAGAGACACCAAAGGAAAATTCCAGGCGAAAATTGGAGTGACAAAGGGTAGAAATAGTAAAGATATAACAGAAGGGTAGGATGTTGAGGAAAGGTGGGCAGAATATATAGGAAATCTGTACAAGATAGAACTGCATACTGACAATGCTGACAGTGATGAAGTTAATGTTATATTAGAACTAGAGCCTAATGTTTTGGAGAGTGAAGTCAAATAGGCTCTCCAAAATATGGCTAAAAACAAAAATAGTGGACATGATGGAATTCCAGCAGAATCGTTCACAGTCACTGGAAACAATTCAGTGATAGTGCTGCATTCAATGTTCTATAAAATGTGGAGGACGTAACAGTTTCCAGAAGACTGGAAAAGATCAGTATTATTCCCAATCCCAAAGAAGGGAATTTCTAAAGAATGCTCAGATCACCAAACAATAACACTTACCTCACATGCTAGCAAAGTCGTGCTGAAAATCATACAAAATAGACTTCGCCAGTATCTAGAGAGAGAACTATCGGAAGAACAAGCTGCATTTCGTAAAGAAAGAGGAACCTGAATTCAAATTGCCAACATTTGGTGGATTATGGAAAAGGCAAGAGATGGTTCAAATGGCTCTGAGCACTATGGGACTTAACTTCTAAGGTCAGCAGTCCCCTAGAACTTAGAACTACTTAAACCTAACTAACCTAAGGACATCTCACACATCCATGCCCGAGGCAGGATTCGAACCTGCGACCGTAGTGATCGCGCGGTTCCAGACTGAAGCGCCTAGAACCGTTCGGCCACTCTGGCCGGCAAAGGCAAGAGAATTTCAGAAAGACATATACCTCTGCTTTATTGATTACGCCAAAGCCTTTGACAATGTCAATCACAGTAAATTATGGAAAACTCTCAAAAATATGGACGTACCAGATCACCTCATTTATCTCATACGGAATTTATACTTTGACCAAGAAGCCAGGGTGAGAACTATGTATGGAACAATTATATAGATTAAATGGAATTAAAGTAGCTGGGAAAAATATAAACAACCTTAGATACGCAGATGATACTATACTGTTGGCAGAAACTGAAGAAGAGTTGAAGTTTCTATTGATGATGGTGAAAGAAGAAAGTGAAAATGCTGGTCATAGGCTGAATATTAAGAAAACGAAAGTTATGTCAACTATACCTATCATTTCATGGCATATAGGAGCAGCAACACTGGAAGCCATGTCTGCGTTCAATTATCTCGGTTCCTAGAGTTCTGCTGATGGTGACTGCAGCCACGAAATCAGGAGACGTTTGCTGCTTGGTAGAAAGGCAGTGTCAGACCATGACAAGATTTTAAGGAGTAGAAATATAACTTCAATAACAAAGATCCATATTGTAAAGGTTATGGTCTTTCCAGTTGTGATGTATGGATGTGATACCTTGACCATTAGAAACACATAACGGTGAAGAATAGACTCCTTCGAACTGTGGTGTTGGAAGAAACTTCTTGGAGTCCCATGGACTGCAAATAAATTGAAGACGTCAATATCTGAGAAAATAAAACCAGAGTGCTCCCTGGAAGGTCTGATAATAAAGCAAAAGCTAATCTACTTTGAACACATCATGAGAGGACATGTTTCACTGCAAAAAAACACCAATGCTAGGGAAAATCGAAGGTACTAGAAGAACAGGACGTCAGAAGATGAGGTGGAACGATGGTATCACAGATGTAATGTGTTACAACATATAAAGCCTACGGGAGAAAGTACAGGACAGACGAAATTGGCGTTCTTTAGTTCATGGAGCCACAGAGAGTCAGAACCGACTAACTGTACAGAGAGAGAGACAGACAGGCAGAGAGAGAGAGAGAGAGAGAGAGAGAGAGAGAGAGAGAGAGAGAGAGAGAGAGAATACAAGGAGGAGGCTAAATCAGTTATGTGTGGTCACTTACAGCAAACATGTATTAGTTAGCCTCCCTGAAAACAAATAAAAAGTTCCTCTGTAATATTTTAAGTCTTTAAAACAATACATAGGAATTCTTAATTTAATTAATAAGTTGAGCAAGTTGGAAATTTCATAGAATCTTAAAAGTTGAGCCACAGTCCTCTTATTGTTTGCCCACTCTCTGGATATAAAACAATCAACAAAAATATGGTACATAGCAATCTGTTCATCACAAACATTGCACACTTGAGGGATCTCAAACTGGAGCAAGAAGCTATGGGTGATACGACTATGTCCTAAATGTAGATGCATGAGATGGACCTTGTCTCGAATGTGGGGCTGAAATGAGGTATGCCACCATCACATTATTGACTTTACAAGCTCCAATGTCTGGTCCATCACTTGCAGCTATTTTTCTTTTCATCTACGCATGACTCTGTGCCTCAACAGTAAGATGGTTACACGTTAGGGAGTTTTCATTTCTACACATATGCCTTGAATCTGTTTCTGTTCCACTGCAACATGGGAGCTATCTTAGTGGCGAGGCTTACCTCTGTATTTCCTCTTAAGCTTCCATAAAATCGTGGAACCTAAACTGGATGGTGGATTGAATGAGGGCCTCACAGACTGAAGTCTGCTGATGTGTCACCGATTCCATAAGAGAAAATAGAGTTGAGTGGTCTGACAGCCTTGGACGTAAGTTTTCTACTTTTATACTAGGCCTAACTTTCAGTCATAATGGAGATTTAACTAGCATACAGGTGCTAGTTTGTTCTTTATGTAGGTGTTGTTTGCTGTGCACTATTTGTAAGTGTGGTTTTACAGTAAACCGCTTTGTAGTCATTGCATTTGCAGGTGCATGGTTTTTTCTAAAGAGCTACATATAAAGAAATGGCATGCCCAGTGGGAGGCGGCAGCTGCCTCTCCGTCTCAGAAAAATAGTGATCTTCAGAATTCAGTCACATCCTGCACTGCGCAAAGACAAACATATCAATTCAGTTTCAATCTGATAAGCAGCAAGTATACCCAGAACCATTTACTGTGAAATCTCAAAACTGTTTTATCATTCACTATGAAACTAATCAACTGTTCTTGTCTACATGAAGGCTACAGCTTTAGCAAAATTGAAACAATTATATTTTGCAGAGATCAGTATGCAGAATTACAAGTATATGCTTGTGAAAAGTGACTAAAGAGTACCGGTATGTCATAAATAACTGCAACTGTTCCCAGATTGCCATTTGCATACTTTGAACAGTTCATTACATATAATGATTCTTTGTTATGCTATCTGGAAAACAAAAAGCATCAGATAATGGTCTGTAGTGATTTTGATACACATTTTCAAACGTGTTCTGAGAGGAAAAATGATCTAGAAACACTATTTGGATCACAATTTCTTCCTCTTCTTCTATGGCTGACTATGGTTGCTCCTATTTGTCTATCTTATTTCGTGGATTTACTGGACCAGCAGCTTTCCCTCTCTCAGATGGTTATCTGGTTTGTTGTTCCACTTGTGGTCATCTGTGGTTACAGATTTCAGCTAGTCTTGTGGAGTCCGTCCTTTCAACATGATCCAGTTTCTTCTTCTTGTCATCATTCATTTATTTATATCTCGTATTCTACTCTATTCCTTTAGCAGTAGCCTACATTTGTTCTTCGGTCCCACATGATTACACCTTGGATCTGTTTTAGTACCTTCATTTCCACTGATCTTAACTTTAGTTTTATCCTTTTGATTTCTGCTGCATATGTTGTAGTAGCACACACAATTGTTTTATATAATTTTATTTTCCCCTCAATTGTCATAAATTTGTTTCTTCATACAATATTTTGCAGGCATTGAGCCAACCTTTCTCTTTAGATTTTTCACTTCAATGCATTTATAGGTCAAAGTAAGTAAATAAATTTCAAAATAACGTACATAGCTGGAGCAGCAATTGTATGATAAAATTTTCTTGTAGAATTAATAAACAGCCAGTCAGTTGTAAAATATAATGTTTGTTTAACCCCTCTGCCATAGTTTCAAAGTTTACAGGTACCATAATATCTCTTTAATACAAAAGACTATTCAGGCTTACTGGTTTGCAAAGTGGTTCAAAAGGCTCTGAGCACTACGGGACTTAACTTCTCAGTTCATCAGTCCCCTAGAACTTAGGACTACTTAAACCTAACTAACCTAAGGACATCACACACATCCATGCCCGAGGCAGGATTCGAACCTACGACCGTAGCGTTCGCGCGGTTCCAGACTGAAGCGCCTAGAAACGCTCGGTAACTCCGGCCGGCTTACTGGTTTACATATTGTGACGTTCACCTCCATAGTAATTAAAACATGCAGAACATGGTTGTTGTCACTTAGTATTAACGTTACCCATGTATAGCTAGTGCACTGTCATCAAGTACGCAACATTTGGGCCAAGGAAAGCTTCCGGCAAGAAAGGCACTGGTAGGATGCGCGAGTGGGTGCCTGATAGTGAGTGAACATTATTAATACTAAACTTGCTTAAAGATAGTGCGAATAGGACTCAACAGCAAAAAATGAGGGAGAGAGGGGGAATGGGGTAGAGGGAGGTGAGGAAAGGGAGTGACGAGACATGGAAGGGGGGGGGGGGGACGTAAAACGTGTACAGTGGAAGCTCGCTTACCGAGCATTATTCGGTCTAGAATCTTACTCATAGTACGAAACACTCATTAAGCAAAACAATTTATCCCATATTAATGTAAAACACGGTAATGCGTTCCAAGCAGAAAAAGTACTAAAAGTTTTCTCTTATTCATGCCATTTATTCAAAGAAATTATACATACAGTATTATGTACTTCAATATTCATGATAGACAGCTAATTTTGTTTTCCTACTATCGCAAGTTGAAAAAAGAGAGAGAATCAGAGAGGGAAAGAGGGTGATATTTATACGTGTATATGATAAATCCCTTCGCTCAAAATTATTTTTCTTCTTCATGCCTCCTGTGTGTTACCACAGATGAGCTGTCACTGATCTCATTTGTGCTATGACTGCAGTACACGCGAGGTGCCTATTTGCTTCCACTGCCGTGAGTGGAATGCATAAGTTCTAATAAATGTTCACCAACCTGCAGTCTCCTATAGTTGTTGTCCCCTGCGCAGAAAACAACACATAGGTCGTGAATCCGTAATCTTGAGGCTGTAAGAAACGCTTAGCGAAGAACTGTTGTTTTATAAATAATTAAATTTCCAAACAGTTTGTTTATAGGGCATGCCGCTCACTTTTTTTTTTTCAGAACACGAGAAACTGCATATTCACATTCCACTTTAGAGTCACAAATATTTTCCATTTTTCAACAAAATAATTAACTGCGTATTTCTGTAATTACAATCACACTGTTCTCAACTAGACATTGCAAGTTAAATCTTAACATACACGGCGGACATGACCGTCCTCCGAGACTGCCGAATGAGCTCTGATCTTAACGGCCGAACCACTTCGCCCGCCATCCAGGTTAGGCTCGATCCGAAGTGCTTTGTCTGGCTTTTTGTTTTGCAGTTGTTTATTATTCTGCTGGTTATTAATACTTGTGAAATAATGGAATGATAGCACACTATTGAGAGATGCTTTAATTTGAAATTCAAGTAAATACGCTATTTAGTTTGTCTAGTATTAATAATAGAAGATTACCATTTTGGTGCGCAAATTCCGAACGCAACAGCCACTCGCGGAGAAGGACCACAATTTAGGCGGTCTTTCTCACGAAACCTCTACCGAACAAAATCTGTCATCGGTACCTCACATCACATTACGTCATCTTGCCCTAGCTGCCTTCTCAACTGCTCTAAGAAGAACTTCTCGTAGCCGAATATGATGGCTGGAAAGCTAATAATATTACACTAGGAAGCTATCTATAGTCATTTGTTTCTGCCCACACATAATGCAACATAATATTATCATCAAATAAATTTGTAGCACGCTTAACCACTGCTTTATTGGTGTGATGACTTTTCAGTGTATGATGCAACCGATTGCCATGCTTTCAGCATTTCTCTTATTGCACCATAAGATTGCTGCTTTTCTGTTGCTGCCTCCTCCTCCTCCTCCTCCTCCTTTGAAGAGCTCCTCTCTACAACTTCCTGCTGTGAAACACACTGCAACTCCATAAGCTCTTCGGTAGTCATTTCATGGCTGTGATCTTCCACCAGCTCATCGATATGATTGTTATACATTTCTAGTCCCATGTTCTTGGCCAAAGACACAATCTCGTTGACTACGGGCTAGACAGGTACTGATTCAAATGTCTCAGAGTCGCATTCGACAATGCACTCCGGCCAAAGCTTCTTACAAGCAGAAGTGAGAGTTCTCTTTGTAACCCCCTCCCACGTCTTTTCGATCATCTTGGTGCAGGCAATGATGTTGAAATGATATTTCCAAAACTCTCTGAGAGTGAGATTGGTAGCTTTAGTCAACTCGAAGAACTGTTTGAAGAGTGCTTTAATGTAGAGCTGCTTGAAGTTAGAAATAATCTGCTGTTCCATAGGCTGGAGTAACGGAGCAGTGTTGAGAGGCAGAAATTGGATCCTGCTGAATTGAAATTCTTCAAGGAGGTGGCCTTGTAGGCCTGGAGAGTGCGCAGAAGTGTTGTCCATAACAAGCAAGACATGGAGAGGCAGATTCATCTCAAGTAAATATTTTTTTCCCCGAAGGACGAAACACTTCATTGATCGAATCACAAAAAAATCACGTTCAAAATGGTTCAAATGGCTCTGAGCACTATGGGACTTAACATCTGAGGTCATCAGTCCCCTAGAACTTAGAACTACTTAAACCTAACTAACCTAAAGACATCACACACATCCATGTCCGAGGCAGATTTCGAACCTGCGACCGTAGCGGTCGCGCGGTTCCAGACTGTAGCGCCTAGAACCGCTCGGCCACTTCGGCCGGCAAAAATCATGTCACCCAAGCCTTGTTGTTGGACTTCCACATCACATTTAATCTGCTCTTCTGGACTAGACACTTTCTAGAGGCTCGTAGAGTTGCTGAATGGTAAATAAGCAGCGGTTTAGTTTTCAAATCGCCGCTTGCATTGGCACAGAATAGCAGTGTGAGACGGTCTTTCATCAACTTGTGACCGCGCAGTGCATTCTCCTCTGCTATTATAAAGGTACGCTTCGGCATTTTTTTCTAGAACAGACCCGTCTCTTCACAATTAAAAACCTGTAGTGGCAGATAACCCTCAAGATCTACGAGCATCTTGAAGTTGCTGATGAAGTTCCTGCTCCCTTTTTGTCGGAGCTGGCTGCTTCCTGTTCCTCACAATGCTGTGGATGCCGGTTCTTTACTTTAACTTCTCGAACTACTCACGGCTTCCCTTAAACACTTCTTCGGCCCGTGACACCCTGGCATCTTCTTAACGAGGTCGGCGAAAATAATTTTCGTTAATGGTGTCGCCTTGCAATTGCTTCTCATTTATCCGTATAAGAAGCAACGTTTCGACATCGTCCAGAATAAGAAACTGTTGTTTGCATACTTTAGTCACTCCCTTTGAAGCATCTGCCTCTTTAATCTTGTTCTTGAGGATAGTGCAAATAGTTAATGTAGATCGATTGTATGTGCGTGCTAAATCAGCAACGCTCACATCACGTTCGCGTTTTTCAATGATTTTACGTTTCATTTCTAAGGTCATTTTCTTTCTCTTGTGATCATCTTCTTGCAGTTTTATCCTCGGGGACATTTCTA
Organism: Schistocerca serialis cubense; assembly: GCF_023864345.2. NCBI lineage: Eukaryota > Metazoa > Arthropoda > Insecta > Orthoptera > Acrididae > Schistocerca > Schistocerca serialis. The sequence goes on from NC_064642.1 coordinate 259,842,749, forward strand.
CGAAGGTTATTAAAATTTGCACACAAAAAACACTGTGTGAAACCAAGTTTAGATAAATGTGCGATCACAAGCTGCTGTAAGATACTAACAGAAAGAGCACTACACCCCGATCGCAATACATACGTAAGACACGGTTCGTATACCGCTGCCGGCAATGAAAGGTGTTCATGTTGAACGTTTCCCCCGCCACGTGTGAACGGCTGTTAACATCGTACTAAATCGTCGTCACTCTTTATGAGAAACATTGCTCGTTAAGTGAATCATTGTTTTACAATTTGTTTTGCTCGTTATGCGAATTATGCGTTATGGAAGATGCTCGTTAAGCGAGGATCCACTGTTACCTTACAAATATATCTGAAATACTGTTAACATCATAGCATCTAGAAATACATTAGCATCATAACAAAGAAGAAACACAAGTAGCACTAGCATTAAAAGATGAGGAAAATGACATATCCAATAGTCATGTGAAAGATCGAGCCACTTCTCTGTTTCATTAACGGAAATACGGCTCTGAAACTATATCGAATATTTCTGTTTTAAGTTGCATGGATCCATCTTCTAGCATGTCAAGCCTGTAACCTTTCCTTTCTTTACGAAAATGCCCTAACTGTTCTAGTACTCTGCTGGTACTTGGGTTTCTTCTCTTTTATGATGTAAATGTATTTCTAGAGCTTTTAATGTTCACAGTTTTTCGAATATGTTATATTTTTGAGTTATAGATTGTACCAACTTCCCCTCCCCCCTACCCTCCCACCTGAAAATCTCTTTCCACCACCTTTCCTCTCCTTCCTCTATCCCAATTCCCCCGTGTCTGTTTTTCTTTGCTATTGTTTTCAATGTGCTCTGTCTCACAGTTTACATAATTTGTGTTTACCACAATGACCTTTTCTAGATGGTAACTTATTATTTGTCATATTTTATTAATTTTAAATATGTACACAGCTAAATAAGACCTGGGTATTAAAGTTATAATTTTAATTTCAACGTCTTAAGCAAGTTTAGCATAATAATTTTCATTCGGCATTGTGCACCTCCTCACACATACTACTAGTGCCCTCTCTTACTGGAAGCCTTCCTTAGCCCAAGCATTGTGCATGCGATGCTGGCACACCAGCTGTACATTGGTGAGATTTATGTTAACTATAACAGCCAAGTTGAGCATGTTTTAATTAATATGGAGATGAAATATTATATTTGGCTCACGCCTTTTGGCTATGTTGTTGTTGTTGTTGTAGTCTTCAGTCCTGAGACTGGTTTGATGCAGCTCTCCATGCTACTCTATCCTGTGCAAGCTTCTTCATCTCCCAGTAATTACTGCAACCTACATCCTTCTGAATCTGCTTAGTGTATTCATCTCTTGGTCTCCCTCTACGATTTTTACCCTCCACGCTGCCCTCCAATACTAAATTGGTGGTCCCTTGATGCCTCAGAACATGTCCTACCAACCGATCCCTTCTTCTGGTCAAGTTGTGCCACAAACTTCTCTTCTCCCCAATCCTATTCAATACTTCCTCATTAGTTATGTGATCTACCCATCTAATCTTCAGCATTCTCCGTAGCACCACATTTCGAAAGCTTCTATTCTCTTCTTGTCCAAACTATTTATCGTCCATGTTTCACTTCCATACATGGCTACACTCCATACAAATACTTTCAGAAACAACTTCCTGACAGTTAAATCTATACTCGATGTTAACAAATTTCTCTTCTTCAGAAACGCTTTCCTTGCCATTGCCAGTCTACATTTTATATCCTCTCTACTTCGACCATCATCAGTTATTTTGCTCCCCAAATAGCAAAACTCCTTTACTACTTTAAGTGTCTCATTTCCTAATCGAGTACCCTCAGCATCACCCGACTTAATTCGACTACATTCCATTATCCTCATTTTGCTTTTGTTGATGTTCATCTTATATCCTCCTTTCAAGACACTGTCCATTCCATTCAACTGCTCTTCCAAGTCCTTTGCTGTCTCTGACAGAATTACAATGTCATCGGCGAACCTCAAAGTTTTTATTTCTTCTCCATGGATTTTAATACCTACTCCCAATTTTTCTTTTGTTTCCTTTACTGCTTGCTCAATATACAGATTGATTAACATCGGGGAGAGGCTACAACCCTGTCTTACTCCCTTCCCAACCACTGCTTCCATTTCATGTCCCTCGACTCTTATAACTGCCATCTGGTTTCTGTACAAATTGTAAATAGCCTTTCGCTCCCTGTATTTTACCCCTCCCACCTTTAGAATTTGAAAGAGAGTATTCCAGTCAACATTGTCAAAAGCTTTCTCTAAGTCTACAAATGCTAGAAACGTAGGTTTGCCTTTCCTTAATCTTTCTTCTAAGATAAGTCGTAAGGTCAGTATTGCCTCACGTGTTCCAGTGTTTCTACGGAATCCAAACTGATCTTCCCCGAGGTTGGCTTCTACTAGTTTTTCCATTCGTCTGTAAAGAATTCGTGTTAGTATTTTGCAGCTGTGACTTATTAAACTGATAGCCGGCCGGAGTGGCCGAGCGGTTAAAGGTGCTACAGTCTGGAACCGCACGACCGCTGCGGTCGCAGGTTCGAATCCTGCCTCGGGCATGGATGTGTGTGATGTCCTTCGGTTAGTTAGGTTTAAGTAGTTCTAAGTTCTAGGGGACTTATGACCACAGCAGTTGAGTCCCATAGTGCTCAGAGCCATTTGAACTATTTATTAAACTGATACTTCGGTAATTTTCACATCTGTTAACACCTGCTTTCTGTGGGATTGGAATTATTATATTCTTCTTGAAGTCTGAGGGTATTTCGCCTGTTTTATACATCTTGCTCACCAGATGGTAGAGTTTTGTCAGGACTTGCTCTCCCAGGGCCATCAGTAGTTCCAATGGAATGTTGTCTACTCTGGGGGCCTTGTTTCGACTCAGGTCTTTCAGTGCTCTGTCAAACTCTTCACGCAGTACCGTATCTCCCATTTCATCTTCATGTACATCCTCTTCCATTTCCATAATATTGTCCTCAAGTACATCGCCCTTGTATAAACCCTCTATATACTCCTTCCACTTTTCTGCTTTCCCTTCTTTGCTTAGAACTGGATTTCCATCTGAGCTCTTGATATTCATACAAGTGGTTCTCTTATCTCCAAAGGTCTCTTTAATTTTCCTGTAGGCAGTATCTATCTTACCCCTAGTGATATACGCCTCTACATCCTTACATTTGTCCTCTAGCCATCCCTGCTTAGCCATTTTGCACTTCCTGTCGATCTCATTTTTGAGACGTTTGTATTCCTTTTTGCCTGGTTCATTTACTGCATTTCTATATTTTCTCCTTTCATCAATTAAATTCAATATTTCTTCTGTTACCCAAGGATTTCCACTAGCCCTCGTCTTTTTACCTACTTGATCCTCTGCTGCCTTCACTACTTCATCCCTCAAAGCTACCCATTCTTCTTCTACTGTATTTCTTTCCCCCATTCCTGTCAATTGTTCCCTTATGATCTCCCTGAAACTCTGTACAACCTCTGGTTCTTTCAGTTTATCCAGGTTCCATCTCCTTAAATTCCCACCTTTTTGCAGTTTCTTCAGTTTTAATCTACAGGTCATAACCAATAGATTGTGGTCAGAGTCCACATCTGCCCCTGGAAATGTCTTACAGTTTAAAACCTCGTTCCTAAATCTCTGTCTTACCATTATATAATCTATCTGATACCTTTTAGTATCTCCAGGGTTCTTCCATGTATACAACCTTCTTTCATGATTCTTAAACCAAGTGTTAGCTATGATTATGTTGTGCTCTGTGCAAAATTCTACCAGGTGGCTTCCTCTTTCATTTCTTAGCCCCAATCCATATTCACCTACTATGTTTCCTTCTCTTTCTTTTCCTACACTCGAATTCCAGTCACTCACGACTATTAAATTTTCGTCTCCCTTCACTATCTGAATAATTTCTTTTATTTCATCATACATTTCTTCAATTTCTACGTCATCTGCAGAGCTGGTTGGCATATAAACTTGTACCAGAGCTAGTTGGCATATAAACTTGTACTACTGTAGTAGGTGTGGGCTTCGTATCTATCTTGGCCACAATAATTCGTTCACTATGCTGTTTGTAGTAGCTTACCCGCATTCCTATTTTCCTATTCATTATTAATCCTACCCCTGCTTTACCCCTATTTGATTTTGTGTTTATAACCCTGTAGTCACCTGACCAGAAGTCTTGTTCCTCCTGCCACCGAACTTCACTAATTCCCACTATATCTAACTTTAACCTATCCATTTCCCTTTTTAAATTTTCTAACCTAGCTGCCCGGTTAAGGGATCTGACATTCCACGCTCCGATCCGTAGAACGCCAGTTTTCTTTCTCCTGATAACGACATCCTCTTGAGTAGTCCCCGCCCGGAGATCCGACTGGGGGACTATTTTACCTCCGGAATATTTTACCCAAGAGGACGCCATCATCATTTAATCATACAGTAAAGCTGCATGCCCTCGGGAAAAATTACGGCTGTAGTTTCCCCTTGCTTTCAGCCGTTCGCAGTACCAGCGCAGCAAGGCCGTTTTGGTTATTGTTACAAGGCCAGATCAGTCAATCATCCAGACTGCTGCCCTTGCAACTACTGAAAAGGCTGCTGCCCCTCTTCAGGAACCACACGTTTGTCTGGCCTCTCAACAGATACCCCTCCGTTGTGGTTGCACCTACGGTACGGCTATCTGTATCGCTGAGGCACGCAAGCCTCCCCACCAACGGCAAGGTCCATGGTTCATGGAGGGGGGGGGGGGGCCTTTTGGCTATATTTTAACATATCTCTGATATGAAACAACACGTGATCCAGCAAGTTTGAATAATATTTTGAATTCATAATGGGATATTATTAAACCTTTTCAAATACGTTTTTTTAGATTGAAACACTGGTAAAGGGTTTTAAATAAACCTTCAATTTTGCAACTGATTGGTAATGTATTAATTCTGCAAGAAAATAGATGTCTGCACTGTAACTAACAGACTCTCAGATCATGATGCACAGGTTGTTAGGGTAAACCGCATACTGCAAATGGTTCAAATGGCTCTGGGCACTATGGGACTTAACATCTGAGGTCATCAGTCCCCTAGAACTTAGAACTACTTAAACCTAACTAACCTAAGGACATCACACACATCCATGCCCGAGGCAGGATTCGAACCTGCGACCGTAGCGGTCGCGCGGTTGCAGACTAAAGCACCTTTAACCGCGTGGCCACAATGGCCGGACCGCATATTGCCACACATGCTTTACATATTAATCATCGTCCTCTCTGAAGCATGTAACGCCTCACTAACACATTTTTCCAGACAGATAAGAATATGTAATTGTTCAAACCGTCTATAAGGAAGGTGATAGGAGTCACGCAAAATCACCTACGCATTTCGTCTGGCATAATTTTCTAACATTTTTGAGAAGGTTGTGTACTCTACTTGGTGATTCAAAAGAACGCTTACAAATTGACATGGCAAAATAGGCATAAAACAAGGACCAGTTATCACACGGGAACCAGAGGTTGCAAATGCCGTGAGAGGCTGCTACGTTCACGAGAGGGCGTTGCTATACAACTAAGGGCAGAGTGCATGAAGACCGCCGCCATTCACACTGTGGAAGCGTTGGGAGTGACATGGCTTTCTGGGATAGTATTGAAAAGGGCTTGTGTCTGAAACACCTGCTACATTGCCACAGGATTGTTGCTGCAGCAGGATGAATACCAGGTATCTTTGGCATGGTGCGCCATTCACTCCAACGTCGACATTGTGACATTCCTGCTTTATTTTTTGGTTGATAGTCGTCGGTGTCGACGCATTGCATTGTTATACTGGCTAAAAATAGGGGGTGGAGGTGGAAGTTCAACACTGACTACTGTAAATGATGTAGGACAGTTGCACTGTTGCATTTCACAGTTCTTTACTTTCACTGTTCACAACCCCCCAATATTACACAATTATATGGCCAGTTCATTATAGGTAAATGTTATGCCTCATTAATAGGGTGCAGGCAAACATCAGCATACTTCTACAGTAGTTTGCTGCTGAACGTGTATGAGCTGTAAATACCTAATCACACCTTCACAGTTATTGCAGAATAATGAGGTACGCGTGACACAATAAATTGAACAGACACTGTCATTGTTTTGACCCATAGCCTATTTATGTTACACTAATTTCACTGTTATGTTGATGCATTGTTGTTCAAATGGTTCTGAGCACTATGGGACTCAACTTCTGAGGTCATTAGTCCCCTACAACTTAGAACTAGTTAAACCTAACTAACCTAAGGACATCACACACATCCATGCCCGAGGCAGGATTCGAACCTGCGACCATAGCGGTCTCGCGGTTCCAGACTGCAGCGCCTAGAACCGCACGACCACTGCGGCCGGCGATGCATTGTTGTTACTTGAAACAACAAAACTGAAAATTGGCTGTTGACTGACTGGCTCGGGACCAGAAATCGGGCCTTGGAAGGGTTGGAAGTTTAATAGTGGCAACTACTTATTTACAGCTCATACAAAACAGATACGTGTTTCAAAGTTTTACTGACCTTGAAAGTAGTCACCCGCATTGTACATAACCCGTTGCCAGCGATGTGGAAGTCGTAGGATACTCTTAGCAGTGCCAGTTGTGTTGACAGTTCGAGCGCCGCGGTCAATTGCCCGACGACTTTGTAACAATTCTGAAAAAGCTGTTGCTGATATGTTTGACTGATGGCGCTGCTAAGTGCTACACCACCTACTGCACTCCCCTGACTTAAGACCTCGTGAGTTCAACTCGATTTCTACCCTGAAGGAAACACTTAACGGCATTCGCTTCAGAACTGCTACAAATTCGTCGGGCAATAGACCGCGCCACTCGAACTGTCAACACAACTGGCACTGCTAAGAGTATCCTATGACTTCCACGTCATTTCAGTACATTATGGTTCTCATTTAAACTTACTCGTTTTCATTACCCCCTACCATTAAGTTTTAGAACTCTGTCTTCATCATACAATTACAGTCATATTCAAACATAAAATCTATTCCTAAGACGATATTCATTGCCAAGATAGGCACAAGAAGCTTACTTGTTTTAAAATAGCTTCCATCTATCCAAAACTCGAACAGCTTGCTGCTCCTATTGCTGGACAACACCGGGCCATAACAGAACAAGCATTAAATAGAATAAGGCAGCAGCTTATAAAAGAACTACTTAATTTTTTTCTTATTGATAAATGTGTAGATAATTATTCGACTCTCAGAGCAAAGATCCACTTGAAAAGTAGCTTTATGCTCTTCGTTTATTAGTTTTAGTATCAGTTACCTTTCGTTGTTCTCATGTCCTGGTGACAAGACGTGTGTGTAATTTTAAAGTAACATTGTGATATACAATGAAAGAAATTTATGAACAATGTGATTTTTTGACTTACAATAGGCCGAGAGGTTCTAGGCGCTACAGTCTGGAACCGCGCGACCGCTACGGTCGCAGGTTCGAATCCTGCCTCGGGCATGGGTGTGTGTGATGTCCTTAGGTTAGTGAGGTTTAAGTAGTTCTAAGTTCTAGGGGACTGATGACCTCAGAAGTTAAGTCCCATAGTGCTCAGAGCCATTTGAACCATTTTTTGACTTACAATACCATGGATTCCAGCTCCTGTAACTCTGGAAGATTATTATTATTTTAATTTTGCATGGAGAATATACGTGGAGGCGACGCTACTCAACAGTAGAGGTACGTGAATGTGTTCATCTTTTTCCCTTCGTGGCCGCCAATGACAATTTCAATATATTTGCAGCGACATTCAGAACCTGCAATCTTTCTTTTCATTTAATTGCGAAGTCCGATTACTTTCTTTCTCAGATGAATAAATGCATTTCATTTAATTGCGAAGTCCGATTACTTTCTTTCTCAGATGAATAAATGCATTTTAACCACAATTCTTTTTACCCAGGCAAAGGGGAATGATAGTACTTTAACGTACGTGCCTCTATCCCGATCGTACATTCTCGTATACTTGAGTGTGCACCAACATAACTATACTTATGACCTGTTTCCTTTACAATATTAATTCTAATTTTGAACCACTCACTCTCGAATGTACATGCCCTCTTATTTTGTATAGTCAGCTGGGTGTACTCCTTAGTATCATTACTTTTAAAATTCAGTAGATTGGTTTCCACAATTGACATTTGCCTGTGTCGCAATGGCACTTCACGCGAAATACTTATTACGTGACATTCATAATAACTCTCATTTTAAAATTACGGCACTGGCTGACTAAGCTTCTAACAACTGTAACAGGGCAGTTACGATGGCGACCATGACAGGACCTTTGTTTCAGAAAAAAATAGTACAAATTTTAAGTTGAAATATTTAAGTATTTTTTTCCATCCGTTATTGCGACTATAACCAATTGTTTCTGTTACATGTTCCGCCAACTGTGTACTAGATAAGAAAATTATTACCAAAATCAGTCCATGGGATTCACAAATATTTATCCCAACAAAAATTTGGAAATGAAGGAACTTTTGGAGCATTAAATATTAGACTGACTACCAAGAGAACCGACCGGCTGAAGAAAATACATAACGTAAGAGCAAAAGCACTACTATACTTTTGGTTGATCGTAAATGTGGGCTAGTTTTTCATTTTTCCGACACCCACTGCGTAGAACGCATTAATATTTCCAAATTCTTTTGATATGAATTTGCGAAAAATTTAGTAGCCTACTTATACGTGAATGTATCACAAGATGGCGCATCATTTTCATTGATTGCGCACGTAGAAGTCACTTATCACTCTACTGTTTCACCAGAGACACATTTTACTACATTGAATTTCACGAGCGAGCGCGACATCATCTGTGATTTGTTTACGTGTAGTAGGAGCTGCAAACGTAGCGAAGTTCAGCTGCACGCTGGTTTACGGTTACATACAGTTATGTTGAAATTAAGATCACAAACCAAAACGATGGATAATTCATCCGACGAGGACTCAGTTGCTCAGCCTATGCCTAACACAGAGGAAAAAAAACATTGCAGATACTGTTAACGCAGTCGCAGCGATCAGTGGTACTCAGTCGCAAGTGACAGACGATAATGTGTCAACTTTGGAAACTATTCCATATTCCGCAGATGTACAAGGTGCAGTAGAGCCAGACATTATGCAGATGTTTAGAGTAATGCACACAGATTTGATGTCACAATTTGTAACACAAATAACAGCCCAAATAAATACACAGATAGGGAATGTAACAGCCCAAATAAATACACAGATGGGGAATGTAACAACCCGAAGGAATACACACATAGGAAATGTCACAGCACAGATAAGCAATGTAACTACACAGTCACTGTCACAACACAGATAGGGAATGTAACCACTCAAATGAACAAGCCAGACAGTGATGTATGAAACCTTACTGATATGCACAGTAACATGACAACACAACTGACACAACTAAAAAGAGAGGTAGTGGATCAGGTAACAGAAGTGGTGCGTGAAGATTTAAATTCCATGAATCAGGCAGGGTATTGATAATTTGATAACCACAGTTAAGGATGTGCCAGATCAGATACGTAAGTTAACTGAAAATTTAAATGCTATGACTGTACAGCAAACCGAACTCCATACAAAAATGCAGGAAACTGTAAATCAAGTTGAGGACATGACAAAACAGCAAAAACAGCAGTCGGAGGACTTTTTAGAAGAAGCAGACACACACATAAACCGTACTATAGAAACAGAGCTACAAAAAGCAATAAGCAACACAATGGAACAAGTATACACTACACAAAACTAATCTGTAGTTAAACTGCGAACTGACATGGGCCAGATACAGGAAACTTTGACACAGGACTTACTAGGCTGGCAGAATCAAATAGTCGAGCAACTTAACAGGAAATTTAGTACAATGAAAGTTCGACACCAACACGCCGAAGAAGAACTTGACAGTATACCCACAGGTAAGAGCGATAGTGTAATTCGTGACCATCCTACCCCAAACGTACAAGTGTGTTCACCAAATTATGAGATGTAGGATAACTAACGACACCGTAATGAAAGAAAGCACCAGCAGATAGCTGAACCCACTTTGTCATCAGTTTTGTTAGAAGACCGTCATATAAAACACAGGCAATTTCAAGTGTTTATCCCTCAAAAGAAGTCTGTGCATCTGGTAATTTTTATAAAGTCATTCAAAAATGTACTGTCTAAAACGTGGTCGGAACAGCAAAAGATTCAATATGTTACGGGTTATATCCAAGGCGATGGAGCGTTATGGGCAATGGAAATGTCAGAAACTTGTAAGACATTTGAGCAGTTTAAAGCGTTCCTTTCGAAGTACTAGTCACATGGCATTCAAGAGAGGTTAAGAAGAGCGTTATTAAACCGAGCGAGGTGGCGCAGTGGTTAGACACTGGACTCGTATTCGGGAGGACGACGGTTCAATCCCGCGTCCGGCCATCCTGATTAAGGTTTTCCGTGATTTCCCTAAATCGGTCCAGGCAAATGCCGGGATGGTTCCTTTCAAAGGGCACGGCCGACTTCCTCCCTCGTCCATCCCTAATCCGATGAGACCGATGACCTCGCTGTCTGGTCTCCTTCCCCAAACAACCCAACCCTCTGTCACAAGTTACACACAAGAGCGTTTTCAACCCTGAACAATATAATCCACAATTTTGATCATTGCAAAAGTATTTTGGGAAATATTTAAAAAAGACGAGGTTCTGGGATGAGCCAGTGACACACACTGACGTCACGCGCATTCTGAAAGCTAAACTACCGCTTAATATTCGGGAAAAGCTAGTACAAGTACCCGAAAGCAATTTGGAGTATTTTCTACCTGTCTTGGGCTCTAATGACTTAATGAATGAAGATGCAAGACAGAGCTACACCAACCAAAATAATTTCCGTAGCAGTGGTGGCAACCAGCCTCTGCAGCGCCAGCAGCCGCAATATGGCGTCAACAATGTAGCGTGCGCGGCTGAGTCACGACCGGCTATTTTCGATCCCGTCGCAGCAGCGCATGTACCAGGCCCGAGTTTGGGAGGCAATTTTAGTAATAACTATAGCCAAAATTTTAACCCAGAATATAAAAGGAAAAGAAAAAATGGTGACAGAAACTACTCTGGCTACTTCGGTAACCGGAAACGAAATGGGAATAGAAACGAAAACGGGAATCAGTGGGGTAACACAGTAATTTTCAGCCTCAATTTAATAACACGGCTGACTCACGAAATGTGCAGTGGCAGTACCCGATTAGTAATCAATCCTATCAGTCCAAAGCGCAAAATAACATTACGCCTATAAACTAGGGGCAGAATCATGATGGGGATGCGCAACAGAGGGGTGAATATTATAGAAGTAACAGACAAAACACCTACAAACAGTAATAACGGGGCCTTAAATTAAACGTGGCCTCATTATGTTCCCCAGTGTTGGTCATGGATAGCTGTGGGGGCGATCCATGGTACCATGATAGTAATTTGCTAAGGTATCAAAATGAAGCATCCCATCTGTGTCCGCCCCCGGTAGCGGAGTGGTTAGCGCGACAGACTGATAATCCTAAGGGTCCGGGTTCGACCCCTGGCTGGGTCGGAGATTTTCTCCGCTCAGGGACTGGGTGTTGTGTTGTCCTAATCATTATCATTTCATCCCCATCGACGCGCAAGTCACCGAAGTGGCGTCAAATCGAAAGACTTGCACCAGGTTAGCGGTCTACCCGACGGGAGGCCCTCGTCAAACGCCACTTATTTATTTATCCCATCTGTAACAAGACAACCAGTAGATTTAAATGAAAAGGTAAGAGAGGTTTTGGTCTCTATTACAGAACAAGCTCAACGTCATAAGCCACATGGTGTTACCAGATTTGTGGTTAGACAAAAAGTATCACTTAAGACCCATGTGAAATCTTGTCTGTTCAAGAACGCTAAGTGGCAAATAAGGTATACTGGTCCGTATATTATTGTACATATTCCGCATGACGGATGTTATTTACTTGCGCATCCTAACAATGGTAAAATCAAAGGACTCTCTGCACACAGACACTTGAGGAAATTCCACCATGTTCAAGTATCACACTTTACATCTATGCACACGAGTGAAATAAGTAACCTATGGTAAAAAAAAAAAAAAAAAAAAAAAAAGGAATACGATTAGGGTAAAGTAAGTATATTTTATGCAACTACATAAATCAGAGCACTTCACTATTTCTGTTTCCATTTGTCAGTGACTGTGGATACAATACACAAGCAAGCTAGGACATGGTTCAAATAGCTCTGAGCACTATGGCACTTAACTTCTGAGGTCATCAGTCCCCTAGAACTTAGAACTACTTAAACCTAACCTAAGGACATCACACGCATCCATGCCCGAGGCAGGATTCGAACCTGCGGTCGCGCGGTTCCAGACTGTAGCGCCTAGAACCAGCCACTCCGGCTGGCGCAAGCTAGGACATACACATCAATTGATGTGTAACAATGCTGGCACAGGGTGTACTTGGAAGGTTTGACTGAATAGTTCATGATCACAGTGGTGTTTTAATTTTACGTTTATGTATGAAGGATTCTGGAGTGAACAATTAGCACAGACCTCGAAACAAAGTACCGCTTGTGCATTAAGGTTGTAAGGTACAGGGTAAGTTACAGAAAATATTGGACTCCCTAAAATACTGCACAAGTGTATGGTCACGCAAGTACATGTCATGGTGCAGAGAGATATTTTTTTTTTTTTTGGGGGGGGGGGGGGGGGGGATATCCACACCACTAGGCATTATCTATGAATATGCCGAGAAAAACAATATTTTTTTTTTTTTGTATGCTGCGATGATGAAACGACTTCTGGCTGCTAATGAAAGCCGGCCGGAGTGGCCGTGCGGTTCTAGGCGCTACAGTCTGGAACCGAGCGACCGCTACGGTCGCAGGTTCGAATCCTGCCTCGGGCATGGATGTGTGTGCTGTCCTTAGGTTAGTTAGGATTAATTAGTTCTAAGTTCTAGGCGACTGATGACCTCATAAGTTAAGTCGCATAGTGCTCAGAGCCATTTTGCTAATGAAAGTTTAGTGTGCTATATACCATACGCACGATAACCTAATCTAAGTAAAGTGCATCTAAAGATATAACCTATGCATGAAAACTAGTGTGATCTTACTGAAATACAAATATTTTTTTTCGACTTTATACCCACGTTTGAATGCAAGTACACTGTTGAGGTAAGATTTCTAAATGTTATCTGAGGCAGACTTAAGACTATCTCTTATGATAAAAAAAAAAGAAATATGTACGAGTTAAGTTACAGGAAACTGGCCAGCAGAGAAATTAGGTAATGCCGAAACAAACATAATACTTTACAGGTGACATTCATCGAGATGCTACGAGACTTCAATCAGCGATGAGAAGCAACTATGTTACACTAATGTCACTACGATTTACGATCTATGTTATAAAATATTACCAAGATCACTGAGACGTACACTACTGGTCGCTCAGTAACACCATAGAATTTTAATAATTTGTCTTTTCTTCGGACTGAAAGTACAAAGAATCTATGTTGACTTTAAAGGAATACACACACAGATTCTCTTTTATGTTTATAATATTTTATCCAATCTGAGTTGAAGATATTTTGTGAATGAAATAAAGTAGGAAGTGACTAAGGTCACGTTCAAAATATATGTATAAGGGGCAGTACATCTGAAGTTTCGGATGAGATTATCTCTAAAACTATACGTTGGGTAAAAATAGTGGGGAAGACAAGTTCGTAAGCTCAAAGGAGGACATCAAATGATACTACACGTGACCCCCAGCTCCATCCCCTTGGACGGGGTGGGGAAACTTTTAAATCTTGAATGAAAACTTCAATTTTTATTGCAGATTCGGATTCTCCTTACAAAAGTAATCAAGTTTTGTCTGAAACATGTTTTTAAACCATTGGCAGATGGCGCGAAATCGAGAAGAATTAAAATTGAGGGAAGAACTCCGATTTATTTAGAATGATCCGAGAAGGATGCATCAAATCGATACAAAATGTGCACCAATTCTTTCATTACGCCAAATTAAGCTATTTGTTTACAAAATGTATGCTACCCACCACAGTTTTTGATGGAGTGAGGCGGAATGGCATTAAAATCTCGTTAGGGAACTCTTCACAATTTCATTACTCACCCGACTGTGGCGCTATCGTGGCCAAACTGCGGAGTATGGCTCAGTAGAGTTGGACAACACGATTCTTTTTCCTGATTCGATTCCTACGATTCAATCTCACATTGCGAATCGATTCCTACGATTCGTTCACGATTGTTTCACGATTCATTCTAGTCTGCGATGGCACAATTCTTACGAAATGCAAAAAGTTCTACATCTTACTCACAGATGGCAGGACAGGTCTAAAATTGTCAAAGGGGTTAGAATCGAACTGACAAGATATGCCAGAAATAGTTTATTTACGAGTAAACATGCATATGACGTTACGAGTGCGATTCTCGATTTATACGTGTAATGTTGATTGTTGATTGTTGAAAGGTCACGTTTGATTTGATTGCATCTATTGTTTTATTGCAGTATGCCAGGAGAGAGGAGTCGATTTGTGCGGAAGGTGGTGCAAAATTACGTGGTATGCCAGTTTGGTTGTGTGGCTTGAACGCGCCTAACTGCAGACGTCTGTTTTATAATAACAAAATCTAGCAGTGAGGCAGACGTGGTTTGGCTCATATCATTCAAAGTTTTCCTGTGCTAAGATATCTTTCCAAGTCCACATCACCCTTGTAATTCATAACGCAGCTGACAGCCCTCCCACACAGGAAATTTAGCGTAACTTTCATTTCTTCTAAATACAAAGCATAGGTATTTGGCTTTTAATTTGTCTGAGAACTTGCCGCTGTCACTACTGTTTACGTGAGAAGACGACATACTTCTAAACAATAGGATTCAATCGTATACGTCGACATTACTTCACTAAAATTTAATATGAATGTGAACAGGATAACATTTGAAAACTCGAACTGGAAATTATTAATTAAAAAGCTTTTGTTTAAAGTCGGTATTACACGGCGATCTGCCAAGAAAGTATTGGTTAGAGAGCCTATATTCTCTCTATATACGCTCTGTAATATTGGTCTAGTGTGACAGCCATTTAGTGGCGGGACTGGTGGAACTAGCAGAATTAGCAAATTAGCAGTGAACTAATGACGCTGTATACGATTGTATCCTACATTTTAAAAGTATGTCGTCTTCTCACGTAAATAGTAGTGGCAGAAGCAAGTTCTCAGACAAATTAAAAGCAAAATACCTATGCTTTGTATTTCGACGAAACAAAAGTTAAGCTAAATTTGCAGTGTGTGAGGGCTGACAGTTGCCTTATTGTGAAATATAAGGTGCTGTGGAATTGGAAAGAGCACAGAAAAACGTAGGATGATACGAATCCGCGTATGTGCACTATGTGGGGATAGTAAATGGGAAATGCCTTTACGCTCGTTCCCGTCAGCCACCGCCAAGTGTCGGCTTGGTTTTCACGTCGAGTAATATTACGGCCCACGAACTTCGTTTGTTCCTTCCGAGCTTCCTTTGTTCCATGGAGGTAAAAATAAGAGGAGTTTTCATGACGTCACAAACTTGAAGCCGACCCAAGAGAAGGTCCGCCATGTTAGCTACCCCAAAACATTCGCTTCTGGTGGTTTGATTCCGTGTAGTCGTGAAGTGTTTTGATAAAAAATGCCGGGCTTGCGTCGCTCACGGGTGTACTAATCGTTCTGATTGTAGTCTAAAGTTTAAACAAATCACATTTCATTCGTAAGTGGACTTATTTAAGCGCTATTTTCTTATATATACTTGAAATTCTGATGCACTATAAAGTTTTACAGTATGGTTTTATTTCTGTGATTTAACTTTAGATTTCTATCAATCCAAGGCGAAGAGCTGTCTGGAAGTGAGCATTACACTTGGTTTTCACTGTGTGGTTATTCTGAAGTAACTGAAAAGTCCTGGCAAGAAATATCCTGGAAATGGGGACTAATGTTTTAAAATGCAATAATTTAATATAAAACTAATGTAACTACATGTAGTTAATTAAATCTTCAGTAAAATGTGTGGAACACCTGTTACAGTGGTTAAATTATAAGTACTTAAATGGTTACATATTTGTTAAAGCAAAGTTCCCTATCGAAGTCCAGGCTTAGATCATTACATTAATCACTGTGTTGTCGTATTACCCTGTAAATTTCTGTTCTTTGCCACGCTGAATGTCATTTGGTAGGTACAATTTAAAAAGAAAGCAGATGTGGAAATTGCAATGGGCCTGACAATCTTAAATTCAGTTCTGTTCCTTCGTAATTTAACGTATTTTTCACTTTGTTGACATGACAGCTGGCATGTTAATATCATCCCTGCATACATCTATGGGACACCAAAGGAAATAAGGTAAGTTTCTTGCAAACGTGAACATTTAAAATTTGCATTTGACTTAAAAATGCAACGAATAGAAATCGGTGCCTCTAAACTATCAATCATTGTTTTTGGAGTTCTGGCTTTATCAATTATCGACACAAACACAATGAAAGTGAATAGAAATGGATTACAAAAGCACGCTTTTTATAGCACATACGTCGCTTCTCGGTTATTCTAAGTGTGTAAACAAAAAGGAATTACAGTACTGAGGCAAGAAGTGTAATATTTTTACGTATTACTGTATCGAATACGCATTTAAGACCAGAAAAACGTTTGAAGTTGCGTTCCTTATGCTGTGTTGTTCACTAAAACCGAGTAACATTTACTATATAAAACAAATATCACGTGCACACGACATAAATAACGAACAAGAAGCAATTGTAAACACTCGTCTGCTAATGTTTTGGGGGATCCAAGATGGCGGCAAGCCCCGCCCACTGGCTTCAAACCAACGTACAGCGCAAGTCTGTAGCGCCATCTCCCCTTATTCTACCTCCATGCTTTGTTCACACGCATCCTCCACTTGACTGCCATTTGGCGGTCGTAATCATTCGGCACGGCACGACTCGGCATGGTTCGGGAAGTTGCCTTCGAAGCATAGCGTACTAAGAATCGATGAATCGTTGGAACTTGGAATCGTCACGACTAGGAAACACGCAATCGTTCTTACGATTCTTTTGAACGACGATTCGTCCGTATCACGATTCGATTCTTACGATTCTTTATTTAGAGTCGTTCAAATGAACGACTCATTCACGAATCACCACAACTCTATGGCTCAGTATAAAGGTCGGTGCAATGCGATCCGACACACAGGAAAACAGTCAACAAGACATCGAGACTGTAACCCACACTACCATCCCCCTCACCACAGAAGTAACACGGGCGCCACAACCTCTGTCACAAAACATAGACACAAATAACACAAATGCCACTCCTAACAACACACCAAACCCGCACAAGCGGCTGCTAACTCTACAACAGCACCTCAGGCTGCCACACCCAACACCAACACATCATCTGGTGGAGTACTGGAAACACTATTCCCTCGACACACGACCGTTCAAATCCTTACCAAGGTGCTGCCGGTCGTCACTACAATCATCACCCAGCTCATGAGCGCCGAACCCGGGCAATACTGGGCTGTCATACACGCTGCCATCACAACACTCTTTCACATTCTTACATGAATAACATACCACACCTGGCCCTTAACGCAAACCCGCCACACTATCACAGATCCTGTTCTGGAATGCAGACTCGATCCACAACAAAAGGGCAGAATTTGCCGCGTTCATGGAGCGCAAGGGAGTCCTTGTCGCGCTACTGAGCGAGACTAAGCTTAAACCGCACAGACCGTCAAACTTTCCTGGCTACTGCGTCTATCGTACCGACCGACCGGGCGACGCCGTGGCAGATGGAACTGCAATCGTCATACACAAAGCCATTGAGCACACAAACATAGAGCTCCCTGAACTGGAAAAAATCGAGGCTACGGCCGTCAGAGTCAAGTTCAACGGAGCCTACACCACACTGATATCGGTATACAACAGTCCTGTAGGCATTTCAACACGCGATATCAGCACACTACTCAACATCTCACCGCGAGTAATAGTCGCTGGAGATCTGAACGCAAAACACCCAGAATGGGATTCATGCATACGAAATCCCAACGGCAAAAAACTGTATGAACATTCACTAGGCAGAAACTACATTGTACTAGCGCCGACTGAACCGACGCACATTCCCTATCAGATGGGACACAGGCCAGACGTGTTAGACATGGCCCTCATCAAGGGCATTACATCGACACTCAACGCAGCCGTTGAAAACGATCTGCCCTCAAACCACCAACCTGTAATACTATACATTGAGGAAACACTGCAGCACATGGAACAACGCAGGATGTTGGACTACGGGCGTGCGAATTGGACATTGTTCAAGGAAATGCTCAATAGCCACATCCCACCCATACACGAAATTAACGAAACAGCACAAATTGACGAGGCAGTAGAAACCCTCACTAACGCCGTCCAGGACGCAATGGCGGACACCATACCTGATCGCACCCCACAACAACACAGTGCGGCCCTGCCCCAGGAAATCCTGGACCTAATCTCAATGAGGAATCGCCTGAGGAGACAATGGCAGCGCACCAGGCGTCAGTACTTCAAACGACACATTAACAGGCTACAGGGCATCATACACGATAAAATACAAACACATAGAACACAACAGTAGAACCAAAAAATCGAAGGGCTGGACACCACGCGACCTGGCGTGTGGCAACTAGCCCGACACTTCACCAGGGAGAAAATATACACCCCAAAGCTTCAAGGGCCTGCCGGACCTGCATACTCAGCGGAAGAGAAAGCAGAACTAATGGCCCGCACACTCGCAGCGTCATTCACACCGAACTTGGTACCATCAGATCCAGTGTTCACACTTGCTACTGACCAGGAGGTTACACGCATTTTAACCCAACTATCGCGCGACGACATGCGACATGCTAGCACAGCCGAAGTCTGCTGGGCTATAATGCATTCCGCTGCTAGGAAAGCCCCTGGTCATGATGACATTCAAAACCGTGTCCTCCAGGAGCTCACAGATAAAGCAACTGAGTACCTAACACACATAATGAATGCCATACTAAAACACCAACACTTCCCTGCCTTTTGGAAGACGGCCAAGGTCCTGATGTTCAGGAAGCCAGGGAAAGACCACAGCCTCCCACAAAGTTACCGACCCATCAGCCTTCTGAGCTCGCTCAGTAAGATTGTTGAGAAGGTAATTCTCAAACGCATCACTAGGCACTGCATTACAAATGACATCCTGCGACCGGAGCAGTTCGGCTTCAGGAATCAACCACTCCACAACACAACAACTCTTACGGGTCGTTGAACATATAACACATGGCTTCAACACAAACAAAGCAACAGGGGCAGTGTTCCTGGACATCGAAAAGGCTTTCGACCGTCTATGGCACAACGGCCTCATTCGCAAACTCAGCGACGCGGGATTCCCCGACGGGCTGGTGCGTCTAATACACTCATACCTCACAGACAGGAGTTTCAACACTGGCATGCAGGGAAAACAATCAACACGACACGGTATACACGCAGGAGTACCCCAGGGAAGCATCCTAGGGCCCCTACCGTTTAACCTCTACATAAACGATCTCCCAACAACACACAACACAACGATGGCAATCTACGCGGATGACACAGCCATCCTCGCGCAAGATTGGAAACCATCAAACATTACGTCACGCTTACAGACTGCTCTCAGAGTGGCTGAGCCTTGGTTGGAGAAATGGCGTGTTAGAGTAAACGTCGACAAGTGCGAAGCCGTTCTGTTTACTAGAAGACCGAAGCAACTGCGCAATCAGCGATAATGCAGACCAATAACTCTACATGCGCGCCAAATACGTTTCCGTGAGAAAGTCAAATACCTCGTGTCTTGCTGGACCGGAAATTACTCTGGGGGGACCACATACAACACATGACCAACCGAACAAGCGCGAGGCTCAAACAGCTGTACCCTATGCTCAACAGGCGTAGCACACTGGACAGAAGGGTGTCGAGGTCCATGTACATGACACTTATTCGACACCTGATGACGTACGCAGCTCCTGTCTGGGGACACGCTGCGCCTACACGCCTGCGCCGTCTGCAGCTCATACAAAACAAAGTTCTCAAAATCATAAGCAATGCTCCACGATACACACGCATCGCGGACTTTCACCGGGAATACCTACTTGAGACTCTCACGGAGGTAATCCACAAACTCACCACAAGACTATACAGAAACTCCAGACATTCGCAGAACACGTTTATTCTGAATCTGGGGAACTAAGACCACAACCATAGATGGAAAAATAAAAGTCCAAAAGACATACTTGTAAGGACCAAACATCTATGGCCAAGCACACGCAAACACAACGGTCCAGGTGAGCCCCTGTTAATCAGACGCCATTACTGGATGTCCAGCTGGAGCAAACTGCCGATGCCGAATAACTGGCACCACGCAGGGAAGCCGTAAAGTACACTGCATGCAGACAAGCTCCACTCCCCCCCCCCCCCCCCCCCAAACACACACAGTGAGATGATCTATGGCCGATCTCCCTCTACTATATAACGATCTTGATTGTTCCGGGAATGCAGCGGCTGCAGCAACTGAGCCTTCGCACTTTTTTCCCCTCTGCTCTTCAAATTGCTACCCTCATTCGCGTTTCGTCCACTATCTATCACCTGATGGGCCGTGTTAATGCGTAGTCTTACCCAGACGCACGGATATCACAGCCCAGCATCCTGTGATCCACTTACTAGGTAAATGTTGACGGAGGTGAAAGTAGAACTTTTGGTCTGGTCACTACGTTGGAGCGGGCGTGGAGGGGCCCCATCTCTATTTGATCAGACGTCACTTCACTTTCAGATTTTGAACCGTAAACATCAACTGACGAAAGTAAATTATTCTTTAGCGAAACATGGCTCACTATCCTCCTACAGAAATTGTTGATATGATGTTAATTTTAGGTGAATACCATAACAATTACGCTGCAGCTGCGCAACTGTATGCGGGTCGTTTCCCAAACAGACGAAATCCAAGCGAAAACATTATTCGAAATTGCACTTTAACGAGCTCTAAATGGATACATGCAACGTCCACCTCGTCATCGCAAATACAATGAAAATGACGCTCGTACCCTTATCGTTCTCGCCTGTGATCAACTGGATCCTGAAATTAGTAGTCCTGCGATTCAGAGATAAACTGGAATACCGAAATCAACTGTTTTGAGGATTTTGAAGGCACATAATTATCATGCGCATCATATTACACTGACACAGGCATTAAATGCAAATAAAATATGCAAATAAATGTGCATTTCTACCAATGGACCTTGGAAATGATAAGAGGTGAAAAAAATGGTTTAAGTAGTTCTAAGTTCTAGGGGACTGATGACCTCAGAAATTAAGTCCCATAGTGCTCAGAGCCATTTGAACCGTTGACAGTTAACACAAATGGTCGTTAATGGTCTGGTGTGGAATTTTAAACGGTTACTTGATAGAACCGTATTTTTTTGACCGAAATGTTACTGGGGAATCTTATTTACAACTTCTCCGCGATGATTTGTTGGAGCTAATGGAAGATGTTGATTTAGAAACTAGGTAATGAATGTGGTTCAAACAGGACGGAGCAGCTCCCCATTATGCTAAAAATGTGCGGAACGTTTTAAATTTACGGTACCCTGGTCGGTGGATAGAAAGAGGCGGACCAATTCAGTGGCCTCCACGTTCACCAGTCCGAACCTCTCCTGATTTTTTTCTTGTGGGGTTATTTAAAAAATATTGTTTATGAAAGACAGCCCACAACCAAAAACGATATGGAGCAACACATTTGAAGAGCGTGTGTGGCCATACCACGGGATGTGCTGCTCAAAACTGTGGACAACTTTCGTAGACGATTGACTTTATGCATTGAAGCAAATGGGGATAATTTTGAACAATTTCTTCGGGGCTAGTTCTATTAATTAAGCACCCCAACATGTGAGAGGCAAGGGGAATCACACTAACGAAGCACCCCATGGGAACATCATTCTACTACGTCCATGCTGTTGTTCCTGGGTGACGCTAAAAGTAGGATACAGTACATTTTGTGCAAAAATAGCTTAATTCGGCGTAACGAAAGGATTGGTGCACATTTTTTATCGATTTGATGCGTCTTTCTCGGATTATTCTAAATAAATCAGAGTTCTTCCCCAATATTACTTTTTTCTCGATTTCAGCGCCATCTGTCAATTGTTTAAAAAAATGTTCCATACAAGACTTGATTAATTTTTTTATGGGGAATCCGAATGTGCAATAAAAAATGGGTGTTTCCAGTTAAGATTTAAATGTTGCTACCCCTCCCCTCCCCTCCGCTCCCCCCCACCCTACAGGGCGGGGTCTGGAGGTCAGGTGTAGTATCATTTGATGATCTTACGAACTTGTCTTACCTACTATTTTTACCCGATGGATAGTTTTCGAGATAATCTCACCCGAAACTTCAGATTGACCACCCTGTATACAGGGTGGTCCATTGGTCGTGACCGGGCCAAAAATCTCACGAAATAAGCGTAAAACGGAAAAACTACAAAGAACGAAACTTGTCTAGTTTGAAAGGGGAAACCAGATGGCGCTATGGTTGGCCCGCTAGATGGCGCTGCCATATGTCAAAAGGATATCAACTGCGTTTTTTTTTTTTTTTTTAATAGGAACCCCCATTTTTTTAATTACATATTCGCGTAGTACGTAAAGAAATATGAATGGTTTTGTTGGACCACTTTTTTCGCTTTGTGATAGATGGCGCTGTAATAGTCACAAACGTGTAAGTACGAGGTATCACGTAACATTCCGCCAGTGCGGACGGTATTTGCTTCGTGATACATATATAGGGTGGTCGATTGATAGTGATCGGGCCAAATATCTCACGAAATAAGCGTCAAACGAAAAAATGTGTGTGTGTGTGTGTGTGTGTGTGTGTGTGTGTGTGTGTGTGTGTGTGTAAATTGTGCACATACGAGTGATACAATGATGAGCACATGAACATGAAAACGTGTACAAACACAGACATAGATTTAGGAAGCAGTATAGCATACAGCAGCCAAGCTTCATTATCAATCTGTTTTTCGTACTACCTAGCATTTTAATTTTCTATTTATGTGTGAATTTAAGTATAGTGGTTTGTTTATTTATGTGTTATTATTTCATTCTACTTGTTTTTGATGCGTGTACCGTGCTTTGTTACAATGTTGGGTGACGTAAAGAATTCTCACCCCCCCCCCCCCCCCCCCCCCGCCCCAGTACCTTGCGGGTAGTTGATGCACAGATTTTGCTTCATTTGGAGACAATTTCTATAAGTACTTTTCGTGTAGTCATTTTTTTAATAGTCGTTTCGACGTATAAGTGCATTTGTAATACGATCCTAAGTTAGGGAAGTGCTGTTGCTCTCGAAAACATGTTCTCTCATGCCCTGTGAGATGTCAGATACTATCGCGACCGCGAATTGTAGTACTAAAGGCACGTATTTTTTGAGAATTCATTCGCCTACCAACTTGTGTAATGAAATATTTTGAGTAATATGTACACCTTTAAAGTTCTGAAAGAGAATACAGGAGCAAATACCGAACCTGGGCATAAACTACTAAAAACTAGCCAGTTGTCTCATGACCACAGTTTTTTCTCTTTTTTTTTTTTTTTTTTTTTTTTTTTGAATGGTAAAAATGAACGAAACAGTGTATAGTTACTCAACGACAGTGAGTTATTCAGTGACGGCGATTTACTCAGTGATGTGTGAGTTACACGCATAGAGGCAAGTTAGCTTCGAAATAAAGGAAGCCTGCTACGGTACGGATGTTTGTGCGGACAGTGTGCCGCTGGCAAGCTAAATAATAAAATGCAGTACTTACCTTCGTGCAGTGAACGCAGGAGGTGACCTGGGGTCCCTTCTCACAGCCAAGGTGTTCAACGAGTTGAAGTAGGCGCAGTAGTTTCGATAACGCTGCGAACGGCGCACAAAACATTTCATAAAGATGTATTGACCGTGACGGCTTGGCAGTGAGTGCACGATTAATGGAGTCCAAACGGTGCGTAGTTGCGTGCTGCCAGACTAACGGTTGCGTTTGTGGATACTTGTAACTGACGCATTACTGACTGACTGCGTGATGCAGGGGGACAATCTAAATGGAAAGCAAACTCTATTTTCAAATGGACACTCACCGTATTGCAATGAGATGTAGAGACACTGACCCACTAAATAAAGTCTTACCACTATAGTTCATGATCTACGTCCCACGTTACGAAGTAAAAACGACACCCAGGGTTCACTGAACTTAAGGCACAACAGCACCTATGTTTATGTATATGTTAGTGCTAAGTTAGACTAAGTACTAATCTCTGTGAATTTTATTTGTTACATGTTTATCTTCCCCGCTGTTGAGACAACTATAAAACCCAGAAAGGGGATATACTGGGACGTTATCAAAATATCCTAGTGTAAAAGAGATAGGCAGCGGGAAGCATAAGCAGCCGTAATGAAGAATTTATCACACTTACCACTATACCCTTGCTAACCCTACAGCCTGGATCGGCACACCGAAATATACGACGTTATTGTGAAACTTTTTTTTTTATTTTCGGGAAAAATGTAATTGTAGAGTCATAAAAAAAGACTTGTGAAATGTAATTTTGTTGTCAGCAAGCTACTGAAAATGTTATTTGTACGCAGGACCAATAACGATGCAAACCGTCGTAAAAAACTGAACTATGGACTTGTATAAAATGTAATGTAATAATCATGTATTTGATGTAAAGGACGATGCAGTAATTTTTGTGTTTAGTATGTAAGTTAATGTATATTTTGTGTATCCTAGTGTAAAGATTTTGTTTTCGTTGCTAAGTGCCAGGGCTGCCAACAGAACTATATAAGCAAAGTGATGGTGAGATATCCCTTTAAGAGACACGAACAGTGCAATTCAAGTACGTGTGTAAAGGAGTGAAAGAACTACCAGTGAGTAAAGTGGCTGGGCTCATTGCCCGGAATTTGACATTTCCTCGGACAATTCGCCCAGGGGAGGGGGGGGGGGGGGGCGATATAGAGGAACTTTATAAGGATTTAAGTATTGTGCAGGTACTGGGACCAGCGAGTGGCTGCTGGACGAGTATTTGACGCTATAGTGTGATCGGTGTGGAGTAAATGTGTCTGGGCGGCAGGGAGAAGCCTGAGGGAGGCCGCTATCGGTCACGACGCGTCCCCCCTTCTACCTGGGGGCACGATGGAGTGTGCCGCCTGCCTGTTTAGCGCAGTGTACCACTGAGGGCTACGGTGGGGACGAAGTCTCTCCGTCGTTTCTAGGTCCCCAATTCAATACATACAATGTACAGATAATTACTCGACTCTCACACCAACGATCCACTTGAAAAGTATTTAACACTGACTGACAAAAGAAGCTTTATGCTCTTCGTTTATTAGTTTTAGAATCAGTTACCTTTCGTTGTTCTCATGTCCTGGTGATAAGACGTGCTGTGTAATTTTAAAGTAACATTGCGTTATACAATCAAAGAAATTTATGAACAATATGATTTTCTGACTTACAAATACCATGGATTCCAGCTCCTGTAACTCTGGAAGCTTATTATTATTTTAATTTTGTATGGAGAATATACGTGGAGGCGACGCTACTCAACAATAGAGGTACGTGAATGTGTTCATCTTTTTCGTGGCCGCCAATGTCAATTTCAATATATTTGCTGCGACATTCAGAACTTGCAATCTTTCTTTTCATTTAATTACGAAGTCCGATTACTTTCTTTCTCAGATGAATAAATGCATTTTAATCACATTTCTTTTTACCCAGGCCACGGGGAATGATAGTACTTAGAACGTACGTGCCTCTATCCCGATCGTACGTTCGCATATATTTGACTGTGCACCAACATAACTATACTTATGACCCATTTCCTTTACAGTATTAATTCTAATTTTGAACCACTCACTCGCGAATGGACGTGCCCTCTTATTTTGTGTAGTCAGCCGGGTGTGTTCCGTAGTAACATTACTTTTAATATTCAGTGGCTTAGTTTCCACAATTGACCTTCGCCTGTGTCGCAGTGGCACTTCACGCGAAATACTTATTACGTGACATTCATAATAACTCTCATTTCAAAATTACGACACCGGCTGACTAACTTCTAACAATTGTAACAGGGCGGTTACAAGCTAGAGACAGGAAAACCTGTGTGGATACAGGAGCGCGAGAATATAGTTTTCGTATTGGGGAAAAAGTTTTGGTGAAATCTTTTCGGCTTTAAAATAATCAAAAACAGAAACTCCAAAAAGTTTTTCTCAGTGCACAATGGGCCCTACATGGTTAAAAGAATCGCCCTCCAAAACACGTACAAACTTGCAGGGCAAGAAATCCATTGGTATTCACCACATATCCCACATCAAGCCGTTTGTGGTATGTCTTGTGTGTGAAACAAATGGGAAAATTTTGTAAAATAAACTGGGTTAGAAAACATCTTTCCGTTGTATACATAATTTGTGTAACTTGTACGGGCTACGAAGCGACATATGATCTTGCGCGATGTTGGTTAACTCTGAAAGCGAAGATAGGAGCTGTGTCGGACGAACTCACTTTTCTGGACTTTCCTTTACATGGGGGAGACAACACTCTTCCGAGTCAATGGAAACACAGACTTGATCTTCATGTAAGTTTTGTCTTTACACCATACCTATTACTATGTCTTTGTTGAGGAAGAGTTACTGGATGTATATCGACAGTGTTCTGGGCACGCCTTACAACGTTGCACCATTTGTTTGTTTACGCAGTTTTTGTCACAGATGTTATGGGCACACTATTGCAGTGTTGCACCTATTTTCAATGAGATTTTCTTTCTTTCGTTGGTGCGTTGGGTGCACCACAGTGCATTGCACTATACTGGTTCAAATGGCTCAGAGCATTATGGGACTTAACTTCTAAGGTCATCAGTTCCCTAGAACTACTTAAATCTAACTAACCTATGGACATCACACACATCCATGCCCGAGGCAGGATTCGAACCTGCGACGTAGCTGTCGCGCGGTTCCAGACTGTAGCGCCTAGAACCGTTCGGCCAACACGGCCGGCTGCACTATACTCTTAGGGTTTGGAGGCGGATATACAAAGGTGTACCCGCCCATGCCGCTGCTGCTGGGAGTAACCTTTCTGGAGTGGGGCGAGTTTCTCGCACGATGGTATGTCCCGTCCCTGAACGTGTGCGTTCGTCGGAAATTATCGTATGAGCGGCGTATTGCAGAAGGTATTCCTCAACAAGTCCGGTGATTGGTGTCTTGGTGTCAGACCTAACACTCAAGAGCAATACGAAAGGATGGTATTTAGAAGAGCTTGTTTACAGAGGCAGTGTCTTTGCATTGTAAGTTGCGAAGTCTGCCGTGTTATTTGTGTAAATTTTCCATCATAAGTTTCAGTACATCAAGTTCCATCTCAGATGAGCAGCGACTGACAACTTATCGGCTACGCCAGAGACAGCAACATCAATCTAGTTGTCTCAACGGGGCAGCACAGGGGCATATGTAAGATAAACAGGTGTAGTTGATAAGTTACATTAGTATTTTTATTAATTTCCATCACTGAGGAAATTGCAGCTAATTTTATCTGTCTAATATGCGTTCATTGTGTGTTTGTGTGCAGTCACCATGCCTTGAGCAGTTTCAGGGATCCATCGAGGCCTCTGGGATCAGAGACGGCGAGGCGCATGCAGTGGCGCCAGTAGATGTGTAGTTAGGGAAGTTGGGAGCATGCTCCAGTGATGGGTAGGCTGTAGTTGGGATTACATATAATAGTTTAAGGTTACGGGTAGTGTACTCCAGAGTATTCTTTATCTTAATACGTCAATAATTACACACACACTAATATTAACAATGGGCCCATAGGTTAAGTCACCATTTTTTATAATTAGTACTACTACAAATTCTGTCAGCAGAGTATAAGACATTTTATATTTATAATGAATTAGTGTAACAGTTCTATTCATGTAAATGTTCATTTCTATAATTTCTTTTCTTATTGTACAAAATATTACCTGAGATCAACGTATGAATTTCTTATTGCTTTATTTGTAAAAAAGTTTTGGGGAGGCACACTTTATAAAAGGATTTAAGTATTGTGCAGGTACTGGACCAGCGAGTGAATGCTGGACGAAAATTGGCGCTACAGGGTGGTCGGTGTGGAGTAAATGTGCCCGGGTGGCAGGGAAAAGCCTGAGGGAGGCCGCTGTCGGTCACAACACATCCCCCCCTTCTACCCGAGCGCTCGAAGGTGTTGCCACCTACCTGATTAGTGCAGTGAATGTAAGATGGGGGCTCACTTGGTGGATGGTTCTGGGTCAGTTGAGAGCGGACACAACCCTCTGAATCCCACCGGGATGGGGGAACCTCTTAGCGACTGGCAGGGGAAATAGCATGGCGCCACTCAGCAGTGATGCAGAAATGGGGACTCCAATGCATAGTAGGAGCCGGACAACGAAGGTGTGCTCTAAGAATTGTGGCACGAAGTGTCGGAGAGAAGGGCTCTTGAGCCACACTTATGACAGTTGCCGTTTTCATTTCCTGCACGAGTTTACATAACTAATTACAATAGGCCGGACTGCATGCCCAAAGCAGTTCTGTGCTGGGTATTGCTGGACTGCAGTTTGTTGTGATTATCTCCTCTCCTACAGAGAGCAGTTCTGAGCAATCAAGCACATTGATTGATCTATTATCCTTGTGTTAACCTAAACTGGATGATTCCACGAGTGTTGGGAGTCACTATAATAGTAGTATCCCGTATTGCAATTTTTCGGTCTATATAAGGCCAAGTGTCACTGTCTTCAGACAGCCAACTACCTGTCCCATGGATCTGTCCCAAATCTTGCTATCCCCAATGACAATCAGAGCCTATACATGTGCTTGCCATCACACGGCACAGTACTGCAAATCAACAATAGGCTGTCCTACCACCACATGAGCCTCCTGTCGACTGACGACACAGCTACAGAGAGAGAATGATAGTGGAGACACCTGTCGCTCACACCACTAGTCAGTCACACTCCTCCCAGCAGGCGCTCTTTACTCCACGCCAGGGACCACAACCCCACTCCATAGACAAGTGCAGAAATGTCCGTGTTTTGAGTGATTTGTTGCGTGAAGGATGTTATGGTCAACTATCCTTTTTCGCTGTAACAGCTGCATGAACCCAGTAAAATTCGTGCCCCTTATGAGAACACTTTTTTTTGTCCCCAAACTTTATTTCAGAGACAATGTCAACTACATGTATATTGTTTTGTTATATAGCTTCAAGTTTTTTTTTTTCATACATATTCATGTTCAACATATCTTGGTCGCCTATCACCTAGTCAGTTTAGAACAAGTGTTTTTTTTTTTTCTTTGTCATGAACACTATGTTGCATTATCTTGATCACACAGGTACACTTACACAATTTCTGTCTTTTTTGTGTATTCCATCTCACTTATGTTGATGCCTGTCAATTACTGTCACTATGTGTACAAATTTCTTGTG
Organism: Schistocerca serialis cubense; assembly: GCF_023864345.2. NCBI lineage: Eukaryota > Metazoa > Arthropoda > Insecta > Orthoptera > Acrididae > Schistocerca > Schistocerca serialis. The sequence continues at coordinate 259,872,265 of NC_064642.1, forward strand.
TATGCGCCAATATTTACTAAATGCTTAACACAATAATATGCCAAGTTACACGAGGGTATTTTTGTTTGTTTTGTGTATGAACAGGACATCAGCGGTTACAATTCTGGTTAATGGACCATCAGTCAACCAACCAATCAATCAATCAATCACTTTGAAAATTTTTCATCCTTTCTGTTCGGGGAGAAAGTGTGTGTGTGTGTGTGTGTGTGTGTGTGTGTGTGTGTGGTTAAATGTTTCAACCACGAAGCATAGAAATATTGTTTGCCGTTTTGGCTTCATGCAGAAGTATGTGTGAGTTTGAGTTGGACACCAATCACTAATTCTTAAATGTTACCTTAATGAGAAGCTTGCAAGGCCAATAAGTCCACATTTTACTGCAGCTTCGAATTTGGCCTTCTGGCATGTGTTCAACATTTGTATGAATGTGCGAGAATGTCCATGAATGACAGTGGCTTCCCTGAGGGTGAATCTGTGTTGGGTGTAACTTATTCGTCAATGTAAGATGTTGGCAAAGTCATAAGAAAAATTCCACCTTTCTTTTTATCAATTTCCCATTTAATCTGGCAATTTGTTGCGACATCCTGGAAACTGTTTAGACAAATTCTTTTGGGGTGACAGACACACTACCTCTGTCAAGTGAATCAAGCACTACCAAAAAATAATCTGAAGTGACTGGGGGAGGGGAGGGGGGTAATGAGAGGTTTCATGCATTTTTTTTGCATGTTGCCTCTTATTTTCATCAATTTTATTGATGTTTTTCTTATCGTTTCACAGTGGAAACTGGCCGAAGAAGGTTATTCTGAGAGTATCTGTACTGAGAGTTCAAATTACTTTTCACTTGATTGCTATGCATGTTGGTAACTGTATCTGGTCTTGCTTTTAGTTTTCTCTGTTACTTCCCAGTGTGGTTCATTGTGAGATGAACCCCAGATGACGTGACATACTGCGTTTTCGTGAACAGGGAGAGGGTCATACACTTTGGGCTTGAGCACCTATCAGGGCTACTGACCTCGGTGGAGTTTCACCTACTGTATGGAGGGTGAAATGACCTGCAAGCCACTCGAGTGTCGTCACAGTTTGTGTGTTTACCATTCTGGTGCATCTGGAACGAGGATTGCTGGTGCCATCTGACTGTATTGTCTTCATGATTCTGATAATTCTTGTGGACAGTGCCCTGCTGTGTTCAACTGCCTGGTGCCGGTGGTCCTGGCATGTTGTTTTTGAGGCCAATCAAACGACAAGTTCAGTGCCCCAGCTAAATAGCAGAGGCACGATTGGTCAACTGAAATTGAGGCCAGTTGATGTCACAAAGCCCTGAATGAAATTGGAGGGAACAGTTGCTATTGGTGCGAATGATGTTCTGAGATAGTGTGGGGGAATTTTGGAATCAGCACTGAACGCTGATTCGTGACTTTTCAAGGACAGTGGGGAGTTGAATAACGTTGGCTTCGCTCTTGCACTGTGCGGACGCATGGCACTCTGGATCTGATCTTCGTCAGAATCGCATGATCTTGCGACACGACTGTCGCACTTTTTCGAATCGTTGTAGAGCATGACTTTGGTCATACTCCAGTTTCATTCTGCAACTTAAGACCCAGATTCTGACTCTGTGTTTTCGCACATGTACAGGGCGAGTTTAGGTGGTTTTGCTGTCTCTCTTCCTGGAGATACATCCTTGTGCATCCAGGAGTTTCCCTGCTTCAGCCACTTGAGAACTTAGAATTCTCGGAAAGCATTCGAGGCCATGGGTTAAAACAGAGTTGCTACACAGCAGGAGTCGGCACCTACATCATCAGAACACTGCCTACCGACGATGTGTTGCAGGTTTCAAGTCTGGTAAAGTATTTAGTGGCTCCGGCACTGTAGGAACTATCATTTTTACACTGAAGTCCTCAGCATCACGCGCACTTGCTTGGCTACAAGCCCACCTTATTTGTTTCTCCATGTGTTCCCACTGGAGCTCTCACTATTAATCGTGACACTGCACTATAGTCGGGGGAGTAATATTTGATTATTTGGACCTCCAGTCATTATCGTCAATCTATTGCATCACAGAGAGTAGGAGCCCCTTGTTCTCTAGCCAACTCATCCTCATAATAGTTCAGTATATCCTATCCTTTAGCCTACTGTTTGTATTTACAATCAAGTACCTTTATGTTCTGATTTATAATAAATCTCATTGTAATATTTAATCCGCATATCATTTCACAGATTGATGCAGAATCCTATTTCCTGTCGTTTACAATGATAAAATTCCCTTTTTTTACTGAGTAGATTACAATTTTTATTACATTATTGTGAGCATGCACTTTCTATTTTACCAC